>NC_090449.1:202317065-202942065 GCF_031143425.1 Pleurodeles waltl
ACGAAGCCTCCAATGACTGTCCGGGCAGATGTTATTGGCAAAAGGAAGGCTGTTTTGATGGTAATGAGTCTGAGAGGACAGTTGTGCAATGGCTCAAAGGGAGCACACATGAGAAAAGTGAGGACTACAGTAATGTTCCAGTGAGGCATGATGAAGGATGAAGGTGGATACATATGTTGCAAACCCTTCAAGTACTGGGTGCACAGGGGTATTTGAAGAGGGATGGCTGAGCTGGCATCTGCAGAAAGTCAGAGATGGCAGAAAGATAGCCCTTTAGGTACGTCTAGCTGTCGAGATAACACTGCAGACTTAGGGCAGAAGGTCAAAAGCTGTAAACTGTCACCGCTAAATCTCCACGCATAAAGGTGGGGCACTGACAGGTCCAGGTGGAGAACCCTCCCCTGCTACTGCGAAAGAAGATGATCCTCAAGAGGCAGCCAGATCAGGGACCGAAAGCCATGCTCAACAGCTCAAGATACCAAAGTCTCTGAGTCCAGTCCGGAGCCACAAGGATAACTTGGGCCTGGTGGTTCCTAATCTTCTTAAGAACTCTGGGCCGGGATGATGTGGGCAGAAAGGTGTATAGCAGACCTGAGCTCCACTTGAGACGAAAAGCCTCTCTGAGTGAGAGCCGTCTTCGAAACTGCAGCTCTCAAAACTGCTGACATTGCTCCTTCTCAGCGGTGATGAACAGATTGAACCAAGGCTCACACCCCTGCTGAAAGAGGCCTTGCACCACCTAGTGATGAAAATGCCATTTATGATTGGCTAGACATCTTTGGCTGAGTTTGTCTACCCTGGAGTTCAGATAGCCCACCAGGTATTGAACTATCAGGGATATGGCCTGACGTTACAATTATGTCAAGAGAAGCACGGCCTCTTGACAGAGGGGCCACAACCCCACCCCGTCCTTTTTGTTGAAGTACCACATGGCAATATTCTTGTCCATGAACAACTACAATAGCTTTCCCTTGATGGAGAGAGTAGCAAGGCTTTCAATGCCAGATGGATTGCTTGGAGCTCCAGTAGGTTTATGTGAAGTCTAGATTCCTCCACTGACTAGAGTTCTCTGAGCTCCACCTCTGCCAGATGGTTGTCCCATCTCAGGAGTTACTCATCTTTGTCATTACTGCCAGATTTGATTGGGGAAGGGAGTGGGGTGTGCCAATGACCCAATCATGGTTTATTAATCACCACTGCCGATCTTGTACTGTTTCCTGAGATTTGGACCTTGTTGGAGAGATTCCACTGATGCTGCGCCCCCTGGAATGTCAGGTCTGACTTCAGAGGCCGCATATGCCAGTTTGCATGTGTCACAAACCGGATACAGGAGGCCATGCGACCCAGCAGCCTCAGATTCAGCCTCACCGAAATCCACAATAGAGGCTAAAACACAGGTATTTAACATAGGTATTCTAGCATAAGTATCCTGGAGTCACCGTTCGGGAAGACAGGCACGAAAATACACTGTGTCCAGAACAGCTACGATGGAAGGAAGCGTCTGAGAGGGAGTCAAGTGTCACTTTGGCACATTGATAGTAACCCCAGAAAGTGCAGGAGGTCCACCATAGTCTGGAGGTGGGAGAAAATGATATTCCTTGATTATTATGTTTTTATGTAATGAGTAAGGGAGAGATGTTTGTTTTCATAATTGAGTTATTTTCTCAAATTTGGGACTAAAACAATAAAGGATTTGTCTATATGTTTCTCATAGCTTTGATCCAGTGAAATTGACTGATTGATAGGCAAAGAGTTGCCATCATGTTAACATCAACTCTTGCTATTGTACGTCAAAGTCTCTCTTAGGGCCTGAAGTTCTGTAATCATCCATACCTGCATCCAGGACCAGCAAGTCTCAAAGCACATTTGCAGTCCTATGTAAAGCAATGTGAGCTCCTGGACCACACGTCTTTAAAAAACTGAAATTGCTGTGGTATCTTGGCGAACGAGGAACCTTAAAATGACTTGTGACAAATAAATAAACATGCAGAAGGCCGCCGAGTTTGGTGATGCAAGAGAGTATGGCAACTTACGAAAGACTGCATGAGGCAATTAATACCAGACCCTGGAAGCCCAAACTGGGGAGTAGGGATTTTGGTTTGGATAGAAAGATGAAAGACCTCCGAAACCAAATTGAGCGTGTGACTTTTGCAGATGTCCTTCCGAAACAGAATAAAACAGAAGGGAAGACGTGTGGCCTACTTGATTTCAGAATATGAAAAGGAGTAGTTAGTAATATCTAAGTGTGCTCAACATGTTGATCATGTATGAAATTATAGTAGCTGTTGGACATCTGACCTTTCTGTGGAGTCATTCCAGAATTTTGAATTCTGTTGCTGAACTCATTTTTTGTTGACCATAGAACTCTCTGCACTTTACATCAGCTATCCAATGGTAAAGTGTTTGTGACCTTGTCAAGAACATTAATATAAACCTCAACCAAAATGGAACTAAGGTTTAGATGCATTTGGCAAGGAAATACCACCTCTGGAGACGTCACTTACCTTTGTTGAAAAATACCATGTGAGTACTATTCAACTCATTCAAAGAATCGAAGAAACATAGTTTTTACAAAATTATGGCCACACAGTACAAAAAGGAAGGTTAAATCTCTAGTCTTTAGAATTAGAGTGGGAGCTACAGAGACTCCATTGTGCGTGTGCTCTGTTCGAACGTGCACTTCAACCATCTTTTCAGCCTGGAGAGAAGTGTCTCTCCTTTGCTCCTGCTCCCTGAAGAGTGTTTTTGACTGGACAGTTCTCATTTTTTAGCTCCATTCCTACTAGTTAGCTGGTGTGCACACATGGGTTATTTTCTTTAGAGTAGTGTCTCAGTTACTTAATTTTGAGAAATATTTTCTATAAGAAATTGTTCTGCCCTGGAGAAATTCAGAAGGATAGGAAGATTTGATGCAAGAATGTAAGATAATTTAAGGAAGAATTCAAGTAAGTCACTCATTTGCATTTTTCTTAAGACTGATACTTAACAAATACATATTTTTAAGAAAGAAGACTAGGAAAGAATCCTGCTAAAAGACCTATGAGAAAAATGTCCAGAACAGACTTCATTTCAAGAACAGAAGTGATATTTTTTAAGGGACTCTACAAAACTGACAACTGTTTGATACCATTTTTAAGAGAGATGCCAGTTCCTCTGAAGCCCTAGGTAAAGGAGAACTAATGCCAAAAATGTGTGAGAGAATGAGAGAGTCATGAGAAATAGAATGCATGATGAAAAGTACTGTTTAAGGAGAATTCAATAATTAATAAAAAAGATAGAAAATAGAGCAATAATCACATTACTTTTATTTTGTAGATTGCTTGCCACATGAAACTCCATCAAACTGAAGATATACCAGAAGGTGGGTGCAGAAAGAGTATAAAGAAGATGGTACAGAAAACTTTGGAGGTAGTCTCTCTTAAACCCCATTTTTATACCTGTCTAGGCATTGCAAAGTGAATGAGCAAACTCCTTTCCATGTGTACATAGGTGGATTTAAAGGAATTCTCCTATGATCCTCTGGTATCTGGCATATGGTTAGTACTCTGACAGATCTCCTCTCTAAACATGTTAAATTTGGTAAACAACTGATTGGCACATGTAATTTACTTGTAAGTCCATAGTATATGGCACTGCAAGTACCCATGGCCTGTAAATTAAGTACTGCTAATGGGCTGCAGCAGTCGTTGTGCCACCCACTAATGTAGCACTCTAAAACATGTCTCCGGGCCTGCCTCTGGAGCCTAGGTTTCCAACTTCTTTTTCAACCTTGCAAATAAACCTTTTGCCAGGCCGAAACCTTCTTTTTTTAATACTTTAATGTCACCTCTAAGGTAGGTGCTCAATGACATAGGGCAGGGTACATTAAATTTAAAAAGTAGGACATGTATATTTAATGTTTTACATGTCCTGGTAGTGAAAAGCTTTCAAAGTCATTTGGTGGCTTACCCATAGGGTCACTAGAACACATAATAGTACTTAATTTCAGTTTGGGAGCGGCTAGAAACACAATCGAAGGAGTCATTTTAAAAGGAATATAAATTGCAGCTTAATGGCCAAGTCAGATGTTATATGAATATTTTAGAAATTACAATGTTAGGAAGTTGTCATTTCTCTGCCTAAAGCAAAAGGGTCTTTTTGTCAATGTCCAGTGTCACCTGACTGTTGAATGGCTCTCCTGTGGTGATACGTGGATTACTCACAGACAGTGCACTAAAGGCTTGGATGTGGAGAGGAGTTTTCCTCCTTGAACATGATGGCCTGGGGTGTGCCCAATCCATTCCTGAACTTCAAAGGATGCCTATACTGTCAAAGGCTGATGTAGCTCACACCTAGGTCTGCCACCCTTTATCTTCCTAGTGAGCTTGGTTTAAAAATCCAATGAGAGAGAAGGCTACCTCAGAACTGGTTTAGAGTGACCACAAGTGAGGGTTTGCCCATTATAAATGCTACATCTCTGGATGGAAACAGATCTGACAGGGGTAAGAAGGGTTCTGCCATGTTGGATTTAGCTAAATAGGAGTACAGTGGGATAGTTTACAGTAAAAACCATGGGAAGTGCTGAAGACTCCTGGGAACCTTTACCCCATTGGTTATGGAGTAGCCAGGTGTTTTCCTCATTAACAGGCTTGCACTGAGCATGAAAGTAGACCAGACAGACATCTCCTCACAATACGTTTGGGCTGTGCAGATTAGAGCAAGGTATTCCCTGCTGTCTAAAACTTGAAGGAAGAATGGACCTGTTTGCCTTGAACCCCAGACCCTGGAAATGACTCCAAGGGTCAGTAGGCTGTCCTCCTATTTGAGCTACAGGGACTCAACAAGCTTCCAGCAGCCTTTCCCTGCAACCACATAGCTGACCAGTATGAAACAGACCTGCTGCTGGCTTCTGCTGCATTGAGTCTAAACACCAAATGGATGCTTCCTAGCTCCTGGACCCTTGGCTGGTGTTAGAGTGTATTCCTCCTGATCAAACTGTAAAAGCTGGGGCTTAGAAACGTTTTGCCAACTTTATAGAGCCAGTGGGAGACAGGGACCGCAATGAAGCTGAAACCACTGATGTTAAATCATCAGTCAGATTCAACCAGCTGATTTATCCAGTTGAAGAAGATCTGACTTCCACAAACATTTTTAAGTTCGAACATAGATTTATTCATCTGGACCAATACAAACAACAACCATTCAACGTTAAAGTCTCACTGGGCAAAGACTTTGGACTTTGCCTGCTGAGAGTTTACCCACAGTCACAGAAGACCACACTGGGACTCCGCTCTTCAGCAACCAGTCGTTATTGAGCCCTGCTTTGTATCCAGCTTGCTCTGCCAATGATTCATCGGTGAGCGCTTGTTATCCAAAACTGTTTTTGAGTTAGAAGGTCAACCATCGACATAGGTGAGGTTGGCCCCTGTATCCAACTTGCAGTCCGGCATGGTCAGCCTTAACGCTTGACTTTGACCTAGTATGGTGCACCACATAATTGCAGTTGGTGCTTTGTGCTTTTTTTACACCAATCTTAATCCAACTTTCATACCTTTGGTTCTACTTATCAGAATTTTGTTGTCATTTTATTTATAAAACATTTACTCAATTTGTCTAAATTGGTTTGAGCTTTTTGTGTTGTGTTTTCACTTTATTACTGTTTGAGTACTGCATAAATACTTTACACATTACCTGTAAGATAAGTATGGTCTCTGTGTGTCAAGCTACCACAGGGTTAAGCACAGGCTTATTTAGTGACTCTACTGGTTCACGCTGACAAAAGAATGCAAATATTTTTTTGAGGTGGTTCTCACTCCCTTCATCTAATAAGCCAATCACTTACAGTATACATTTGAGTAGTAGTCAAAACAACATTTGACAATCTGCTATCTGGCTAAAGTATCTATATTACTTTAGGAGAAGTCAAAAAACACACATGGAAACGTTGAAAGCACAAACCAATAGCACTGCCTTTTATGCTGTTCACACTTCTGCAGCACAGATTTGCACACTTATGTTGAACATCCCATAATTGATATTCACAAATCAACCCAGTCAATCAGTGGGCCCCCAGGAACTATCAAAAATGTCCACTACTGGAATATAAGCTATATCCAATGATGGTCAAAGAGGTGGTTAACTTTCTGTACCTAAATACCCTCAGTAAATCTCAAAACCTTCTGATATCTCTCCTAGGGAGATCGTTGGCAGGTAATACCCTTAACTGGTACATCAGATGATCAACATCTCTCTAATAACATGTTGTCTACCATTATGTAAAGAAGTATTATTGACCCGGAGTTTGGGAAAATATCACTAACATTAGCCTTGCAAGAAAAAGCGAGAACAAGTACAAACTGTCCTGTTTTGGATCGAAATCCTTGAGAAATCAATCTCCAAATGACTGCTATCAAATGGAAAAAAACACCCACTCTTCTGGCATGACAAATAAGGAGGTGTCCAATACAGGTCACAGAGAACACTTCGACTTGGAATATTACGGTCGCTATCATTCATATGGCAGGGATAGCTGCGATGGTGCTATGAGCTCCGACAACTCTCTTGCTTCAGTTAGCCTTATCATTCTTTAGGGTAGATTAAATACAGGGACGGTTGTCACTTTAAACACTCATGCTGCAATTGTATTAATTCCTTCGAAAGTAAAGATCTGGAATAAGTAAGGACAACTGCTGTGATGGGACATCTATTTCTTGTTGTATGCCTAAATGTGGAAACTGTGGTTCATTTTGCTTAGGTACTTGAGGTGGGGTGCAACAAGAACATGCATGCTTATGGTTTCTTATGTTCCTTCGGAAGGGATGTGGATGGTGGCTTGGGCTCACCATCTTGTCACCTAGAGAGCCGCACCAAAACTGATTTGCATATGATTGGTTCCGAACTGTAGTAGGTAAGTGACTAAAAAAAACAAAAGACTGCTATGCTGTTCGAGTAATCACCATTGGCAAAGACTACTTCAACTGTTTCAATGAATTATTTTTCGTTTCTGTCACCGTCACTTATGAGTTACTGATTTTCGCTGACTCCCTTTTGTCAGTCTCGCTGGAACATACTTTACCAATATGAAACTGTTTCTAATATTGCAGCAAGAAATCATTTGAAAAATATTCATATGAAGGATCAGACATATAACAGGACAAACAACTACAATTTCTCAAAATAAGTTTTTCTTAAGAACGTACCTTGTTTCCAATTGCTTTTTTGGGAGGGAAATTAAATGTTCTAACTTGATGGTATTTGCTTTGTAATTCGTGATGCAAACGTCTGAACTCTGTGTATCTTCGATAGACATTCCATTCATCATCTCGAATCCTAACATAGACCTGTAATGAAGTAAAGAGAGAGTTGCACACTTATCTTGAAATGTAGTTTATATCAGTCATAAATGCATAATGCAATTATATTCACAACGGAAGAACCATTAACCTACCAGCAATCACAATTTCGATCATCAGACATAATTTGCGTATTACACAAAAAATAAATCAGGGGAAATCTACTATAGAAGAAGCAACTTTTCTTTCACTGACATGAGGCTCTTTGTACAGAACTTCACAATGTTTAAATTGATTATGCATCGTGTCCTGAGAAAAAAAGGTTTACTGTCCCAGTACCCGGAAAACAAACTATGTACTATACCGTAAATAAAGAGAGTATTGGCTGTTGTATCTAATTTTAGCCAATAATGTGTACACAAAATACCCTGTTTACAAAAGTGTTTTGGAGTAGTGAAGTAGTACTCTGGTAGTACTTTTTTAAGTACTCCTATATACCTTTGAGAATTGGTCCCAAGACATGTAAAACAGGAATATTAATTGACAATAATCCACTTTCCAACACCTTCAAACTGATCTTCATTAACAGGAGAATTCACAAAAGCATTATGCGTACCCGAAGTAGTACTGAATGAGTCTCTTCCATGTCCTCTCACAGGACTTTGTGAATCGACCTTGAAATATCCCACTTCCTATTCGTAACAGTGCAAAGATGACGCAGTTCTTTCTGTTTATTCTAATTGGTAAGAGCAGATAAGTAGGTACACCTAGCAATAGGCCACTAATGGCCACTTAGGTCCAGTTAGGTCTTAATAAATTAAACCCAACTCAACCTTTGGTAGCTTGGCAACAAGCGACAAGGCTTAACTTAGGAGACAATAAAAATCACAAAACAGTAAATAAGGAAAACACAAAACACAATAAAAATCCAACACTAATTTATCAACGGCGATTGCATTTTTATCTTTAAAATGACACCAAAATGATTATAATTGGATAAGGGAAACAGTAGATATGAATTTTAAAAGCATTAATGTTTTCTAGGGCATAGAAGCAACTAGCGCTCAAAGAGTTAAAGTCCCACTGGACAGGGCCAAAGTCCGGAGTTCAGGCCACCCACGAAGTAACACTGTTTCACTTACTTTCAGAAGTGTTTCTTGATTCAGGAAAGGGGTACACAGCATCAGCCAAAGGTTCAAAGGCTCTGGTTTGCCTCTTGGGGTCCGGGACTCCAACTCCAACAATGTACCTCTTCAACTTATAGAGTTGCTCCAAACATCTCCAGATTTCTGGATGTTCTTCCAGAGGTCATTTTTGGGTCCTTGAAGTGTCCTCAACTTGATCCAAGGTTCCAGAAGCACTGAATTGCTCCTTGGGTGTTGGGACTACAATTCCCAGAATGCACCTGGTCAGAATCCTCAAATGGCCAGTGGACACTGGTCAGCTGGGCTCTGCTTGCAGAACTTGATGCAGGGAACTCTGGGCAGCTCCTTTGTACCTGTAGCAAACAGGGAATCCCTTCTTGAAGCAGCAGAAGACAGGCAAAGTCCTTTCAGTAGTGAAGCCCAAGTGTGCAGCTGGTGCTGTCCTTCAGAGTGCAGTGTCCGTCAGGGGTCCAGCAAGGCAATTCTTCATCTTCTTCTTTATCTTGTTCCTTGTAGGGATGTGAGGTGTGGGCGCAGCTCTGCCATATTTATCCTTGCTCCTGGGTGGAAAGCAAGGGGTCCTGGTTGTCCAATCACAGGCAGGCTCCTTCCCCCTTTGATTACCGCTTCCTGTGAAGTGTGGTAAACACCAATCTAATGCAGCAACATTCTTCAAAAATCCAACCTGGCTGAAAGTGATTTTTGGAGGTTAGATCTGACAGAGCCTACCCACTCACGTGCAACCTGGCTGCGTGCAACCTGGTTGAAAGTGATTTTTTGAGGTTAGATCTGACAGAGCCTACCCACTCGTGTGGCTAAAAATCCTAAACACATCCCTCTCCTGTCCTCTCCTAATCTAATCAAGAGGGCACCTAATTGTCTGGGGTTGCAGCAAGTGAGGGAGGTCCTGAGCTGCTCCAAATGTCCTTCCCTGCCTTTGAAGACCAGTTTGGCTGGTCTCCCTCCATCCTGTTTCACCATCTGCCGAGGCAGACCTTTTCCCCGAGGCACATCCTTTGTGTTCAGCCCATGACACTTCAAATCTCATCAATGCAGCCTGGCCCGGCTGCCAGAGGCTGGCCAATAAGAGAAGGGCACTACAGGGCTGAAGTTGGCAACCTTCAGGTAGGGTTTTAAAACTCTTTACCTGAACTAGTTATATGAAATCCAACAATAGCAAATTATGGGATGTATTCTAACAATTAATTTGATACCAAACCCAAGGTATCTGTCTCTTATGGGGACTTTGTTAATTAAAATAAAGTCTCCCCATTTTAGCCTATGAAGGCCATTCACTATAGTGAGGGAAAAGCAAAGTTGGCTATTTTACCTCACCAGGGCTTATAAAGCAATTTTTATAAGGTCCTTGCTTATAGTTACATGGCACCCAAACCTAGAGGCACTTAGGGCACACCTTAGGGGTGAATTATATGTAAAAATAAGGTAGTTTAAGACATTGGAAGTACTTTTAATCCCAAAGTCGAATTTGCACATAACTTTAGTTTAAAAGCAGCCAGCAAGGCAGGCCTGCCTTTAAAATGACACTGGGCACCTCAGCAGTGCATCTATGGGTGCACTTCCTATGCTGGGGTCGCTAAACCTACATGCCCTACCATATACTAGGGACCTATAGGTAGGTTGACATAGCCAATTTTAATTAGCCTAATTTGCATACTCATTTTACCCAGAACACAGGCCCTGGGACTGGTTAGCAGTACCCAGGGTACCATCAGAGTCAGGAAAACACCAGCATAAGTTGAATAATGGGGGCAAAAAGTTATGGGGCCTCCGCAATCAGCCGTGTTTTCTCTCAGAAGGGCTTCCATCATGTTGGTAATTGATGAGGTTCTGTTACTGCATTGTCTGAACCTCTTGTGCTCAGAATCAGCAACTCAGTACCAATCCAACAGTTAGAATCACAAAAGTAGTAAAATATGTGAAGCTATTTGTGCATCTAATTGAAACTTGGGTTTGCAATTAGGAGCATTTAGGAATGTAAATGTAACTTTGTTGCACTCATGAAAAGATGTATGCACAGAGGTGGGTTATAGGTGTTCTAGGGTACTGGTACTTGCAAAAGTTGGTAACACTCACTACCTTGTATGTTAATGGCCATTTATAAAAGTTTAGTATTGCACCCTGAAAACAGTTCAAGATTTACAGCCTTGTTTAAAGTTTGGCAGATGATATATCCACCCTAATTAAAGTGCCTAGGAACTCCATGAACTCTACATAAGATGGATATCCTTCATCTGGCAAACTATAAGGCCCCAAATACTTTTAAAAGGAGAAGAAACTCAATTTTCAAAGTAGGAAAGGGACGGCAACATGTAAACATCGGTCAGATGTAGGGAACAGAAAACATGTTTTCCCATGATGGTGCACTCAACCTATTTTGTTACATGCTTACAACTGAGTTGGGAGGAGGCATGAACAAGAAAAAGCTTTTTGTGGATCTCACCACAGTTTTTCCTCTGCTTGTCCCATTGCCCATTTACTCCAAACATTTAGCACCTTAAGACATGTTCACCACATATGGCAACAAGCATTGGAAAAGCCAATTGGCCTCACCTATACAAGAGCTATTGGCTTTAGCAACATGATTTTGTCTTATTGTACACCAGTGTGGCTGCTGTTCAGCATGGCTAAAAGTCAGTGGTGTGGAGTGTTGTAGACTGGAGTGGGGGAGTAGAGCGTCATAGAGTGGATTTGTTGGAGTAGAGTATCAGAGAGTGGAGTGGGGAGAATCGTATAGTTGAGCAAAGGAAAGTATTGTTCACTGGTTCACTGGTAGAGAGTGTCATAGAGTGCAGTGTTGTGGAGTGGAATAGGGTGGAGTGAGTTGGAGTGGACTGAGGTAGTGTGGTGGATTAGACTGGAGTAGAGTGGGATAGATTGGATTTGGGGGTAGCGTGTGGAGTTGCGAGGTATGGGGTGAATTAGATTGTGTGGACTGGACTGGAATGGAGTGGGTGGATTAAAATGGAGTGAGATGGATTGGACTGGAGTGCAACGGAGTGGATTGGAGTGGAGTGAGGTAGATTAGAATGGATTAGGGGTGGATGGATTTGAATTGGAGTGATGGGACTGGGGTGGAGTGGTTTGTATTGGGCCGGTGTGGATTGATTATAGTGGGGTGGTTTGGAGTGGGGTGAATTAGAGTAGGGTGGATTAGACTCGCCTGGAATGGGGAGGATTGGACTGGAATGTGGTGGGGTGGGGTGGAGTGGATTGGACTGGGGTGGGGTGGTGTGGGGTGGTGGGACTAGGTTCTTTGGGGTTTGGTGGATTCGACCGGATTGGGTGGATTGGATGGGAGTGGACTGAATCTGAGTGGGGTGGACTGGATGGACTGGGCTGGAGTGTGGTGGTCTGAGGTGGGGTGGGGTGGATTAGACTGGAGTAGAGTGGGTGGATTGGATTAGGATAGAGTGGTGTGGATTGAGAGGGCTGGGGTGGATTAGATTGGTGGACTGGATGTGGTGTATTGGACTTAAATGGGTAGATTAAAATGGAGTGACGTGGATTGGATTGGGGAGGAATGGAATTGAGTGTGGTAGATTAGACTGGATTGGGGTGGGTGGATTAAAGTGGAGTGTAAGGATTGGGGTGGGTGGTTTGTATTGGGGCTGGGTGGAATGGATTAGAGTGTGGTGGTTTGGGGTGGAGTGAATTGGAGTGGGGTGGAGTGGAGCAGATTAGACTGGCCTGGGTGGATTGGACTGGAATTGAATGGGTGGATTGGACTGGAGTGGGGTGGATTGGCTTCACTGGGGTGTGATGGATTGGACTGGAGTGGGATAGACTGAATGGGAGTGGATTGGGTTGGAGTGTGGTGGGCTGTATTGGAGTGTGGTGGAGTGGATAAACTGGATAGGAGTGGGGTGGACTGAGCTAGGGTGGGTTGGATTGGACTGGGGTAGAGTCGGGTGGACAGGATTAGATTGGATTACAGTGTAGTGGGCTGGGCTGGAGTGGGGTGGATTGGAGTGGAGTGTATTGAAATGGGGTGGCGTGGGGTGCTTTGGATTGGACTGGGGTAGGTTGGATTGGAATAGGGTGGGGTGGATTGGGGTGGGCTGCAGTGTAGTGGGGCTGACAGTAGTAGAATGGGGTGGACTGGACAAGAATGGAGTGGACTGGACTGGAGTGGGGTGGATTGTATGGGAGTGGGTTAGATTGAACTGGAGTGGGATGTGCTGGACTGGAGTGGTGTGGGCTGGATAGATAGGAATGAAGTGGGGTGGACTGAACTGGGGTGAGTTGGATCGGATTGGGGTAGAGCGTGGTGGATCAAAGTAGACTGGATTAGAGCAGGTGGTGTGGATTTGAAAGGGGTGGGGTGCATTGGAGTGGAATGGATCGAAATGGGGTGGGGTCAATTGAACTGGATTGGATTGGGGTGGGTGGGGTAGATTGGAGTGGGGTAAATTTGAGTGAGATGGATTGTTAGAGTGGGGTGGATTAGTTAGAGTGGGGTGAACTGGACTGGGATGGGATGGACTGGGGTGAGGTGGATTGGATTGGTAGGTTGGATTGGGGGGATGGATTCGATTGGGTGGCATAGATTTCAGTGAGTTGGATTGAACTGAGGTGGTTTGGATTTAGGTGGACTCAATTAGATTGAGGTGGATTTGGTGAGGTGGGTTGGATTGGGGTGGGGTGGATTGGAGTGGGGTGGGTGGTTTTCTTAGAATGGGGTGGATGGTCCAGAGTGGGGTGAAGTGGGATGGATTTGATTGGGGTGGAACTGGATTGGGGTACATTGGACTGAAGTGGAGTATACTGGAGTGGCGTAGACTGGATTTGAGTGGGGTGGATTGTGGTGGTGTGGAGTAAAGTGGGATGGGTTGGAGTGGGTGAACTGGATTAGTGTGGGTGGATTGGATTGGATTGGAGTATGGTGGATTGGAATGGGATGAATTAGATTGGAGTGGGGGGGTTGGAGTGGAGAGGGGTGGATCGGAGTGGGTGAATTGGATTAGTGTTGAGTGGATTGGGTAGGAATGGAATAGATTGGAGTACGGTGAATTAAGGTGAACTGGACTAAACTGGAGTAGGGTGCATAGGGCTGGCGTGGGTTAGATTGGATTGGAGTGGATTGGGCTGGATTGGAGTAGGTTGGATTGTGGATTGGATTTGAGTGGGGAGGTTTGGACTGATTGGAGTGGGTGGGTTGGAGTGCAGAGGATTGGATCGGAGTGGGTTGGTGTGCAGTGGACTGGGTTGGAATGGGGTGGATTGACTTAGAGTGGTGTGGATTGGATTGAGTTGATTGGGTTGGGGTGAATTGGAATGGGGTGGATTGTGAAGTATTGAAGTGGAGTAGTCTGAATTGGAGTGGGGTGGAGTGGGGTGGACTGGATTGGGGCGAGGTGGGGTGGACTGGACTCAAGTGGAGCGGGGGCAGACTCTTTTGGATTGTAGTGAGGCAGATAGGAGTTGGGCAGATTGGAGTAAGGCAGATTGTTTGGATTACAGTGGGGCAGACTGGAATGGGGAGACCTTTGGACTGGAGTGGGATTATGGCTTTCCTGATGATACAGGGTGCTTAGGTTTATGGTGTGGTGGCAGAGCTCAGTCTATTCACCTGCAAGTGGGGATTGCTTTGGATTGGGGCAGATTGCAGTAGCGCAGATTGTTTTTGATTGGAGTGGGGCAGAATGGAGTGGGGCTGTTTGTTTTGCAGTGGGGAAGGGTGTTTTGAATTTGAGGGGGGCGAATTGTTTTGGATTGGAGTGGGTGGAATCTTTTGTACTGGGATGGGGCAGAATCTTTTGGATTAGAGTGGGACGGATTCTTTTGGATTGGAGACTGGCAGATTCTTTTGGACTGGAGTGGGGATGGTTCTTCTGGACTGGAGTAGGGTTGACTCTTTTGGATTGGAGTTCTGATTGTTTTGGATTGGAGTGGGGCAGATTCTTTTGGATTGGGTGGGGCAGATTGTATCGGATTGGAGTAGAGCAGATTGTTTCGGATTGGATTGGGGCAGATTGGGGTTGGGCAGATTGGAGCAGGGGAGATTATTTTGGTTTGGAATGGGGTGAGGTGGATTGGAGTGTGGTGGACTGGTTGCAGTGGATTGGATTGGAGTTAGCTGGGTTAGATTGGAATGGTTTGTATTGGACTGGAAAGGTGGGGAGGATTGGACTGGACTGGGTTGTACTAGTTTGGGGTGGATTGTACTGGATTGGGTTGGATTGAGTTGCAGTGGGGTGGACTGGATTGGAGTTGGATAGACTGTGGTGCATTGGAGTGGAGTGGATTGGGGTGGCGTGGACTGGATTGGAGTGGGTGGATTGTGGTGGATTGAAGTGGGGCAGACTGGAGTGGGGTAGATTGGGTAGACTGTTTTGGATTGGGCAGATTAGAGTGGGGCAGATTATTTTGGATTGGAGTGGGTCAGGTTGTTTTGGATTGGAGTAGAGCAGAATGGAGTGGGACAGATTGTTCTGGAGGGTGGCAGATTGTTGTGGATTGGATTGGGGCAGATTCTTCTGAATTGGAGTGGGGCAGATTGGATTGGGCAGATTGTTTTGAGGTGGAGTGGGGTGGAGTGAGATGGATTGGATTAGGGTGAGGTGGATTGGATTGGATTGGAGTGGGATAGATTGGACTGGGCTAGATTTGGGTTGAAAGGGATGGTTGGGGGTTAGACTGGATTTGTGTAGGGTGGATTGGAGTGTGGCTGAGTGTAGTGGATTAGCGTTGGGTGAATAGGGATGAGCGGGGTGGACTGGATTAGGTGTATTGGAATTGGATGGGGCAAACTGTTTTGGATTGGAGTGGGGCAGATTGTTTTGAATTGGAGTAAGGAAGATTGGAAGGGGTAGTTTGGAGTGGGACGGAATGTTTTGGAGTGGGGCAGATTGGTTTGGACAGAAGTGGGCCAGATTGTTTTGGAATGCATTTGAGCAGATTGTTTTGGATTGGAGTGAGAAAGGTTGGAGTGGGGCAGATTGTGTTTGATTGGAATGGGGCAGATTGGTGTGGGGCAGACTTCTTTGGATTGAAGTGGGGCAGATTGGAGTGGAGCAGATTGTTATGAATTGGGGCATACCTTTTTGGATTGGAGGGGGGTGATTGTTTTGGATTGGAGTGGGGCAGATTGTTTTGGTTTGGAGTAGGGCAGATTATTTTGGATTGGAGTAGGGCAGATTGTTTTGGATTGGATTGGGGCAGCTTGGAGTGGGGCAAAAAGTTCTGGATAGGATTGGGGAGATTGGAGTGGGACGGATTAGAGTGTGACAGAGTGTTTTATACTGGAGTGGGGCTGATTGTTTTGGATTGGACTGGGAAAGATTGTTTTGGATTGGAGTCAGCAGATTGGAGTGGGGCGGATTGGAATGGGACTGGTTTGAGTGGGGCAGATTTTTTTAATTGGAGTGAGGCAGATTAGAGTGGGACAGATTGCTTTAGATTGGAGTGAGGCAGACTGTTCTAGAGTGGAGTGGGGTAGATTGTTTTGGATTGGAGTGGGGAAATTGTTTTGGATTGGAGTGGGGCAGATTGATTTGGATTGGAGTGGGACAGAATGGAGAGGGCAGAATGTTTATGACTGGTGTGGGGCTGATTGTTTTGGACTGGAATTAGGAAGATTGGTTTATAGTGGAGTGGGGCAGATTCTTTTGGAATGGTGTGGGGCAGACTGGACTGGGTGAATTGGGAGGTTTGGAGTGTGGTGGATTGGATTGGGTTGACTGGTTTGGATTGGAGTGGTTTGGATTTGAGTGGGGTGGATTGGATTGGTCTGGAGATGGCTGGATTGAACTGGTATGGACTGGAGTGGGTCACATTTGACTGCAGTGGGGAAGATTGGGGTGTACTGCACAATTATGTGTTAAAGCTTAATTTTGGAAATTACACATAAAATGAAACAATGTCACTTTGTAATATTTAGAATAAGATAATCGACATCTTTTGAGAACAGAGCCCATGAGTAAATACAACAGGAAACACAAGTGCAAAGTGAGAAAAGAAAACTTGGTAAACTAAAAGAAGAGTTAACTACAGAAAAGAAAACTTAGCAGTTTTGTTGCCCTTCTGGGCACGTTTTTGCCAGTCACACGCCTTATTTTTGCAGGGCCCTGTAAGCTAAAAAAAAAGTACCTTCCTCAATCACATTGGGACCAACAGATGGGCACTGCTTAAGTCAAATCAATCAGTGCTTGGTACCTGCTTCACAGACAGGGACAGAAATGATGCTTGGCCTGCAGTGATGAATTCCGAGGCTTTAAAGGTGATTGCCATGGTAGTCAGCAAATGGTAAAGAACAGGCGAGCTCCAAGCCCTTTTTTGTTTACAAGAGTGTCTTGCAAGAGAGACAAATGCGCTACCGTATTAGCATGGTTTAATATATACAACAGCAAATTTGGCTTTTATTTCTCATGGATTTTTTGTTGCTGCTTCGAAGATGAGTATGATCTATGGACATTTGAAACAAGTTACAGCTAACCTTTTAAATTTGTAGATGCTGAGCATTCACAATCTTGGATGAAATAAACATCATGCACCAGGAACAGATTTAGGAAAGGCAAAAGCCCCTTGCTGAAAAATATGTACCATATTCACTCACATGTGAACATGCTATTGACTTTTACAATAGTGTTCCTATACGAGATGACATCTCAAATTGCATTGCAGGAAAAAAGGGGAACAGGCTGTATGCAGTAGGTGCTGACTGTAAACACAGGAATGGGTGTAGGGCCTGGCTTATCCCTGTGATTGAAGTGTGGTTGGCTGATTGCGAAGGGCTGGGTGGACGGCATGGAGGCCAGACCCTGCAGCTAACCCTTGATGTGCAGGACAGAAGGCCATATGTGGGGGAGGTTGACTGCTCATGAATGGTTTGAAGCAGGTTCTGACTGAAGACCATGTCCTGTTGCTGACCGCAGTTGCCTACAAAGGTTGTGCACAGCTGAGATTGGCCAACCATGGAGGGCTGATTGCCTAGCCTCACTATTGGTCAGGCCCTGCAGCCAACCCCCACCACACAAGGATGAAGGCTGTAAGAAGTGGAGAGTGGTTGCCTGCAAAAAGGTTGGGCCTGTTGACCAGGTCTTCAGCCAACCCATGCTGCAAGGTAATGGGTTGGCTGCCCTTGCGGGTTGGGCTTGTGGAAGGCACTGCACCCAGCCCCAGTTGTGTACAGCTGAAGGCCATGCTCAGTGATGACCGCTAGTGGTAACCAAACTTGAGGGGCCCTCCTGCAAAGTACCTGAAGGGGTCCTCCTGCTCCCCAGGACCCAGTAAGGGGCCTGCTGTACGAGCATAGTGTACTGTGCTGAGGGGTGGGGGGGGGGCAGAGCTCATGGCCCTCCCGCACCACTAGGGCTGCGGGGGTCTTTGTTACGCCACTGATGTCAGCCACCTGTAGGAGGCTGGATATAAGTCGTAGCCAAATGGTTGGCAACCTACGGGTGGGTAGATGCAGTGCCTGGCTGCAGGGCAGGCCCTGTGGTCAACACTCTTGTGCACATAGCCAAAAGCTGTTCTCAGTGGGAGAGTTGGATGAATAGGGTCAGAAAACCCCAAAAATTCCCTCAAAAACCAAGGTTACATTGATGTTATAATTCGGAATCGTAATAAGATCTAAAAACTACAATTTCACTTAAACAACAAAGGTTAAGGTGATGGTATAGATAAGTAAGGTAAAAACATTTTAGCTGGTGTTTAAAGAACCTCTAGAAATTCACAGAAAAAACACTTTTTCTTTTCTTTTTTCAGTGAATTTCTATGGGTTTTTCTACACATATGCTAAAATCTTATTACCTTACCTAACAAAAATGTCACATTAACTTTGATTTTTTTTTGGGGGAATCAATATCTATCTATCTATCTATCTATCTATCTATCTATCTATCTATCTATCTATCTATATGTGTGATAACATGCAAGAGTCCTGCTTTTCTGTAATGGACTTGGCAAAATAATTTCAAAACTGTCATCAGATCAGATTAGAGGAGCTGGAAAAAGAGTTATCTTTTCATTGCATAAATACAGTTATTTACTCCATGACCTGCCCTTCGCACTTTCTTCTGGCTCTGGCAGCAGGCATTGTGACATCACGATAACAGACATTTTATTAATGCGGGTGACTAATTATGTTACTACTAGACTGCAAAAAGAAAATTAGAAATGGGTTTCTATACAGGTGCTGCAGGCTTCCATGTGTTATATTTAACATTTTAGATGGATAACAAGCGTTTGTACGAGATTTAGACAATGAGAGAGAACCTCTCTTGCTCAAAGAAGTATTTTTCTATTAATATGCACTGGTAGCGCCGGTAGCAAGCAAACTCCTGGCGAGTGGGAGGCAAAAATGTTTTAAATGTGTTAAGCACATATCAGAAATATCATTTTCTATAGAAATCTTTACCTTAAACTGTGCTGCACAATTATAACGCTAAGGGTAAAAATGGACAGATCATTACTTAAAAATACGTCCATCTATTTTTTAAGTGTCAGTCTATACTGCTTATCATAATTATTGATTTCAACTTAAGTCGTGAGTTGATGGGACATTATGGTTGCAATCTACGATACAGCTACAATATCTCGGATACCTAGCAAGTATGGTGAGCTACACAACATAACTCCCACGCAGCCATGCTTATGGCCTCGCACAACAGCTCATCAGAGCAGCATAAACAACGTCATCAATTGTATCACTGGCAAAGATCACGTATGTGGCCGACTACCAAACATAAATCCTTGAAGTACAAAACAAATGTTTCTATAAGAATCACGTAGACTAAAGGGTTTAGTAATCCGCAGTGCTATTAGGTTTCTTTGCACAAGTAACATGATATAACTGAACGGCAAGGTGTCTTTAAAAACATTATAAAATATTATTAACTAGCAATAAAATACTGCACTGCTATAGAGATGTTTATATATGGACTAAGGTTCCCCCACCATAATTTTATAGGATTATGCTAGTTAACTAAGAGTTCTCTGACCACATGGAAGAACAAGGCTGAAGATCGAGTCATGGGACAAGGTGACTTGTAATATGCTTGTAACGCACAACAGGATATTTTGGGCCATATGTACGAACACATTTTCCCATAGACACAGAATGGGTAAAACCCTTTGCTACATCTGGCCCTTTATTCCTTATTATGCATTGTCACACATTACCCTTCACATAAACCTCTTAAATCCTTAGTTTGTTGCTTACTCAAGCTCACTGTAGATATCAAGAATAAAAGCATAATCTTACAGCAGGTCGTATTTTTTGCAAAAGGGTATTAGAATCAGTTTGCTATAAGCAATATTAGAAAAATGCTGTGTCACTATGCATAGATTCTATCCTCCCATACTCCGTGTCCACAGGGCAGCCTCTTGACGTGCATTAAGTCCCCCCTCCAACAATCTACGTGAGGCAGAACCATTAGGCATGCCCAGAGGATGGTGCCCCCTTCTCCCAACACCAGCTGGACACTAAGTGAAGACTGAGGCCCAGTTCTCACAGCCCCAATGTCCACTTCGTTTCACCTTGCAGCTTCTTTTGGAATTTTTTTTCTCTGCTGGGTGCAGGCCCCAATGTACCATTTTTCCTAATGACAAAGGCCAACCTGCACAAGTGCTCGTTTTTTCTTTTTAAACTTTCTCTGTGGGGTGGGCAGGTGCCTGCCAACTCAGAAAATCCAGATGATTTTTACCTAGTACCAACATAGCAGTGCCAAAAGTCATGCTCAATAGTCCCCTAACAGATATGTCTTTTTCACAGTACCATTGAGAGATGACCTATGACCATGACTTGTGGGTAATGTGGCCAAACGTGCTGTAGTCAGGGCTTGGCTGAGTCTGACGCACTGTTTTATTGCTTACACCTCTGCAAAACACTTGGTGATCAATTGTTCTCAATTCAGCCAAGTCATGTTCCACTATATTGTTATTAAATCAATAAGTCTTTTCCAACAAATAAATGCCTTATCTGGCTGTAAACTCTGGAAAACGTTTCACGAGTCTCGAAAATTATGGGGTTCATCACCATGACAGGCTCACGCCAATTTGTGAGGCTTAACTGTTGTCTATTGTTTCATCAAGTCTGTTCATGAAAGGTAAATTAAGACACACATTATAATTCAGATCAGTGTCCACTGCAGCGCTAGTAGCACTTTTCAGAGAACTGGTTTAACAATCACACGCTTCTACAGATACAATGTGTGTTTTAACATTGCAAGGGTTGTCAACTGTTCAAAGTCTCCGACGACCTACTATTCACATTTGGAGGCCTACCGCCATGCTTCTTACCCGGTGACATTGACATGTCTTATATTGCTTACGAGAGAGCAGCTTGTCTGAATTAACCACACTTTATTCATGATGCAGCCAAGAGTCCTTAAATAGGAAAATCACATCTATCAGCACTCCATATTTCCAAGATGTTTTTTTTCACTATTCATCTATTTGACCACAGTGTTCCCTGCGGCGTCATAGTCACTGAATTGTGCTTTTCACCTTAGGAATAGCACTGCACACTTTGTTACTTGAGTGTAGAAATTCATAGCTGTATCAGCGTTCCTTTTTCAGCTCCTTTATTATTTCACTACTTCTTAGATTAGAAATGCCACACAGCAGAATACAATTCTTTTTGCGTTTTTGTACTCGTGCACCATGTTGCCCTAGCCCTTCTCATTTCCAAACGCAGATGAAAAGGTACAAGATAAAGGCGCCCTGATTTAGGATGCAAGACCCGGCATAGCTCGAAACTGTTTTACATATATCTGAAACCAACAATTCAGTCTGAAAACCTGTACACACCTCCAGGGATATTTGAGATGTGTACTTAGGTGAATAGTTTACTATCCTGTCAAATAGTCTACATATTTCTTACATCTGTGCCAGCTGAACGAATCGTAAATCACAAAAAAGTAATAAACACCAGGGAATAGCTAACACATCGGATCTTTACGGTATGGTTACTACAGTAGTTCTGTGCACTCGTCTGCCATCACTTATGTAAATACATTCAACTGCTTTTTCGTTCATTCATCAATTTCATTCTGCTCTCCAGCTACCATGTCAGAGTACATTATGTGACAGGGTGGCAATTTCTGGCAGGCTTATCATTGTACCTGACGTTTCCCAGTAATTCATGTGTTTTTCTACCTACATTATGTGACCTGTGGATGCGAGCTTCACTCAATTAAGATACTGTGCTCCTGGGAAGCAATGAGCTTCATTCTGAAATAAATGAGTACACCATCACCCTGGGGTTTACGATTTCACATGCAGGAAGGTTTACTCATTTCAGGAATTCAGAAAGGCTTACTAGATTATGACTGTAAACACTCGACTGTCGCAGCTATCCAGGGATACTACATTAACAATTTTGTGAATTTCTTTTGCCTGTGTGAATATAGATGTGTAAATTTGTGCATACAAAAAATAAAGTGCAAATTAATTTACTAACTTGTATTTTTCATTCCACAGAAAAATTATATTTCTCTGTGTAGAAACTCGATCTTCTAAGCTCCTGACAGGAGTACATCTTTAACCATTTTTCGGGTGTGAATTTGTAACAGAATGGTTTGCAAGCACCTACAAACTTGCAAATCTGTGAGTGGGCACAATCGTACAGGACATTTCTACCCTGAACCACCTACTCCCAATTTACTCCTATGAAAACCCTGTCAGCCAATCAATATATGGACGCCAAATACACCATCCAGAATAGGAAAAATGATTTTTCACTCATATATGAGACTGCCTGTGCAGGTCTGACTTACAAGAACGAGTCCCACATAATTAATCTGGAGAATCTGATTTTTTAATCCAGCAAATATTGTGCCCTTGATTGTAAATAGCGTAGTAATATCTGATCTCGAAATTCCAATTACAAGCTCTGTGGTAAAAACCCACAACCCTTCAATTTTCTCCTTGTGAGACTCTTAGGGTGGATATGCATGTAAAAGGAAGGAAGGGCCTTTAACTGATACTGCTAAATTGCCGTGGAATATAGTAGAAATTATCTGTGATTCTGATAGATAGGGATCTAAAAGCATGAGTCTTGAAGGTCCAGGGACATCACAGATTGCCTTTCTTGCCCTACAGAGACAATCTCCTGAAGTGTGACCATCCTGAAGGATTGCAACAGCGGGATCTTGTTCAGATTCCAAAGATCCAAAACAGGTCTCCAACCAACAGCTTTCTTCTTGACTAGAAAAACCTGGAGCAGACGCCCTGACTGAAATGCTTCTTGGACACATTCTCTATTGCTCAGTTGAAAAAAAAGGCTGAGGAACTCCTGTTGCGGGTAGTCCAGGTGGTAATGTTGCTCCCAGGTTGGCAGTAGGCATGACACTTGAAAAAGCTCTATAGTACTCAATGCTCTGCTATTGTATTTTCCCGAGGCAAAACCTGTGATCGTCCCTTTACTGGGTGGAAAGTTGAGGAAGCAATAGAAAAGTCAGGCTCATTTGTGGTTGTCTCCACTTCCGTTTCTTGAGACGTTTTGTTGTAGTTTTATATATGAGACCTGCAGTTTCCTTGAGCACCATATGTGTGATAATATTAAGCATAATTCCTGGCTCTGATTCATCCTGAAAATAGTCTTGTTTTTATGACTGCAGCTTTTAGGAACCTTAAAATTCAGAGGTTATTTGAAACCGCAGTACAGCAAAGACAGTGTCATGCGGGTGTCTATCTTGATACAATGAAGCTCCTCATTCATGTCTTTGCTGAGGAGTGTCTGACCACCAAAGGCATATGCAGAACTTTTTCACAAACCTGCAAGGAGCGCTGTTTTGCTTTCTTGCCAAATGAGAACTGTCAGCTGCTGAAAGTTCATGTTGGACACATCCATGGCAGCATGAATTCAGGAGCTGGGGTATTTGTCTCTACAATCATTGGTTCCCTTTCAGTGCCCACTTGCCACATGCAAGTAACTCAAAGGGTGGGGTAATGACATATGTTGGTTATATCAACCCAAGATGAAACAAGCACTGGCTGCTCTGGTGGATGCTGCAGGCAAGAATATTAATTTTTTGGCACACAGTGTCAATATGTCCGCCTTCTTGATCTGGAGGATTTGAGCAGCAGCCACAATGACACAGTCTGGGCAAGGAGGATCCTTGAGGCAGTCTATTAGCTTGAGTTGAGCCTATTGCCCACCACTTTTAGCATGTGGTCTTTTGCGATATGGCCTTGTCAATGTCTGCCTCTGTAGCCTCACCAACCTTCACGTCCTCCATGGTGGGTGCTTCAACTACGCTTCCACTATCAGATCACGCATGAGTAGGAGGAACCTGCCTCTGAGGATCTCCAGGCCGGGGCAGGAGCAGATGTTGCTATGGCAGTTGTGGAGGTTTTAGTATCGGATGTATGGGATGAGCTAGCCAACAAAACTGAATGACTGTGCAGGAGACTGACACTAGGGTGGAGTTGTGGTTGTCTGTTTTGCACCTAAAGTTTTCATTTCTTGTTAGAAAAATTTGAAAACGTCTACTGGGACTTCCTCTATTTGCTGTTCTCTGTGGTACAGACTGTGGTATAGACTTCTCTATGAATGGTATCTTGTGTCACGAGGTTCATAATTGTCAACATTTCTGGTGTTCTCTTAAGGATCATCCTCATATTGATCCTGATATGGTTAAGACTGTAACTGGTACGAGTTGAACCCTCAGTTGCCAAGGACTGTAAGCAGTCTGGGATTGATCCTTTTCTCTCTCTCAAGGGATATTTTCCAACTCTTAAACTGTTAAACAGAATTGAAATGAGATTTATAAAGCTCAGATGGGGGCTAAGTCTTCCACTTTCCTTGTATCCAAGTTATGTGTAAGAAGTTGATCCAAAACATTAAAGGGTGAAAGATACTGAGCAAAACTCAGTGGTACCACCGGAGACTGTAGGATCATGATTTCACAAACAATCTATGCCGCCTGAAGAGTTGTTGATAGCAATGAATCTGTAGATAACAAGATGCACATCGACAACAAGGTGACCGTCTATGATATAAGCAATGCAGAAGAAACTGGCAATGACAAGATGCTTTTAATGATGCCTTTTCCACCATTGAAGAGATGCACACCCATGACAGTGCCTGTCAATGGTGAGGTGGTCATCAACGATGATGTGGCTAAAGAGCATGACTTCAACGGCAAGGCTGCGGTGGATGGTGGCTTGATGGCTTAGAGGATTTTACCTCTGGAATGACTGGTGGGAAAGGAATTAGAACATCTGCTGCAGATGATTTTGCACCACGTATGCGGACGAAGAGTCTGAATGATGGGTAGCTACATTAGGAGGAAGTGACTGATTTTTTGTAGCAGATTTCACAGCTGCATCATTTCATTTTACCTTGGCACATTCAAATGTTCCTTATTATTCTCTTTTTTGCAGACGTTTCTGGAGAGGCAATTCCTCTAGAGCCAGTGGTGGGGGCATCTCTTGTGTGTTCTTTCAAAATAATACCTGCCGCTTTTCTTTGTTACAAAGGGTCAAAGAAGAGAAGAAAGTCTTAAAGATGTCAAATCTGGATTCTTTATGTTAGGATAGAGGCAGAAAATACATTTAAGATGAAGGTCATCTACAAATTACTTATTTACTACACAAGTGGGGGAGGTCTTGAAGTTGGATTTTTTAAAAATCTTCTTATGATATGATGCCATTATGACAGAAGCCTCTATAGGCACAGAAGAAACAATCCATCAAAAGACACTCACTGTGCTGTAGCGGGGAAGAGAAATTTGAAGTGATAGGGAGTAAAAATAAACATGAAAAATGTAAAAATAGAAGAACTACATTCAGAGACTCCCATAAGCTCATAACAAGCAGAGGAAAATCTAAGCTTTTGGGCAAAGCACCTGGGCGTGGTGGGGTCCCTAATGATCTTTATAAATCCAACAAGGAACTTTGTACACCTCATATAATAAGTACATGAAACATGACTAGTTCTCTAGCTCAGAAATTCCTGATTCCAGGTCTCACTCTATTATCGCACTAGTGTTTAAAAAGGGTAATAGAAGTGACTCCCACTGCTATCCACCCACCTCAGTGATAAATTCTGTAGCTGAAGAAGTTGGAAAGACATTGCTTGATAGGATTTCAACCTGGCTGCCAAAAAGGATATCCTTGCTGATACCTAATATGGTTTTAGGGCAGGTTTCGGGACCATGAAGCAATGTATCACTCTTCACTTGTTAATTAGTAAATACTTAGTGGTTGACGAAGGTGCAATCCATATGGCATGTATGGTCCTAAGCACCATCTTTGACTGCATGAATAGGTCCAAACTACAGGCCATTTTGGCAGCAACCGGAGCAGATCAGGCCCTAATCAACTTTTTGAAACATTTACAAGCTGATCTTCTTGCTAAAGTTAGATTTGGAGACAATGAGGGATGTTCTGAATTTTTCATACTAGATAGAGGAATTCTCCGGGATTATGTTTTAGCCCCTATTCTTTTAATCGAGTACAGTATAAATAGCTAGTCACACAAGGCTACCCATCAACAAGATGTGCCTCAGATTACTTATAGACCTATTCCTACTTTGTTGTATGTGCTGTGTAACTGTCACTAACCACCAACGGTCTTAATACATTTTTTCAGGCCTTTGTGTCTTTTACGTTTCACCTTGAATTGGAAACTAATTATTCAAAAACATATATAATGATTTCTGCCTCTAAATTAACTAAGTCAAAAACAACAAGTTACTTACCTCAGGTAATGTCATTTCTTGTAGAGACACTAACCCCAGATTCCTCATCTTTAGACTATCCCCAGGCATCAGGCAAGGTCCAGAAGCTTTTGCATAACAATTTTCCCTTTGCTAACAGGTGGCATCATGAGGCGTTGTTCTACTTCATTCCAATCTGTCCTGTGCTGATGTGACGTCAGGACAAGTTTATATATGCTACATGCTCATGCTGGGGTCAGTTTCTTTCTGAGCTACAGCCATGTCAACAGATGTGGAGCCCATAGAAACCAATATGAAACAGTGTGCAGAATCTTTTGAGATGGAATCTTAAGGATTACAGTGAATGAGATCATTCCACTGGGAAAAGGGTGGGCACATGAGGAACTGCAGTTAGATAGAGTCTCTACCAGAAAAGATGTTACCTAAGTTAAGTAACCTGTTCTTCTGATAAAAAAGACTTCTAATCGCTGATTCCTTGACTTTTGAATAGATACCAAGGCAGTACTTTCAAGGTGGTGGGGCTTTGGAATGACTCAAACCAGAATATCATGCTGAACAGGTCAATGCGAAATACCTGTCCTGCCGGACATGGATATTCAGGCAGTGGTGCTTGATGAAAATGTGAAGAGATGCCCACGTAGCAGCCTGGCAAATGTCCAAGACTGACACACCACATGCTAGCGCCTTATTGGGAGCCTTTGCTCTTGTGGAGTGAGCACTCAAATTCTATAGGGTCTGCTTTTTGGCAAGCCCAGAAAATATCTTAAGACATAAGACAATCAGTCCAGAGATGGTTGTTTGCTGTATGGACCTGCCACCTTCTTTGTTCCAAAAAACTCGACAACAGTTGCAAACACGTGGTCATGTTGTCAAAATCGCTTGGCCCTCTCGAAGTAAAAACTAGTGGCAATGCAGCATTTATTCATTGGAAGGATGAGGTGGTGCATAAAATGTTGGTAAGGTGATGGATTGCCCTACATGAAAGGGTGTGATTACCCTAGGCAGGAATGCCACCTTTTTTTGAAACACTACTTTGTTTGGAAAAAAGGAAACAAATGAAGGAAAACGAGACAAGCCCTGAAGTTCACACTCCCACCAGGCAGATGTTAAGGCAATGAGGAACACTGTTTTGAATGTAAGGAAGTGCTAAGGACAACAGTGCTTAGGCTCAAAAGTCAAGCACATCAGGTAGTTCAACAGAACATTTAGATCCCACTGCTGCATTACAAAAGGAGTAGGTGGGAACATATGTTTTAGCCCCTTCAAAAAACGTACACAACAGGTGATCTGAAGAGCGATGGCTAGTGTGGGGAATGTAAATAAGCTGAAAGGGCTTTTAAGTAATCCTTTACTGTTGCTCACCATGTCTTCCTTGACCAGACAAACCAAATAACAAAATAACAGGTAAAGCTTTTCATGGTTGGGTGTGACAAGAAGAACAACACAACAAACTTTTCCCAGCCCACGCAAAAGGGCAGTCAGTTTGGATGTGCGTATAGCTAGAAGTTTAGGGTACCACACTCTCCTTGCCCAGTTCAATTTCACTAAAAGGGCTTGGGCCATCTCTCTTGATTTTCTTGAGCATTCTGGGCGGGAGAAACAGGGCAGTAATGTGTGCAGGAGTCCTGAGCCCAAATGTAGGCAAAAGATGTCTCCTAATGAAGACTGCCTGGGAACTCCAACACGCATAAGTCACAAAACTATGCATTTTCTGTGATGGCAAACAGATTGAGACAGAGTTCTCTGCACTGTTGGAAGACACCCTGTGCCACCTCAGAGTGAAACTGGCATTCAAGATTCTCTAGGCATTGGTGGCTGAGTTTGTCCGCCTTACTGTTTAAAGATCCTGGCACGTACTGGGCAATCAAAGAACTACCCTGAGAATTATTGCAGTCTCCTCTAACACCTGGATGTAATTTGACAGATTTCCTTGGTTCTGAGCCCACTGAGACTTCAGATTCCACTGCAAAGCTGGTTCGTGCCACCTTGTGTGGTCCACCGTAGGATGCAGGAGGTAAAAAAGCCAAGACGTCTCAGAGCCAACTTCACTGACACCTAGGCTGCAGGTGGAAAAATCAGTGTCTTGGACATGCTGAGGCGAAGAAATGGCTCTGAAGAGCACTGGGACCAGGATAGGTCTGATGAAGAGGAACCACTGAGAAGCAGTTAAATGTAACTATGCAATGTAGATGGAAAATCCGAACAATGTCAACAGTTTGGCTGTCGTCAGGAATAGGCTGAAGACTGTTTCTGGTGAATCCACCTTTAGTCACCGGTCACCCAGATATGTATGGGAACACTGGTATTCCTAACTCTCGCAGATGGGGTCCAACCATCACCTTTGCGAACGCCCGAGGTCCCCTGGTAAGGCCAAAGGGGAGCACCAAAAACTGAAATTGCTCCTGTCTCACCTGAAACCATAGGTATTGTCTGTAGGACTGTAAGATGGGATTACAAAAATCCTGCAAGTCCAGCGCAGCCATTTAGTTTCCATGATCAATGGCAGACAGAACTTGGGCCAGTGTGAGTTTGTTGAACTTCTTTTTCCTTAGAAAGAAGTTCAGAGGGCAAAGATTGAAGATGAGATGATGTGCCGTCTTTTCTGTATCAGAAATTAACAGGAGTAATAACCAATGGGGATTTCTGAAACCAGAACCCTCTTTATTTTTCCCTAAGAGAGCTTAAAATTGTCCTTGGAATATAGACAAGTAATCATGGGTAAAATGACTGGGGGACAGGAAAGGAAGGGTAAGGAATAACCTAACCTTATTCCACAATCTGGCGCACCTATTGATCGAAGGTGATGCTCATCCATCCGAGGAAGTAACACGCAGTTTGATGTCCAACCATCCGATCATGTGCTGTTAAGGTTACATTATAAGGTTTTGCAGCAGCTGCCAAAAGCGGAAGAGGTTGGAGCATAGGTAGAATGCTGCCCATCGGAACCTGAAGGCTTTTGACTAGCTCCCCAACTGTGTCCCCTTATGTACCCCCGCAAAGGGTACAGAGCCAGCCTTTGCGCCAAACTACCCAGAGCCACCAAATTCCAGGTCCACATGTGACTGTTGGACATCAGTGAAGAAGTCCGTGAGACAAATCCAGGCATGGTGACTAAGCTCTATGCTGGTGCTGAATCTCCTTCCAAGACAGTCAGTAGTGTCCAGGCCTCATTTGATCGAGAATTTTGCAGCATCCTGACCATCAGAGACCAACTGTTACAAGAACCGACATACTTCCTCAGGGTCCACTGGCAGGATATCTGGCACTTTGTTCCATAATGTACAAGAATATCTCATGAGGAGGCATGATGAATTAAGCAAACTAAGGGCCAGGCTGGTCGAAAGAGAAAATCCTCTGTGCAACTGCTTGAATCTTTTTTCACTTCCTTTCATGTGAGGTTGATAGTAGGGCATTTGGGTTTGTATGACTTATAGAAGTCAGTATACCAAGGCTCTCTGGAGTTGGATGCAGCAATATCTCCAGGAGGAGGCCTATGTCTTCTTAACACCTGTCTATTAATCGGAAGGCAAGATCCTTGCTTTGCCCAAGTGGCAACCAGCATACCTGTAGTACAAGTTACTCTCCTTTGGTAACAATATATCTGGTAGAGACATTCTAGTTGCAGATTCCTCACCTTACAATTTCCTCCAGGCGTCAGACTGGATCTGGAGATTTTTCTTCGAGCAGTACCCCTATGTGCCGTCAGGTGGCATAGGTTGACTTCGCAGGTGTCGTTGGCGTCGTGGTCGCCGTGATGATGTTGCAGTCATAGATAGATGCCACCCTGGCGCTGACGTCAGTTTCTTTTGACGACTTTCCACGCCAGTAGTGCGGAGCCATGAAGAATATTGAGGATGGTACGCCAAAACTAGGGCCCTTAAAGTAAAGTTCCTGTCCCTAGAAATCAGTTTGCAGAGCGGGGCGGATGGGGGGGTCGGTAAGGAATCTGCAACTGAATATGTCTCTACCAGCTATATCGTTACCGATGGTAAGTAACTTGTACATCTGATAGAGACTTCTTGTTGCAGATTCTTTACCTTAGAATAGATACCCGAGCAATACTATCCCCGGTGGTGGGCTGCGAACTAAGATCACACCAAGAAGTCCTGCAGGACCGAACAGCCAAAGTAGCTGTCCTGTGGACCTGACCATCCAGGCAGTAATGTTAAGTGAACGTGTGCAGGGATGCCCAAGTTGCTGCCTGGCAGATATCCAGGATTGGAACTCCGTGTGCTAACGCTAAGGCATAGCAGTCGCTCTGGTAGAATGAGCCCGCAAATCCTCAGGAGGTTGATTTTTCACCAAAGTGTAGCACATTTTTAAGGCAGAGGACTACCCATCACGAGACGGTCCTCTTCTGCACCGCCCCTCCTGTCTTTGCACCCACATATCCCACAAAGAGTTGATAGTCCATCTGGAAATCTTTGGTACGATTTTAGGTAGTGCGCCAACGCTCTTTTTGGATCCAGGCAGTGGACTCTCTCCTCCTCATGAGAGAGATGTGGGGGTGCATATACAGTAGACAGGGTGATTGATTGGCCTACATGGAAAGGTGTTACCACTTTGGGAAGGAAGGAAGCCCTGGTATGAAGCACCACTTTGTCAGGATGGAGAGCCAGAATGATGGCTCCGAATAGAGTGGCTTCAAATCTGCGAGCAGAGGTGATGGCAATCAAGGAGGCAGTTATAAGAGTCAAGAGCCGCAGAAGACATTTGTGGAGCGGCTCAAAAGGAGCACACATTAGATATGTGAGGACCAATTTCAAATCCCACTTGGGCATTATGAACGGTGTAGGAGGAAACCTGTGGGTGAGTCCTTTAAGAAACCTCCCAACAACAGGAGACTTGAATAGAGAAGGTTGGTCTAGCAGACAAATAACCTTTGAGGGTGGCCAGAGCAGGGCCCTGCTGGCAAGAGAGAGAATGAAGAGGAGAACCTCCGAGAGAGGTGAAAAAAGGGGATCAGCAGACTTGTTGATACACCATGCCACAAATTTGTTCCAACGACAGGCATATACTGTTTTGGTGGACGGATGCCTGGCTTCCAAGATAACATCACAAACTTCGGGCAGAGGTCAAAACCTGCCAACTGCTGCCACTCAATCTCCACACAAGGAGGCAGAGAGTGGACAGGTTCGGGTGAAGGATCATCCCCTGCTGCTGCAACAGAAGATCCTCGCGAAGGGACAATAGCTCGAGATACCAGACTTTTCTTGCCCAGTCCGGAGCCACCAGGATTACTTGGGCCTGGTCATGTCTGATCTTCTTCAGAACTCTGGGCAGAAGAGGTATTGGCAGGAAGGTGTAAAGGAGGCCTGAACTCCACTCTTGATGAAAAGCGTTGCTGAGCAAGTTCTGCCTTGGAAACTCCAATGCGCAAAACAGCTGACTGCGCGTTCTCTGTGGAGGCAAGCAGACCTAACTGAGGCTCTCCACTGCTGAAAGAAACCTTGTGCCACCTCTGGATGGAGACACCATTCGTGATCAACTATGCATTGACGTTCAGTTCGTCTGCTCTGGCGTTCACAGAGCCTGCCACATGTTGAATCACCAGTGAAATGCCCTGGCATTCCAGCCTTGTCCAGAGGTGAAGAGCCTCTTGATAAAGGGTCCACGACCACACCCTACCCTGCTTGTTGCAACACAACTTAGTGGTTGTGTTGTTGGTAAATACCTGAACACTTTCCCTTTGAGAGAGGGAAGGAATGCTTTCAATGCAAGTCGCATCGCCCGGAGCTCCAAAAGGTTGATGTGGAGCCCAGACTCCACCAGACGCCAAAGGCCTCTGATTTCTGCCTCTTCCATGTGGCTGTCCCATTCCAGGAGTGATGCATTTGTCACTACTGTGAGATCTGTTTGGGTAAGGGAGAGAGATATGATACCCACCATGGCAGATCTAGTGTAGTCCCCTCTGAAATCTGGACCATGTCGGAGAGATTCCCCTGATGCTGCACCCACTAGAACTTCAGGTCCCACTGCAGAGCCAACATATGCCATCTGGCATGTTGGTGCAACCGATCAACCTAGTGAGTCAGTCGTATCCAGTCCACAACGAATCATGAACTTTACTGCATCTCTCTCATCCATCCCAGCTCGGTAGAGAACCGCCCAGGAATCCTCCGGTACTCGAGGCAGCACTTGCGCGTCCATATCCCAGAAGGTATGAGAGTATCAGCCCAAAAGACATGCAGTGTTCACGGCCTGCAGCACTAGAATGGCGGAAGAAAACATTTTCTTCCCAAAGTTATCCAGTCTTTTTGATTCCCTGTCTGGTGGAGCAGAAGGGAATGCACCAGATGATAAAGAAGCCTGGATTACAAGGCTCTCAAGCATAAGATGTTGGATCAGACATTTTGGGTCGGTCGGGGCAGGCTGATGGTGGCAGGCAACCGTCCTATTCACAGGAGCCCCTGTGCTGGGTTTGGACCAGGTATCCAGTAGGACGTCTGTAAGGGCTTCATTAAAGGTAAGGAGCAGTTCCAAATTGGAAGCCCAAAACTGAAACACCTCCGTCAGGAGGTTAGTCCTGACCTCCATAGAAGGAAGCTCGGGTCCAAAACCTCAGCAGCCCTTCTTACCACCATGGAGTATGATGCTCCCTCCTTTGTAGGGAGAGCCCATAGAAAACGGAATCGGCATCGAGCAACGCAGTTCCAACTCCAGGTCATCAGGAATAAGTATAGCATTGACGCAGATTGTGGGCCCAGCCGATGTGGGGAGCGTCGACAACCGTCCTGATGCTGGGAAAGGTCACATTGGCATGACCGGCGCCGGGATGGATCCAGGAATGGATCCGGAGGTGCCCCCAGGAGCCAGGGCCGAAGCCACCTACTTGGAACCTGAGGGGGCCCACACTGACTCCCCTGGGCCCGAAGGTACAGAGGGTGGGTCGGTCTGTCCAAAGATAAGGTGCATGGCCTCACAGAACTCTTTAAGCTAGGCAAGGGTGGCACCGGCTCCCATAAAGTCTGGGAGGCACGGAGCAGACACATGCTCCAAAAGTGGAGACCCAGAGCGTCAACGCTATTCCTGTGTCGCGTCGGCTGAGCGACAGGGTGAAGTCGAAGAACCATTAGCCTTCTTCGACTTCTTTTTCTTGTGACCCGATCATCCCAATGACTTGGATGAAGAGGAGTGGTGATGACTCTGTGACCTCTCAAACGAGACCGGGAGCGACATGGAGTCGAGTGCCGGGCTGCCATGAGCTTCAGGGACCGCTCAAAGCCTTTGGGTTTATGGCTCAACACTCGGAGCATGATTTCAGGTCGTGGTCACACTCCAGACACCAAAGACAGATAAGATGCAGATCCATCACCGACACCATTCGGTGACAGGAGTCTCCAGGTTTTAAAAATGGTCTTCCGGGACATCCCTTGATGCATTCAAAACTCGTCAAAAAAGTACTAAACAAAAGTGTTGCAGTTAGTCAAAAAATTACTAGGGGTAGCTCTTCTCCGGATCGGCAAGTAGGCTGGCACGGAGAGAAAAGAACTGACGTCAGTGCACCCGGGTGGCACCTATATATGACCGTAACATCATGACAACGCCAACCACGCCCGCGGAGTCGACCGACGCCACCTGACAGCATGCAGGGGTTCTGCTCAAAGAAAAATCTTGGGATCCAGTCCTACAACTGGGGCAATTCTAAGGTAAGGAATCTGCAGCTCGAAGTCTCTTTGAGGGAGGACCTTATTAAAAGGCAATAAAATTGAGGGAATTGTGCCTGGTTCAAAATCTCTGTAAAGAGAGTTGTCTTGACCTCCTAAGTAGGTAGGATAAGATCAAGGGTCTTGCTGCCTTCCTGATGATTCGCAAAAGATCTAGTCTCCTCAGTAGCAATCGCTGGATTTGAAGCCAGATCAATGTTTGGAAAGGTATCCAGGCCACTGGAATCCTGAAGTTCATCAAAAACATCACCTTGCTCAAAGGCCTGATATTCTTCATCAATGTGAACTCCTCTCTGCAATAGTCAGGTACCGAATGAGAATTTATCCTAGGTCTAGGTGGAGAAGCACGGGCTTTGGTATTCAATAAAACAATCAGAACTTCGACCAGTGTCAGAGACGTCAGAATCAAAGTCGGTATTGGAGCCAGTGGCGCCAGTCATTGCAACCGTGACATTGAACCCGACATCGAGGATCGAGTTAGAGACGTTGTCGGATCCAGATTTAACAGAGCCGGTGATGGTATCGACCCCTGGATGAGGCTGAGAGGCATAGCTGGCATCGAGGACAAATCTGCAGATGCTAAGAAGCCTGAGGTCTCATCTGATCCATGGAAGCCAAAGACGTTCCAAGGGGATGGAGAGTGGCACCAAAGATTTAGGGCCTATTTTAGATCTGGGTGGAGGGAATACTCCATCACAAACATGATGGATATCCTGTCTGCCATATTACGATCCCCATAGAAAATAATGGGATCATAATATGGCAGATGGGATATCATTCTAGTTTGTGAGAGTATTCCCCTCCTCCCAGATCTAAATCTGGCGCTTTTAATCTATAGCCATTTTAATCTGTTGGGGCAGATCAAGCGTCACCAACTGATCAGATGGGATCTGAAACAGGATTAGCAACAAAACCAACACTACTGGGGGAGAATGACTCCAAGACTTAGTGGAGCCAGCTGCATTGTGATATCCCCAAACAGTTTGAGTGGCGTGACGCAGGTGAAACATGCTTTATGGCTGCTCTTCGACCTACCTGATGGAGATCAGTCACAAGAACAACCTTGAAAATGGAAGGTGTCGCAGATATCCTTTTTGTTCATCTTGTCACACCAAAAGCATGACTGGAGCAGGAGGAAGACGTCGCGAGGACCAGCCACCAACATTTGCTAAGTACAGTCCTTACAGGGTTTAAAACCAGTAGGTTTAGGCCACATTATGGTGGTCATTATGACATTGGTGGTAAATACTGCCTACCACCACGGTGACGGCCGCCAACATACCGCCACTGCGGCAACCATCCGTCCGCTGTATTACGAGCATTACCTTACTTTCGCCACAATAAGGGCGGATATTCGGCAGTGTTCATAGTGGCAGACGGTGGTAAGCTGACACTGCTAACACCAGCACTGCCCCGCCAGTAGCACACCGCCAGTCCTATTTTGACCAGAAATAAGGCCTGGCGGTTTTCTGCTGGCGGTAGCTGCGCTCCTTCCCATTCCCTGCCGGACGACCTCCTCACCAGACAAGGTAAGTCGGGCGTCCAACAGGGGACGGTGTGGGAGGGTGAGGCATGTTGTGTGTGTGTCTGAGTGTGTGAGTGCGTGTGTGAATGCGTCTGCGTGTGGTGTGTTGTTTGCGTGTTTGTATGCGTGTGAGTGCGTGTAAGAATGGTTAAGTGAGTGCTATCTTCATTTCAGTGTGATTGTGTAAGAATGTGTGTGAGTATGTCTGGAAGTATGCGTGTATGAATGCGTGTCTGCAGTGTATGTATGAATGCGTGTCTGCAGTGTGTGTATGAATGCGTGTCTGCAGTGTGTGTATGAATGCGTGTATGGCAGTGTTAGTGAATGGGTGTATGCATGGTGCGTGTGGGTGTCTGTGCGTGTATGGGGGTGGGAGGTGTTTGTGTATCGGAGGGCGTGGGGGGGTGTTTGTGCATCAGATGGAGTAGGGGGGGTTTCTGAGGGGTTGGGGGTGAGTGAGTGGATCGGAAGGGGGAGGGGGTGTTAGTTTGTGTTTAGAGGTGGGGTGTTAGTGTGTGTATGGGGGGTGGGGAAGCCGCCTACCAGTGACAGGGAAGGAATTCTCTGTCACCGGTAGGGCCTACCACCATGGTTTCGTGGCATTGGTAACGCCACAGAAAGCCTGGCAGTAGGACGGCTCATTATGCCATGGGCGGTACTATGTCGGCCGCCAGGCTGGAGATAGACATCTCCGGCCCGGTGGCTCATACCGCCATGGTGGTATGACCACCAGCCTATTGCCGGTACTACCGCCATATTTACCCTGACCGCCAGGGTCATAATGACCTCCATGTCTGCACACTTTCAAAAGTTTAGGGGGAAAAACCAATCTGTTGAATGACAGCTGAAACCCTGTATCCAAGTTAGTTGGCGCAGAAAGAAAGGAACTGAAGCCAGCGAGAGCAGGTGGCATATATATTCTGGTCCCAATGTCATATAAATATAGGACGGAGGTGTATGAGGTATAATGATGCTGAACACCACTACCCATTGGCACAAGGGAGAATTGATATGCAAATGTTTCCTGGTAAAGTCTTATGCCTGGAGATATTTGAAAGGTGGGGAAGTTGCAGTTAGAAGTCTTTATCAGAACTATGTATGTATGTATATTAAGAACAAACATATCATGAAGGTGCATCCTTTTTCATATTAAGGGGTGACCTTTGACTCTGCTAATTCATTATTCCCTCTGAAGGTGCTGTTTTTAATTTGCCTCCAAATTGTGTAAGAAATACATAAAACACTTGAGTGAAATAGATATAAAAGAGAATGCCTTCCAATCCTATGATATGGTTCAGGCATTGGGGGATATAAAACAACAAACATACTTCAGGTCAAAGAAATCAATTTTGAGAATGCCTGCTGAGGGTCTCTCGTAGTAGTCCTCATTATCCATGCAATGAGGAACTGTGCTTAAATAATCCAGTGGACACCATCAAGTTAGCGCCCATTGTGTTATTGATATCTACCTGAATTAATACCAAACTTATCGCTTAGCAGAGCCATAATCAAAGACTGTTTTAAAAGGAATGGCTGTAAAAAGAATTCCCAGGCTCAGATATGTCAAGGCAGTGCGTAATGAGCTCAGTAGACCGAATAGGTTTCTAGATCCTAGTAGCATCACTGGGCAGTACAGGGCATGGGGACGGCTACATTTCTAGAAATTAGGATTTTCAGGGGGAATCAGTTGAAATGCAAAACCAACCATGAAAACATTATGCTATGATACAAAACTCATGTGAGATGGAATTGTACCTATCTATGGTAACTAATTCTTACCAGTTTGGCTTTTCATTTTCCCCTATGTTTTCTGCTTACTGAGGTGGGTTTTCAGCTTCACGAGTCGGTCACGTCCAAGCCCTTTTAGATAGGCCATTTGGTGGGCTGGGAGCGTGTCCGTGCAGTGGCCTCTAGGCTCACTTGGATACTGGCGACTTTGTTTTCCTTATATTTGGCATGCTGCTGTGGCCATCTTGGGAGGTGCCTGGCTCCCGTTTACTTAATCTCACCATGTTTCTGGGATGATAGCCAATTTTTAATTCTGTTTATGATTTTACATTTCACCCTGTTATTTTAGCTTACTACTATTTTACCAGTAAGTCTTACCTGCAGGGGAGCCTGCTTGGTTGGATAGGGGTTGCTGGACCCGAGTTTGGCTTTTCATTTTCTCAAGTGTTTTCTGCTAGCCGAGGCGGATTTCAGCCTTGTAAATTGGCCACGCCCATGGCTATGCCCCCCTATGCTGAGCAATTTAGTGGGCCAGGTAGCGCGTCCGCTGAGCAGCCTCTAGGCTCACTTACACGCCAATGACTTTGTTTTCCTTATATTTGGCACACTGCTGTGGCCATCTTGGGAGGTGTCTCGCTCCTGTTTACTTAATCTTGCTGTGTTTCTGGGATGACAGTGATAGCCCAGTTTTAATTCTGTTTATGATTTTACATTTCACCCTGTTATTTTAGCTCAATATTGTTTTACCAGTACGTCATACCTACAGGGGAGCTTGCTCAGTAGGATAGGGGGTGCTGGACCCCAGTTTGGCTTTTAATTTTCCCCTGTGTTTTCAGCTTACTGAGGGAGGTTTCAGCCTCGTAAGTCAGCCATGCCCAGGGTCATGCCCCCTATGATGGGCCAGTTAGTGGGTCAGGTAGCATGTCCGCAGTACTAGCATTAAAAAGGCACACCAATAGAAAGCCCGTCTGCACCTGTCCACCCCGGTACTGCGCCATGCACCAGGACCCCTGTCGGTTATTACGTTGTATCCTACTCAAGGAATGAGTTGATCTCCATTAGTAATAACGGTAAACTAACATCATGCAAGACTCTCAACTGTAATCTGAATGAATGAACGAATTATTGCAGTTTTCTCATATAGCGCACAGCTACTTCAACAGTGTCCTGGCGCTCAAAGTATGATCAAAGGAGAGCTGCAGCAGCCCAGGCCTACTCACACATGCTTAAACAAAAAAGTCTTCAGTTCGTTCCTAAATTTCACCAAGGAGTAAGTCAGCCTGACATGGTGTAGACAATTGGTTCCATGCCCTAGTGGCAACTACCGAAAGGGAAGAACCTCCCTGACGCTGTTTATTAAACAGCAGGGCCATCAATAAGCCTGCTGCACAGCAGCGAAGAGGACTAGCAGGGCGGTATTCCAACATCCTCTTGTTTGGGTACTTTGGTCCCTGCTTGTGGAGACCCTGATGGGCCAATGTCAGTGCCTTAAACATAATGCATTGCTGCACCAGTAACCAGTGTAATTTTTCTTGAAATAGAGACACCCCAACTCACTTAGGAATTTTAAACAATAAGCAAAGCGTCATATTCTGTATAACCTATAATCGGTTTAACAAGTAGACAGGCAAACCCAGATAAAGGGCAAGGGAATAGTCCAGTCTAGATAGAATCAATGATCTCAGTATTTTCACCTGAGCTTCACATTGGAGATAGAGTAGAAATGTCTTCAACATCTGCATGATCCAGCAGTATGACTTCACTATCGCTGATACCTCAGCCCCAAATGAGAACTGATTGTCAAAAAGAACACCTAACATTCTAACCACCAGCGTGGGATGGGGTGGGGCCAACTCAAGCCAGGCTCCTATCCATCCAAGAGAAAGGTCACGACCAAATAACAGAACTTTCGTCTTGTCTGGGTTACACTTAAGTCTGTTAACTTTCAACCAATCCAGCACCAACATTATACAGTTTGAAAAAGCTTCTTTCGCCTCAGCAGAGTCTCCATCATAAGTGAGCAAAAGTTGAGTGTCATCTGCATACGAATTGACTCTGATATCAAAGGATACCACCAACACAGCCAAGGGGGCCATGTAGATACTCAAAAGAGTGGGAGTGAAGGAAGAGCCCTGAGGCACTCCCCATCTCAGGTCCTTGACCTCAGAAGGAAATGGCTTCATCCACACTACCTGCTCCAGATGAACCACAAAGGACCTCAACCAATCAAGAGCCATGCCAGTCACCCCCAAGTGCTCAAGCAAGATGTCATGGTCGACCGTGTCGAATGCAGCCGACAGGTCCAACAGTACCAGGGCAACATTAAGGCGAGAGTCCAGACTAAATCTGAGGGACTCGGAGATTTCAAGTAAGGCTGCCTCGGTGGTGAGACAGGCTCTAAACCCCATTTGCAAGGGGTGAAGCAAGTTGTTATCTTCCAGGAAAGTAGTAAGCTGTTTATTCACCAATCTTTCCAGGAACTTCGCCACCGCTGGCAGAAAGGGAACAGGTCTAAAATTTGACAATGAATCAGGGTCAGCACTACCATTTTTAAGAAGAGGAATTAAATTAGACCGTTTCCATTCCACAGGACTATCCCTTCCCACAGAGAGAGAGCTCAAATAACTGATGATAGACCGGGCAGATAAAATCTGCGACAAATTTCAGAATATGATAGGGAAGAGGGTCCGAAAGTGCTCCCGATTTACACTCAGAGAGAAGGCAGAAACCACCTCGGCCATAGAAGGCACCAAAGTATAAGTTACTTACCTTCGGTAACAATATATCTGGTAGAGACATGTTCTAGTTGCAGATTCCTTACCTTTGAATTCCCCTAGGCATTAGTCTGGATCCGGAGATTTTTTTCCAAGCAGTAGCTCTGCGCGCCGTCAGGTGGCGTCGGTCGACTCCGCGGGCATCGTTAGCATTATGTTCGCCATGATTACATCGCAGTCGTATATAGGCACCACCCCGGCGCACTGACGTCAGTTTCTTTTCACGACTTTCCACGCCAGTACGGCAGAGCCATGAAGAACACTGAGAGTGGTGCACCAAAACTAGGGTCGTTAAGGGGAAGTTCCTGTCCCTAGAAATCAGTTTCCAGTGCGGGGAGGATGGGCGGGTCGGTAAGGAATCTGCAATTAGAACATGTCTCTACCAGATATATCGTTACCGAAGGTAAGTAACTTGTACAACTGATAGAGACTTCTAGTTGTAGATTCCTTACCTTTGAATAGATACCCGAGCAATACCTACTTCTGCACCGCCTTATCCTTCTTTTCCCCCACATATCCCACAAAGAGTTGATCGTTCACCAGGAAGTCTTTGGTATGATCAAGGTGAAACGCCAAGGCTCTTTTTCAGTCCAGATGGTGGAGTCTGTCCTCTTCGGGATGTTGGGGTGCATAAAAGGTAGGCAAGGTGATGGACTGTCTGACATGGAAGGGTGTCCCTTCTTTAAGTAGGAAAAAAAGCCCTAGTGCGAAGTACCACGTTGTCAGGATGTATTGCCAGGAAAGGTGGCTTAGATGAAAGAGCCTGGAGCTCACTTACTCTGAGGGTAGAGGTAATGGCAACTAAAAAGACACTCTTGATGGGTAAGAGCTGTAAAGGGCAGTTGTGAAGCGGCTCAAACGGGGCAAACATAAGGTATGTTAATACCAGGTTTAGATCCCACTGGGGTATGATGAATGGGATAGGAGGAAAGAGATGTGTGAGGCCTTTCAGAAATCTCCCAACAACAGGAGAATTAAATAAAGAAGGCTGATTTGGTTACCTCAAGAAAGCAGAGATAGCGGACAGATATCCCTTAAGAGTGCCCAGGGTGGAGCCCTGCTGGGCAAGGGAAAGAATTAAGAGGAGGACTTGAGAAAGAGGAGCAGATAGAGGATTGACAGATTTCTTGATGCAACATGCCACAAATTTCTACCAACGACAGGCGTATACGGTTTTGGGTGAGGGAAGTCTAGCTGACAAGATAACGTTACAGACTTCAAGTGGCAGGTCAACTGTTGCTGCTCAATCTCCACGCAAGGAGGCGGAGAGTGGACAGGTTCGGATGGAGGATCCTCCCCTGCTGCTGCGACAGAAGATCCTTCCGAAGAGGCAGTCTGATCGGAGGAGCTATGACCATGCTCAACAGCTCGGGATATCAGACTCTTCATGCCCAATCCGGAGCCATCAGTATAACTTGGGCCCGGTCTTGCCTGATCTTCTTCAGAACTCTGGGCAGAAGTGGTATGGGTGGAAAGGCATACAGGAGGCCTGAATTCCACTTGCGACGAAAAGCGTCGTCGAGCGAGTGCCACCTTGGAAACTCCAACGCGCAAAACAGCTGACATTGCGGGTTCTCTACGGAGTCAAACAAGTCTAAGCAAGGTTCTCCCCGTGCACCACCTCCGGATGGAGACGCCATTCATGATCGACCATGCATCGTCAGCTGAGATCATCTGCTCTGGCATTCAAAGAGCCCGCCAGGTGTTGAACCACCAGGGAAAAGCCCTGATGTTCCAGCCAAGTCCAGAGGCGAAGAGCTCCTTGACAAAGGGTTCACGACTCCACTCCACCTTGTTTGTTGCAGTACCATTGGCGGTGGTGTTGTCTGTGAACACCTCCACTGCTTTCCCTTTGAGAGAGGGAAGGAATGCTTTTAATGCTAGTCGAATCGCTCAGAGCTCCAGATGATTGATATGGAGCCGGGTTTCCGCCGGAGACCAGAGGCCTCTGATGTCTGCCTCTTCCATGTGGCCACCCCATCCCAGGAGTGACGCATCTGTCACGTCTGTAAGATCTGGTTGGGGAAAGGAGAGGGTTCTGCCTTTGACCCAATCCTGATTCGTTAACCACCACTGCAGGTCTCTCGCAGTTCCTTCCGGGATCTGGACCTTGTTGGAGAGATTCCCCTGATGCTACGCCCACTGGAACTTCAGGTCCCACTGCAGAGCCCGTATATGCCATCTGGTCTTTCGAACTAGCAGGATGCTGGAGGCCATGAGGGCCAGCAAGACGGGAATGTGGAAGTATGCGAAGATCTAATAGAGGACTAAGACCCTTGTCCTTTTCAGCACCAGAAAGTAGCGCGAATAGCAACTACGACCTACTTCTGGCAACGGAACCCTCTCTATAGCTCCTTGGGCCAAAAGAGCTTGGACTTCCTTGCGGAGAAGCCCCAGATGATCCTCCGATATGCGATTGTATGAAGGTGGCATGGCTGGAGGAGGTGTCTCGAAGGGGAGGGAGTAGCCCCTTCGGACAATCTGGAGAACCCACATGTCCAAGGTAATGGATTGCCATTGGGGCAGGTGATGGTGAATCCTGCCGCCAACTGGTTCCTGGTGTACCTGCAGCCTAGGAAGGTTTGGAGGCTGAAGCGGGGGCTGGGGTGGACTGGGTGACCAGATGCCTCTCTGATCCCCATGGGCATGGGATCCCAGGTCCGGCGACGCACATGCGCGGGTCGATGGCCTGGGGAAAAGGACACGGTTGAGTGCCCCGTCCGTAGCCACGAAAGGGGCGAAAGGCGGACTGCTGGGGTCTAGGACTAGGCGCGAGGCCAAGGGACGCATCTTACTAGCAATGGGGTGAAGTCGAAGAACGCTTGTCCTTCTTTGACTTCTTTTTCTTATGACCCGATGTCCCGCTGACTTCGAGGATGAAGCGTGGTGGTTACTCCGCAGCCGGTCTCGAGACCTTCCTCTCGAACGAGACTGTGAGCGCCGCGGAGTCGAGTGTTGGGCTGCCATGAGCTTTAGGGACCTCTCCCTCAAAGCTTTCGGGTTCATGGCCCGACACTTGAAGCACGACTTTGGGTCGTGATCGTGCTCCAGGCACCAAAGACACACGAGGTGCGGGTCCGTCACCGACATCATTGGGTGACAGGAGTCGCATGGCTTAAAACCAGCCTTGTGGGACATCCCTCGACATATCCACGACCTCGTCAAAAAGAATTTGACAAAAGTGTTGTTGTAGTCAAAAAGTAACTGAGGTAGCTCTCTCTGGATCTGCGCATAGGCGGATGCAGAAAGAAAAAAGCTGATGTCAGTGCGCCGGGGTGATGCCTATATACAACCGCGACGTCATCGCGGCGAACACGATGCCAACGACGCCCGCAGAGCCGACAGACGCCACCTGACCGTGCGCAGAGGTACTGCTCAAAGAAAAATCTCCAGATCCAGACTGACGCCTGGGGGAATTCAAAGGTAAGGAATCTGCAACTAGAAGTCTCTATCAGATAATGTGGACAGTTTAGGACCACCAGGCCTAAAATCCACTCAGGTCACCTTCCCAACTCTGGAAAACTGTAGGGAGTCGGAAATATTCGCCTGAACATTGAGGACCTTATCCTCAAAGAAATCTCTGGGGCGGGCACAAAGAGTCTGGCTAGGCTCTAATGGTGGAGAAAATGCTTCAAATCTGTAAATCTAGTCACAATTTTAAGGATCTTTTTGCTGTCATTCTCAGCTGCCTTAATATATGGGGTGTAATAGATGCCCAGGCCCTCTTAATATTTTTATGGCAAGTACCTAATGCCTTTTTGTAAATGACTGTCTGCTTCCAGCTATTGCCTATCCCAAATTCTTTCCACTTGCATTCTGCCCGTTCCCAGGCTAACTGAGCCAAAATCCAATGGGCAGAACAAGTCTCAGTGGAATTCTTTATTCTTCTTTTAGAGGTTACTAAATCAGCTGCTTTTTCAAGCCACCTCTTAGTGCTAAATCCTTCTGCATCACTGAACCAGGTCATTCCAGTTTAGATTCCATCAACACCTTTCCAAGGACCGCCGGGGATACCTTGCCCCAAAGCATGTTCTCACTGCTAAGCACAGATGACCACAAAACCTTGGATAGAACACACTTCCATGATAAAGGTAGTATATAAGGATCAGACCATGGCACAGGAAACAGGGGTCTCCCAAATCAAGGGGATATTGGATAAAATCCCAATAATGCCATGACCAGCTCTATGTGTGGGACCACAGGTGGCATGGGCCAAGTTCAATGAGGTGACAGATTCCATTAAACGTGTGACCCAAAGGTCCTCAAGCTTATCTAAATCCATAGTAAAATCACCAAGTAAGGTAAAATTGGCATATGAAAAACATTTAGGAGCTAAAGCTCCCAGATGCCCAGGGGAGTGATATACAAGCGCCCCAGAAAAAGAGCTTTGACCACTAATCAGAAAATTGAAGTCTAAAGATCCTGCTCACTGCAGCTCCCCTAATTTGCAGCTAGCACACTTAAAAGTCTTCCTAAAAATGATGGCAACTATCTAAATGAACACATTAATATGTCTCAGTAAGGGCCAAATGAAAATCTGGGTAAGAGGCTTAATTCAGCCAGGCTTCCATCACAAAGAGAAAATCAATGCTCTCATCTCTTAAAAAATCGAAAACATCCAGATTGTGTATTTGCAGGGAGCGCACATTTGCTAAAATCACTTTCAAAACCCTCACTTGCTCACGCACACCAGGATTCTTAGCCGCAGTTGCCCACAAAAAAGAAAAACTGGCCTTGCATTTAAGGCAGGAACTAGGGCCCAATACTTCCATAATAAAAGGAGAAAATCCAGCCATTTCTCCTCCCCAATACCTTTTGAATCCGCAGCTGGGTAACACCATCTAACATTGCCCTTTGGCCCCAAACTGCCATAGTGGGTGGTCTGGCCACAACCAGGACGTGGACGGGCGCAGATGGGCTTGCCTTAGGCACGCCTTCGGTGTGGTCATGATTTTATGCCTGCAGATGCTCCACAAGACACAGTGTAGAGCGGACCACTAGAGCGCACACCCGCCAAAATGGCGGCACATAATGTCCCCACAGGCCTGCCCGCCCAGAACCTCCTTGCACGGCAAAACTCTGTGCTAGAACCTTATGCTACCCAAGTACTCCTGCGGGCAGCATAGGTAAAACAAACCCAAAAGGCACCTATATCCTCGATCAGGTCCAAATTCAAACCTGCTTTCAGGAAGCACTCCCACCTACTCCCCAGTCAGCAATTAAAGAGCCTGATGTACTTAGAACACGTAAATTTAAAACCTCACCCGGATGATTCCAAAACATTAAAAACACATAGAAAAAAACAGGTTAACAGCTAACAACATTCAGAGTTAGGAATAGAGTGCAAGTGCTACGCTTCACCCCGTCTTATACCATGGGGTGCGTCCATGCTGAAGCCATGATTTTATGTCTGTAGATGCCCCATAAGACACAGTGTAGAGCGGACCACTGAAGCGCACGCCCGCCAAAATAGTGGCACGTAATGTCCCCATGGGCCTCCCCACTCTGAACCTCCATGCACGGCAACATTTTGTGCCAGAACCCTATGCTACCCAACTACACCTGTGGACAGCATAGGTAAAACAAACTCATAAGGTCCCTGTATCCTTTATCAGGTCCAAATTCAAACCAGCTTTCAGGAAGCACTCCCCTGTCAGGAATGAAAGCACCCAATGTACTTAGAATACATATTTAAAACCTCACCTCAGGTCATTAAAAGTCACCAGATCATTAAAAAAACATTAAAAACAAACACAAAAAAAAACAGGTGAACAGCTAAGAACATTCACAGAGTTAAGAACAGATTCCAAGTGCTACGCTTTACCCCGCCTCACACTTTTGAGCGCTTCCGCACTGCGGCCATGATTTTATGCCAGTGGATGCTCCACAAGACACAACACAGAGCAGACCACTAGAGCACACACCTGCCAAAATGGCAGCATGTCATGTCCCCACGTGTCTGTCCACCCAGAACCTCCTTGCGCTGCAAAACCATGTGCCAGAGCCCTATGCTAAATATAAATTCCTTCAGATGTTCTGGTTGTAACTACCTCTTTGAACCTAAATCAATAAAATGCCCTTACCATAACCCTGTACTTAAACCAAGACACCCTTCACTGAACCATGGACTACCTGATGGGTCGCTTACATGCGTACTACTAAATACAAGTTTCCTAGGGAAGTACAAACATGAATTTCCACAATTTATGGATAGCTATCCACCAGATATTGTATTCCTTATGGAAACTTAGGTGGATGAAGCTTCTGACTTGGATATAAAAATCGCTATCCCTGATGGGTTCGAACTGTATAGGATGGATCGAATTTGCAAACGGGGTGGCGAAGGAAATAGCAGTAATTTATCACTATCCCATGAAAGGTAGTTTTACTTCTATTTCACAACTAGAAGGAGAAGTTCTGATGTTTGCTTTTAAATTCAACAATAAAACAGCTTTTAACAGTACTTTGTTATACCATCCCCCGGGCCCAAGGAATTATTTTTCTACAGTGGTGGAAACTTTCCTAGAATCCTGTATAGAGTTTCAAAATTCCCCCCTCACGGGCGATTTCAATATTCATTTAGATTTAGAAGGAATAAACTAAACCAAGCCCTGGTGTACTGCCGCTGCAGTTTTAGCCGTAGGCAAATAGTCAACCAATAAGGCGAATCATAACCTTGATGGGATTTTTACTAATAATCATGCACAAAAATTCAACAAAGTACTACTCTTGATATGGACTGACCACAAAGCAGTCTTTTTAAACTGGCTGATCCTGCCTTAGAATCCAACAAACTCAGAAAAAGCCATTAAAATATTTCCTTGGCACAAAATTAACAAACTTGAATTAGAGACTGCCTTGAGAAATGATTCCCCAATACTGGACACCAATATTGAATCAACTGCCACTAATGTTTCTGGCTAGATAAACTCTGCTAGCTCCCAAACAAAATGTGAAAAGTCATAGAAAAAGCCTATCCACCTCTTGGTACCCACCAGTGTTAAGGAAAATGAAACAAAAATGTTGGGTACAAGAACAGAGCTGGAGAAAGGATTATGACATTAAAGAGAAAACCGCATTAATTATCATCGAAAAACTAAATACTTTTCTGAAAAAATAAGCACTGCCAAAAACTCAACTACTGAACTGTTCAAACCCATTACTACTCTTTCAAATTTTAACCAAAACAAAGCCTTCACTCCTGATCAAATGTTTTGTAATCATTTGGCAGATTTCTCACAGATGAAAATCAATAGTGTTCATACAGAATTTGCGACCTGCCAAAACACAAATCTTTCAGATGTTTCTTCCAATTCATCACCTGTAGGACCCTATAATTATTGTGGTGGAGCCAGTGGCCAAAGCGGTCTGCTCAACATTTTGCCTCTAACAGAGGATAAAGCTATAAGATTGCTAGAAACCATCAAACCTGGCTCCCCTCTGGACCCCTGTCAGCCATATGTGCTACACACGGTTTCTGATACCACTGCGGTTCACTTAACAAAGTTCCTAAACAACATACTGCTTTCACGCCAATTTCCTGCAGCCTGGAAAAAAGCATCTATTCTCCCTATCTTAAAAAAAATAATCTCTGGACCCTACTGCCTTGAAGATCTACAGGCCCATCTCCCGCTTACCCCTTTCTGCAAAAATAGTGGAAAAAGTTGTAAATTAAGATCTTATGGCTTATTTAGACTCCAACAATATATTAGATCCTTACAAGCAGGGTTTTAGACCAAAACACTGTACTGAATCAGCCTTAGTCACTGCAACTGAGGAGATCAGACAGGTTGTGGATGAGGAAGGAAGGGCTACACTGATCCTATTGGACCTCTTGGCTGCGTTCAATACGGTGAACCATTCTGTGCTTATTGACCGGCTGGAGACGGCAGCGGTAGTAGGCCCAGCCCTTGCTATCCTCAGCTGCTTTTTATCAAACCGAGAACAAACTGTAGAAACCAGGGGCTATAAGTCCAATCCATGTTCTCTCCCATGGGGGGTAACCAAGAGATCTTTGTTATCTTGCATGATCTTTAATATCTATGTTGACCCCTTGGTTAAACTCATGAAAGTCATATGGGTTCTCTGCTATATCCTATGCCAATGATAACCAAATAGTTGTATCAATTTCCTCTGATGTCAGCACAGTTGCCAAAACTTTCAATAGCTGCTTGGACCATATCTCAACATGGATGCATGAAAACTGTTGAAAGCGAAACTCAGATAAAACGGAGGTCATCCTTTTCATAAATGATTTCTCGTTCTGGAGCAATGAATGGTGGTTGGCCATCCTTAGGCTCGCTTCCATCCCTGGTCCGGAAGTCCAAAAATCTGAGGGTCCTATTTAATGAACTGCTGAGTTTCTCTGAACAGATTAACCATATAACCTCCTCTTGATTCTATCTAATCAAATTGTTTAAGAAGATTTTCCTTTTCCATCCCCCTGAGATGCAATAAATGGTGGAAGTGGCTCTTGTCCTCTCCACGATAGACTATTGAAATGGAAGTTACCTAGGAATCAGTAAATGTCCCCTATCTAAAGTTCAATCATTACAAAATGCAGCAGCCCGTCAGCCTCTGAAAGTTACTATGTTCAGACCTATAACTAAGAAGATCTGTGACCTTCACTGGTTACCCGTTTGTGGAAAAAGTAAAGTTTAAGGCTCTCTACATAGTTCACAAAGCCTTGCACAGTACTGGCCCTCTCTATTTTCAAAGGGCATTTAGTGGAATGTTCCACAATGGGAACTAAGATCTTCTTCCACCAAATTTGTGGTCATTCCAAAAATAAAGAAGACTAGATGGGGAGGCAGAGGCTTTTAATTTTTAGCTTGTAAACTCTGGAATTCCTACTTCCTGCCCATTAGATCTCAAACTAATACTATCCCCTTCAGGAAATCGTTAAAGACATGGCTTTTTAGTTCTGCTTTTAAATAGGCTGTTATTCTCTTTTACCATTCTAGGGGCCTCTAGCGCCAATACACTTTAGTATTTGCGCACTTTAGAAAACTGTTACTTCCTTCCTTACTTTTAGGTTGGGCATTGCTCACTATCAGTTATGCTCCCCAAAAGGTTGGATCAGCACACATTTAGTAAACAGATTTCTCGTTCCTGTACTTAAGAAATATGAATTTACGAGACATTGAGCTGCTTTGATGCATTTCAAATGATATTAATCTGGATTGTAAATTCAGCAGTGAGCTCTTTTTAAAGTGGAGGTTAGTTATCGCAACACAATACTATTTTAATCTAGAGTTTTGATACCTTAGATGATGAATATTCCCTTAATTGCAACAATTCATTCATATTTTAAGCCAAAGTATTTTGAGATGATTGGGTTATGCTATTTAGAAGTATTTAAGTTAGCACTTTTGCCCTATTTAATTTCTTAATGGGGTTTCACATTGTGTGGGGCATGGTATCGAAATAGCTTTATGGTACTTGAGATGCTGATGAGTACAATGCAGATAGTCATTAAGACATTATTGTTGCATTTGGATTCCACGCATTCAGTGCTCCAGGTTCTTTTTGGATCACTCAGGTTTAAACTTTTTACTATGGGTGAGTCTCGCTACATGTGTCTCACCCACGGTAATTACATGGTAAACGGGCTGCACATGTTTATTGCCAGTATCCACCTTTTAGGATAAGGCTGCTGTAATGCAGCAAGGGTAATGGGCACTTGGCTGGTTATATGTGAACACGTGTGCACACGCATGCAGGCTGCAGATTGGAGACTACTGTCATGCGTGTCCCGGTAATGGCGCATAGGTAGCCTGGCACAATCTGGATTCTGCAGGATTAAATACTGACCTGGGATAGGCCTTACAATGTTAGTGTACATTTTTAGGAAACATCAGTGTGATTTAATATTTTGTCTGTAGTGACACTTTCATAAGTACATAGTCAAAGAACTGCCTTAGAGTGCAGTTTTGCTTCCCTTTGGCCTAGAGAGAGCACTGAAATCTTAAATTGGGGTGTAACCTGTGTGGGAAAATCAATTCTGCAATTTTCAAAATGATATCTGTATACTCTATGAGTCATACAGAATTGTAATATGTCCCTGGCTCTGATCAGGATCAAAGCCCAGGCCTTTTGTCACCCTGCTGTACCCAGTTAACTACATTTCTTTACAACAGCAGCAACAAAGGCCTCCCGACACAAAGGGGGCAACTACCAGTACTTCACCCAGCTCCTGTGGAGAAACAGGGTGGGGCGGAATGATCTGCATCAACCAATCAGATGTCACAGGGATGGGCCTGCCCAGGCCCACAGAACAAGGGAAGAAGCCCAGACAACTGGAGCCAACCCAGGAGGGTGCTCTCTGTGAACCTTTGGTGTGCAAGACCCTGGCAGTGATGTCAGCGAGGGGTGGAGTTGAGACTTCAGGAGCAGATGTGTCCAGTGGTTCCTGGATGACGCTATTTTGAACAGTCCCAACTTGCTCTGCAGGAGGGTTGGGAGAGTGGGTAGGAGGCAATGGAGCATCCTAGGATTGGCCAGGAGTGCCTGACTTTGGAACCTTTTTCTCCCCTTTAAAAAATCTTGCATAAAAAGGAGACTCACTCTTGCCTGGGCATTTTTCTACACTTCACTGCTGACCCTGGGACCTCTATGGAGAACTGGAAGGAGGAACCACCTTATGCCCAGAAAGTGCTAAAGACTCTGGGGGTCATTCTGACCCTGGCGGCCAACGACCGCGGGAGCACCGCCAACAGGCTGGCGGTGCTCCCATGGGCATTCTGACCGCGGCGGTACAGCCGCGGTCAGAAACGGAAAACCGGCGGTGTACCGCCGGTTTCCCGCTGCCCTGGGGAATCCTTCTTGGCGGCACAGATTGCTGCACCGCCATGGGGATTCCGAGCCCCATACTGCCATCCTGTTCCTGGCGGTTTTGGCCGCCAGGAAGAGAATGGCGGTATGGGGTGTCGTGGGGCCCCTGCAGTGCCCATGCCAATGGCATGGGCACTGCAGGGGCCCCCGTAACAGGGCCCCACCAAGATTTTCAGTGTCTGCCATGCAGTCACTGAAAATCGCGACGGGTGCAACTGCACCCGTTGCACCCCTTCCACTCCGCCGGCTCCATTCGGAGCCGGCATCCTCATGGAAGGGTGTTTCCCGCTGGGCTGGTGGGCGGCCTTCTGGCGGTCGCCCGCCAGCCCAGCGGGAAACCCAGAATACCCGCGGCGGTCTTTTGACCGCGCATCGGTATTCTGGCGTGCCCCGCCAGGCCGGCGTCTACCGCCGCCGGCCAGGGTCGGAATGAGGCCCTCTGCCTAGTTGACCCTAGGACCAGTGGATCTCCCCAAGGGCCAGTGAGGCTGGTCCCTTTCTAACCCCTGAGGACCAGCTGGGGGAAAGCAGTGGAATTTTTCACCCAGAAACCAAGATCAGGAGGCAAGTTGGTACAGGGAGCCAGGAGAACCAGCTTTCTGATGACTGCACCCCTTTTGAGGTGAGGTCTGCTGAAAATGTCCCTGGTGGCTACAGCTCGCCAACAGGAGTAAAGTGAGCCCAAGAGCGCCAAAATCGACCCAATGTTCCCCAGCGTTATGGCATTTTACATTTTGGAAACTTTTCTCCGGCAACGAAGCGCAAAGGGCTCCTTTGCCGTTTCTTAATTTGCACCCTGGGTGGGACAAGGGCCCTTGGGTCAGTGCACAATATGTTTATTTTATTTTGCCAGGAAGGGGGAATGTGGAGACCCCGCCAGTCTTCACTTTCACCCCAGCTGGCTCCCATCTCCCCAGGGGCCAACGCAACTGTACTGGGGAGGGCCGTCGCACCCGCACCAATGGCGGAGGCTTTGCCCCCGCTCACTGTGCCCAGGAGGAACTGGCTGCCACCATCAGAGACAGCACGCTGCCAGCAGAAGCGAGAAGGGAGAACAAATTTGCTGGCTCCCGCAGCCGCACATGGATGTGCAGTTCACTTGGGAGATGGCGGGGCAGCCAGGGGTGGGCTTCCTGAGCTGCCCCAAACCTTGGGAGAACTTGGGGTCCCCAAATGGGACTGGGCTCCCCAAAAAGATATTCAGTGCTCCAGGACGAGCGCCTCATAATGCCCTGAGAAGCTCTTCAGTCTTTCATGTTTTTTCTCCTCATGGTGGCCCCCGGATGGAAGGGGCACCATCAAGAATAGCAGGAGGTGTGGGGGAGGGCTGCAGGAGTGCAACTCCCCCTAAACAATGTTTTAAAAGTACTGATCATAAGTTTGCGGGGTCAATGAATCCGTGGCCCCTTCAGGACTTGCAGGAAAGTACCCTCTTTTTGCCATGGTTACCCCCATTTTCTGCCTGATGTCAGTGTGTTTGACTGTGTTCACTGGGATACTGCTAACAAGGACCCCAGTGATTATGCTCTCTCTCCTCTAAAAATGTTGTGACTGCATACTGGAAACCCAGTATTTCACCCAAAATTGGCATACTGGTGCCCCCTTATTAGTCCCTAGTATATGGTACCTAGGTACCCAGGGCATTAGGGTTCCAGGGGATCACTATGGACTGTGGCATTTCTTTTGCCTCCCATAGGAAGCCCATGCAAAGGCTTCTGCAGGACTGCCATCGAAGCCTGCTTGAAAAGGTGCATGCACCCTTTCACTGCCATTTACACTGCACTAGGACACTTATTAGTCACCCCTATAACAGGCCCTTCAGCCCTAAGGGCATGGTGCAGAGTACCTGTGTGTGAGGGCACTGCTGCACTAGCAAAGGTGTCCCCACGACCTCCATGACTATTTTCCTGGACTTCGTGAATTCAGGGATGCCATTTTACGCGTGTACTAAACATAGGTCACTACCTTTGTCCAGCTACATAATGGTAACTCTGAACATAGGCATGTTTGGTATCAAACATGTTGGAATCATACCCCAGTGCTTTTGCAAGCATTGGTTGCATGATTCCATGCAATCTGGGGGCTCCTTAGAGGCCCCCCTGTATTGCCATTACAGCCTTCTGAGGTTTTCCAGGCAGCCCCTGCTGCTGCCACCTCTCAGACAGGTTTCTGCCCTCCTGTTGCTTTAGCAGCTCAAGCCCAGGAAGGCAGAACAAAGGAATTCCTTTGGGAGAGGAGTGTTGCACACTCTCTCTTCAGAAATAGGTGTTACAGGCTTGGGAGGGGTAGCCTCCCCAAACCTCTGGAAATGCTATGAAGATGGTGCCCTCCTTGCATAATCCAGCCTACACTGGTTCAGGGACCCCAAGAACCCTCCTCCGGTGCAAAACTGGACAAAGGAAAGGGGAGTGACCACTCCCCTGTACATCATCACCCTAGGGGTGGTGCTCAGAGGTCCTCCAGAGTGTCCCTGGGTTTTGCCATCTTGGATTCCAAGTTGGCAGGTAACTATGGGAGCATCTGAGTGGCCTGTGCCAGCAGGTGACGTCAAAGCCCTCCCCTGATAGGTGCTTACCTGTTTGGCTGACCAATCCCCCTTTCAGGGCTATTTAGGGTCTCTCTCTTGGGTGGTTCTTCAGTTTCGGATTGCAAGACTCCAGCAGGAATCCTCTGCATCCTTTACCTCACCTTCTTACCAAAGAAACTGGACCCTTCAGGAACTCTACAAACTGCAAAAAAGAAGCAAAGACGACTTCTGAAACATTGTATCTTCAGCTCCTGCCAGCAACTGCAACTGTTTTCCAGGTCGTGCATCCTCAGAGTACAGCCTGTCTTGGGGGTAAGAGCTTGCACCCCCCGCAAGACAGTGCCGCCGTGCACCGCATGTTTTGCAGTTGCCGAGGCTTGTTGGCATCGTTCCACGAAGTTCTTCGTGCACTGTGCAGCTCCGGCCCCCAGCACCCTATCCTGCGACGCACAGCTTTCTGAGTGGTTCTCTGCAGGCGTGGGACCCTTTATTGTAGTGCTGCGCGGTACTCCTTTTGCACCTCCATTGTCCCCATGCTGTGGGACTCCTTTGTGCACTGCCTGGTCTTCTGAGGGCTCTCTGAGTTGCTGAGAGCCCCCTCTGCCTCCCCCTCCTGGGAAGAGTCCACCAGGTCCCTCCTGGTCCCGGGCGGCGCCATTTTCCGCTAACCGTGAGCTTTGCGTGTGTCATACTGCAATCATCCATCCGGCGTGGGGCATCATCTGCACCAACCAGGAACCTGCATCCGTCTTCTTGGGTGCAGTACTGACTGTTATTCTTCACCAGTGGTTATTCTTTTGCACCTTCATCCGGGTTAGCAGGGGCTCCTGTTCTCCCTGGACTCTTCAGTGCGTCTTGGACTTGGTCCCCTTCTTCCACAGGTCTTCAGGTCCAGGAATCCATTGTCAGTGTCTTGCAGTCTCTTCTGGAATGTATTCTTTACCTTTTGTGTTTTCTAACGCTCCCAGCGCCCCTCTACACTTGCCTAGGAGGGAAACCGACATTCGCATTCCACTTTCATAGTATATTGTTTGTGTTCCCCCAGGTCCATTTCTAACTATTGTGATTCTCACTATTTGCATTTAACAAAAATGTTTTTACAGCTATTTCGGCATACTAGTGTATATAATTTGTGTATTACCTACCTCCTACTGGAGTATAGCCTCTATGGTATTTTTGACATTTGTGTCACCAAAATAAAGTTCCTTTATTTTTTATAAAACTGAGGTGGTCATGCCGCCCGCCAAGATCTGAACGCCATGCGGCCGCCAATGCGGCCGCACCCCCGCCGGGGCCATTTGGAGATCCCCGCTAGGCCGGCGGGCGGAAACCTGGTTTCCGCCCGCTGTCCCAGCGGGGACCAAGGCCACAACATAGGAGCCGGCTCCAAATGGAGCCGGCGGTGTTGCGGCCGTGCGACAGGTGCAGTTGCACCTGTCGCGCTTTTCATTGTCTGCATAGCAGACAGTGAAAAGCTGCATGGGGCCCTGTCAGGGGGCCCCTGCACTGCCCATGCCAGTGGCATGGGCAGTGCAGGGGCCCCCAGGGGCCCCACGACTCCCCGTTCTGCCAGCCTTTTCCTGGCGGTGCAAACTGCCAGAAAAAGGCTGGCGGTCGGGGACTCGTAATCCCCTGGGCAGCGCTGCAAGCAGCACAGCCCAGGCAGATTATCACCGCCGCAGTCGTAATACGCCTGGAAGCACCACCAGCCTGTTGGCGGTGCTTCCGTCATTTTAGCCCTGGCTGTCCCGTACCGCCAGGGTCAAAATGACCCCCTGAGTATTTTCTTTCATGTGTGTGAGTACTGTGTGACTGCAGTGGTATTGCATGAGCTTTTGCATGTCTCCTAGTTAGGCCTTGGCTGCTCATCCACACTACCCCTAGAGAGCCTGGCTTCTAGACACTGCCTACATTTCACTAATAAGGGATAACTGGACCTGGTATACGGTGTAAGTACCTTAGGTACCCACTACAAACCAGGCCAGCCTCCTACAGGATTTCTTTAACGTTTTTAACCACCCCAAGCCTTGAGCTTTTGCTCTACAGAGCACTATCTAGGGGTTGTGTTTATGGTTGCAGTATTATGACCTCAAAAGCCTGAAAGTGGTTAAAGGAGATACATGCCTTGAAGCTCCCTCCAGGAGCCATGTCTATGGTTGCAATGGAATGTAATTAAAATATGATGCCCTCTAGGGTCTGCTCCTGTAATTGCATTTTTGTAGCTGGAAAATGTGCAAAAAATACACAAACATGTTTTGCTCACTTTAATTGCTTTATTGAATTAATAATGTTGACAATTAATAGTGATCAACGTGAAAACACCCTTTTAAAGCTTAATAAGTACATTTACCCAGGATTATTATATTTGATACTTGCATTTAAGTATAAAATGATGATTTTAACATGTGGTTTGATGCTCTTGAACCGTGACCAAGCTAATAGACTTACTTGATATGCTTGTATGACCCATTTAGGGGTCAATGGTGAATATGCATCGTCATCTGTGGTATTTTCTATCTACCAATGTACATATTTGTAAATTACTCTGTAGTACTTAGTAGTGTGTGTGTAACAAATGTACATATCCTTTCTCTAAAAATAGTACTGACTTGACAATCATTTAATGAGCGGTATTGATGCGTGCCAGTGAAGGTTGATTAATGACTTAGCATGGATATGTATCATTTGCATATATTTAGAGACAGCTAGGTTTACTTAGGTCAAGGACTTCTAGACAGTGGCTTGCTTTATTAGAAAGAGGTGACGAGTATTCTGTATATAAAGTGCCAAGTGCTCATAAAATGCTAAAGTGATTTGTTGGTCTTATAGGATGCAACTGATGTTAACTTGATCTTGTGGTTCAACAGTGACTGCTTGCTTGAGCCATAAAGGCACCTCAGTGCCCTCCAAATTAAGACTCAGACAAAATGGTGTATGTCTGTTTAAAATATGGCTCCAACCTAAGTTCTTGGTGGCAGTCATTCTCACCTTAACTACAGTGTCAGTGAGTGAAGCTGTCTTGCGTGCCTGCCACAATTTAACATCGCAGATATCCCACATCACCCAGTGCATGTGGCTCTACGCTGATAGAGGAGTCTTGCTGAGATGCACATACCCATCCATTAATTACTGCCATTTCTGACATCAATGACATTTGCACAAATTAGGAAATATACCCACATTGTACACAACTCGAGCCAGTGTCTTATGTTATTCAAAGGGGCCCCAACAAGGATATGCGTGCATAAGCTACTCCTCAGAAGGATATCCATACCCAGTAGGGTGTGTTCTGAAGCAAATGGAGACATTTGGGAAGGAAGATAATTTTTTATGTGTGTACTGCTACACCCAGCAGTGAGACAGACAACATTCTCCGGTGCTTTACATCACTCTGAAAGTCATCCATTACCCTAAGCAAGCTAGATGTATGGCAAATATCTGCATCATGTGTAACATATACTTCAAGACATTTAAATCTCTCCAAACAACCTCTTGAGGGTTGTGGAGGAAAATATGCATCTGATCCCAGGCCACTAATGGGTATACAATGGCGTACTTCAATTTATACTGAATACTGAGTATTTGCCAAAAATATGGAATGTCTAAAAAACTGTATGAATCGAAAACTTGTTACATGTGATATATAATAAAATATTATCTGCAAGATAAGGGATACAGAGCCATTGTGAAAAGCACAGGCAAGAGGAGCCAACCCAGGCTTATGTCTCTACTCAGAGCAAACTTTTCTTGCCTTGGGCTGCTCATGTGGTACCACGTTAATTTTCTTGAGTAAATAATTGATTGATGCCACTGCACTTGCCAGCTGGGTGTGGCATTAGTAGTAAGTGTGAAAAGTGGTTTATTAGTTGGAGAGGACTTGTGTCCACAACAAGTCACTATCTTGTTAGATCCAGTTAAGGACTTCAATAATTGAAACTTAATCTTAAACCTGGGCAGCTATGGCAAAGAGCAGGCAGGAGTAATTAAGAGAAAATGTTTAAAGCAGTTCGAAGTAACAGAACAGTTAAAAAGTTTGAAAACAAAACACCATATAAATCCCACATCAATTTATAAAAAGATAAAAAAAATAATCGGCACAATGACACCAATACAAATAGTATGCAATAAAGGGAACATGAGATGTGCATTTTTAAGATTTAAGAGAAAATAGTGTCATAAAGAGCAAAGCACCACTGGTAGTCACTAGTCGCAGTAGACCGGGAATTGGAAGCGATTTTAGGCCAACCGTGAAAACATTACCATGCTTCATTTGGTGCCCAAATAACCACAGGAATACAGTTCCAAGGCCCCACGACTTCGGTGGAAGCACTTAGAGACTCTCAGAGTGTCAGGCCAACAGCAAAGTCAGTCAAGGTCCAGTTGCCACTGGTCAGGTGGGATTCTTCACAGGAATATGCTTTTAAGCTTTTTTGTGTTTCTGCAGCCACTCACAAGATCAGTCTTATGTTTCTTGGAAATCTTTCTGTCCTTAGATTTGCCATAGAAGGGGGTCTAAACTCCTATGGTCCTCACAGAGGTTACAGATGCCAAGTGCAGTAGGTTCACTCCGCCTGGTATACTTTTGCAAGTCAAATAGTGTTCTAATGGGGTACCTTGGAGTGACTGGCACTTGCTAGTTGGTGGAGATCACATCTGGGTACTCCCTAACCAGGGGGGTAAAATTTACTGTGGGGGAACTTTAGACAAGTTTTGCCATATGCCACACCTTCTTCAAGATGGTGAAATTCTCTGGCCACACTAAACTTGGGCTCTGAGGGCTGGGGTTTTGTTTTGGAATGCCATAGGGCAATCACAAGTGTCCTCCCACATCTAACTCTAGAATGCATTTTGAAGCATGCACCGTACCCACAACAAATCCAGAGAGAGAAGTCTGGTAGGACAAAAGTAGGGTCTTTCAGCAATCCAGAGAGGAGATGCAAATAATTTCTTTGCATCCTCTTCTCTCTTTCAAGTGTGCTTCAAGTGTTATATGAGGATCAACAGACCTGTCAATCAGGATTTGATAGTCTGGAGTTAAAAGGATACCAACAGCCCCCACACGAAACATTCTATGGCGTTCCTTGGAAACAACACTGCCAATTTGCTCCTGGGAGCCTTTTTACACCTACTCCTGGGCTTGAGCACAGGGTGAGAGTTGGCAGAGGCTGATGCTAATTTGCATTCTAACAGTTCAGGCAGGTAAAGTGTAAGTTTCTAAAAATTATGTTTTCCTAATATTTATTACAACTCTAATTTCACCACTGAACTGAATTTTAATAACTAATAAAATAGTGGTTTTATTATTTTTCTAAGTGGTCCCATTTCTGAGATAGGGTATTAGTATTTTAAACTGTTTTCTACATAGAACAGTTAGGTCTGTCAAAGTAAAAATAGCTATTAGTGCCATGTCACTGTAGGGTCATGGTAGTATCACTTTTCTAAATTCCTCACTCTTAAATACAGTGCACTATCCTTTGTGGGCTGCAAGGCCTCTATATCAGTGACCAGTGCTTAATTTAAAAATAAAAACGTGCCGTTCCAAGAGCCCTACTTTTAAACATGCGGCTGCTGCAATTAAATGTGAAAACACGGAATATTGAGGCAGCCTAATCCTAAAGCCATTTCTGGCCTCTTTAATCCACATACAACCACTCCCTGCCCTTCGCTCACTCTTGCAGCTTTCTGCTTTTCTCCTTTGTGACACTTTTTCATTTGTATCTTCCTACGTCTTTCTCATGTGTGTCTTTTACTCGCAGTAAATGCTTGAGGCATGAAAATAAGTGCTGGTGCTCTGTACCGGACACAACAAGCTCAGATTAAGCACTGTCTGTGACATACAAGTTATTGACCTTCGGTAACCATATATCTGGTAGAGACATATTCTAGTTGCAGATTCCTTACCTTAGAATTTCCCCAGGCGTCAGACTGGATCCGGAGAATTTTTCTTTCCAGCAGTACGAGTTAGGTGGCGTCAGTCCACTCCGCGGGCGTCATCGGCTTTCTGATGACATTGCGGTCATATATAGGCACCACCCCGGCGCGCCAACGTCAGTTTCTTTTCAGGACTTTCCACGCCAGTAGTGCGGAGCCATGAAGAACACTGAGAATGGTGCACCAAAACTAGGACCCCTAGAGGAAAGTACCTGTCCCCAGAAATCAGTTCGCAGTGCGGGGAGGATGGGCGGGTCAGTAAGGAATCTGCAACTTGAATATGTCTCTACCAGATATATAGTTACCGAAGGTAAGTAACTTGTACATCTGATAGAAACTTCTAGTTGCACATTCCTTACCTTAAAATAGATACCTGAGCAATACCATCCCCGGTGGTGGGCTGCGAACTAAGATCACACCAAAAAGTCCTGCAGGACTGAACAGCCAAAATATCCATCCCTGCAGCCCTGACTGTCCAGGTAGTAATGCTTGGTGAACGTATGTAAGAACGCCCACGTTGCGGCCTGGCAGATATCCAGGACTGGAACTCCACAAGCTAATGCTGTGGTAGCAGCAGTTGCTCTGGTTGAATGAGCGTGCAAACCCTCAGGGGGTTGCTTTTTCACCACAGCGTCGCACATTTTGAAGCAGAGGACTACCCATCGCAAGATGGTCCTCTTCTACATCGCCTTCCCTTTCGTCGCACCGACATATCCCACAAAGAGTTGACCGTCCACCCAAAAATCTTTGGTACGATCTACATAGAACGCCAACGCTCTTTTTGGATCCACACGGTAGAGTCTCTCCTCCTCATGAGAGGGATGTGGGGGTGCGTAGGCAAGGTGATAGATTGACCTATGTGACCTATGTGAAAGGGCGTTACCACTTTGGGAAGAAAGGAAGCCCTGGTATGAAGCACAATTTTGTCAGGATGCACTGCTAGGAATGGTGGCTTTGAAGAAAGAGCCTGAAGCTCACTTACTCTGCGAGTAGAGGTGATGGCAATCAAAAAAGCTGTTTTAAGGGTTAAGAGCCATAGAGCACAGTTGTGGAGTGGCTCAAAATGGGCACACATGAGTTAAGTGAGGACCAAGTTCAAATCCCACTGGGGCATGATGAACGGGACGGGAGGAAAAATATGAGTGAGACCCTTAAGAAACCTCCCAACTATGGGAGATTTGAAAAGAGAAGGATGGCATGGTAGCCTTAAGAAGACAGAGATGGCAGACAAATATTCCTTGAGGGTGCAGAGCCCTGCTGGGCAAGAAAGAGAATAAAGAGGAGAACCTCTGAGAGAGGTGCAGAGAGGGGATCAACATATTTGTTGATACACAATGCCACAAATTTATTCCAATGATAGTCGTACACCATTTTGGTGGAGGGACGCCTGGCTGCCAAGATGACATTACAGACTTCCGGTGGAAGGTCAAAAGCTGTCAACTGTTGCCACAAAATCTCCACACAAGGAGGTGGAGACTGGACAAGTTAGGGTGGATAACCGTCCCCTGCTCCTGCGACAGATCCTCCCAAAGGGGCAGTCTGATAGGAGGATCGAAGACCATGATCAGTAGCTCAGGATACCAGATTCTTCGTGCCCAGTCTGGAACCACCAAGATTACTGGGGCCCGGTCTTGCCTCATCTTCTTCAGAACTCTGGGCAGAAGTGGTATTGGCTGGAAGGCATACAGGAGGCCTGAGTTCCACTTGTGACGAAAAGCGTTGCCATGCAAGTGCTGCCTTGGAAATTCCAACGCGCAAAACAGTTGACATTGCGCATTCTCTGTGGAGGTGAACAGATCTAACCAAGATTCTCCCCACTGCTGAAAGAGACCTTCCGCCACCTCCAGATGGAGACGCCATTTGTAATCGACTATGCATCGACAACTGAGTTTGTCTGCTCTGACGTTCAGAGAGTCCACCAGATGTTTAACCACCAGGGAAATGCCCTGGCGTTCTAGCCATGTCCAGAGGAGAAGGGCTTCTTAACAAAAGGTCCACAAACCCACTCCACCCTGTTTGTTGCAATACCACATGGCGATGGTGTTATCGGTGAACACCAGCACCACTTTCCCTTTGAGAGAGGGAAGGAATATTTTCAATGCAAGTCGGATTGCCTGGAGCTCCAAAGGCTGATGTGGAATCTGGACTCCACCGGAGACCAGAGGCCTCTAATCTCTGCCTTTCCCATGTGGCTGTCCCATCCCGGGAGTGATACATCTGTCACTACTGTGCGATCTGGCTGGGAAAGAGAAAGAGATCTGCCATTGACCCAATCTGGATTTGACAACTACCACTGCAGGTTTTTCGCAGTTCCCTCCAAGATCTGAACCATGTTGGAGAGATTTCACTGATGCTACGCCCACTGGAACTTCAGGTCTGACTGCAGAGCCCGCTGACACGTTGGACCAGCAGGATGCAGGAGGCCATGAGGCCCAACAGCCTCAGAGTCATTCTCACCGAAATCCAGGATAGAGGCTGAAACATCAGTATCATAGCACAAATATCCTGGACTTGCTTTTCGGGAGGATAAGCCCAGAACTGCACTGTGTCCGGAACAGCTCTGATGAAAGGGAGCATCTGAGAGGGAGTCAGGTGTGACTTTGGCACGTTTATAGTGAACCCCAGTGAATGCAGGAGGTTCGCTGTAGTCTGGAGGTGAGAGATGACTTTCAGGGGCGTGTCCACCTTCGACAGCCAGTCGTCGATGTAGGGGAAGACTGGAACCTCTAACCTGCGCAAATGAGCTGCAACCGCTACCATCACTTTTGTGAAAACCACGAGGGGCGCTGGTAAGGCCAAAGGGGAGCACAGTGAACTAAAGTGCTCGTGACCTACCACGAATTGTAGGTAACATCTTTGGGCTGGCAGAAAGGGAATATGAAAATAGGTGTCCTGCAAGTCCAACGCTACCATCCAGTCTCCAGGGCCCAGGGCACAAAGGACCTGAGCTAAGGTTAACATCTTGAACTTCTCCTTCTTGAGGAAGAGATTGGGGTACCGGAGATCTAGGATAGGGCGAAGGCCCTTGTCCTTTTTGGGCACCAGAAAGTAGCAGGAAGAGCAACCACAACCTACTTCTGGCACAGGGACCCTCTCTATGGCTCCCTTGGCCAGGAGAGCCTTGACTTCCTCATGGAGAAGTGCCAAATGATCCTCCGATAGATGATCGAATGATGGTGGGATGGCTGGAGGAGAAGTCTTGAAGGGGAGGGAGTAGCCCCTTCGGACGATCTGTAAAACCCACCTGTCTGTGGTAAGGGAATCCCAGTGGGGCAGGTAACGGTGAATCCTGCCGAAGAGACAAGTGCCATCAAAGGGCATGTCCATCAAAGATTGCGGGACATCACCTGAAAAGCCAGACGTCCTCAACCAGGTGTGGCGTCTCAATGCCACTGTCGACGCAACCGAGCTGCTCAGTAAGAAGGTCGTATCTAGTCCACAATGTACCATAAACTTGGCTGCGTCTCTTCCATCTGTCATGGCTGGGGAGAGAACGTTCTGGGCCTTTTCTGAAACTTGAGGCAGCACTTGCGGGTGCATGATGCGCTGCTTTTAAGCACGAACTTATCACCATGCCAATCACATTACACTCCAAAGACGATGTCTGCTTGAGAGTCAAATGTGATTAAGAGTTAACCATCTATCTGAAGAATACTAGAAAATCGAAAGAGCTGTTTGCAAGCAAGAAGAGAAACAGCATAAAAGTTCAAGACTGAAAGCTCCACTTACCACGACCAAACAAGTGTGCTGTTTCTTCAAAGCTAATCAGGTACATATGTCAAAGCAATGTGGAATTCTTCAGTTTGACCAAAGACTATACTTATGCCAATTGTGAGAAAATGACAGCTTTTGAATGATCACCCACCGATTTTTCTGGCTGAATGTTAATGTTGATTTTTAGACTCTGCACACTGTGGTGCTGCTGTCAAGTGCCCAGGGTATTTACTCCAAACCCTAAAATATGAAGAATTTAGCTAATCACCGATTTGTACATGGAATTGTTCAATAAGGCCATTTTATATAGAGTAGAAGCTGCACCCATGGCATGGAACGCTACATTTCAGCTGTTCCATGCACTATTGTGGCAAGGCAAACGTGGTTTCAGACCTACCATGGTAGCCAGACTGCTTCAGTTTATACCTGCAGAGTGATCTTTTAAGATGACCCCTTTGACAGGTAAAAACCTCTGATAGAGAAAATCACTTACCTCAATTGCTGCCACCACTGACACCACCGTTCCGCTCCTCTGCTGTAGGCACAGGATCTCAGCCTGTTCTGCAGCTGCTAGAGCAGCATTAGAATTGGCTGGGAGCACCCAACCATGGCACTCCCAGGCAGAATTGGGGCATGTGCCTGCTCCCTCCATCCCAGCAACACAGTGCCAGACAGGAGAGAGCCTACTGCGCATGTGTGTTTGGCTGGTCCGAGACTGCAGGCCAAACATACATGCGCACTGAGGGGAAGTGCTGTGCACTCCTCCTCACTGCTCGTCACCCCTGTGGCCCCACCCCTTAACAAGAAAATGATAATAAACACAGTTTATTATCATTTTCTTTGAAAGGTTTTGCAGCTGCCGCTGCTGGTGGGAGGGCAATGCTCCTCAGCCCAATATTGCAGACTCATAAAGAATGATCATTCACTAATGTGCATCTATAATTGATTTATTACCTGAAAAAAATTAGCACTAGGGCTCAAAGATGAAAAAAAATAAGCGCATTACACTGCTTTACAAAAACTGTATCCATGATTATGGTGTGCTTTACTGTTTGTATTTTTAATTGGTTAATACGTACCTACGCAGGAAAGATACAAATTCAGCATCACAAATCAAACGTAAAAACTAGTATTAAAAGTAATTGAGTAGTAGAATGAAACAGAGGTTTAAATTGAGCTCTGCCTGGCCGAACTTCAATTAGATGACAAAACAAACGTCTTTTACCTAAGACGTTTAACACAAAAAAATACCCTTTGCATAGATTTGTAAAACTGGAGCATCATCTGGCAATGCAATATGACAGGCTAACTTGGAAAACGAAAAGGGGATGGGACAAGGTGCCATTGTCTTGGTACACAGTCCAGCAAGCACAAAGCAAAGCTTTCATAGTAAAAATGGCAGGCGAAATGCTCATTCAAAGCTGTCATCAGCATTTGGTATTTCATCTCATCATTTTGCAAGAAGAATCTATACTTATTTTTTTCGCAATCTTCTTACAGATGTCTCCAGTGTAGGTAAAAATGTAACTACAAAAATTCCTACGATGAATGTGCAATTAATGCCACTTAAAATACATTTTTGCAGCCCACTTTATAATGTTTATCAAAATAAACTATTTCACAAAAGACAACTTCGCGGTTTAGGCAGTGCAACTCAAATAAGCAATGATTATATACATTTTAAGGCCTCCTCGTCACTGCCGTTAATTATATGATATATAGAAGGATGACAAACAAACCAGGCGTTAATTTGCCTTTTTTTCAAACAACGGAAAGTCCATATTGTAAGAGTGGTTTGACGGATTTACACCAAATCTGGAAAAAAACACACAGAATTGTCCAGTATATGACAAATTTGGTATATTTTTTGTCGAGGCACTGTCACTGGCTCGACTCAAAACTTTCAATGGAAATTAACATGGAGGAATCACGTTTAGACGGATAACTGCACGCACACCTGTCTAATGTGCGAGATTTCTTAAAGGACAGAACAAAAGTGAATTAAAACCTTACTCTCCATCTCTCTCTCTCGCACACTCTCTCTCTCCTGTCTTTCTCTGGCTATGCACTAAATATGAACGGGAATTATGGATAAATACCATATTAGCAGTGTCTTCAACATAAATCTTTAAAAAATCATGTAATTCGAGTTAAGAAGATATCTTCCCCTTGATGCCAAACTCTACCACCATAGGTCAACTTCAAATTCCACCTGTTGTTATAAGTTCACAAGGCTATATTTAAGAGAATCACAGATAACAGAAAATGTTCTATGATGGAGTGACTAAATTCTTGGGTGACACTGTAGAGCATCAGTACATTGTGTCTATGATGGTGCATGTTGGTAGAGTTTTGGCAAATGATAGTGTGGGTGAACACCTTTCACACACACTATAAGCAACTATATAAAATCCAGCACTCTGTAGACATGATGGCTACAGAACTAATACGGGTAGTACATGGCCTGCGTAAACTATCGCAGAACCAGAGAACACAACTAGAAGAGCCACTAACTACAGACGAAATTACAGAAGCTATGAAAGAGTTGAACACCAACAGAACTTCGGGGTCAGACAGGCTGCCAGCGAAATGGTACCGGGCATATAGAGATCAGATAGCTGAGGAACTAGCTGAGGAACTATTACAGGTGTCCAGTCAGCTGGACATACATTCTCTCCTGCTAGAGAGGCTGTGATGATTGTTTTTCAAAAATCGGGTTGTGAGAAATTGGCTTACTGGTTGAGGGAGGTGAAAACCAACTCAAGCAGCAACCACAATCCTTGTGAGGGTGGGACACAAGCATCCCCAAATTAACCCGTGCTGAACCTTCTGGTAGCTTGGCGCAGAGCAGCCAGGCTTAACTTTGAAGTACTACATAAATACTTTACACATTACTTCTATCAGTAACATAAAATCACCTTTATTCATTTTTTGTATAAAGCATAAAAGCATCATCATACAAAACCAATACATAAAACGGCTTCCAAATAAAAGTTAATGTGCAAAACAGTGAACACAAAGATTTAAACGTTAAACACAGAAAAACAAATAATCTTATAGTAAAACGTTAATAAAACACCAAAAATACTTTTTTATACATATTTCCCAACACAGCAACACTAAATAGGACCCGTTCTTTAAGTAACATCTTATTTTTAATAACTATTTCTCAATTTCACTGTGGCTTTTAAGAAACTCACCACGTTAAAAATGATTTCACCACGGAGCATTTGTTGATACGTGAGAGCCGGTCGAACTTGAGTAAAATTTGCTTGCTTAAGCATGGGAATAATATAGGTCTTTCTAGGGCCCACATAAAAATGACAAAATATCGTAAAATGAGGGGTGTCCTGCGGATACAGACTGCCGCAGCCACAGGGCCCCAATCTCTGACCCACCATACTCCTAAGAGGAACTGCTAGTGGATAGTGCAGCATGTACAGTCTGAACCTGGTGAGTAGGAAACGACAAATACAGCTCCATATTGGGAACTGTTTTCAAAAGAAAATGGTTACGGATAATTGGCTTAGTTAAGAGAGCTGTTCTCTAGCCAGGATGCTATGCTGTAGGAAATAAGATTTAAGCCGTATCTGGTCAACCTTTACAATACCTTCCAGTGTGTCAAACAGCTCACTCCTGCCTACAATCTGCAAGGTGGCCTTAGTATACCTAGCCCATGGGATACAATAGCTATAATGAAGGAATAGACAGCCTTTTATGATTTCCCTATTCAGTTTGGCCTCAGGTCTAGACCAGATATCCAGACAAAGAGAAGGATCGCGAAACACTATGGTATTCGTAATGTAACCAACTCCCAGCCCTTCATGTACAGAGATAATGGAGGCACACTCAGAAGACGGTGCAAAAAATGTTCTCCACTGTCTGCATCTCAGCATGCTTGGCGTATCCCCACAACTCACTCCCAAATACCACCTTAGAGACAAGTTTGGCTCTGTACACTTGTAACAAGGCCCTCAAAGGTATTTTTCCCATCCGAGCAGCAAAGTTAAACACTATAGCATTAGCACATACACACTCCTCTGTTTTTTCTTGTTAACCAGAGAGCACTAAATCAAGGAACAATCAAACAAAATGTCTAAGTAAGAAAATACTCTGGTCTTCAGTAAAGTGCTGACTGGTGAAACGTTTTAGTTTTAGTAGTGGGAGGACCAACCACCATAACATGGGACTTCTTAACGTTAACAGAAAGGTCCAAATCTGCCATGAAGGTGGCAAAAGCATTCAGTCGGGACTGCAACCCCATTGCTGTTTTAGCCATGATAACAGCATCATAAGCTTAAAAGAGCACCAGTAGCTGACGATGCCCCATCCGCGGGCAGTCCGCATTAGTGGTAATCAGTGCCTGCTTTAGTTGGTTCACGTACAGATTAAAAAGGAAGATGCGCGGGTGTTCAAGTGTAAGTCCCTGAGAAAAAGAACTATATCCCGCTCACCCCCATGGAAAGCATAATATGCTACAGTTTCTCCCTCAACACCCGATCAAAGGCTGATGTAAGGTCCATAAATGCAAGATGCATAGAACCCTGTCATGCGATGGTATATTTACCTAGGGCCATGTACAGGTTTAAAGACTGGTCAACTGTGGAGCATTCAGATGGAAATGATACTGCACATCAGACAGAACACTATGTTCCTCAGCCCAAGTCTCTAGTCTGTTCAGTACAACACACCCTAGCACTTTCACAACCGGTAACCACCTTTCTTAAATACAGGGACAATAACAGAGGTGACCCAAGACTGTGAAGGAACCTCAATCAGCCGCATTAACGAATGAGGTCAAGGTGGGAGCCTAGACCTCACTATCATTAATCTACAGGTCTGGGAGGAACCATCAGAACCCAGGTATTTGTTCTTAGAAAAACTCACCATCCCCTCTTTAACCTCCTCAATAGTAAAGGACAACTTATATATCCCCTCTACCAGACTATGCTCCCTAAAATCAGTGCCTGGAATTACATCATAAGCCTCCTCAAAATGGGACACCCAGCCATCGTGGTGATATGGGAACCCAAAGAGCCTACCTGATCTGGAGCTAGGAAAGGGCTGTTAATTATGCTCCAGAATTTGGTGCTGCTATTCAGTGTACTTGCTTCTAAAAGAGACTCCCATGCAATGTCCCTTGGAACATGCTTCCACCCCACCAATTCATGTTTGTATCCTTACGACAGGTTTTAACAAGGGCAGAGTACCTGGGCCTCACACTCAAAGCATGCTTGAGGTTCTTTAAAGCTAAGGAGTATCCCTTTTCAAACTATTCCGGGGTCTTCAGTTATAGTCGCCCCTGCCCCTGACTCCAGAGGAGTGGATACAGTAGTAGCGATCGTTGTAAAAGCCCCTAGACATGATCGACAAATACTAAATTCCGTATTGAAACATCAGTAGAGGGTACAGAAGAAGCTATCATGGGCAACCAGGGACAACATAAGTCTTCTCCCGTTATTGTCGGCATTAGGGAACCCATTCCACCAGGAGCTCGCACCTGCAGGGGTAGGTACCAGCATCGTGACAAGAGGTCACTGGATGACGGTCGCTAAAGAGGCTTGATTGAATTTTTACCTTTGTCACACATGAAAAAAGAGGTGCTAAAAGAAAAGAAAATAAAAAAAATCAATAAAAGATTCACAACCCCTCCCAATAAATGTGGGAATAATACCAATGTGTTTAGAGGCAGCAAGCTTAACAAGAGCTAATACTAAATTGTACTCATTCATAATCCTGTTTAAGGCAGAGCCTTGGCTTGAGTTTTTCATATGAAGAACTGATAAGGCCATACAGCAATGAGTAAACTCCCTCCCCTCCTTAGGAAGCTCACGCAGATGAACATTAAAATCCCTTGTCAAGATAATGTTGGACCTAGATCATTTTGATCTATTAGGTTTTCTCATAAATGAATCCCAAAAATTGGATATGGCATGCATCTGTCAAAGCTGCCTTGGTATTATAAAAATTTGGCAATACCACGCTTGGAAAACCCAGCATTGAGAAAGATATAGCCTGAATGGTGGAGGAACCAGTAGAATGGACCTCCAACCTGATCATCAATGCTGAGGAGACAAAGAAAATCAAACCTCCCTTTGGTCTACCCACCCGAGATTCAGTGGCGGACGAAGAATGTCTTGTTCCCCTCAAGAAAGTAGCAGTTTGCACTAACCCAGGTTTCTTGTAAGAAAGTCACACCAAAACTCCTAATACATCCCAGCCAGGCAGGATTGTCAAACTTGGGCATAAGCCCAGCAATGTTCCAACTAACTAGATCAAGCATCTTTGGACAGGTAGTTAAGGAAGCCTGAACACCATGGCCCGTTAACACCCCCACAGGTTCAGATGAATTAACCCGTCCACCAGATCAGTCACAGGCATCCAGGGTGGCCTGCACTATAGGCTGACAGGCGTGCTTCCCATGAGGTTCCTTGGAGATCCTAGTTGTTTGACTTGCAATGAGAAATTGGCTGCCATAAGTCTATAGAAGAATCCCAGGGGTAATGCTACAATAGAAGTTGAATGGCAACTGGAATTTACAATCACGCAGTCCCCTCGGAAGGATTTTGCGGCCTTACCGATCGAACTCAGCCTCCTGACCAAATTGATTCATCTACCCACCTCCATCCCCAGTGATGAATTTGAGCACAACTAGTGCGTAACCTTGTTTCTCAACTGGTTGTAACATTCAGCAGTCAAAGCTTTCAAAGGTGACACATTGCCCAAAACAATAACATAGGGTGCAGCTTCTGGGGGTGTAATGCTATTGTCATTTAACCACCACCAACTCCATCCTGACCACTGACTCCATTTTGTGCTTAGCTTAGCTTTATACACCATCAGGTATTTTTTGTTCTTTCTCACTGAAGGATGGGTACATCATATGGAGGAGGGAAGAGCACTGATGAGAAGATGTTCCAGGTGGAGAATGTTTATGGTAAGGCAGGGAACTGCTCGGTCTTGGAAAAACACTGGGAGAGTTGGCCATTCTCACCTGTGCTCCTTTCCAACACTGTCCTGGTGCCGCCACGTTTGAACAACAACTCATCCGATAGGAGGGGTGATTTCTAGAATTCTCCTCTCCAGCATGTTTAAAGTATATAATGGAAAGAAGCTTGATAACCGGATTAGAAGAAACTCATTTCTGAGGAGGGACGCCTTGCTTAGAAGATTCCTATGTGGCTGGAAACACTCTTTCTGTCTCGGTTGGTAGGGTTCCTCGGCCTGATGCTGGCAAAAGGGATGATGTCGCTGTCAAGCCTCACGGTGATGCATTTTTAATTCCTATTTTCAGATCTGCATTGTGCCTGAATACACAGTCACTATACATATATATTTATATAATCCATGTTTGAAGTAGTGTATTTTCTTTGTTTGTTTCTATGATCATTATTATTCTACTGCTGTCTTTATTTTCAGAAGTTTCTATCTATCCGCTCCATGTACTTATCACAAGCAACGGGCTGGACAGCAAGAAGGGTTCCTCCGGGTGTGTTTTGACTCACAATTGGTGTCCATCCTTTTCCTCTTCCCTGGGGGCTACTGCATTTTTGTCCACAAACACCACCTCTTCAAGTTCTAAGGGTACGGTGGGTTTGGGGACCCTCATGGAAGATATTGGTTCTGTACTTGGGGAGGGACAACTCAAGGCCCTGTTCTCCAGCAGCTCACTCACAAATTCATAAACCCCAGCTCTCTAGCTGTGGGGACTGGGTTTTGTTTGGAAGGGGATGCTTGGGGCAGCAAAACGGGAGTGGAGATGGATAAACAGCAGTCAGTCAATTAAATTTCTTTACTAATGACTCCTACTGCACGTTGTAGAAAGCCATCCAGGGACATCATAATATGGGGCTTGATGGAACGTGCAGCCGGCTTCCGTTTCCCCTGTCTCTACAAACATTTAGTAACAGTTTGTCCAAGCCAAAACACAAAAATTACCTGAAGCTGCAGAAGTTAAAGGTGTGGCCCAGCCCGGTCTCCTACAGGCGGGCTCTGTCTTGGCCTGGTCTTCACCCGGGCACACATCTGGCCGCATCCTGCGCCGCAGTGGATGGAGGTTGCATTTCAGTTTGCAGCACAGAGAATTGGCTGCAACAGCCCCTCCTCCTCAAGAAATGTCTTAAGGGACAGAGAGTTCACAGTAACAACTCCAACACAGCTCCCGTACCGCAGTGGGTGGAGGGCGCTTTGCAGCACAGCGCAGGGAAATTGGCAGTAAAAGCCTCTCCTCCTTCCAAAATGTGTAATGGGACAGAAGGTCCGTGGCAACAACTCCAACACAGCTCCCTAATGTCCCCCGCCACGGTGGGTGGAGGGCACTTCTCAGCGTGTGCAGAAAATTGGCAGCAACAGTCCCTCCTCCTCACAGAAATGTCTTATGGGACAGAGTCTCCCAGGACGCTTTACAGCACGCGGTGTTGGGAAATTGGTAGCAACAGTCCCTCCTCCTCACAGAAATGTTTTATGGGACAGATAGTTCCCGGCAAGAACTCCAACACCGCTCCCAAAATTTTAAGCACACTCCAAATTAGAAATGTAGAACAATTTCTAATAAGTAAAACAGGACCAAAACAACAAAATCCTATCACTAGAACCATAGGGTTTACAATGTGAGGTCTGGAGAGTCTGGAGTCGAAGATGTGTCCCTCAGTCAAGGCGATGCATCGGTTCCGAAGAGCTATGAGGCTGCTTTGCAAGAACCTACATCATCATCGAGGCTACTACTGACGAGAGACTTGCAATGAGAGGGCATGCATCGGGAAAGCTTTGCACAGGCGGCAGTTCCGATGTGGCCAGCATGGTTGATGCAGAGTTCTTGCACTGGGAGAACCCTTGCAGCAAACTTGATGCACCAGTTTTGCTTGGGGATGCGCCACAGAGCAGAGGAGATGCTTTGATTCTGCTTGGATCTGCAGATGGGCCGGCAGAGCACACTTAGGCCCATTTCCAAGGGTCCAGGACTGGGCTAGCACCACTTGGCAGGGTAAGACTCACAGATGGAGGAGTCCAGGTGCTGGGTTCAAGGTTGCCGAAGTCTGCTGTCTCTGAGGCTCTAGTCAGGAAACTAGCCAACTAGCCCTTGAAGTCAATTTGGGGGTCATAGGTTTAACAGCTGCAGGTCCAGTTCTTCCCACCCAGGCAAAAGGGCATCAGGTCATCACAGCAGGGCAGTAGTCCTTCAGAGCAACAGGCCTTTCAGCAGCACAACTTTCTCCTGGCAGACTATCCACAGGTCCAGAAGTGCACTGAAGAATTGGTGTCTGTGGTCTTGTGGTTGTACATGGGCCTTCCTTTGAAGTGGGGTGAAGCTTCAAGAGGTTTTCCTTTGAACTTCCCAGGCATCCTGCCTTCCCTGTCCTGACTCCAGACTAACTACGGGGGATATAGAGCCCTTTATGTGGAGGCAGGACACATCCTATTCAAGTATAAATAGGGCTGTTCACAGCTCCCTTCTCCCAACCTGCTAGTGATGGCCCCTTCAGGCACACCTAAGCTCTCTACTGCATGTGGCTGTCTAGGAGGAATACATAAAGCCAAACTATCAGCTACACTTAGTCATGTGATGCAGAGACAGGCTGCAGGCATTAACTGGCTAAGGCAGGAAAATTCTAACATCACAAAAGTGGCATTTTCAGAATTGTAATTTAAAATCCGACGTCACCATGAATGAATGAAGATGACATTTATGAAGCGCAACTGTCACTCCTGAGTGAGCATCCTGGAGCTAAGCAGAAAGACTTGGAAGCATGTTTGAGAGGGAGATCATTACTGAATCAGTGGTTGACAGATCTTCTGGGGCATTGAAAATCCATGTCTTGAGTAGCTTTATATAGCAAGTTTCAGACTCTACCAATTTCAATGCCAGCGGGAGATGATTCAAAGCTGCGAGCCTAAGACTACAAAGGACTTTTCACCCCTTGTTTTTAACCTAAATTTAGGGGATGAAAAGAGGTGGGCTGATGAAGATCTAAGAGTCCGAGAAGGAGTATAGTGGGAGAAATGCTCTATAAGGTATTTTGGACCTCGCGCTCTGTAGGCTCTGAAAGTGACTAACAACATTTTAAAAAGAACTTTCTTCAAAACTCAAAGCCAGTTGAATGCTTTGAGAGCAGAGGATGCTGAAGCACAGCGCAAAAGTGTAGGAACCGTCTTCACGGCTGCGTTCTGGACTACCTGCAGTTTCTGAATAGACTGTTTGGTAGCACCAGCATATAAATCGTTGCAATAGTCTAATCTGGTTAGTATAATTGCCACTGCCAAAGTTTTTCAAGCTATTAGGGCAAGATTTCAAAAAGCTTTTTCAAAGATTTTATCAGTCCAAAACATTTACCTGCTACTGTGAGTGCTTGAGGGTGAAAGGACAGAGAAGAATTGAACAAGACACCCAGATCTTTTACTACATTAATCAAAGCAGGTGGAATAGGTGCAGATGAGGGCCACCAAAACTGAGGGTCAAAGGAGTTGTTATTCCCAAGCAGAATTATCTCTGTTTTGTCTGTATTACACATGCAATGATTGTGTTGCATCCAGAGAATAACTTGAGTTAGGCAACATTTGAAGTTGGCTTCAGAACTGGTAGAATTTGTATCCAGAGCCAAAACCAGCTGGGAATCATCTGCATAGGACAAACGATGAAATCAAAGAAATTAGAGGAGCCATAAAGATATTAAAAAGAGTAGGGCTCAAGGATGATCCCTGGGGGACTCCTCAGGTCACAGCCTTCTCAGCTGATGCAAAAGGGCCTAAAACCACTGTTTGGCTACATTCTGAAAGGAAGGATTTGAGTTACGCTAAGGCTAGGTGGAAAATATCACAGTTCTTGATACATTAGAGTAGGATATCATGAGATACTGTGTCAAACGCAGCTGATGAATCTAAAAGAATCAGCACAGCGTTCCTCTGTGACCAAGATGAATTTGAGGTTGTTAGACACCTCTAAAAGGGCTGATTTAGTAATGTAACCAGATTGGAAACCAGACTGACAGGGATGAAGAATACTGGCTTCCTCCAGAAAGGCTGTCAACCTACTGTTAACAAGTTTTTCAAGAATCTTACCCAAAACAGGAAGAAGCGAAATGGAGTGCGAACTAGTCAGCGTTAAAGGATCTGCAACCTGTTTTCTCTGCAGGGGTTTAACCACTACAGCTTTCTGTATCCTGGGAACCTCAGCTGTAGATAGACAACAATTCAGTATCTCATTTACAAATCGGGTTAAAAATACCACCAATTCACGAAGAAAGCAAGCTGGACAAGAATCGCGAGGTGAGCCTGAGTTGCAAGATAGAATAGCCTGGTGTGACTGACTAAGACTGATTTTTTTAAATGTCTGCAAAGAGTTTGTTCTCTGAAAAGTCAAGTTATGTGACTCTATCTGTAACGAGGCACCTGGACTAATCTCCCGCTAGATGTTAAGTATTTTTTCTCAAAATAAGAGATTTGATCACAGAGTAACTGGGAAGGAGGGATTTCTTTGTCAAGTGCCTTTGGTTGCCGGAAAGATCTGGCAGTTGTAAATATAGTCTTAGGATCAGCTGTAGTGTCCTCAACCTGCTTAGAAAAGAAGGCAGTTATTGCTGCTTTAATCAGTTTACAATAGTGTTTTAGGGCCCCTTTAAACTGCTGTTAGTCTGCGGGGGAATATGCCTTGCACCAAGTGCACTCAAGCTGCTTACAGAGGAGTTGTTCCATCAGTTGTTGGGAAAACCACGGGGCAGATGGAACCGTCCTGTTTTTACGCTTACACTTCGATGGTGCTTCGACCATGAGAGGGGATTTTTGATTAGGGTTCCAAAGACACCAAACATAAACTGGTTAGCTGCTCCCATTTAGAAATTATCACTTATTAGATGTAATAATGTAACTCCTATGGAAGAGTAAGACCTCGCAGTAGTGAAAAACACATTTAAGAGTTTTTCAATACCGGGACAAACTGAAAAGTACATGTCCAACATTTTAAATACACTGCCCCCTGCCCTCTGGGCTGTGCAGGACCTACCCTAGACATGACTTACATGCACAAAAAAGGAATGTTTGGGCCTGGCAAAAGGTTTATTTTGCTAGGCTGATGTGGTAGTTTAAAAACTGCATTCACAGGCTGCAATGGCAGGCCTGAGGCATGTTTAAAGTGCTACTGAAGTGGGTGGCTCAAACAGTGCCAGAGGCCCAATAGGAGCATTTAATTTACAGGCCCTGGGCACAATTTGTGCCACTTAACTAGGGACTTAGAAGTAAATTAATTATGCCAATTGGGTATAAGTCAATCCTACCATGTTTTATGGACAGAGCATAAGCACTTTAGCACTGGTTAGCAGTGGTAAAGAGTGCAGAGTACTAAAGCCAGCAAAAACGAAGTCAGGAAAACAGGAGGGTTAAGGAAAAGAACTAGTGGGAAAACCACACATTGAATGCCAGGTCTAAAACGGGAAAAGACCCACTAGATTGCAGAGCGTATCGGTCACTCTCACTTCTAAATACCGACAATAAAATACTAGGTAAAGTCGTAGCCCAACAGCTGCAACACATACAGGGCATCCTAATTGATACCGACCAATGCGGTTTTATACCGTGCAGCGCACAACGTTTAACCTTAGGAGGCTAAGGCACATGCTCTGAGAAACAAGAGAAATGAATGGACTTAAGACGCTGTCTCTGGATGCAGAAAAAGCATTTGACACGCTGTCTCGGCATTACATGTTTGCGACACTGAAAGCTGTGAATTTGGACCCGGCGTTCATAGCGGAAGCCAAGCTACTATATACTAACCCTGTCGCCAGAGTAAAATGAATGGGCTAATATCGGCAAAATGGGAATTGGAGCGCGGCATGCATTAGTGGTGCCGCTATCCCTTCTGCTGTATGTGCTAGTGGCGAAACCACTGATCTGTCAACTTAGAGTCTCCCTATCAGACTGGGCCATTGACTATGAAGGTGAAAGATCTTGCTCTCTATACATCAACGATCTGCTTGTATACCGGCGAAACCCTGCGGAGGACCTTCTGCACATTCTTACTATACTGGACAACTTTGGTCGGCAGTCAGGATTGCGCATCTCACACAGAAGTCATTGCTGTACCCAACAGCCGGGCTTTCAGTGGTACTACAACAGTGGCTTGCTCCCAAGAGATCCCATGTGAGACTGAGGTTTTGTTTCTGGGGGGAAGTTCTGGACTTCCATTCCTTTATCAATAGCTAGGTGTATAGCAGTCTCTAAAATGAAAGTGTTTCCTCGCTGTCTGTACCTCTTTCAGTGCCCCCTCTACACAATACCTCAGAAATAAATTAAGCAAATCCGATCTCTCACAAATACACTATTAGTGGGAAAGAAGAGAATAAAGGTAAAAAGGACTCTTTAGTCTGTATATACAAAGAAGAGGGATTGCAGGTCTTAGACATGGAGGCATTTTACTTGGCAGCACTGTTGCAATTCATGGCCAGCTGGTTTCATAGTGAAGCCAGCATGCACAGGGAGCTACTGCAAGGCTGCGCTTCCTATGTCCCAAAAGTACTGAGGAGGGTGCCGAGTATAATATGGGACACAAATGCTCCTGTGGCAGACATAATATAGCGATCAGGCAGACACATGACGTATACCGCACGGCTACCGGTGTGGAGTGTGCCGGAATTCACCTGCCTGTAATGTTACATTGACATGTCAGAATGGAAAAGGGGAGATTGCCTTACATTAGTGGACATGTAGGAGACAGATGGCATGACCTCCGTTAGGACAGCCCAGTCGCACTTTCAGATCCCTAGCAGACAATATCTACAGTATGACATCATTAAAGGGGTGAGCGCAAGCTGTGGGAGACATTCAGACTGCTCTGGCACAGTCCACAACTCTGGACCAACTGGTCCACATTGGCCAGGGATGCAACATCAGCACACAGCTATTCACAGCCATCAGAGAAGACTCACACAAATGCCTATTGCTCTTATGCAAAAATGGGAGCTCGAGTGTGACAAGGCCTTCTCAGATACACAATAGAGACAGGTGTTAGTGCTGATAAAAGAGGTATCAAGCAATTCTAGGTTTTGCTTGGTCCATTTTAACTATGTACAACACATGTACATGACTCCTGCAATGCTACACCACCTAAACTGTGACACCCGAGCCGATACCTCAAGTGTGGCGCCCTGGAGACTACATATATATCACCTGGTATGGAAGTACCCTTAAATCGCTGTATATTGGGTAGAGGTGGTGGGCCAATACTTAGAACATGTCATTGATTGTGCCCTTGACTCCATCTGCATGTTTATTATTACTGATGTTGTAAAAACAAAATATAACACTAAGAAGAGATTTGAAGTGCTGTGTGGAGATCCACTTGCTGAGCACAAAGATCCCAGGGGCTCAAAGCTAGATACATGTGAAAGAATGGACAACAGCAGAGGAAAAGGAAATCAGAGTGTCACTGACTAGAACTTATGATAAGTTACAGGATGATTTTGAGCTATGGAAAGCATTGTCACGTCCCTGATCTACCCCTCAGATGCACGTCCTTCTTGAAACCTTTGTCCTCTGCAAAAATTAAGAAAACCGTCTGCCGGCTGGGGCTGCGATGCAGAATGTGACCAAACTCTCCATTTTGTGAACCCAGCTTTCTCTGCAACCTAACAGCTCAGTGATCAAGAGTCCTAAAAGGCTCGAAAGTCCACAGAGTATCTGTGTATTCTCGTTATTTGCAAAAAAGTGTTTTTTCTCCTGCCCATCCCAATTTACATTAGGCTCCCTGTGTTTCTGCAAACTTGGTGCTTTTCCTACTTTTTCACAAAGACTACTTAAAGCTCCAACCCCCCCTCTTTTTTTCCCAAAGGCTACATACACCTCAGTGGCTAACCAGAGTATATTTAGGAGACTGCTTAATCTGCTCTGTGATTTAAACTGTGTTTGGAAGGTGTATGCACTACTTGTTTGTGCCTTGAGAAAGCCATATATTTAGGAGCGCAACAAGCAGTATTTCAGTGGTTTTAAATTTGTCCCTTACCTGAAAAGTAGAATCTGCTAGTTTGGAAGTGTAGATTGCGCCTGTTTGTACTCAAGGAGATTCTGACTAGAGGAGCACATCCCTTCTCCCTTATACAGGGGATTGGGCTTGGTGATTGGCTCTCTCGCTCCCAGGCAACCTGAGCCTTCCTCTCACACCTGCACTGGGCCTTTAAGTTTGTAGAGGGAACCCCAAAACACCCACCTCCATTTTGTGAGCCCAGCTTTTCCTGCACCTTAATAGAGCCCAGTGAGCAAGAGTCCTAGAAGGCTGGTAAGACCACAGACCTTCTGTGTATTCTAGTTATTTGTTAAAGTGTTTTTTCTCCTACCCGTGCCTGTTTATATTAGGCCCCCTGTGTCTCTGCAAATTTGGTGCTTTTAAACTGCTTTTTTTCCCCTGTTATTGTTTGAATTTTCCCTCCTAGTTTTACACAAAGACTGCATAAAGCTCCAACCACTCCCCCCCTTTTTTTTTTTTACCAAAGGCTACACACACTTCAGTGGCTAACCAAAGTGTGTTTAGGAGACTGCTTAATCTTGTATGTGATTTAAACTGTGTTTGGAAAGTATATGCACCACCTGTTGCCTCGAAAAAAAGTCATTTATTTAAGTGTGCAACAAGCCGTATTTCAGTGGTTTCAAAGTTGTCCCTTACGTGAAAAACAGAATCTGCGAGTTTGGAAGCGTGGATTGTGAATGTTTGTATCCAAGGTGATTCTGAACACCTCCCTTCCACAGGGGATTGGGCTTAGTAATTGGCTCTCAAGATCCCAGGCAATCTGAGCCCTCCTCTCACACCTTCACTGGGCCTTTAAGTTTGTGTTGGGAACCTGAAGTCAGTCACCTCCATGTTGTAAGACACGCTTTCCCTGCACCCTAATAGAACCCACGAGCAAGAGTCCTAGAAGGATGTTAGGATCACAGACTTTCTGTATATTCTTGCCATTTGTAAAAAAACAAAAAGTGTTATTTCTCCTACCCGTGCCTGTTTACATAAGGCTCCCTGTGTTTATGCAAACATGGTGCTTTTAAACTCCTGTTTTGTACTAGTGACTGTTTCAATTTTCCCTCATAGTTTTTCACAAAGACTGCATAAAGCTCCATCCCCTCCCCTTTTCTTTTTTTACCAAAGGCAACATATACCTCAGTGGCTAACCATTGTGTGTTTAGGAGACTGCTTTATCTGCTCTGTGAATTAAAATGCATTTGGAAAATGTATGCACCACTTGTTTTTGCCTTAAAATAGCCATATATTTACGTGCGACAAGCAGTATTTCAGTCGTTTGAAATTTGTCCCTTACCAGAAAAGTAGAATCTGCTAGTTTGGAAAAGTAGATTGTGCCTGTCTGTATCCAAGAAGATTCTGAATAGAGGACCACATCCATCCTCACTTCCACGGGGTCTTGGGCTTGGTGATTGGCTCTCTAGCTTCCAGGCAACCTGAGCCCTCCTTTCACACCTGCATTGGGTCCTTAAGTTTGTAGAAGGAACCCCAAGACAGTCACCTCCATTTTGTGAGCCCAGCTTTCCCTGCACCCTAATACAGCCCAGTAAGCAAGAGTCCTAAAAGGATGATAAGACCACAGACTTCATGTTTATACGTGTTATTTGTAAAATAGTGTTTATTCTCCTACCCATGCCTGTTTACATTAGGCTCCCTGTCTGTCTGCAAAATTGGTGATTTTAAACTGCTGTTTTTTTACCCTTGACTATTTGAATTTTCTCTCCTAGTTTTTCACAAAGAGTGCATGAAGCTCCAACCCCCCTCTTGTTTCTTTTACCAAAGGCTACATAAAGGTCAGTGGCTAACCAAAGTGTGTTTAGGAGACTACTTAATCTGTACTGTGAATTAAACTATGTTTGGAAAGTGTATGCACCACTTGTTTTTGTCTTGAAAAAAGGTATATATTTAAGTGTGTGACAAGCAGTATTTCAGTGGTTTCAAATTTGTCCCTTACCTGAAAAGTAGAGTCTGCTAGTTTGAAAGTTTGGAATGTGCATGTCTATATCCAAGGAGATTCTGAATAGAGGAGTACCACCCTCCTCCCTTCCACAGGGGCTTGGGCTTAAGGCAACTTGGCCCTTATATAAGTTTCTAATGGTTTTTGTATTCGTTGTTGTGATTGGTTGCTGGGGCTAGTAGTTTTATTGGCTTAAGGATTAGGGTTTGTGTTCAGATTGGCTGTAGGGCTAGGGTTTTCTATTGCAGTAATAGTCTAGGATTTATATTCTGATTGGTACTAGGGCTAGGGTTCCTATTGGACTAAGGGTTTACGGATACTGTTCTGATTGGCTGTCAGGACTAGGGCTCTGATTGTTACTAGGGCTAGGGTTCGTATTGGACTATGGGTTTAGGGTGACTTTTCTGATTAACTGTCAGGGCTAGGGTTCTGAAAGGTATTAGGGCTAGGGTTCATAATGGTCTAGAGTTACTGTTTTGATAGGCTGTCAGGGCTAGGGTTCTGATTGGTTAATATGGCCAGGTTCCCATTGGCTCTTGAGTTTAGGGTTAGGAATCTGAATGGTTAGGGCTAGTGTTCCATTGGCCATTAGGGCTTTTTAAGTCTAGAGCTCAGGGCGTCTCAGCCCAGGGGTCTCAGCTAAGGGCGGAGAGAACAAGGGCAGCTGCCTGTTTGGGACTGTTCAGGAGGGGTCAGACCTAGGGCCAGAAATGCTGCCCATTTGTCCATTTGTAAGCAACCAGCTCAATCCCTCCACATCCTCCAACTTCCAAACACAATATCAGCTAAGGCATCTAACTTATGTACCACAAACAAACCTCATACAGATTTCTATAACTCTACAACAACCACAAAACCCCACATTCTAACCTATACACATATCCACCACAACTACAACATTATGACACCTTCATTCACATGCCAAACACAGTTCAGTCAATTACCACTAACACACCCACACAACACAACGTCACATTATACATAACTTTCATATATTCAGACACACACTCCCTGTTCATACAAAACACCAGCATTATACTCTACATGCTCCTAACAGACCCTTTTTTATGATGAAAAAAACTATACTCAGCCTTTCATCACACCATCCACCAACACCCTCCTCATCCTTTTACCAATTACACACAACCACACAATCTTTACACTCCACCACACATATCACCTTTACCAATGATAAAATCAAACACATAGGTGGTCATTACGACCCTGGCGGATTACTTCCGCCAGGGCCGCGGGACGCGGTGGCACCGCCGACAGGCCGGCGGTGCCCCGCGGGGCATTCTGACCGCGGCGGCTTAGCCGCGGTCAGAGAAGGGAAACCGGCGGTCTCCCGCCGGTTTCCCGCTGCCCCCAAGGAATCCTCAAGCTGCGCCGGCTTGGGGATTCCGACTCCCCCTCCCGCCATCCAGTTCCTGGCGGTTCTCCCGCCGGGAACCGGATGGCGGGAGGGGGAGTCGCGGGGCCCCTGGGGGCCCCAAAATGTATTTCACTGTCTGCCTTGCAGACAGTGAAATACGCGACGGGTGCAACAGCACCCGTCGCACCTTCCCACTCCGCCGGCTCTATTACGAGCCGGCATCCTCGTGGGAAGGGAGTTTTTCCCTGGGCTGGCGGGCGGTCTTTTGGAGACCGCCCGCCAGCCCAGGGAAAAACTCATAATACCCTCCGCGGTCTTCTGACCGCGGAGCGGTATTATGGAGGGCGGAATTCTGGCGGGCGGCCTCCGCCGCCCGCCGGAATCGTAATCAGGCCCATAAACCCTTAACTCTTGTCCATCCCCTCTTACACACCTCATATACTCTTCTCCAAAACACATCACTACCCTCTGTACTATTCAAATACCACTCACCAGCAATAACCCACCTATAAATCCTTCACAGAAAATCACTACATCAATATCTATTCTCACTACACTACAAAAACAAAACAAACCACACACATCAGCAAATCAAAATAACACAAACTTTCATAGTGTTGTCTATCACACCCACTCCCACCCTCATGACTACACAAAAAATTAAAAACCTGACCAAACTTTACTCCAAAATTCTCACTCTTCACAAACATCTACCACTTAAACCCCAACACAACAACATTCATTCACCGCTTCTCATCCATTGCACAACTACTCTTAGATAATGATCCACATGCTCTTCCACCACTCCAACCCATACTCCTTTCACCCTAAACAGATGCAAACGAAATAAGTAACATGCCACTCTTCTCACATTTCCATCCCCCTGTCTATTACACAACAAGGCTACTCTACAAAAGAACAAAACTTACCATGTCACTCTCAGCCACCAGGTGCGCCACAAACACACAAAGGCCCAACAAAATGCCTCCTAAGCCTGCTGGACGAGGAACACAATATAGAAAAACAACACTATTGTGACCCTCATACAGTTATTAACACAACTAATAATACACCTGCTACAACCTCAAAATATACTGACTCACCATTCTCCAAAACAAGATGACAGCACCACCAAATCATGAGTTCTAAACTGCCCGCTCATAAATGATCAATCACGTTCAAGAAACAAGCACCACATCTATGACCTGCTCACTGACACACAACCTGACTTACTATTCATACCAGAATCATGGTTGGGAGATGACATGGCCCCAGTAATGCATGAAGCTGTTCCTCTAGGATATCAAACATCACACAAAACTGTATAGGTGAAAGAGGAGGTGCACTAGCTATTATATTCAAATAAGCAATAAATCTCAGCAAGACAGACATTTCCATTCAAGGTTGTGAGGCCCTCACCACCAGATGCAACCCTACACCAACTTCCTCCTGGACCCTCCTCCTCCTTTACATACCACCACATAACAATTCAACATTCCCAGATACATTTCTAGATACAGTTTCAAACCTTATAACATTATAGTCCAACCTACGCATTCTTGGGGACCTAAACATTTAGTTCACAACATATGCTCCATCCAAAAACTATTGTCACATTGAACCTACTTCAGATTGTACGCATCCTAGATGTAGTTTTTGCAAACCCAGAACTAGTTACTGTTCAAAGCATCACCAGTCACATGGTCAGACCACCATTTGGTAACTTTCCAACATAAAACACCACAAATCGACACACCCAAGATCATGTTACATACATACATCTATCCACCATGGAACAAACTCAGTTTTGAAGACTTAGAAACATAACTATCAGTCAACACAGATCTAGACACGATACATTCTGTTCAAAAACTTTATGAATGACTACAGGAAGCTTTCCATATCATAATGCCACTCAAAAAAAACAAACAGGGCAAAAGAAAACTAACACCTTGGGGAAATACAGAACTAAAAAGATTTAAAAAAACAATCAGAAGGCTGCAACAAACAACATTCAAGACAAACTTCACCTATGCAAACTTAACAGAATATACAAATCATCAATCAAAAAAGCTAAAAATAAAAGGTACTACTAAGACAGAATTCAAAATTATTATATTCCTTACACATATATTCCCTTACTATGTACTTACGTATCTATTTATTTATTACGTTAGTCCTAGTGTACAACAGCAAAAAAAAATGTTCTCTTTTGTAAGTTTTCCCCATCACCCTATACCTCTATCGATCTGTCCTCCATACCCACTCTCTGACTCATCCCAAACCCATTTTACTGCTATAACCTTCAAAATAACTCTCCCTAAGCTCTTTCCTCCTTTACCGCTCCTAGCTCACTCCAAACCTCAGTTTCCTACTATGATCTCCCAAACAACCCTACCAAAGTCTCCCTCATTTATCTCACCTTTGACTCATCCAAAACCCCTTTCACTACTATGATCCCCCTAACCCCATTCCACAGACTCTTCCCTCCTCCATCTCTCCTTTACTCATCCCAAGCTTATCTTATTACTATAAGCTCCCAATTAACAGTTCTGGATTCTTCCGTCATCTATGCCTCAATTACTCTATTCAAACCAACTAACTAACTCGCATATCCTCTGCTATACTAATCCACCACTAATCCTTTTGGGTTCCGGAGTAGCATGCTACTCGCCAAAAAGCACTTTGATACCTTGTCAGTAGTAGTAAGCACTATATAAATACAATTACAATATATGTTGTGTTGCCTTGTGCAAAAAGCACCCTTGAAATATGTGAATGTAGTGTTATGAAACCCATTAAAAAGAACTAAAAACAATGATAGTGTAGATGTGTGATGGTGGATGTTTGTGCATGTATGATGGTGAGTGTTTGGAGGTCTTATAGGTGTGATGCATACAATAGTGGTTGTGTGCATATGATGGGGGCTATCTGGACATTTTAATGGAATGGATGTGTAATTGTGGGACTTTTTGTGTATGATGTTGGTTGACTGCACATACAGTGCTAGGTGTGCTGCCATATGTTGTCAGGAGTGGCTGAAGGCAGAGCATCTTTATTACCTCTGACTTCTAGTAGGGTGGAGGTAGTGTGCAGTTACTTTTCTGCCCACCTTACCCAAGCAAGAAGAGGATGTATTAAGTTTTGTCTAGGGCAGCTAAAAGCTGTGCAGCTTCTTTCCCATAGAAGGTTGGGAGGAGTATAATTACCCACTACTTCGCAAAGGTGAAATAATGTTTTGTTTGTAATCTCTACTGATATTTACAAAGATCATGAGAGATTGTTTTAAAGATGAGCCTGGAGATTTGTGGGCTGGTTATTCTATATCTCTGAATCTCAATCTATCTTTTTTATTCCTCCCCCAGGGTTCATATCTAGGCTAGTTGGCCATGCCCTGCGCTCCTTTAGTATGTGGCTAAAGGCTGTCACAGCAGACACTGAAGAGAGGGGACAGGGCACCAGACCTGCTAAAAGGCCGCCTGGTTGACCAAGAGGCAACTTTGTGTGGTCTTTTATCCAAATAATACTAGTTTAAAAACATAGGTATCATCCTAAAATCCACAAAGGGTCTTATGGGTACAACTGAAAATATAAGAAAATAATTAACCAGTTATAATGAGCAACACAAGCATACCCGCCTCCCCAGGAACTGAAAGTGACTCCATAAATTACTTCAAGTCACATCACATATTAGTCCAATTAAGCACACACACACACTCTCATTTCAGACACTACACAATAATGCAAGTCACTGCTCAATCTGCTCTCTGTGTCATGCTATGAATACAACTGATCCTGCTTAACCACCTACTAAATGTACAAGTTACTTACCTTAGGTAACAATATATCTGGTAGAGACATATTCTAGTTGCAGATTCCTTACCTTTGAATTTTTGAATTCCCCCAGGCATCAGTCTGGATCTGGAGATTTTTCTTCGAGCAGTACCTCTGAGCACCGTCAGGTGGTGTCGGTCAACTCTGTGAGCGTCGTTGGCATTGTGTTTGCCGTGATTACGTCGCGGTCGTATATAGGCGCCACTCTGGCACACTGAAGTCAGATACTTTTCACGACTTTCCACACCAGTATTGTTGAGCCATGAAGAGCACTGATAGTGGTGCGCCAAAACTAGGGCCTTTAAAGGGAAGTTCCTGTCTGTAGGAATCAGTACGTAGTGCGGGGAGGCTAGGCGGGTCGGTAAGGAATCTGCAACTAGAATATGTCTCTACCATATATATTGTTATCGAAGGTGAGTAACTTGTACATCTGATAGAGACTTCTAGTTGCAAATTCCTTACCTTTGAATAGATACCCGAGCAATAACATCCCCGGTGGAGGGCTGCGAACCAAGTTCACACCAAGAAGTCCTGCAGGACCGAATGGCTAAAGTAGCCATCCCTGTGGACCTGACTGTCCAGGCAGTAGTGTTTGGTAAAGGTGTGCAGAGATGCCCATGATGCTGCCTGACAAATGTCCAGGACTGAAACGCCCTGTGCTGGCGCTGTGGTAGCAGCTGTAGCTCTGGTGGAGTGAGGACGCAAACTTTCAGGAGGTTGCTTCTTAGCCAGAGCGTAGCACATTTTGATGCTTAAGAGGACCCATCACGAAATGGTTCTCTTCTACACCACCTTCCCCTTCTTTGCACCCACATATACCACAAAGGGTTCGATTGTCCACCGGAAGTCTTTGGTATGATCAAGGTAGAACGCCAACGCTCTTTTTTGGGTCCAGACGGTGGAGTCTCTCTTCATGTGAGGGATGTGGGGTGCATAAAAGGTAGGCAAGGTGATGGACATGGAAGGGTGTCACTACTTTAGGTAGAAAAGAAGCCCTTGTGCAAAGTACCACGTTGTCAGGATGTATTGCCAGGAAAGGTAGTTTAGATGAAAGAGTCTTGAGCTCACTTACTCTGCGGGCAGAGGTGATGGCAACTAAAAAGACAGTCTTGATGGTTAAGAGCTATAAAGGGCAGTTGTGAAGCGGCTTCAACGAGGCACACACAAGGTATGTTAATATTAGGTTTAGATCCCATTGGGGCATGATGAATGGGATAGGAGGAAAAAGATGTGTGAGGCCTTTAAGAAACCTCTAACAATGGGAGATTTAAATAAAGAAGGCTGATCTGGTAACCTCAAGAAAGCAGAGATAGCAGAGATTCATCCCTTAAGGGTGCCCAGGGTGGGCAAGGGAAAGAATAAAGAGAAGGACCTGAGAAACAGGAGCAGATAGAGGATCAATAGATTTGTTGATGCACCATGCCACAAATTTCTTCCAACGACAGGTGTATACGGATTTGGTTGAGGGACGCCTGGTTGCCAAGATAACGTTAGAGACTTCGGGTGGCAGGTCAAAAGACGTCAACTGTCGCTGCTCAATCTCCACACAAGGAGGCGGAGGGTGGACAGTTGCGGGTGGATGACCCTCCTCTGCTGCTGTGACAGAAGATCCTAACGAAGAGGCAGTCTGACAGAGGAGCTATGGCCATGCTCAACAGCTCAGGATACCAGACTCTTCATGCCCAATCTGGAGCCAACAGGATTACTTGGGCCTGGTCTTGCCTGATCTTCTTCAGAACTCTGGGCAGAAGTTGTATGGGTGGAAAGACGTACAGGAGGCCTGAATTCCACTCATGACGAAAAGCGCCACCGAGCGAGTGCCACATTGGAAACTCCAATGCGCAAAACAGCTGACATTACAAATTCTCTGCAGAGGTGAACAAGTCTAAACAAGGTTCTCCTCACTGAAGGAACAGACCTTGCGCCACCTACGTATGGAGACGCCATTCGGGATCGGTCATGCATCGTCGGCTGAGTTTGTCTTCCCTGTCATTCAAGGAGCCCGCCAGGTGTTGAACCACCAGGGAAATGCCCTGATGTTCCAGCCAAGTCCAGAGGCAAAGAGCCTCTTGACAAAGGGTCCACGATCCCACTCCACCTTGTTTGTTGCAGTACCACATGGCGGTGGTGTTGTCTGTGAACACCTGCACTGCTTTCCCTTTGAGGGAGGGAAGGATTGCCTTTAATGCTAGTCGAATCGTTCGGAGCTCCAGATAGTTGATATGGTGCCCGGTTTCCGCCGGAGACCAGAGGACTCTGATCTCCGCCGCTTCCATGTGGCAGCCCCATCCCAGGAGTGACACATCTGTCACAACTAAGATCTGGTTGGGGAAAGGAGAGTGATCTGCCTTTGACCCAATCTTGATTCGTTAACCACCACTGCAGGTCTCTCGCAGTTCCTTCCGAGATCTGGACCTTGTCGGAGAGATTCCCCTGATGCTGCGCCCACTGGAACTTCAGGTCCCACTGCAGAGCCTGCATCTGCCATCTGGCCTTTTGAACTAGCAGGATGCAGGAGGCCACGAGGCCCAGCAGCCTCAGAGTCACTGAAATCCAGGATAGAGGCTGAAACATCGGTATCATAGCCCAAATATCCTGGACTGACTTTTCGGGACGATACATCCAAAACTGCACTGTATCCAGAAGAGCTCCGATGAAAGGGAGCGTCTGAGAAGGAGGTGGGAGACCACTGTCTGGGGGCGAGTTCGCCTTCAACAGCCAATCGTCGAGGTAGGGAAAGACTGGTACCCCCAATCTGCGCAGATGAGCTGCCACCACTACCATCAATTTCGTGAACACCCAAGGGACACTGGTAAGGCCAAAAGGGGGCACGGTAAACTGAAAGTGCTCGTGACCTACCCAAATCGTAGGTAACGTCTGTGGGCCGGCAAGATGGGAATGTGGAAGTATGCGTCTTGCAAGGCCAACGCTACCATCCAGTCTCCGGGAACCAGGGCAGATAGGACCCGAGCCAATGTCAACATTGTGAACTTCTCCTTCATGAGGAAGAGGTTGAGTGACCGAAGATCTAATATAGGACAAAGATCCTTGTCCTTTTTCGGCACCAGAAAGTAGCTGGAGTAGCAACCACGACCTACTTCTGGCAACTGAACCCTCTCTATAGCTTCTTTGGCCAAAAGAGCTTGGACTTCCTTGTGGAGAAGTGCCATATAATCCTCCGATATGCGATTGTATGAAGGTGGCATGGCTGGAGGAGGAGTCTTAAAGGGGAGGGAGTAGCCCCTTCGGACAATCTGGAGAACCCCCTGTCCGAGGTAGTGGATTGCCATTGGGGCAGGTGATGGCGAATCCTGCCACCAACTGGTTCCTGGTGTATCCGCGGACTAGGAAGGTTTGGAGGCTTAGGAGGGGGTGGGGGTGGACTGGGCGACCCGCTGGCTCCCTGATTCCCGGGGTGTGGGATCTCGCGTCCGTTCAGGGGCTGTACAGCATGCACAGATCAATGGCCATGGGGGGAAAGAACACGGTTGGGTGCCCCTTCGGTAGCCACAAAAGGGGCGAAAGGCGGACTGCTGGGGTCTAGGAGCAGGCGTATGGCCAAGGACTGGGCTGTGGCTCGGGAATCCTTGAAGTGCTTGAGTGCTGAGTCCGCTCTGTCTCCAAAGAGACATGTGCCATCAAAGGGCATGTCCATCAGTGATTGCTGGACATCCCCTGAGAAGCCAGATGTTCTCAGCCAGGCGGGGCGTCACAATGCCACCGTCGATGCCACTGATCTGCCGAGAGAGTCTGTCGTATCCAGCACTAGACTGTTGGAAGAAAACAACTTCTTCCCCAAGTTGTCCAGTCTTTTGGATTCCCTATCCCCGGGTGAGGCAGGGAACGCGCCTGATGAAGATGAAGACTGGACGCAAGGCTCTCAGGTATGGGGTGTTAGGAGAGAAAGTTTGGGTCTGTCGGAGCAGGCCGATGGGGGCGGGCAATCGTCCTATTCACAGAAGCCCCTGTGCTGGGTCTGGACCAAGTACCCAAAAGGACGTTTGTCAGTGCCTCATTAAAGGGAAGATGGGGTTCTGATGTGGAAGATCCCAGCTGAAGCATGTCGGTTAGGATATTAGGCCTAACCTCCACAGAAGTTAGCTCAAGGTCCAAGACCTCAGCTGCCCTTCTCACCACCATGGAGTATGAGGCGCCCTCTTCTGTAGCCACAGGAGGAGGAGAGAGAATATTAGTGTCAGGGGAGGTGTCTAGACCACTGGCATCACCCAAATCCTGCACCCAGTCCATCTGGGGGTCAAGGTGGTATTCTAAAGGGTCCAGCGTCCCCTCCAAACTTTCCCAGTATCCATACCCATAAGCATAAAGGTCTGGATCAACCCTGGGCCCAGGAGAGCCCAAAGAGAACGGAATCAGTGTCGAGCGATGTCCTTCCGGCTCCGGGTCATCGGTTATGAGAATGGGATCGACATCGATTGTGGGCCCAACCTACGTTGGGAGCGTCGACATGTGACACGATGCAGGGGAAGGTCGGTGTGGCACAACCGGTGTCGGGATGGATCCGAGATTGGATCCAGAGGAGCCCTCTGGAGCTGTGGCCGAAGCCGATGACTTTGAACCCAAGGGGGCCCCCGCCAAGTCACCTGTGCCCAAGGGCGTCAAAGGTGGGTCGGTCTGCCCTAAAATGAGGCGCATTGCCTCATAAAACTCTTTGAGCTGGGCAGGGGTGGCTCCGGCTCCCGGGAAGTCAGGGAAGTGCGGAGCGGACCCAGATGAAGGCTCAGAGGACTGAGGCCTAGAGCGTCAACGCTCTTCCCGCACGGCATCATCCGAGCAACGGGGTGAAGTCGAAGAACGCTTGTCCTTCTTCGACTTCCTTTTCTTATGATCCGAATGTCCCGATGACTTTGAGGATGAAGAGTGGTGATGACTCCGCGGCCAGTCTTGAGACCTTCCTCTCGAATGAGACAGTAAGCGCCGCGGAGTCGGGTGTCAGGCCGCCATTAGCTTTAGGGACCGCTCCCTCAAAGCTTTTGGGTTCATGGCCTGACACTCGAAGCATGGCTTCGGGTCGTGATCGCGCTTCAGGCACCAAAGACACGTGAGGTGCGGATCTGTCACTGACATCATTCGGTGACCGGAGTCGCAGGTCTTAAAACTGGTCTTGCGGGACATCCCTTGACGCATCCAAGACCTCGTCAAAAAGAATTAGACAAAAATGTAGTTGGTGCGGAAAGACAAGAACTGACGTCAGTGCGCCAGGGTGGCGCCTATATACGTCCGCGATGTCACCACGACGAACATAACGCCAATGACGCCCGTGGAGTCGACCGACGCCACCTGACGGCACGCAGAGGTACTGCTCGAAGAAAAATCCCCGGATCCAGACTGATGCCTGGGGGAATTAAAAGGTAAGGAATCTGCAACTAGAATTCTCTATCAGATATGTTGTGTTACCTACAACAGTGACGACTGTTAAGAGACCAGGCTGGAACAAAATGTGCATTGACTACTCTTAGCTTATTATTACAAATTTTTAGCTGCTGCCACACCACTGGGCTCAATAGTAATAAAACTGAAATGCTGCTTCTGGGTACAGTGAACCGACCCCCCTTCACTTTTTTATATCCAAAAATAAATTTGTCTTGCCAATACACCTGGGTAAAGATCACAGCGTCAAAGTACTCCATTACAGCAATTAATCTTGCTCAAATACATTTAGGACCTTATTTATATCTCGGCAGAGGGAATTATCCTTCACAAACGTCACTGATATCCCATCTGCCGTATTACAAATATCCCATCTGCCGTATTACAATCCCTATAGGATATAATGGGAACATAATACAGCAGAAAGAATATCTGTCATATTTGTGACAGAGTATTTACCCCTGCAAAGATCTAAATCAGGCCCTTAGTCTTCTACAGTGCACTTCTAAATCTCTGTTTGTTATAATGAGTATTGCTATTATTTCACTGATCAAAAAAATCTCTTATCTTTGATGTGGTTACAGGCTGCCTGTCTGATTAGACACAAGAGGTTTGATGGGCAGACATTTCATGTTCAAGGCTCATCCCTGTACTTCCTCTTAGACTTGAGGAAGGCTTTGTTAAAATCAGAAAGTCCTTTAACAACTCACACAATTTCCCTGGAAATTGGTAATCTACTCCTCTCTAAGCCATAATGCCTCATTTTGGTCTAATATAGCCTGACTGGTCGGTCAACCAGTATGCATTCTTCAACCTTGACTTTCAGGAATCTGTTAAGATAAGGTTAGGTGACCTTCCAGTATATTCAACGGCAGGAGTCCTTTGTATGCCACACCCTTACCTGAGAGAGTATTTTATTTGTCGAGTACTATCCTCCTATCCTAAAAATTGTAAATGTACCCACATCCCAAAATGCTGTGAGGCTACAGAAAGGCAGGCGGAGGTAGTAGTACTTTATTACAAGGAAAATCAAAAGAAGAAATACTCTATTAATGACAGATTCTGCATTTTGTGAATCTTTCCAGGAGCCCAACTGTATCCATAACTCTAGTGATAGCTCCAACATGCCAGCTTTCATTGCAACTCTGTTCTGTTTCCGGACATGACACACAGTGCAGCATAAAGGCTCTACCTCTGTGCTCTGATGTTAGTTTATTCATTAGTCCTTTCTGTGCCCTCAGACACGGACCGTAACTGACAGTTTTAACAGAATATCACTGTTTCCAGCCTAACTTGGAATCTTATCAATTCTTAAATGCCTCCTCCACATTATAGGTGAAAGGGCTGGTGGCGAGGAATCTGTGGTTAGATAGTATACCTACCAGAAAGGGCTCTACCAGGATCAAGCAGGCAAAATTATTTCTGTTTACCTGGGAATCAATAGAATATTACCTGGTGAAAATATGGAACGGTGCCCACATGGCTGTCTAGCACCTGGAACATCCTGAGATACAGCTGTGGCCTCCACCATTACTATAGCCCAATGAACCTCAAGGCCTCGGGAGGATTATTTTCAGCCAAGGCAAACACAGTTTGATGCAACAATTAATCATGATACAATAAGTGTCTAAGTAGTCTTCCTTTGTTAGCACCAGCGAATCCAACATAAATTTGATCTAACACCTGGTGCTCCTTAGTCTAATCAACACAGAAGTTAAGGGCCTCTTGTGGCTCCTGTTGCTGTAACCTCTTCTTTTTCCTAGATAGATGTGGCAGAGAAGACAGCCTTTCTTCCTTGGAGGTTAATTTCAGATCAGACCAGAGTGGCTAGCGTGCCTTCGGGAGCACGTCTCGGCTTATGATAGCATATTGCTCCTTTTCCTTAAAGACATTTAGTTTGAGTTCCCTCTCTGAACGCACTACCTATTGCATATGTTATCTTATATATTTGTTTAGTAAAAAAAAGCCTGGTTCCACCACTGGCTCGCAGCTGGTTTCTTTCCCTAGCTGGGGCACGTTACTCATTATAATCATGTGGTAAAAATAAACTAACCAACCTCAGCTGTTGTATTTTGGGGAGGGAAAGGTTGATATCTATATCTTTGAATCACGAAATCCTTTGAAGGGTTCTCAGAATGTGAGAAGTCAGACAGCTGCAGAAGGGAGTCGAGGACAAAACAGGGATGGGAACCAGTGTGTGGAAACTGATTCTCTCCTTAAAATTCCTGTATGACGTATATCATTATTTACTTACTTTATGTATCCTTTGATGTATGAGTATAAATATCACTGTTGAACGCACCATGTTAGCACACTTTACTTCAGGCTGGGGATGCCAGTTGTAAATCTGTCCTCTTTGCTGCAGCAAAATAAACAGACCTTGGTCATTGATTTTTCACTCCGACTCTCTGTGTCTAAACTCCTTTGTAAATGTATTTGTAAGTATTTTTGGAACCTGCTTTACAATTTCACAAATGCTCCAGACCTGGCCAGGCTCTGTTTGGTCAGTGAAAGCTCCAATCTAACTCGGACATGTGACACTGATCTCGGCAGCAGTTTTACAGATTTTTAGAATGATTTTATCTAATAGACTAGTGACTGCACCTGCCATTATTTCACCTCCATATGAAAGGGGTCAATATTGCCTTCATAACTTCTGCTAGTGGTTGGAGATTATAACCTCAGAAAGAATTTGCCAGTGTTAAAAATGCATGATGCAGTGGTAAGGCTTTTCCCCTCATTGCTTCCTTTTGTTGAGTAAGCAAATTCCTGCAGTCTATTTTGATGCCTAAATAAGTATAAGACGGTGTCTCATCTATTAAGTCTCTGTTAACCTACCATTTGCGTTGGTTTACAATACAGCATTTTAATGAGAAGACTTTCATTTTTTTAGGTTAACCACTAGGGCATTATCAGTGGCATAGGTTGCCAAACAATTTATTAGTCTCTGAAGACCTACCCCAGTGTTGCTAAATAAAAGAAAATCATCCACATACAGAATGTTTGACAGCGGTGTGCCGCTAAGGCTGGAGGCTTGTGATACCAATGCATCTAACACCGGAGAGAGGTCAGAGATGTATAAGTTGAATAACAGTGGTGCAAGGACGCACCCCTGCTTTAGCCCAATGGATGTCGACACATGTCTTGGATAAATGGGTATCATTGCCGACCTTAACCAAGTTATCCGTGTAGAGCAATGTAATTGTCTTTAATAGTTTAGGCGGGATTCTCCACCGCTGGAGCTTAGCCCATAGATTATCAAGTGGGATACTATCTAAAGGCTCCTTAAGATCTACAAAACACATATACAGTGGTGTGGCATAAACCTTTGCTCTATAAGGATTAGTCCTACGGGCATGACTTCAGTGTACCTTGCTATCTGACAAACCCAGTCTGGTTCAGCAGTAGCCTGCTTGTATTTAATGCTCATAGCTCTAAATCCTGTAACAATAATTTTGCAAAGTACTTGAGTTCTGCAACCAGTAATGTTATTAAACCATAATTGCTTGGAGATGTAGTGGCTCGCCCTTATAGATAGGATGAATAAATAAGCCCTGTCAATTTCCCGGAAAAAGCCCCTTTGCCATAAAGATATTGAACAAACTGGCCAAAAAGTTGGCCCACTACGTGATATGGTCTATAAAATAGTTTGGGGGATTCAGTTAGGGCCAGGGACACAATCTGAATGGATTTCTTGATAATTTTAGGTATCGCAGCAGCTGTGTACTCTAATGTTTCAATTGAAATGGTTTCTTTAGGGATCTCCTGTGGCCGTCCAAAATCGGCCAGATTTAACATACCCCCTGAGAAATGCAGCATTGGGTGCTTAACCCAAACATCATCAGGTATATTTCCATTACAGGCTGCCATTGGACTATTATCTATGTCATGAATTATCTTCCAAAATTTCTTTGAATCTTTTAGTTTAGCAGCATGCAGGAGTTTGGTCCATAAAGTTTCTTGCCTATTTTCTTTGAGGATCCATATTTCCTTTCTCAGCAGCTTACACTCTTTTCGCAGAGATTTCAGCAACCCTGGATCCTCTGCACTGCCTATGTATTCTGTTGATTTTAGTTTTCATCAAACAACTATGTCGCGGCGATACTGGTGGCGCTTTGCATGCCCCTTTGCTAGAGCCTTTGGCAGGGTATTTGGATACCAGATACCAGATAACCTGTCAGGGTTTCCCAGGCTGTTATCAAGTTAGTTTCACTACTAACAAGTTGCTTAAGGGTTCCCACAGTGTCTGTCACCAATTTATTTTTTACAGAGTTTGAGCTCCACTTCAAATGCTTTAAATATTCCATCCTGGCGTCTTCCAGCAGGGTCCTTGCTGGATCTTGTTTCCACTTACTGACACTGATCCGAATTACTTGCGGGTAGTCGCTCTCCTGTTGGTGAATGATACTGAAATACACCATCCATTGGTATAATTGAAGGATTACCAACGTGTAGTCTAAATAAGAGACAGACTTGTCTGTCGATCTTGACCATGTTGGCGGAGTATCACCTTGCAGTTGGGCATTCAAGGTGAAAAGGCTGGCCAGCTCGCATGCTCTTATTAATTTCTTCCTGATCTTATTTAGTCACTTATAACGTGGCAAGCATTGAGCTTTGAGAGGCCCTATTGCCTCAACATGCACCTCGCTTAGGGGGATGAAACAAATTTAGTTGAACGTTTCCAGTAAGTAACAGATAAGATGGATGGCATATGTTTTTAATTTGGGCATGTTTGGGATGAGCCTTCATCTTTGCGTTGATATAGACATCTACATGCACCGGTGAGTTGCCTGGTTTCTGGGCCCAATTATCCAGACGCAGAACCAAAGTCCATTGTTGCACTGTGTCTATTTCTACAATTTTTCAAGGTAGGTTGGAATTAACATAAACTGACATAGATATGGGGCTACCAGAATCAGTTGTGTTCCATCCTGCTTCACATCTTTCAGGACGTGCTGTATCAGCAGCACAGGCAGAAATGCATGTAAGAGGCAGGCACACCAATGAAGGTAGAAGGCATGCCCAAAACTCTCAAGAAGGAAACTCTAGAGCGCAGAAGACAGGACATTGGGTGATTTTTGAGATAGCGAGAAGGTTTACCTAGGGCATTTCCCACCAAATAAAGGTACCCAGTGCAAATCCCAGGAGCAAACATCACTCTTGCAAGATGACATCCAGACTCCATAAAATGGCCCACTGCCTTGGATATTTTGTAACTATTTAGCAACTGACATCCTCGTAGCCTCCAAGCAGAGGGTATGAGGCCCTACCCCACCCTGCTTGTTGAGATTTTTACAGCAGTCATGTTGTCCATGAGTACTTGCATCAACTTGCACTTGTCATAAAGACTGATATGATGGTGCTGCTCCATGGGAGGCCAGAGACCAAGCAGTCTCAGCACCATAAAGGGTGGGAAAGTAGCTTGTGCCTGAAACATCACAGCCCAAATGACCCGGGCTCTCAGCATTAGTTGGATTAATATTGAGTATAAGTATTGAGAGTAAATGTTTGATTGATTGATTGAGTAATAGTCCCTATTAAGGGTGCTTTCAAGAAAGTTCAGATGGAACTTGGGCTCACTGATTGAAAAACCCATAGTAGGACCGGCCAACACTGTTGCCTGAAGGTGGTATGAGACTAGCTCAGGTGAAGCCGCCTTTAACAGCCGGTCGTCAAGGTACAAGAAGAGATGTATCTCCATCATCCGAAGTTGGGTCACTTGCACCAACATGATCTTCATAAAGACCTGAAGGGCCAATGTCAGGCCGAATGTTAGGATTGGAAGAGGTCTGACTTCACCACAAAGCGGAGATACTTTCTGTGGCCTGCCAGGATTGTAACACAACAGTACATGTCTATATGTTGAGGGACACAAACTAGTTCTCAGGATCAGGGGCAACAGAACCAGACCCAGTGCCATTATTTTGAACTTTTCCTTCCTCAGGAAAGAGTTCAACACTCTGAGGTACAATATTGGTATAAGGCCTCCATCCTTCAAGGGCACCAGGAAGTACCCAGAATAGCACAAATGGCTTCTTCTTAGGCACAATTTAAAATCTATATAATCACTTCTTGGGACAAGTTAGCAGTACGATACGGGGAGGTCTGAGCAAAAATTTGACAGAAATGAGGTGAGGTGCAGCAAAAGGGCAGGAGACAAACTTGCCAAACAATTCTGAAGAACCCAATAATCCAATGCGATGAAGCAACAACATGGTAGAAAAATCTGGACTGATGGAACCAAAACTAAAGGGGCTTTGTGTCGGAGGCAAGTAGGAAAAGATTGCTGTTGCTGTTGTTGATCTCTTTCTCTACCACGTCCAAGGCCTTTGTAACCACAAATGGGCAGAACAAGCTAAATGGACTGCCTCTAACGTTAGGCAAGGCCTCTTGAATAGCCTCCATTTCCTGATACTGTTGATGGAATTGATGGATGAGAGACAACAATCACAAGGAGTGAGCGATAACTCTTATATCCTTGAAATGGTCTAAAATGGGACCAAACTTTTCCCCAAACAATCGTGTCCCGTCAAAAGGCTTGTACATAATGAAGCTTCAACGTCCTCAGAGAAATCAGTGGCATGCATCTAACTATGGCATCTAATGACAACACCAATGTCCACAGCCTGGACAACATAATCGGTGCTATGCAGGCCCCACCTAAAACTATACTTCAATGCATCATGAATTTTCTGTGCATCTGAACTGTGGAAGTCTTCAGGCACAGTTGGCAAACTCTTGGTATTTATATTCCAGAGGGTGCGGGTGTGGCAACCAGGAAGACAAACTGTATTCAAAGATCTGATTGTGGGCAGGATACAAAGACCAAGTCAGTTCCACTGAACAGGAGAAGATTGAATCCTGCTTGTGGAGTTTTGCGAGATACTGCGTTGAGGCTGTGTCGCACAGCAGCGGTCCGAAGAGCTGCAAGGCTACAATGCGAGGTCCTGTGTTGTCATCAAGGATGCTGTTGAAGAAGGGCTTGAGGTGGGAAGTCCTGCGTCGAAAAGGCAATACGCACCATAAGATTCAAAGAAGCAGAGGGGCTGCATTGGGAGCCCTGCATTGTCGTTGAAGATGCCGTCGAGAGCCTTGCGATGTAAAGGCCTGCGTTGAGAAAGCATTAGGCAGCAGCAGTTCTAGGAAGACTGCGGGCATCGATGCAAAGGCCGGCATCCGGGATGTGTCATGCTGCGGCAGTTCCGATGCGGCTGCTAGGAAATGCATTGTGCTGCGTTGGTTCTGCTTGGTTCAGGCCCACTTCCAAGGGTCCAGGAATGGGGAGACACCACTTGGGGGATAGAATTCACTGCAGACAGAGTTCAGGTGTCGGGTTCAAGGTGGTTGGAGCATTTTCTGTCCATTAGGCTATCCAACTAGCCCTTGGAGTCACTCTGGTGATCCTGAGTTCAAGATGCTGGTCCAGTCTATTCACTCAGACAGCAGCAGCAGGGCAACAGAGCAGCAGTCCTTCCTTTTTTCAGAGTAGCACAGCAGTCTTCCACAGGTCAAGAGATGTACTGAAGAGTTGGGTCTGGGGGTCCAATATTTATACCTGGTGCCAGCTTTGAGGTAGAAGATGATTCTGGAGGTTTCCAACCGCAAAGGTGTTTAGAATTTCAGGTTCCCTGCTTTGGTCTCCGCTTGTTTGGGGGTTACAAAAGAACAGTGTCAAACCATTTGTGAGTGTGCTCAGGCAGAGCTTTTCTGATGAGCAAGTGTGACAGGGGACAGCTTCTCCCCTTCATCAAATCAGAGATGGCCCATTTTGCCAACACCTCTCTTCCCTGTGTCTCACTGTCTGGAAACAATACACAAAAAAATCCTGCCAGGTATACCTAGTTATGTGAACCAGGATACAGGCTACAGACAAAAAAATGGTTGGGCCAAGAAAACGTCAAATTTCTAAAAGTGGCATGTTCAGAATTGTACTTAATACCATACTCGACATTCCTACCTGCTCCAGTTGAAAATGATCACTTATTAAATGTAATAAAAAATACATGGATATGTATTTTGATCTGCTTTGAAGACGACAAATAAATAAGGAAACTCATGGAATTATTGGACTTTTTAGAGTGATCTACTTGCAATTATTTGGTTTGTGACTGTTCACAAGTCGTACTGTATAAGGATTAGCTCGGGGGGAACTAAACAAGTAAAGGGTTGTCATCTCCACCTAGGGATAGACCTACCAGCAAACAACATAGTTGAGGAACAAGAGGCCAGGTGGAGCGAAGAACTGATACCAACATCAACAGCAGGAATCAGCTGCTTGGTTTAACACCGCAATGGCCCTCTGCAGAACAACAAGGATCGGATGCTGACAAGGTGTAACTCCTGTAAAACTTCCTAAGTGACATCACTGAGCTCCTGCAAGAGTTCCTTTTCCTGTAAGAGGGATAGGCCATCTTGAGAGTCACAATTCAGGGTTTGATTGTCTCCTCGATAAATCTTTTAGCAGTACTGGCAGCATCAATCTCAAAGCATGGAGGTGGAGACTGCGAGGTTCAGATGCAGGACCCTGCCCTGTGCTGGGACAGAAGATCCTACCAAAGAGGCAGCTTGACTGGAGGACCTATGGACATGCTCAATAGCTCTGGATACCACAATCTCCGTGCTCAATCGGAAGTCAAAAGAACGAGTTGGGCCTGATTGTTCCTGATCTTCTTGAGAACTCTGGGCAGGAGGGGTATTGGCAGAAAGGCATATAGGAGACCAGTACTCCACTCAAGAGGGAAAGCGTCTCCAAGTGAGACCCGCCTTGGAAACTCCATCAAGCAGAAGTGCTGGCATTGCGCATTCTCTGTGGTGGCGAACAGATCTAACCAAGGCTCATTCCACTGCTGAAAGAGACCTTGGACCACCTCTGGGTTTAGATGCCATTCATGATCCACTAGGCATCTTTGACTGAGTGAGCCCAGCCTGGCACTCAAAGAGCCTGTCAAGTGTTGACCCACCAGGGAAAACCCTGACATTCCAACCACGTCCAGATGTACAGAGCCTCTTGACACAGTGTTTATATCAAAAACCCGCCCTGTTTGTTGCAATACCACATGGTGGTGGTGTTCTCTGTGAACACCTTCACCAGCCTTCCCTTGACTGAAGGAAAAAAGGCTTTCAATGCCATTTGGATCGCCCAAACCTCCCACAGGTTTATGTAAAGCTTGAATTCCCCCGGAGTCCAGAGTCCTCTCATGGCCGCCTCTCCCAGAAGTGACAAATCTGCCACTACTGTCAACTCTGGTTGGGAGAAGGGAGAGGGATCTGCTACTGACCCCATTGTGGTTCGTTAGACATCACTGTAGCACCTTTGCAGTTCCCTCCAAGATCTGGACCAAGTCAGAGAGATTCTCCTCATGCTGCGCCTACTGGGCCTTCAGGACCCACTGCAGAGCCCATATATGACAGGGGGCATGTGTCACTAGCAGGAGGCCGTGAGGCCCAAGAGCCTCAGAATCTATTTCACTGAAATTTCGGATTTAGGATAAAGACTGAAACATCAGAATGACTGCCTGAATTTTCTGGACTCGCAGCTTGGGAGGATAGGCCCAAAACTGCACAGTGTCCAGAAAAGCTCTGATGAAAGGGAGCATCTGAGAGGGAGTCAGGAGTGACAGCGGCATGTTAATAGTGAACCCTAGCAAGTGTAAAAGTTCGCCATAGTTTGAAGGTGAGAGGCGACTGCCTAGGGCGAGCCCGCCTTTAACATCAAGTAGTCGGGGTAGGAGAAGACTGAAATCCCTGACCTCCGCAGATGAGCTACGACCACCGCCAGCAGCTTGGTGAACACGCGAGGAGTGCTGGTAAGGCCAAAGGGGAGCCCAGCAAACTGAAAGTGCTCATGGCCCACTCTGAAATAAAGATAGCGTCTGAGGGCCAGCAAGATGGGGATGTGGAAATGAGTGTCATGCAAGTCAACGCTGTCATCCAGTCTCACAGATCCAGAGCAGACAAGACTTGGGCAAGCAGGAGCATCTTGAATTTCTCCTTCTCCAAGAAGACACAGATCTAGGATAGAACGAAGTCCTCCATCCTTGTTTGGCACCAGAAAGTAGTGAGAATAGCAATCACAACCTACCTCTGATGCCAGCACCTTGGCCAAGAGAGCCTGCACTTCTTGACAGAGCAGGGAATGATGATCCTCCACCAGCCAATCCTAAGTGGATGGAATTGATGGAGGAGGTGTCACAAAGTGGAGAGAGTAGCCTCTTTGGACTACCTGTAGTACCCAATGGTCTGATGTTACTGACCACCAGTGTGGGAGGTGATGGCTTATCCTTCCTCCCACTGGGTGCCCATGATGGTCTGAGGGAGGACTAAGGAGGCTTGGAGGCAGCAGCCGCCTGGGGTGGTGAACCGACCTGACTGATGGCCACTGAGATAAGCCCAGGGACCAGGGACCTGGCCGTAGCTCTTCTGCCTTGAAGCTCGCTAGTGCTGAATACACCTTGAATCCAAATAGGTGAGAGCCATTAAAGGGCATGTTCATGAGCGAAGCATGGACATCCTTCAATAAACAGATGTTATACGTATGGCGCTTCAAGGCCACCAACGATTAAATCACTCTGCCTGGAGAGATGGTCATGTCGAGTCCACATATAATGAAGAACTTTGTCACATCTCACTTGTTGGCAACGCCTGAGAGAGTATTACCTGGGCCTCCTCCAGGAACAAAGGCAGCACTTGTGCAAATGACTCCCAAAGCGTATGGGAATAAAGGCCCAATAGGCATGACTGGTTCCAGTAGGGGCCCCTCCTGTGAACATGGGACCCAAAGGCACTCCACAGGGGTCAGGAGGCCCAAAAAAGAGGTGCATGGCCTCAAAAAACCTATCCACGGCAGGGTTAGTTTTAGCACCACAGAGACGGGAGCCATTAAAAGGGAGGTTCATTAGAGTTGTCTGGATGTCCTGCGAAACCCCAAAATTTCTCAGTTATGCATGGCACCCAGAGAAATTAATGTCCCCATAGCTCTAGCAATAGAATTTACTGTATCCAAGACAGACAGCATTACTTGTTTAGCAGCAGCTTGATCATAACCCCACCACGTTTGAGAAATCACTTTGTAGACAATGTATTAGGCAGGACTGCTTATGCATTGTTCAAAAGGACAGGAACATATATGCCAAGAAGATAGACAGCACTGAGAGATTTCTGGGTCATGCTCCTTGCTGAGAATAACTTATTTTCAAACTGATCCATCCTTTTAGACTCTCTGTCAGGTGTGGTGGGAAAGGCATGAGGTGACAGCTTTGAAGAGCAAGAGGCTTGTACCACAAGGCGTTCCAGCAATGAATGCAAAGACAGGCACACCGGACCTCCTGGGGCCCATCTTTAGTGCCATGCATTTGTTCTGTGGTGGACATTGCTGACTTTTCCCAAATCACAATTATAGGTTCTGTCAAAGCTTTATTAAAGAGTAGCAAGAGTTCTGTGGCAGTGGAGTTGTATGTATTACCAAGGTGAGTATGCTGGCCTTCATTTCAATGGAGGGAAGTTCCAGATCCAACATCACTTCTGCCTTCTTTATTAACAAGTGGTAACTAATAATCTAAGGTAGAGGAAGTCCAGTCGGAGAATACAGCTCCCACTCCGAGGAGGTAGCCAGACCATTGGCATACCTTAGTGCTGGAAAATCAGGGTTCCAAACAACGGAGTGTCCAACTCCATCATCATCGTGATACGGGTCTTCCTGAGGATGAGGCTTGCCAAAAAAGTACCTTCTCTCTTCTGTTAGGCATTGGGCTTCTCTCCTTGAAGGGGGATATGTAAATTCTATCAAAGGCACAAACACCAGGCAAGAAGGTTGCGACACAGGTGGAGTCAGTTCGGGAGCAGGAGAAAAGGCAAGGGCCAAGCCACGTCTGCAGCGGACCAAAGAAGACCACCAAATCGATGATCTTCCACCTGCCGTATTTAGATGTATTGCGGCTGAGCCGAAGAGGGCCACGAAGGGGTGTTCTTCCTAACCGTTAGGCAGGCTGGTTCCCGCCAGACATATTTAAATGTTACAGTTGGACAGGCAGTGTACTGCCGAAGGTGTGTTGACAGAGGGATAACATTGCTGGGCCCAATGGATGTCAGACAATGCTGGTGGCGATGGAAAAGAGTCTTACACACACACATTCTACCCTTCACATATGCGTCCCCCTGCATCACACAACACACCACATACACACCATTATCCATTGTCATTACAACACAACACCTACATGCCGCTAGCACACATACATCCACATCCATCACACAACATACACACAATAGTGACACTGCACAGACACATTACACAACCACAACTTACACACTCATCTACACAAACACCTGCACACACAAGCAAAACTATACATATCACGGCAGCGACCTCTACACAAAATGCACATGAGTTGTAGCCGTAGCAACCCAATATAACATACACAACATCCACGGCCATATGCAAGTGGCACACATACTGACACAACCACATCACCCACTACATCTCCCTCCACCTCACCAAGTCAATCACATTGCACACACATATGCATATTCCGACTCACACACACAGCTTCATCAAACATGACAGGTACATGTCCCCTTGCCACGTGCACACATCGCCACAGCTGACAAGTGTGAATGTACTGTCATTCTGGTGCCAGCATTTATTTGGCAATGAATACTGGCATCATAATGACAGTTGTATTTATGTTCAATATGTGTTGTGTACCAGTATGTCCCCACACGTGGCTGGCCCACCTGTGTCCCCGACATATGCATGTCACAGTAATTTAAAAAAATTACTGTAACATGTATTTGATTGCAGAAGTCCTGTGCCCATGTGCAGTGACCCCCCCACCGTACACAGCCAATGGAGGTTGCCTACCTTCGTGTCCAGTGATGGGGGAGGGGTCATGGTATCTCCAGGATCCCGTGGCAGCAGCAATGGAGGGTCCTGTCCAGTCATGTTCAGCCGGAAACTGATGTAGAATCGAGAGAGAAGGTGAGGTTTCACCCCTCCCCCAATTCCCCAAGTCAGAAGTGGAGGTCATGCCGCCAATTTTTACTTGGCGGTATGGCACATCCAAATCTGCTCAGCGGTAAGTGTGGCTGAAGTCCCGCTTTCATCCACTATTTCCCATGGTGCCGTGGTGGTGGATGGGATTCCTTGGTGGAGTCGGCGGGACTTGGGATTGTTAAACTCTATGGGACTACCAACAGCTAAATATGGCAGGCGGCCCGTCATGGCGGAAGGCGGGTTTTAGTCAGAAAAACAACAGCGAGACAGTTACCGCTAACATCTAAAACAGGCTCTTTGTTTGTCACAGTCCGTACACGGTTTCATACCAGCCAGTTTTGGTGGTGACAATATGACATAAACTGCAGCTGTAGTAAAATATGAAAAAAGGTGTTAACAGCATCGCAAACTCCTCAGGAGATTGAGAGGTCCGGATTCAATTTGGTGAAGCTGAAAAAAGGGAACTGACGCTAGCGCACTGTTGTGGACACTTTATGGCTCCAGTGACATCACAGGGCACGGAAATGGAGCCAGCACACCCTGCTTGCCTGAAGAGCTAGAGAAAAGTTTCCGGATTCATTTGCCTGGGATATTCAAAAAGAAAGGAATCTGCAGGGCATAGTATCCATGAAAATGATTGAATTATTGGATAGATGTTTTAAAAGTGGTTCAGGGGACAGGGAACATTATCCTATGCTGCTTTTTCCAACCCATTGCTTTCCCACAATCAGTACCAGTGAGTTTTTGAATGTGAAGCAACAATGTAGTTGGGTGGACCATGAACTGTGTCTGCCAAGCCAGTTCTTTTTTTTCTGCTCTATGATGCTCCCAAGGTGGTTTCATGTACTTGACAGTAGGAGGCTAGATATTTGAAATCAATGGATTCTAAGAATCACTGTAGCTTTTAGGCAATAACTTCAGTCGGTCAGAATCGATATGATGAGAATAATTTGTGTCTTATATGACGCTCCCTTGAAATGGCAACCGGATTGCAAATCATATTTTCATTATAGTTGTGAAACTTCACGGAGAAACAGGTTAGAATTATTAAGAATTACTGTAAAACATGAGCTTAACATTTTGTAATGAACAGGACTAAATACATCCAGTTTTTACCCGTATAAGACGCAAAGTAAAATGCACAGTGTACATATAACAAGGTTAACATTTATTGGTTTATGCTTTCATGTTCATGGTTTAAAGAACCTTATCTAATAAAATAACATGTAGTAATATGCAAAGAACACTTCAATTCACAAGCCTGAAAGCTTAAGTGCGTAAATACAATGCACCTTTTTTCTTTTCACACATCTATGAAATATGATCTACCCAGTCATAAATGCTGCTTTCAACGTGAGACATACTAACCAACTATCAATTGTCATATAAAACAGATAAATGGCCATTGGTTGTTGCACTACACAGATAATAAGGTATTTACCTCAAGTAGCTTTCATTATGAGTTAACTCACAGGTAAACTAATTCGATTGTTTCTTTTCCATCCACTGCATATTTGATAATGAGACTGCCCAAACTACAACCTAGTCAATACTTTTAACAGGATGTTATGCATTTTTACTTATTAGTTTTTAAATGGCAACATTTCAAATTCACCAATGTATATCAGCTGCCAACAGGTCACTGGTGTCAATTCATGGTACTTTTTCTTCAAGGAGACATGACGGAGGAATGAAGAAAATATCAACAATAGTCACAATCATTTGCAGCATATGACACGACTTGGGACTTTATTGAACAAGAGACCTACTTTTGGTAACGGCTTTTCTGGTAGAGGCAATATTTAGTTGCAGATTCCTTAAATTTGAATTTCACCCAGGTGTCAGACTAGATCCGGAAACTTTTTGTGTGCTGAACCCCTGCACTCTGTCAGGTGGCGTTGATAGTCTCTGCATCCGTCACTAGCGCCGGATATGATGTTGATATATATATATATATATAAATATATATATCATCAGGGCGGGGGTCTGGAGAGAGGGCTCTGAGGAACCGCAATGAAGATTATGTATCCATCAGAAATATTGTTGCCTAAGGTAAGTTACTTTTTTTCTGATGAATACACCTTCCTGCAGATTTTTCAATTTATGGAGAAATAATCTCCGCATGGTAGGACTGAGAAGTGGCATCTAACCAAGGAAATATGCGTAACAGCTCTAACAAACTATTCATCACTGCAAGCTTGTGTTCTGAGGCAATAAGAAACGTGGTTAATATTTTTCGTAGGTGACTACCCACCTCAAAGAATAATCACAACCATTGTCAGAGTGTACATCAAAACAGTCCCTAAATTAACCTGAGCTCAACAATCTTGTAGCTAGGGCACAGATCAGACAGGCTTAACTAGGGGCAATGTGTAAAGTATTTATGGTCTACTAAACATGGAATAAAGTCAAAATGCAAAACAATAAAAATCCCAAACCAGACTAGAAAAATAGAGTACATATTATTAAACAAAATGACACTAGAATGACACAAATCCAAACGGGAAACCAAAACTATGAGGTTTTAACTGAAATAGAGCCAAAAAGCACAAACCACCAATGAAAGTCATTGGTCACTGTAGATGGGGACCTAGGTGCAATGTGAGGGTGACCGCAATGGCACGCAAGTCAGCTCGACCAACCTGGTTTGACCTGGTCAAAACTTTACGTTCTGACACAGGCCTGATTTAAGTTTGGCGGATGGGGTTACTCTGTCACAAATGTGACGGATATCCCGTCTGCCGTATTACGATTCCATTATATCCTATGGAGATTGTAATGCGGCAGACAGGATATCCGTCACATTTGTGACAGAGTATTCCATCCGCCGAGATCTAAATCAGACCCCAATCCACCGCTGGAGTACATTCTTAAAGCCCCCAGGACCTCAGGGAAAGTACTTAGAGACACACAGTGTCAGGCAGCAGCCAACAGTCAGGTCCAGCAACCAGAAAGTGAATTCACAAGAAATGTCTAAGCATTCTGTTTTCTCCCTTTCAAGTGTGCCCCAAGTGTTTCATATGGTTCAACAGTCCCCTCTGAAAGGATGCTTAAATGCTCACTTAGCATATTCTATAGAGTACAGAAGAGTCATCTCTGCCTAAGCAGGACACCCTATTGTTCGTGCCTGAGAGGCTTGACACTTTTTACACCCCTATGGAAGGCTAATCATTGTCTGTGAGAAACTAGAGAGCCTTGTAAATTAGCTTCCAGGAACTTCGGTAGAGAAAGGGTACATATCAAAAAGTTACTTTTCCTAAACATTTATTAAACAAAATCTAACTTCACCACTGAATTGGGCTTTTAATAACAATTAAAAAAAGTTGTTTAAATATTTTTCTAGGTGGTCCCATTCCAGTTAGTATTTAATATTGCTTCTCAGTGTCTCCCTAGGGGCCAGCCAGCCTTCATACAGTGAAAATAGCATTTATGTGCTAGTCATCATAAAGACATGTTAACATTAGCTTTTTACATGCTTTACTTTTAAATACCATGCACACTGCCTTGTGGGCTACAAGGTCTACACAGGGGTGACATATTAGTATTTAAAAGGGAGGTTTTGATCTGCCAAAGGGTTTATTTTAACTGATCGAACAGCAGTTTTTACACTCCTACAATCGGACTACAATGGTAGTCCTGAAACCATGATTGCACTGCCACCTTAGGGGATGGCATAACAGGTGCTGCAGTTCCCTCTTGGCATTTAATTTCCAGGCCCTAGGTACACCTTGTAAAATATGGTACGACTTACAGGTAAGGTAAATATACCAATTAGAAATATGCCAATTCAATCATGTTTAAAGGGGGAACTGACATTTTACTTCTGTTTACCAAGAGAAAAGGGCACAGACAGCTAAAGCCATCAAAGTAAAAGGCCCAGCAAAAGTCAAAGAAATCTGGGATTACCACACATAAAAGGGGATTTCTGATAATAATTAGCAGAAGAATCCCAAGATGACTATGTGGCTGCTCTGCAGATGTCAGCCACCGATAAACCTCAGGTAAGGGAAGCTGAAGCCATCATATCCCGAGTGGAGAGGGTACAAATGCACACTGGAAGGTCTAACTTGTCCAATGACTGGCAGATCTTGTTACATAGTATGGCCCACTTCAAGCTGGTGCATTTGGTTACTGCCTTGCCTTACTTGGTGCCAGCAAACCCCATTAAAATCTGATCATCACCTGAAGTGAATATTACAAGCCTGGGGTCTAGTCTATTAGTGATGGATTGAAAAGAAGACACATGTTTGGGAAGAAAGGATAGACAGATGTGAAGAAATAAGGTATCTAGGTAGAATATAGTGGATGAACTAAAGGCCTCAAATTCAACAACCCTACAGGCTAAAGACACTGAGTTCGATACCACTGTTGAACCATAAAGGAGTGGGAGGAAATGTATAAAACAAACCTTTCAAATCCATGCCAATAGTGGCAACTTAAGTAATTAAGGGTGGCCACAAAGGCAGCCAAATTGTATTTAATGGTAGCTACTGTTAGGCCTTGCTAGGTAAGAGTCAATATAACCTGAGGGATATCAGAAAGATGTGACTGAAAAGAGTTCAAGCCTTCCTACTCACACCACTGATCAAACTTGTTCCAGCACCATGCATAAATTGATTTCATAACCGGTTGTCTAAGTGCCAAGATGATGTTCGCACCTTTAGACAGCAGGCAAAAGGTGTCTAGCTGGCACAGCTTAATCTCTAAGCATGTGGCCACGAAATCTGGATACTGGGATGTGGTACATGTTTGGTGACACAGGTGGAAGACCTGATCATTCTGCAGTGAAAGCAGGTCAACGCTGTGCAACAGAGAGAGAAAGGAGGCTAAATAATAAGTACCAACAGTTTGGTATATTAGATTATTCTTGTCCAGTCTGGGATGATCAGAATCACTTGACCTTGATCTTCCCACAACATCTGCAAGACCTTCAATAGAAGCATAATCTGTATAAATACGTATAGCTGCCTCTGAGACCAGCTGAACTTGAAGCCATTCCTCGTGGAGGACTATTCAGAGGGAAGAGTATGGCATAAAACAGAAGACTTTTCCTGTTCTGGGCTGCGGCAAAGAGATCCAAGTATACATATCTCAATCTGGAGAAGATCATGTCCATCATTTTGCGGTGAAGTCCCTACTTGTAGCACAGCAAGGAGTGGTGCCAGGAAAAAACACCATTGGTAACCCTACTTCCAGGATAAAAAAACACCATGTCTGCTGATTTAGCGGACACTATTAGTAGAGAACGACAGTATCTGAATAATAGTCTAAGATGGTAGAGAGGAAGGCCTTTCTTGCAAAACGGACTGCCTGCAGCTACAGCACATTTATGTGTAATACTGCATCGACGTGGATCAAAGGCCTCATGTCATCGCTGCCCAGATTCGCAGCCAAATGAGGGGGCATCCATGACCCTGGCCACCTAAATCTGCGGAATGCTGAAGGAACAACCTGCCAGTTGGTTGGAGGGACACAACCACCACTACAGATCCAGACAGACTGACTCTAAGCTGTCTGGTGTGTGGCACCAAAAAGATTCAGGAGGGCTTTAGTTCTTGCAGGTGTAGGACATGCATTAAGGGAATCTGCATGTTTGTCATAAATATTGGAATCAACTCTTGAATAATCATTATCTTCTGTTTAGGAGTGAAGACCTTCATGCAGATTGTGTACAACATTGCCCTATGAAGGTCAGCCTTTGCACATGGTTGAGATGAGATTTCTAAGCATTGATGGAAAAGCCCAAACACTGGAGGAAGGTTCTAGTGCACTGGAGATGTTCACTGACAAGCACAAGATGCCCCATTTTCACCAGCTGGTTTGGAAATACATGGGCTCCTGACCACGTCACTGAAGCTGCCAAATCTGCCAGCACTTTTGTGAAAATACATGTTGTGGTCATCCGGCCACGCAGCCCGATCATTAAGTGACAGTGCTGTGACCCCACGGTGAACCTCAGATTACACCTACGGACAGGGAAGATAGAAAGGTAAAAATAGGCGCCATTCAGGGTCAGCAACAGTTGGCTCCAGAAAAACATCTTGAGCTTATTCTGTTGAATGAACAGGATTAAGAGTCGAAGGTCGAGGATGAGTCACAGATCTGTTCCTTCTTGGAAACCACAAAGTGATCAGAGTAGAATCCCATGCACCATTTCTTTTAGATGCACCACCTCTAAGGCCACTTTGTTCAGCAGGTGAATCACTTCTGACTCCAAAATCAAGGAGCGTGGCAGACAGCACGCCCTAGAGGAAGGAGGAACATCCAGAGGAAGGGAAGAGAAGGGCGTAGGCATTGAAGATTAGCTTGCTAACCCAGGGACCTGTCATGATTATCTCCAACTGTCGGAAAAAGAGAGACCCGCCATCCCAGTAGAATATGGTTGAATAAGGGGATGCAGTCAGAGAGGTTTTGAGACAATGCAACAAGCAGAGTGGATCTGCAGCTGTTATAGATGACAGCACCCGCTAGTGCCATACATGGAAAAGGTAGCTGTAGAGCTGGTTAAACCTAAGAGGGTAAAATGGCTGATAGCACCACTGCTGAAGCAATTATACTACTGAGCGGATCATAAACGGGGTCTTGGAGGTAGGCTAGTGTGACAAGGGGGAAAGTATCTCTCTGAAACAGAAGTTTTAAACATCAGGCTTCCGGCCCTTGTCCATATTGTGTGATCTGAGATTAATCTCTTTATTCCGCTAAACATTACACTATTTGGGGAATAATTCGTGTATTCAAAGCAAAGTCGAAAACAAGTACAGCTTGAGATAGTGTGTAAAATATTTAAATTGCTTTTCCGATCTATAAGGACATACATTACGTTTGCTGGAGAGAAAAAACATAATGCCTTGAAACACAATAAACTACAATAACAGCTGTACGAGATTTCCTACAATGATATAGGTTTATGTTTTGAAGATGGCTTAGGTTTCGAATATGGCACCATAAACCAATTGTGAGAAGGTGGAGTCGGAATGCTTGACAAGCATTAACACATCAAGAGTGCACGAGTTCGACAAAAGTATAAAAGGAAACCAGAATCTCTAGACTGATGTAAAATTCCTGCTGCAATTAAATACAGGGAGTGCAGAATTATTAGGCAAATGAGTATTTTGACCACATCATCCTCTTTATGCATGTTGTCTGACTCCAAGCTGTATAGGCTCGAAAGCCTACTACCAATTAAGCATATTAGGTGATGTGCATCTCTGTAATGAGAAGGGGTGTGGTCTAATGACATCAACACCCTATATCAGGTGTGCATAATTATTAGGCAACTTCCTTTCCTTTGGCAAAATGGGTCAAAAGAAGGACTTGACAGGCTCAGAAAAGTCCAAAATAGTGAGATATCTTGCAGAGGGATGCAGCACTCTTAAAATTGCAAAGCTTCTGAAGCGTGATCATCGAACAATCAAGCGTTTCATTCAAAATAGTCAACAGGGTCGCAAGAAGCGTGTGGAAAAACCAAGGCGCAAAATAACTGCCCATGAACTGAGAAAAGTCAAGCGTGCAGCTGCCACGATGCCACTTGCCACCAGTTTGGCCATATTTCAGAGCTGCAACATCACTGGAGTGCCCAAAAGCACAAGGTGTGCAATACTCAGAGACATGGCCAAGGTAAGAAAGGCTGAAAGACGACCACCACTGAACAAGACACACAAGCTGAAACGTCAAGACTGGGCCAAGAAATATCTCAAGACTGATTTTTCTAAGGTTTTATGGACTGATGAAATGAGAGTGAGTCTTGATGGGCCAGATGGATGGGCCCGTGGCTGGATTGGTAAAGGGCAGAGAGCTCCAGTCCGACTCAGACGCCAGCAAGGTGGAGGTGGAGTACTGGTTTGGGCTGGTATCATCAAAGATGAGCTTGTGGGGCCTTTTCGGGTTGAGGATGGAGTCAAGCTCAACTCCCAGTCCTACTGCCAGTTCCTGGAAGACACCTTCTTCAAGCAGTGGTACAGGAAGAAGTCTGCATCCTTCAAGAAAAACATGATTTTCATGCAGGACAATGCTCCATCACACGCGTCCAAGTACTCCACAGCGTGGCTGGCAAGAAAGGGTATAAAAGAAGGAAATCTAATGACATGGCCTCCTTGTTCACCTGATCTGAACCCCATTGAGAACCTGTGGTCCATCATCAAATGTGAGATTTACAAGGAGGGAAAACAGTACACCTCTCTGAACAGTGTCTGGGAGGCTGTGGTTGCTGCTGCACGCAATGTTGATGGTGAACAGATCAAAACACTGACAGAATCCATGGATGGCAGGCTTTTGAGTGTCCTTGCAAAGAAAGGTGGCTATATTGGTCACTGATTTGTTTTTGTTTTGTTTTTGAATGTCAGAAATGTATATTTGTGAATGTTGAGATGTTATATTGGTTTCACTGGTAATAATAAATAATTGAAATGGGTATATATTTTTTTTTGTTAAGTTGCCTAATAATTATGCACAGTAATAGTCACCTGCACACACAGATATCCCCCTAACATAGCTAAAACTAAAAACAAACTAAAAACTACTTCCAAAAATATTCAGCTTTGATATTAATGAGTTTTTTGGGTTCATTGAGAACATGGTTGTTGTTCAATAATAAAATTAACCCTCAAAAATACAACTTGCCTAATAATTCTGCACTCCCTGTAGTTACCGGTATGGAGATGCTGACATTGCATTTGCTTACAGCTGATGTTCTAAACGACACTAAATATTTGAAGCGACGAAAAGTGGGATGTAAATAAATAGCACACCTGCTTTGTTCTCAACTATAAGTTGCATATTTACAACAAAGCCCGTCTGCTAGGGTATCATCAGAGTAGGCAGTGAAATATTCCATTATGTTTTGAGGAGGAAAAAGTGGCTACAAGCTTCGCTGGTTATGAACAAAGGACATTCTTGGCATATGATCTAACATACCTCATGTAAACACAGCCCATAATACTGAAACCTAAGCAGAATTATTTCCTTCCTGCTTAGCAATAATCATTTACAAAGGATTTAACAGTCTATTATTATTTCTATTATAGGTGTAATTCTTTACAAAAGCAATCCGTATGAATGCAAATTAATTTTCTCTTAATTTATTCTGTCATGGCTGTAAACAAATCACAGCTGTCTGAAATTCAATAGTAAAATCAAAGGCCCCGTGGCTAAGCAAATCTGCAGCTGATTTCAACCAGCTGTGAAAGAAACAGCTGCAGCAGAACTTTTGTCTCATTTGGTCCACCAAATATAGTTAATGGTAATATAAGATGGATGATTTAGTTTATTAGAATCTTTTCAAGCTGTCAAAGGGGTCCATCCGATGCATATGACTTGAAAATGATGCAAAAATAAAAATAGTGCTTTTGAAAGGTATTTGACGTGTCATTAAAACTGCTTGAAGGTTGTCTTATGAATCTGGGAGTTTAAATAATATCTGCATACCCAATCAAGAGTGATTTCTTTAACATGTAGTCTGCTGGAAAAAATGTAACTGACGTTTGCAAAGCCTATAGGTCTGGGTTCAATATGCCTACGCACATAAGGTCAGACATGCACAAGTGCGCATTTATGAGTGCCTGTGATTGAATGCATTAGCAATAAGTTAAAATGGGAAGCCAAGAAAAGAGAGAGAAAGGAAGATGTAAAATGGTCCCTTTTGCATTCAAATGCATGCACTCCATGTAGGTAGAAGGATACACCAAACATCCAGTAGCTTTAGGGAAAGAATAATACTCTTCAAGTATAGGCCAATATGTGATTGACAAATCTAAGCCAATGACTGCAGGAGGTTGGTCAGAGAAACCTAATGACTGAAAGGGTGCACTCAAAGTACACTGTGTCTGTTTTGAAGGCAGCAGAACAGCATTGCTTCCAAACTACAAAAGTAAACTAAGTTTCACTGAGGTACAACTAGCACTTGTCATTTCCTACTAGGAGAGTTAACAAACACAGGGCACACTCTTCTCATACTTTTCTGCTGAAAAGAATTCGATAAAGTTAGAGTCCTTTAGGATTGAGTCACTAGGTTTTGATTCACAATAATTTTCACCACTTAAGTGCAATGTAGGTGCCCAAAAAAATGCAACTTTGCATTCCACCTCCTAATTCACAAAAACATGTAGGATTATAAAGTGCCTTTACATAAGATTAGGGATGGGAAAGAGCAAGTGTCAGTTGGGCAAGGAAGTGGCAAAAAGAATGGGATGTCCACAAGTACGTAAGTGTGTAGAATTCACAAAATATTTCGGGCCAGTAAACACTTGTAATGTTATTACTACATTGGCTAGGATAGCTCTGGTTCCAATGTGGGAACAGCAAAGGGACACCTCAAAATTTCACGTGGGTGAGGATAAAAGTTGCATATGCAAATGTGAAATTCTGCCAAACTTAGGGCCTGAATTAGAGTTTGGCGGATGGGGTTACTCTGACACAAATGTGACGGATATGCAATCTGCCGTATTGCGACCCCACTATAGCCTTTGGGAATCGCAATACAGCAGATGGGATATCTGTCATGTTTGTGATGGAGTAAATCCTCCGCAAACTCTAAATCATGCCCTTAATCATGTGGGTTTGACCACTCAGTGTGATGGAAGCATACCACTGGACATCTACATAGGTTTACACATTCAAGGGCCACATTATGTAAACTGTGCACTGTTTGTGTTTGCACTTAAGCACACCTTTAACTCAGTGCTTAATTTGTGCTTGTTGTTTAGGGCCGGCGCTTAGTCTTCTGCCTCAAGCATTTGCTGCGAGCAAAAGACTCCTTTGGGAAAGACGGAGGAAGAGAAAAACGGAAAAGCGTCACAGGGAGAGAAAGTAGAAAGCTGCAAGAGTGAGCTGAAGGGGCTGGGAGTGGCTTTAAATGGATTGAAGAGGCCTGAGATGGTTTCAGGATTGCGCTGTCTCAGTATTCCGTGTTCACACATTTAATTGCAGCGGCCGTGTGTTTAAGATGAGGGCTTTGGGCACCAGCACATTCTTATTTACAAATTAAGCACTGCTTTAACTAGGTGTGCTGGGAGCAAACAGGTGCAATGTGCCCTGTGACAGATAAAGCATTTCCCAAAGGCCACACATAAACTTGCAGCAGCCCTAATGGCAGTTATTTGCGAAATGGGGAGTAGCTGTTTGAAGCAGCCTTTCCATTTATCACACTGCAGGCAGCACACAGCATGTTTTACAAGGGGCGGACAGAGATTGCCCTGCAGTTGGGGGCAGTGAGTGAGTATACGCGGCTTAAGGGGGTGTCCGTGGGTCTATGGGACAAACTTTACCCCTCCATTAAAGGGAGACTCAGGGTGCGCACTGACTATGCACCACCACTTTGTGACACAGGTCAGTGAACTTTTTGATAGCTTCTTAGCCTTTGCACCATGCAAGTGGGTGAATGCTCCCTTAGGATCGCTCCAGCACTGTATGTGGGCCTACCCAATGTGTCTTAGAGTAGGGATGGCGCAAGTGCCTGCGGCCCTTTCTGTTATTTCAAAGTGCCCCGGTGGTGGGAAGGACTCAAAAAGTGGGTGCACACGCCCATTATGTCCTGTTGCACTTTATGTAATAAGGTCCAAGAAGTACGCTACATGATTTCTGTAAATCTGATAAAACCAAGAAATTGACTCCTAGAACGGAAAAAAACAAACATGATTTCTGAAGTTTAGGTTTTGCAAATAGGCCTTATGTGGGTAGAAATACATATGTTGTCATTTAGAATTTCAACTATTTTCATAATCATTAAACAAAACCATACAGGCTCTGGAGAGCCCTGTCTTTCAAAGACTCACGCCAGACTTTTTGGGAGGAGTTGATGATGTCCTGATATCCACTAAAAATGTTAAGTCTCACATGGCACGGGCAGTCTGTCAACCTGAGATTACCTCCCTAGAACACACTATTTCTGATAGAGGGATGAAGAAAATGAAGGTTTAGTCAATACCCTGGTGAGGCTACCACATCCTACTTGCAAGGAAGAGCTCCAAGTGTTCCTAGGCATGGCTGAGTTCTATAGTAGCTTCATGCCTAATTTTTCATAATCTCCTCATGAAGCGTGTCCAATTTTTGTGGGACACAGAATGTCAATAGGAATTCAAGAAGGTCAAATCTAGTTGATCTTTGGCCCAGTGTTAATAAGAGTTTTTTACCTGGGTTGCCGAGTTACGTAATCACAAATGCCAGTGAGAAAGGATTGGGAGCGCTGCTAAAACAAAAGCAGGATCGTGCAGATGTGACAACTGCATTTGCATCTCACTCCGGGTGCAGGGGTGCGTTATTCCACTATCGAGAAGGAGTTGCTTGCTGTATTTTGGGTGGTAAAAAGGTTTAAACAGCTTTTGTGGTGTGTGAAATTTGTTGTTCACACTGATCATAAACCCCTTCAGGAGGTATCTGGGAGAAAGGGGTTGGATTGCATTTCTAGCCAGTTGGATTGTATTTCATGCAGATATGCAAGTGGATTATTTTGTTGCAGGATTATCATTTTGTTTTTTCGTACACTCCAGGAGTTGATAACAAGGTGGCAAACTATGTCAAGGTTAGTGGTAAGTTTATACAAATTTCCTACACAGGAAAACACGTCCAGGAAGAGAGAGGAGATCAACGTTTGTGAGGTTTCTGATGGGTGAGTTTTGGAGGATGAATGGGAAAACGAAACTGAAAAGAGTGATATTCTCAAAAGAGTGAGAGAATTACTCACTAGCGGTGAGAATGAGTTTAGAGCTGATCCGAATCTTGCTGGGTATCAGAAAGTTTGGAGCAAATTATCAGTCAGCAATAATGTGGTGTTGAGAGGTGACAAACTGATTCCTCCAAGTGGGATTGTCTCATTGCTCTTGCCCATGAGGATTACAGGCTGATTTGCAAGTCAAAGGAAAGGTTGAGAGGAGAACATATTTGTGGTGAGGGATGGACATATGCATTGAGAGGAAAGTGAGAGATTGCAATGAGTGAAAATTGAGTGATAAAGCCCACAATGTCATGACTTCTCCCATGGTACATCATGAAGTTCCTAAAAAGTTGTTGGAAGAAGAAGCATTTGCTATTGTGCGACCTTTCAATTGTAGTGGGGTTCCCAAGTGTCTGTCTTGATGAACATGCAATCAAGATGGCCTGAAGTTGGTGCAGGAGACTTGATTTGTGGGTGTAGTGAATTTTTTGATTAAAAATGTCTTCAGGGAAGGAAGTCCTAAATGTACGTTGACTGATAATGGAGTACAGTTGACTTCTAGGGAGTTTGACGAGTTCTTGTGTGAAAGAGGTATCCAAAATAAGAAATATTCATTGAACCATCCTGAGTTGAACGGTATGATTGTAGGAGGCTGGCTCAGTTTATGGTGTACACCTATGGTGTGGTACCCTATATTTAGTCCAGGCAACGCTTAGTGATAGTGTTTAGGTGTCCAGAAAGCAAGAGCTCTCTAAGGGTAGCTGTGGTGAGCAGCTAAAACCTATCTAGGAGGAATGTAAAACGCTTGCAATACCACAATAGTCAGTTAGTCACTGTACACAAGAAAGAACCACACCAGGTGTTGCAAAACTAAAGGTTTCTTTATTACAACACTACAGAATATATTAACATTTGTATATCGCCACTTGGAGCCATCTACACACAAAATATACACTTAGAAACAATCAGAAATACCATAGAAAAACATAGGGCCATATGGGGGGAATAAATCATATACTAAGAAAGTGATATAAGAGGGGAGGTGCCCAACCAAGGTAAGTGTGTTAGGATCCTAGGGGCTAGGGGTGTAAGAAAATACCAGAGGTGAGTAACTGTTATCCCACAGGCGTCCAGGTGCAGAGTTGTTATCTAGCCAGGTGTCCCAGGTACTAACACAGGACTGTCGAGGTTGGATTTCCAATGGATTCAGGGCCATTCAACGTGGACCCCGAGGAAACCAGTTGGCACAAAGAAGGTTGGAGAGTGCCCCCACCCATGGATACCCGGAAGACCGGAGTATCTACACTGGGAAGTCCAGGTGCATAAGGGTGAAGTGGCATTGGAAACCCTCGTTGGAGTCAATGGAAGCCTCGGTTGTCCAGCTGCTGTTGCGACCTGTGGGCCAGGCAGGTGGAACCCAAAGGTGGATCCCGGATGAGAGGAAACTGAAAAAAGAGGGGACAATGTCCAGACCACTCGGAGATGTACAGGCTGTGCAGGAAGGCAATGCCCACCCTCTTGGAGGTGAAGTTCCTGTAGGACGGTGAAGGAGAAGTTTAGCTACGGAGTCCAGGGGGATGCAGGAGATCCCTGGAGCCACCCATGAGCTGTCTCATGTCGGTCGCCAGAGTGAAGGAGGGTCAACGACCAGCAGGGCCATCATCAAGCGTTGGCAAACTGAAATAGTAGCTGCAAGGTCAGTTGTAGGTTTTTGAGGACCAGCAAGGTCTTAGTGACTCGACCCTTGAAAGAGAGTCAGGGCCAGCATTGTCTTGAGGTGCCTGCAGATGCAGAGGAGTGACTCCTTCACTCCAAGGGAGATTCCTTCTTGCTTCTTGGATGCAAACAGAGCCCTTGTGACCCCAGAGTATGCACAGTCGCGAATGTTTGCAGAAATCTTGCAGGAGCTAGAGAAACAATGTTGCAGTGGGAGCCTTCCCAATTGGATAAAGGTTTGTTTCAGTTCCAAAGCAAGCCTGCAGTGGTTCCAGAGTTCAGGATTAGAGGAGTCTTGCAGAGAGTTCCTGGTGTAGAGTCTTGCTTGACGAATATGAGGACCCACCCTTGGGGGAGCCCTTAAGTAATCCTAAAATGGGGTTGGTCACTCTCTGCGGTGACCCACCTATCAGAGGGGGTCAGGGACGTCATCTACCTGGCCCAACCAGTCAGATGCACCCAGGGGCCTCTGCCTACCTTGTTTCCAAGATGGCAGAATCAACTGGCCACCTGGAAGAGATCTGTGCACCTCCCTATGGGAGGAGCTGGACAGGAGAGTGGTCACTCCCCCGACCTTAGTGTGGTTTCGCATCAGAGCGGGAACCGCGGGTTCCTGAACTTGTGCAAACCTGGATTATGCAAAGAGGGCACCAAATGTGCTCTGCAAAGCAGGCTGGTGGTGCTCAGAGGCCATCCCACCCCTGCCCATAGACACCTATTTCAAAGGGAGAGGGGGTGGGCTTCTCCTTTGCAGGAAATCCTTTGTTCTGCCTTCCCTTGCCTGAGTTAAGCTCACCAGCAGGAGGGCAGAAGAAGAGTATCTGGGATCAGTAGCAGCGTGGGCTGGCAGCCAGACCCCGTAAGGCTCACAGGCAGAACTGGGGGATCCTCTAAGGAACCCCCGAAGTACATGGGATCATGCAACTAGCACTGGAATCGGTGTAGTTGCATGATTCCAACATGTTTCATACCAAACATGCCTAGGTTTGTAGAAGCCATTATGTAGCTGGAACACTCGTGTTGACCAGTGTCCACTACATACCTTAAGATGGCTTCCCTGCACTTACAAAGCTCAGAGAATGGAGTCTGGGGTTTAAAGGGGCACCCTGCTCAGGCAGGGGTATCCTCGCACTTAGGGACATGTACTCTGCCCTTGGGCTGAAGGGCCTACCAGGGTGGTGATTAAAGGTGTCTAAGTGCAGTGACCAGGATATAAGGCATGCCTTTTATCTTAAGTGAAAGGTGCATGCACAATTTCACACAGGATGCAATTGCAGGCCTGCAGACTCAATACATGCTGTAGCCCATGGGTGTCCCCTGGTACTCCAATGCCCTGGGCACGTAAGGACCATATTCTAGGGACTTACATTGGTGCACCAGCATGACAACTGCGGGTTTTAAAGTTCTCCACCAACCACATTTAGAGGAGAGAGCACAGAAACTAGGTTCCCAGTTTGCAGATTTCCAGTGTACTACAGTCTAAGCACACGGATACCAGGCAAAAATTGGGGATAACTTTGTCAGAAAGATGCTACTTTCCAACAATGATTGAGAGGTTCAATCATACATTGAAGATAGCTATACACGGTGCACGGTGAATGTTGTAAAGGAATTTGGAATGTTTGGTTTAGTGGTTGGAGTGCTGTTGGGAGAGGTGAGGAAGGACTGCAGTGGCTGGAGGTTCTCTGATGAAGAATAAAGCATCACACTTTTATATATAGTCCGGATTTGTGCCAGTTTACTACAATACTTCTACCGTTTGCTATTGTCTATTAGGACAATTGACAATCACAAAGCACACGCTTCTAATACTTATCTGCAGAAAGAATTTCCAAAGTTAGAGTTGTATAGGTTTGAGTCAATAGGCATGGTTGCAATACTTTTTCACAACCTAAGAGTAATGTAGGTGCATAAAAAAGAATAAAATGCAACTCTACATTCCACCTCCTAATTTAAAGAAACAGGAAAAGTGGAATTTTAGGATTATAAAATGCCTTTAGAAAAGGCGAGAGTACACAAAAACAGAAGATTTAGTGCTGTCACGTTTAAGGTTAGATTTGGGAAATGGCAAGTGTCAGATGAGGAAGGAAGTGGCAAAATGCTTTGAACATCCACAAATGGATTAGTGTGTGGTATTCACAAACATATTTTGTAACAGTAAATACTTGCAGTGTTGTTACCAAATTGGCTGTGATAGCTCTGGTACACTTGTGGGAATGGCTAGAGATTTCTGATGAATGGCTTTTGGAAATAGGCCTTGTGAGAAATTGGGTTGTTGGCTGAGTGTGGTGCTAACGCTGCTCAAGCAACAACCACATCCTTGTCAGGGTGAACCACTAAAGTCACTAGCTTAACCTGTGCTTAACCCTCAGATAGCTTGGCACAAAAGAGTCAGGCTTAACTTAGAGGCAATGTGTAAAGTATTTATACAGCATACAAACAGTAGTAAAGTGAAAACACAACATAAGGAAAATCCCACACCAATTTAGAAAAATAGAGTAAATTTTAATTCATTATTTGACCCAAAATGACAAAAGTTCAATCAGTAGAACAGTAGTTATGAATTTGTAAAGTTTAATGTAAAAATTGTCATCTGAATGATCAAAGCACCAAACGTGGACATCTAGTAGCGGGAGACAGTGTCAAAGTTGATAAATAGGGACGGCTGGGGTGGAGCATGTGTTGAAAACAAAAAGTGGATTGGGCCCGGTGAGCACTTACTTTCGGACTTGGAAGAAATTTCAGCAAAACGTCTCCTGAGAAGGTAAAAGTTCAGCGGGGCAAGGCTGCAGGTGGTGTCTGTGGAGGAGGTGTCATCATGAGGCAGCTGCTGGATGAAGTAGCAGTGAAGAATTCCACGTACGGCCTTTGTCTCTTTTTTGGAAGTTGAAAATCTCCAGCAGGACGAGGCTGTTGCCGATGAGGGCTCCATGACATTGGATACTCCTTCTGCGAAGGAGTGCTGAACAGGATTTGCTGCAGGGGAGAAGAACATAGCGGGAGCTGCCGTGAAATCAGGCCGACTACCAATACACCTTAGGCAGATAGATGAGCAGGGCTTGGCTCCTGTCGTCTCTTAGCTCTCGGAGCAGTTTTAGCCAAACGTTTTCAAAGTTCTGGATTTTGGCTATCCGGGCACAGTTAGCACCATGCACAAGAGTCCAACTTGAAAGGCACCACTTTGAGGGTTAGGATTCACTCAGACTGGGTCCAGGTGCAGGTTCAAGATGGTTGAAACCTCCAATGTCCCTGAGGCTCTGGCCAGGAGGGTAGCCAACTATCCCTTGCAGTTACTCTGGTAGTCCTGAGTCCTAGTAGTGAAACAGAGCTTGAGCAGCATGGTAGGCCTCTGATGGTTTAAGGCAGGCTTCAGGTGTCACGATTTGCTCCTTTCGTTCTTGTGCCCACCACCGGGGGGGATAGTGAGGGGCGAATTGTGGGACTTTCCAGTGCTCTAATAAGCTTCCAGACCCTCCCCTCCATGCATATCCCGACTTCCAGCCACTTAGACCTATTTGGAAATTGACATCTATTCCAAATCCATGCCAGGTTTTGTGAAAGCCAATCTGCCCATGCTTGGAACTCCATTAACTAGAATCTCCTGCTCACTGCTTCGTCTCCACCCCTGCATTCCAAGGATAGGTGGAGGAATTCAGCACACCTGCAGCTGGTTGCTGCTAGCCTGCTCACACCTGATGCATGTGATTACGGTGAGCTCTTTTAAGCCCCACCTCTCTTCAGTGCAGTGTTGGTCATTATAGCTCCATGTCTGTCTTTTCCTGTGAGAGTGGCCCTTGTTTCCAGAGCTTTTGTTATTCTTATCTTCCTGCATTCCTGAGCCATAGTTATTCCTTATTCCTAAGCTGCAGTTATTTCTTGTTCCTGAACTTGCATCGCCTGCAGTGCTACCTTGACTTCTGGGAGTTAGTAATTCCTTGTTCCCGAACCAGTACTCCCTGCAGTGCTACCTTGACTCGAGCCCTAGCAATTCTTTGTTCATTGAACTAGTACTGCCTGCTGTGCTACCTGATTTCCTTGACCCTTGAACCAGCACTTCTAGTGTTCCCTTTTAGGCTCTCCTTCTGTATTTACCTTTTCTGAGTCCCTGCTTTTCTTCCCATTCCTTTGTTCCAGTTCCTAATTTGCTGTCTTCCTGCTGTCTTGCTTCTAGTTTCCTTGTACGTTTGTTACTTGTTTTCCGCCAAGAGTGCCCTTTGTTTTTCCATCTTTCCTGTTAAGCACTCCTGCTTGCTAGCTCCTTGTCTATTGTGGTTGTGTATCTAGTTCTGCACCTTTGCTGTTACTGCCTTGTGTGTTCCCGTTCGATCACCAGGATCTGTGGGCTCAGCTGACAACCTAGGTGGTATTTCTTATCCACTGTAAGTACTGTCTTTGAGTTACCTTTATATCTTCACCATAGGTATCAGCTCTACAGACCTTGTCTTTGCATGTACGTTCAATATATGGGTAAAAAGCAGTCAAAATCTGTAACAGCAACTGTGGGTGAGGAACGTACTGAGCTTCAGTCCTAACGTGTGGACCACGTGCTTTACCTCACATGGCATTTATTGTTAATGTTGATATACATATATTATATACACGCACACACACATATGTATATATATATATATATATATATATATATATATATCTAACAGCAACGCGGTTCAATGAAAGGCGCCGCGCTCGAAGAATACCGGTGCAGCCGCTCTGGGTGAACCAACCCAAGAGTAATTATTTCATCCAAAATTTAGCAGTGCACTCCACCAGGGTAAAGTAATTCTTGAATTTATTTGAAACAAACAAAAGAAAGCAGAACAACGCGTTTCGACCGGATGGTCTTTGTCAAGTTCAACAAACAATTCACAAAGCAAGTTCCTTTTATAATGGAAAGTATTATACCCATATAATGCATGCTGGGAGCTGTAGTTAAACAAATATTCAATACAAATTCTCAGAGTTACATAATATTACAATCAATCTATTCTCAATGAAAGTGTAACCATAAAAAAATATTTTCAGCATTCTAAAAAGATAATTATATAGCAAATTTACTTCATTTGTTATTTATATATAATTTAAATCCCGTTTTTCCATTAACTTAATTAACTCTATACTGGTATTTTTAACTCACTTTTTCTAGTAATACTATTACAGAAATTTTTTGTTTATTATTATTACAAATTTTGCTAATTTCATATAAATCAGGACTTGCTCTGAAAACAAAGAAAAATAAATAATATAATTTTTTAATATATATCCAATGCTCACAATGTTAATTAGGATGGTTATTAATTAAGAACTCAACCAATCAAACAGTTCATCTGTGCTGCTTGAGTTATACATTCATAGATGAACATAAAGTTCTTCATCATTGTTCATCCCTAAAGGGGCCTTGGTTTTCATTCAAATTATGAATTTTGATTCTAATTGCCTCAACTTTCTTACTCGATCTCCTCCTCTTTCATGATCTGGGATATGATCTATACCATAATATCTCAGTGTTCTCCAATCATTCGATGTATGTGTTTGTAGATGTCTGGCTGTCGCATATGTACAGTCCTTATGAGTAATAGCTCTGATATGTTCAAGGATTCTTTTCTTAAGCGCACAGATTGTACTACCAATGTACTTTAGACCACAGTGACATTCTATTATATAAATTACATATTTTGTTTCACATGTAATTTTATGTTTAATGAACCATTCCTGACCATTTGGTAAATTGATTTTTTTCATTGATTGCCCTATTTTAAATGCTTTACAGGAATTACATTTGACGAAACCCTTGTTCTCCGCCTCCAGCCAATTGCTATCTTTTTCTAACACAAGATGACTTTTAACCAATATATCCTTAATGCTGGGTGCCTTTTTGTATGAGAACAAGAGTTTTGAACCTATTATGGGTCCCAAATCCGGATCTTTGCCTATTATTCCCCAATGTTTGCACAGAATGTTTTTAATTAATGTGCTTTCTTTGGTATATTGCATAATCATTCGCACTCTTTCTTCAGATTCTCTTTCTCTTTTATTAAACAAAAACTCCTCACGTTTTTTGGATTGAATAATACTCATGTTACTTTTAAGGATCTTGTCGTTATATCCTCGAGTTTTAAATCTCTCATATGTTTCATCCAATTTCATTAGTAAATCCCTTTCATGAGAACAATTTCTCCTCATTCTGATAAATTCCCCCAAGGGGATACTATTTACCAAGTGTTTGGGATGAAAACTTTTACCATGTAGTACACTGTTACAAGCAGTCTCCTTACGGTACACTGTGGTTTCAATTTTATTGTTCTCAATGTAGATAGTAATATCTAAGAAGTTTATAGATGTTTTACTGATTTCACAAGTAAATCTTAAACCAACTTCATTATCATTCAGAATATTAAAATATTGTAGAAATTCATCTTTTGATCCATTCCAAATTATAAAAAGGTCATCTATGAAACGAACCCACAGTAATGCTTTCTCAGCAAATTCCTCATTTTGTTTATTCCATGCTATCTCCCTTTCCCACCAACCCATCACTAGGTTAGCATAATTTGGAGAAAAGGAGATGCCCATGGCTGTACCACATACTTGATGATATACCTCATGATTAAATATAAAGACATTATTTTTCAAACACATCTCGATCATATCAAGTAACATTTTTGAATGTTCTAATTCTGAGATATTGCGCTGTTTCAAAAAGTATTCACAAGCATTTAAACCAATTGTATGATTAATAGAAGTATAAAGTGAGATCACATCAATTGTCACTAGGAGATAATTATCATGCCAGTCCAAATCTAATAGTATCTTTAAGAGATCTCCAGAGTCCTTAATATATGAACTAAGTGTCTTAACAATTGGAGCTAGATAAACATCTACATAATTAGAGACTCTTTCAAACAATGAATCACATGCCGATACTATCGGCCTGCCAGGTGGCAATGTCAAAGATTTATGAATTTTTGGCAAGAAATAAATTGTAGGTATTGTTGGATTCTCCTTCTTCAAATACATGTATTCTTCCCGATCAAGTAGCAATTGTTGATGCCAAATACCTAATTTTGTATGTAGCATATGAGTCATGTTCTTTATAGGATTTTTCGTCAATTTCTTATATTCAGCTGGATTCTTCAATTGTCTGTAGGCTTCCATCATATAATCAGATGTGTTTAAGATAACAACATTACCTCCTTTATCTGCTGGTTTTATTATAATTTTATTGTTAGCCTTCAGATTTTTCAATGCCAGCGCTCTTTCTTAGTTAAATTTTCTGTTTTATTCAATGAACTTTTGTTTTGAAGACGTTCCAAATCCTCTAAAACTAATTCCGAATATAAATCAATTTTGTTGCCTGGTGAAAGTATAGGACAAACTTTGATTTTTCTTTTAAGCCAGATGGTTTATGACATTATGGGGGTCATTCTGACCCTGGCGGCCGGTGGCCGCCAGGGCCACCGACCACGGGAGCACCGCCAACAGGCTGGCGGTGCTCCCACGAGCATTCTGACCGCGGCGGTTCAGCCGCGGTCAGAAGCGGAAAGTCGGCGGTCTCCCGCCGACTTCCCGCTGCTCGGGGGAATCCTCCATGGCTGCGGACCGCGGGATTCTGACACCCCCTACCGCCATCCTGTTCCTGGCGGGTCTCCCGCCAGGAACAGGATGGCGGTAGGGGGTGCCGCGGGGCCCCCGTAAGAGGGCCCCACTGTGTATTTCAGTGTCTGCAATGCAGACACTGAAATACGCGACGGGTGCAAACTGCACCCGTCGCCCCCCTGCAACTACGCCGGCTCAATTCTGAGCCGGCGTCCTCGTTGCAGGGGCATTTCCTCTGGCCCGCCGGCCCAGAGGAAATGTCTGAATGGCCGCCGCGGTCTTTTGACCGCGGTGCGGTCATTTGGCGGCTCCCTCCAGGCGGGCGGCTCCCGCCGCCCGCCGGGCTCAGAATGAGCCCCTTTGTATTTATGTCTAAGTGCTGTAATACTTCCGTCTCAGTGTAATCCTCATCTTGTAGATTATGTGTCAAATCAAATAAAGGTTTGAGATCTATAACTTGATCAATTATAAGTGGGGATTCCTCCGATTCTTTTGTGATGTTTGTGGTGTTATCTTCAGAAACAGATGGTATTTTCTTCCTTTGTTGTGTATGAAATTTAAATAATTTTAGTTTCCTGATAAATTTATAAATATCAATATATCAGCATTACTGTGGGTTCTTTTCATAGATGACGTTTTTATAATTTGGAATGGATCAAAAGATGAATTTCTACAATATTTTAATATTCTGAATGATAATGAAGTTGGTTTAAGATTTACTTGTGAAATCAGTAAAACATCTATAAACTTCTTAGATATTACTATCTACATTGAGAACAATAAAATTGAAACCACAGTGTACCGTAAGGAGACTGCTTGTGACAGTGTACTACATGGTAAAAGTTTTCATCCCAAACACTTGGTAAATAGTATCCCCTTGGGGGAATTTATCAGAATGAGAAGAAATTGTTCTCATGAAAGGAATTTACTAATGAAATTGGATGAAACATATGAGAGATTTAAAACTCGAGGATATAACGACAAGATCCTTAAAAGTAACATGAGTATTATTCAATCCAAAAAACGAGAGGAGTTTTTGTTTAATAAAAGAGAAAGAGAATCTGAAGAAAGAGTGCGAATGATTATGCAATATACCAAAGAAAGCACATTAATTAAAAACATTCTGTGCAAACATTGGGGAATAATAGGCAAAGATCCGGATTTGGGACCCATAATAGGTTCGAAACTCTTGTTCTCATACAAAAAGGCACCCAGCATTAAGGATATATTGGTTAAAAGTCATCTTGTGTTAGAAAAAGATAGCAATTGGCTGGAGGCGGAGAACAAGGGTTTCGTCAAATGTAATTCCTGTAAAGCATGTAAAATAGGGCAATCAATGAAAAAAATCAATTTACCAAATGGTCAGGAATGGTTCATTAAACATAAAATTACATGTGAAACAAAATATGTAATTTATATAATAGAATGTCACTGTGGTCTAAAGTACATTGGTAGTACAATCTGTGCGCTTAAGAAAAGAATCCTTGAACATATCAGAGCTATTACTCATAAGGACTGTACATATGCGACAGCCAGACATCTACAAACACATACATCGAATGATTGGAGAACACTGAGATATTATGGTATAGATCATATCCCAGATCATGAAAGAGGAGGAGATCGAGTAAGAAAGTTGAGGCAATTAGAATCAAAATTCATAATTTGAATGAAAACCAAGGCCCCTTTAGGGATGAACAATGATGAAGAACTTTATGTTCATCTATGAATGTATAACTCAAGCAGCACAGATGAACTGTTTGATTGGTTGAGTTCTTAATTAATAACCATCCTAATTAACATTGTGAGCATTGGATATATATTAAAAAATTATATTATTTATTTTTCTTTGTTTTCAGAGCAAGTCCTGATTTATATGAAATTAGCAAAATTTGTAATAATAATAAACAAAAAATTTCTGTAATAGTATTACTAGAAAAAGTGAGTTAAAAATACCAGTATAGAGTTAATTAAGTTAATGGAAAAACGGGATTTAAATTATATATAAATAACAAATGAAGTAAATTTGCTATATAATTATCTTTTTAGAATGCTGAAAATATTTTTTTATGGTTACACTTTCATTGAGAATAGATTGATTGTAATATTATGTAACTCTGAGAATTTGTATTGAATATTTGTTTAACTACAGCTCCCAGCATGCATTATATGGGTATAATACTTTCCATTATAAAAGGAACTTGCTTTGTGAATTGTTTGTTGAACTTGACAAAGACCATCCGGTCGAAACGCGTTGTTCTGCTTTCTTTTGTTTGTTTCAAATAAATTCAAGAATTACTTTACCCTGGTGGAGTGCACTGCTAAATTTTGGATGAAATATATATATATATATATATATATATATATATATATATATACTGCATATCCACCTTGGGTGTTAGTTAGTCTGAATGCCACATTGCTCCTCGAATGTCTGTACTTTCTGAGCCTTAATTTTCTTAGTCCCTTGAACAAAGCGTCCCCTTTGGATCCCCAATCTCCTCTAACTTTCTGTTTGATCTCGGGCAGCTCTGTACCGAGGATTCTGCCTACTTTGTCTTCCCTGCCACCAGTCCTTGCCCGTGCCCCTGACATCTAGCAACACAGCAGTCTTTTTAGGTACAGCAAAGCAGTCTTCTGAAGTGCACAGCAGTCCACAGCAGCATGGAGTCCTCTGAGAGTCCAGAAAGTGATCTGAAGAACATGTTTAAGGGTCTTATTTTTATATTTGGTACCTTCTTTGAAGTAGAAGTTTTGAGAGAATTTCTTTTGAAGTGCTTGGAGTTTCTGTCTACCCTGTACTGGCTCCAGGCTGGCTGCACAATAAAGTAGTGTCAAGCCATTTGCATGAAGACAGGGCATAGCCTATTGATTTGTAAGTGGGGCTATGCCTAGGTCTGCCCCTCCAAACTGCCAGTCATAGCCCATAGAGGCACTCCTAGTCCCTCTACTGTGTGGCTGTCTGGGAGGAATAAACAAAGCCCAACTGCCAACTACACGCAGTCATGTAACCCAGGAAAAGGCGGCATATGCCAAGTTTCTCGAAGTAGCATTTTCAAAATTGTAAATTAAAATCCAACTTTACCACTAAAGAAAAATTTAAATTACAAATTATCAGACACCAAACATGAAACATGAAATTCCTACCTGAACCCAATCCAGAGTTAACACTTACTAAATGTAATAAGGCAACCTAATGTTACCCTATAGGAGAGGTAGACCTCACAGTGTTGAAAAACAAATTTAGGAGTTTTTCACTACCAGAACATGCAAAACTTAAAAGCACATACCAAAACCATTGATTAGAATGCACCCTGCCACCTATAGGCTACCGAGGGCTTACCTTAGGGGTAAGTTATATGTGTTAAAAGCGAAGTCTAGGGTTTGGCAAGGGGGTTATTTTGCCAAGTCAAATTGGCAGTTCAAAACTGCAATTGGGCTGCAAAGGCAGATCTCTGACAAGTATAAGGGACCACTTAAGTGGGAGGCACAACAAGTCCTGCATGCCCACCAGCAGCATTTCATTACATTCCTTGGGTATATGGTGCATTACTTTTCTAGGGATTTATAATTAAGTTAAATTTGCCAATTTGGTGTAAGCCAATTTTACCATGTTTAAGGGTGTGAGCACAAGCACTTTAGCACAGGTTAGCAGTGGCAAAATGCTTAGAGTCCTGAGGCCAGCAAAAACCAATTCAACGACATAGGTAGGTGAGGGCAAACAATTGGGGGGAAGACCACCATAAGTCTGACAGGCCTTTTGTGTGGAGAAACACATGTTATTTAGAATATCAGCCTGTTAGTAATCATAAAACAAAACCCTAATGGGCATTTTAAGCCACAAGATTTTCATTTTCAAGCTAAGTCTGTGCCCTACCTGTACGCCTGACAGGCTATTCGTGAAAAACAAAGCACTAGGATTACAATTGTTGGAAAATTGCTGTATTCTTTTCTTCCTTGTTTTTTTTTACAAAACAACTCGACATTTTTCCGGCAGCGACACTCCTCCCATGTGCGCTCTCATTAAATATGTGAGTGATAAGGGAGCTTTACCCCCAAATGTTAATTGAAACCTACTTTATCTTGGTAGAAATGTATATGCATTTGGTGAGAGAAACTAGAGCATAACCCTGTGACTGTGCACAAGCATTTGCATTGTCAACCCATTACACTTTTTTCACCTCTTTTCTCTTCTCATAGTCGCATTGGTTCAAACTGGGAAAATTATCCAATAGTCGGCCTTTTAAGTTTAGATATAGAGATTGGCAAATGGAACTCCTGGTTTCTGATTTTAGTATGTATATTGTGGATGTGGGCACAAAAGCGAAGAATCTGTCTGGAAGCACACTGACAGTGTGCCACAAATACGTGGTGCACTGTCAGTGCTGCCTCTTGAGGGCAGCTCACTGGGGGGGGACAAAGGGAGTCCCATAGAACACCTAGACACCCCCCTGCAAGCAGGTGCAGTCACTGACTACACCCCCCTGCAAGGGGATCACTGTGCCTTCTCTAAAGTGCAGGCAGGTGCCACCTGCACAGTGAAACACAGAGCGGCTGATTAAAGCAGCCACTCCATATGCAGCCTGAGTTCTTGACTGCCCTGTGGGCAGCTCATTCATAGTAATCGCAGGTAATGTTCATGTTTGCTCCCGGCGCACCTGTTTGAAGGTGTGCTGTGGTGAAAACATAAACAGTGTGTGTGATATATAATATGAGCCCTGGAAGCTGTATATTAAGTCTGCAGTCACTCTCCAATTGAAAGCTAATGGTGGCACGCTGCCACCTTTCAGCACAACTAGCAATCAAGCATTAGCAGTTAAATTAAGTAAAGCACGAGAAAACACACAGCATGCCTTTTCCTTGCATTCCTTAACCAAGCATGAGTTACATTCTGCTCAGATTTCGCTCACCATTCCAAGTATGAATAAAAATCCTCTGGGCACCAATTTATATATATGCCGGTAGAGGTATTGTCTAGAAAATGTGGCTCGCAAAACCCAAAACTGGAAATAAGGAGATTCTTTTGCTCTAATTCAGTATGTTTGCCCTCCCGCCCAATCCCCTAAGACGACCATTCAGTTTTATGGGCAGGAAAAATTCAAGTTTTAATCCAACAGATGAATGGGGGAAAGATTTATACATGCGGTTCAGACACTTTTTCCGCATCAGTAAAATAAACTTGAGAGTGGAGACAGACTTCTTGTGTGGTCAATGTAACGTAGGGAAGAATATCTCACAACATCATATGTAGGGCTTGCAGCAAAGCCAGAGAGAAAGGTTTATAAAGAAATTGTCTTGAATTCAGGAATGAATAACAGAAGGGAACAATGGGGGACAGGACATATTTGAAGGTGAACATAACATAAGTATGTCACACTCGAACGGACGTTTCTATCTCAAGAGAAAGTTTACACAGTGTTTTGAAGCAATGGTTAAACATCCACAGTTAAAATCTTCATGTAGAATTATAAAATTGTTGCCTCTGGGACTCCTTTGTAAGAACTTTCTATAGTGTTAAACCTGAATGAATATGTGAATGGAGCTTTCACCATGATCCCAACCATCAAAGAGTTCCCACAAAGTTCTATAGTATCGCCTCCCATATAGCACTTACAATAATTTGCCTAACTGTTTGAATTCAAATGATGAATATTGCAGAATATCAACACAAGATATGTTTATTCATTATAGTACTTGTAATGCACACTCTGAAAACCAGAATGTCTCACAAGCTGCAACTTCAAGTTTGTCAGAATTCAGGTGTTTTTTATTTCACCAAATGATTAACAATAACCTTCTAGAATGTTATTTATTGGATGCGAAAAATAGCATCTATTATAAGTTACTGTGGAACAATAGGAGGATTTTGGTGTTCACAGGCGACTCACTCATAATCAGGACCTTAGTGTAGCAAGAGCAAAATACAAATCAGTGGAAAATAATCATAGTAATTTCAGGCTTAGTAAGGGTGGCAATAAAGAGGAGGAGTGAAGGTAGCGATCAATTACTTAGGAAAGAAGTCACTGAATAGGAGAAATCTGTGTCAGCAAACATTTCCAGAGGAATCGGGGAGACATGCCATTGAACTGACAGAAGCCATTATTAGGCTACCTTACCTTCCAAGGAAGGAAGGTAGATAGGCTGATCTTCAATCAAGTCTCTCATTCAACATAGCGTTTAAAGATGTACAAATGTAGATCCCTCAACACCTTCCATCAGTGTACATGGTTGCTATTTTGTCTAATGTGCTAATAAATCTGTGAGGCAGATTATGTGACATAAGCCATCTCTATAAGGCTTATCAGAGGGTAGTGCAAAGCATTTGTTTTACACACACAGACAACAGAAGAAGCACACACTCAATGACTTAACTCTAGACCAATTGTTTTTATACAGTAAACATGTATTTTGTTAACTTATTTCTAGAGCCACAAGATTCAAGATGTAGGTAAGTACATAAATAAATAAGTATTTCACATATGTATCAATACCACTTTGATTGGACTTGGTAAATTATACAGTTTTTGAATAAACTGCAATAATCTGTTTTAAAAGTTGATAGTGCAATTTTCAGAACAGTTTCTGAGGGGAAGAAAAGTTAGTATGTTTTGCAGGTAAGTACAACACTTACAGTTCCAGTCTCCGGGGGTTAGGAACTCCACTGGTTGGGGTTCAAGTTAACTCCAAACACCCACCACCAGCAACACAGGGTCGGCCAGGTGCAGAGGTCAAAGATGCAGCAAGTTTAACATGCACTCCTATGGAGACTGGTGGCACTCGGTTTCAGCTCTGCTTGCAGGTAAGTACCTGTGTCTTTGGAGGGCAGACCTGGGGGGTTTAGAGGAGCACCGGGGGGAGGGAGGGTTTACAAGTAGGCACTAAACTCACCCCCTCAGCGGCGCAGGAGCGGCTGAGTGCAGGGTGCAAACAGAGCGTCGGGCTATCAATGCTTTCCTATGAGGGGACCCCAGGGTCACTTAGATGCTGCAGGCTGGGTCCAAGGGGCCAGTTCGGGAAAGCCACAGGCTGAACACATAGGAGAACCGCCTGCTGAACATTGCTGGACTGGTGGTTGGGTTCTCTAAGGCCTAGGGGCTGAAGGTGCAGTGTACCTTTAGGCATCAGATATCTTCGTCCGGAGCTTTTAAGGTCAGGTGGGTCCTCTGGATTCATACTACGGGCGTCTCGTGAGGGGCAGGAGAGATTAACCCAGGGTGGGCACTTGTGCAAAATCACCTGGGGATCCTCTGTAGCTGGTGTGGTTGTCGGATGCAGAGTGGTCAGGACTCACGGATTCAGGGAGATTCTGGAGTCCTTTGCCGTAGTTTCTTCTTGGACAGGGTCCACAGGAGTTCTTGGTCCTTTGTGATACAGGGCAGTCCTCTGGAGCTTGGAAGAGGTCGCAGGTCCTGCTGGATGCGTCACCTTCTTGTTGCAGGTTCTTTGAAGTACGTGACAGGCGGGTAGGGCTGGGGCCAAGTCAGTTTGCATTTTCCTTCTTCTCTGCTGGAGGTTCTGCTTAGCAGTTCTCCTACTTTCGTGTCAGGTCACAAGGAATCTGATGACTTGGGTTCAGGGGAGCCCTTAAATCCTGGATTTAGGGGTGTTTCAGGGGTCAGAAGGCAGTAGCCAATGGCTTCTGACCCTGAGGGCAGCTACACCCTTCTTGTGTCCACTCCCTTTGGGGAGGGAGACACAAACCTAACCTTATTGGTCCCTGTCCTCCAAACTAAGATGGAGGATTCTGCAGGGAGGGAGTCACTTCAGCTCTGGATACCTTAGGGGTGGTCCTAGCTGGGGTGGTCACTCCTTTCTGCTTTCCTTAATTTTCCCGCCTGACTTGCCGCTAAAAGTGGGGCTTTGACCAGGGGGGTGGGTGTAAGAAAGTGCCCCTGTTAGCATGGTTACCACCCCCCCCACACACTTTTTGCCTGATATTGATGCCCACTCTGATTGAAAGTGTGCTAGGATCCTTCTAACCAGGCCACAACACCAGTGTTCTTTCCCAAAATCTGTACCTTTGTTTCCACAATTGGCACACCCATGGCACACAGTTAAGTCCCTTGTAAAAGGTACCCCTGGTACCAAGGGCCCTGTGGTCAGGGAAGGTCCCCAGGGGCTGGAGCATGTATTATGCCAATCTAGGGGACCCCACACCAAGCACATGCACACTGCCTTTGCAGCTTGTGTGTGCTAGTGAGGAGAAAAAGGCAAAGTCAACATGGCACCCCTCTCAGGGTGCCATGCCCACAAACCACTGCCTTTGGAATAGGTAAGTCACCCCTCTAGCAGGCCTTAAAACCCTAAGACAGGATGCACTATACCACAGGTAAGGGGATAGTTGCATGAGCAATATGCCCCTACAGTGTCTAAGTCCATTCTTAGTCATTGTAAATGCAATGTACCCATAATGAGTATATGGTCTGGGAGTTTGTCATTACGAACTTCCAGCTCCTTAATGGCTTCACTGAATACTGGGAAGTTTGGTATCAAACTTCTCAGCACAATAAACCCACACTGATGTCAGTATGGGATATATTGAAAAATGCTCCCAGAGGGCACCTTCACCCTCACACCCATCACCCCACACCACCACACACAGTGCACCACCAAAATTAACAAACCTAAATGCCAAGCCCTGCATGCCATACCCACTGCTTGCACGCCCCTTTCAGCCCTGCATGTACACCCACCACCAATGTGTGCACAGCATGGAGAACTAACAATACCACAATACCTCACCATCCACAAGCAAAGGTGGAAGGGCAACAGCAATAATATAGGGCAAACAAGGGATGCGGAATATGTCATAGACATGTAGCATAATACACCACTTATATCCCCAGAGATGCCCCAGCCAATCTCAGCAGCGAGGAGGTGCCCTGGCTACCCAGTCCCCCACAAGTAGATGCCCCAGTGATGACAGCAAATCTGGAGTTCTGGATCTGGATGAACACCCAGTCCACCACAGAGCCTGCCCCCTCCGTATACCACACCACGGCAACCACCCAATGTCCCCAGACCTCTGTCCCAAAAACAAGTCAATCAGCAGTGTGCCCACCTGTACAGGGACCCCAGTCCACACCTCACAGGCAAGACAATGAGGGTCCTGGGGTCAGTGGCAGTGGCACATCATTCAGGGGAAACAAGCACATGGGGCCAGGGACAGTTGGAGGACAGCTGTGCACCAGGGGGAGGACAGGCCCAGGGAACCGACTGCCCAGGAGGCACTCACTAATTTCCTGGGGGCTTACCAACAATCCCAGGACAAGATGGGTCAGGTGATAGACATCATGCAGGAGAACCTGTGGCTGCAGGAGGAACACCACCAGGAGATCAAGAAAGAATTGCAGGTCCTGGACACCACAATGGCCTCCATTGCAGGGGTACTGGGTGATATGGCCAACATCATAAGGGACTACACATCACACCAGCTGGCCCCTTCCACTAGCTAGTCTACTGACAAGCCCTCCACATCTGCTGCAGCTAGTGGACAGGAGACCCTGCCAAAGGACCCACAGGCCACCAGCACCCCTCCCCCTCCAGAAGGTGAACCACCCCCAAACGGTCCCTGCAACCCAGACAGACACCAGGGTCACTTGCCATGACAAAGACCCCTGCCAGGAAATGAGGCCCTCCTGAATGACCCCCTTGTGTTCCACTGTGTTACCTTGTCCACTTTGAACTGCCATTGCTCCTTTTCCTATGGCCCCTTGGACACTAGACCTGTGCTACAAACAGACTGGCCCACTACACTGGACTATTCACAATCATCACCCCACTCTATTGCACTCCCCACTGTGTACCAATTTTCAATAAACACCCTTGAACACAACTTGAGTAATAGTGCTTTATCTACAGGTAATGTACAATGTATTGAACTGTAATGAACTGCATGATCCTGTGTAAATGTCCAGTAGCGTGTTGTTCCATCCAACAAATGCGTCTCAACAGTCAGTAAACATCACAGCAGTACACTATTGGAACAACATCTTCAATAAGGGAAAGTATAGGTGGCAGTCAGGTGGGATGCAAAGGGAATGACTTGCATTATGCTGCAGTCCCAGAGTAAAACACTAAAATGTAGAAATGTTAAGTTCAACAGTCTTACCTGAGTGTCATTGGAAGTACTGCAGAATCAAATGTGACCTGTTGTCCACATCCTCCTCCTCCTCCTCCTCACTGTCATCAGTGTCCACTGCTGCCACAGCTGCACTGTCACCCCCCTCCTTCTGCAGAAAGGGTACATGCCGCCTGAGCGCAAAATTGTGCAACATGCAGCACACAACAACGATTTTACAGACCTTCTCAGGGGAGTAGCATAGGAATCCACCTGTCAGATGGAGGCACCTGAACCTAGCCTTCAGGAGCCCAAAGATCCTTTCTACAATCCTCCTGGTACGTCCATGAGCATCATTGTATCTATTTTCAGCCCCTATTCTCGGATTCCTATCAGGGGTCATGAGCCATGACAGGTTGGGGTAGCCGGAATCACCTGCAAGAAGTAAGGGACACACATTAGCCCTGCACAATGGAATGGGCCATGACTCCTGAAGGCAAACACTTACATACATTGGGTGGGGACACAGTCTCACCAATTAGCACACTCTGTGCCTCTGTAGTTGTGCCATCAGCTGTGGGACACTGCTATTCCTCAGGACAAAGGCTTCATTCACCGACCGTGGATACTTGGCAGTGACATGGGAGATGTATTGGTCAGCAAGGCACACCATCTGGACACTGAGTGAGTGGAAACTCTTCCGGTTCCTGTACACTTGTTCAGTGGCCCTGGGGGGTACTAAGTCAATATGGGTCCCGTCGATGGCCCCAATAACATGTGGTATATGTCCCATTGCATAGAATCCAGCCTTCACAGTGGGTAAATCATCTACCCGGGGAATGCGGTGTAGCTGCAAATGTGTTTAAGCAAGGCAGACAAAACCCTTGCAAGCACAATAGAGAACATTGGCTGTGACATCTCTGCAGCCAAGCCTTCTGTAACCTGGAAAGAGCCAGTTTCCAGGTAATGGAGCACTTAGAGTACCTGCACAAGAGGGGGGATTGTTGTTGTGCTACAGATAGCAGGTATCAGATCACGCTCCAATTGTTTACATAGCTCTGTGATTGTGGCCCTGTCCAGATGATAGGTGAGTATGATATGCCGGTCCACCAGTGTAGGCAAGTCCACAAGGAGCCTGTACACTGATGTGTGCCTCCTCCTAATCCTCCGCAGTGGTTGGTACCTAAGGGACACAAATTTAAGAAAGGAGTGACAATAGGAACCAAGAGCACACTACAGCAGTGTACACAGAGCATGCTTGTATGTTAGACACCGGAACTGTGTAGGTGAGTACATTCGACTACAATGACGCACTTGTCAATCTGTACATGTGTAATAGCATTAGTAAATAGCACCCGCCTGTCCTGTATTCATGAACAGATGGAAGTGACCTCACTCCGCTGGCATTCGTGTCAAGGCGGGAGGCGGTCTGCACTGCCATACAATTCCTCATTGGCTAACATGGCTCTCTATGGAGAATGGGAACCACTGATGAACAACGCCGGGGGTGACGGTGTTCACCGCCACAAAGGTGACTGGCATTTCCTTCCTACTACTTCACTTGATTCTTGACTTTCCATAGGACGACATCTTCACTGCGTGTGCTGCTGTGACCTGTGTCTGGAACCTGCCATGGTTTGTGCAACAGGGGAAAGGGCCCCAGCTTTCACGTCAGAGGAGATAGAGTGCCTCATGGATGGGGTCCTAACCCAGTATGAGCAGTTGTATGGTTCTCCAGACCAACAGGTGAGTACACCATGGGTATGTTGCATGCAACATGGCTGCATGGAGATGTGTGTGTGTGCTGGCAGAGTGTCAGGTGGGGGGGATATGGCTGGTGGCAGCTTTAATGCAGGGGTACGGGTCATATGTGTGCCTAATGAGGGGATAATGCTTTTGTGGGCCATATGTGTGACAGGCTGGATTGTCAGGTTCATGGTGTCCCGCTTTCTGTGTTTCCTCTGCAGGTACGCGTCCATCAGAAGAAGGGGCTGTGGTGTGCCATCGCCAAGGACGTGCGGACCCTGGGGGTCTATAGCAGGCAGAGCACCCATTGCAGGAAACGGTAGGAGGATCTGAGACGCTGGGACCGGAAGACCGCGGAGGTCCAGTTGGGGGGATGGCCTCCCAACGAGGGAGGGGTGCCGGTCAGAACCTGACCCCCCGATGGCCCACATACTGGCGGTGGCCTACCCAGAATGGATGGGCACTTGAGGGCATCACAGCAACCACAAGGGGGTGAGTACAGTGTGCTTGTCAACCATCTCTGTTGCCTAGCATGGGATTTGGGTGCAGAGTACTAGTCAGTGGATGCCCCAATATGCCAGTTCAGACATTGCTGCGTGGTCCAGCTCAGGTTATGAGGGTGGAAAGCATGTATTAGATAGCTAGGTAGGTGCCTTCCCATCCCCGACAGGGCTTAGCTGGTCCCAGTTGGTGTGTAGCTGGCAGTGTTTGGCTCCTACCCGCTGTGGTACTTAGCCAATGGTATGCCAGTGTGGTCCATACTGCCCATTCTCAGTCGCAGTATGTGACAGTGATGCGTCTTTCATCTGTGCTGTACGTGCAGAGAGTGACCCTGTGCTCATTTTCTCTCTCCCCCCTCTCTCCTTTTGTCACCCTGTCCATGTGTGTATTAGCATCATCCGGCGAAGGAGCAGGGGCACAGGCGAGTGAGAGGGCTGCAGCCCATGGGACGCAAGAGGCAGATTCCACCAACGCCGAGGGGACCAGTGGGGCGGAGGGCGAGGGGAGCACCACGGCGGGGAAAGAAGGTGACACCACTGACTCTGATTCGTTCTTGGATGGGAGCTCCCTGGTGGTGGTGGACCACTCTGGGACCACCCCAGCTACAGGTTCTACCGCCATCCCCTGTACCAGCCCTGCCCTCCCAGTAGCCCCCCCACTGAGTTCCCCGTGTCTGCTCACCCAGGAGGGTGGACATCTCCTTCGCCCCGGGCACCTCAGGCCCTGCCCCAGTCAGCCCTGCTGACCTCTGTGAGGATAATACTGACCTCCTGAGATCCATTTCTGTAGGGCAGTCAACCATAGTGCATGCCATCCAGGGGCTTGCATCCCATATGCAGCAATGCAATGCCTTCCTGGAGGGAATCCAAGGTGGGTTGGCAGCCCTACAGAGATCGATTCAGGCTCTGGTCTCTTCAGTGACGGCAGCCAGTATCCCTGTTTCATCCATCCCCCCTCAAGATACCACTACCCAGTCCCAGTCTCCTCACCCCCAACCCATGCACACATTCTGACAAGCATGCACCCAAAACAACACACGAAACTCACATAGACAAACACAGACAGCACACTTCAGTCCACAAGCACTCACATAGCCAACACACAGATGCACACACATCATCCACTTCCTCCACTGCCTCCCCTTCCTCCTCCTCCCTCACAGTCACATTCTCACTCACACCTGCACGCACTGCATCAACAGTCCCTGAAACTCCCACCTGCACAGCCTTGCCCACAGTCACCACAACAGCAGACCCGCAGACTTGCACACCACACATCACATGCGCAATCACCACCACCTCATGCAGCACATCCACCTCACTTGCAGACACCACCACAACATCCATCCCCACGTCCTGTTTGCCCTCCCCCAACCTGTCTGCCCCCCCTCCAGAGACACACACACGCTCACACTCAGACCCCCAACAGCCATCCACCTCACACATGCACACTGTCCATGCAGCTGCACCCAAGTCCAGAACACCTCCTCCTCCAACCACCTCGGCTACCTCCACCCCCATCCCTCCTCCCACATCCCACCCCATTGTCCCTAAGAAGCTTTTCCTTGTCTGCCTTGACCTCTTCTTGCCCCCCCATCCTGCTCATAAGAGGAAGGTCCCACCACCCCAGCCCAGTACCTCAAGCACCCAGTCTGACACAGTTCCACCCCCAAAGTCTTCAGCTGCCACAAAGGGGCACATGAGTGTGACGCTGGCCCCCTCCACCAAGGTCACCCCCCCCAAAAAAAACGGAGGGCTAAACAGGAACACTGTGGTTGGAACTGTGCATGTGTCTTGGGTTTCTTTACTCCGGCGTTCTGTTACTATTATTTTCTTGTGCATCTGTTTCTGGGTGTGTGTATGGTGTGTTGTGCATGTGTGTGTCACTCCCGCCCCTCCCTTGTGTGCTAGGGGTCTGTACTCCCCGCCGTCGTCTTCATCTGCGTTGGTGCTCCAGGACGGCCATGGCGTGGTATAGCATCGGGAGGTCTTGCAGTTCTGGTTCCATGGTGGCCGCGGACTCCTGTGTGTCCCTGGAGGTAAGTGTCTCCTTTCATGTGATGTGTTCCCGCAAGGCTTTTGGTGTTGTTGCTACCACCCCGGAAATCGTGGCAGTGCTCTATGTCAAGATATGGTGGGCGGATCCTTGTCTTTTGCCTGCCTGTAGGTGACTACTGCCGTGTTCGGTGTTCGTACCGTGCTGGCGGTTGGTGTGGTACATTGGCTGTCTATGGGAGGGATCACTGCCATGATCATTTTGGCGATCATTACTGCCAGCCTGTTGGCGGTGATACCGCCATGTTAACGTTCATAATGACCACCTATATCTTTACACTTAATGGGTCATCCAGAATTGCCATATTTTTTTGGCTCAGATTCGGAACAGATCCCAGGCCTTTTATCACCCTGCTGTGCTAGATGGACAAGTTATTTACCTTCAGTAACACCTTATCCAGTAGAGACTATATTTAGCTGTAGATTTCTTACCTTTGAATTCTCCCCAGCCATCAGACTGGATTTGGAAGATTTTTCATGAGTATAACCCCTGCACACCGATGGGTGCCATCGATCGGCTCTCGTCCGTCATCAGCGTCGTCCACTCCGGAAATTAAATTGCCGTTCCTAATCAGGCACCACCCAGGCTTGCTGACATCAGATCTTTTCTTTCCGCACCAACCAGCGCTGATCCGAGAGAGAGCTACCCCTCAGTCAATTTCGACTGGCCTTCTTTGACTTTTTGTCAAACGTTTCTGAGGTTTATTGCTGGTGTTGTGTTGAGATGTTGTCACGTAAGATAGGTTTTAAGCCCTGTGGATCCTGTCATTGGGCGATGTCAGTAATAGATTCATCTGTTTGAGGTGTCTGGAGCACAACCACAACCCAAGGTGATGCTCTGAGTGCTGGGCCATACATGCAAAGGCTTTGAGGGAGCAGTCCCAAAAGCTGATGGCCGCCTGGCACGTGACTCCACGGAGGTGAAAGTCGGGGTCAAGAGGGAGGTCCCGGGACTGGTGACAGAGTCGCAAGTTCTGCCCTCCTAATCCAAATCTTCAGGACAATAGAGTAGGTTGAGGAACAAGAAGACAAGCAAGAAGTAAAAGTGGTCTTCCGTTTCTCAATGTTCATCAACCGACACAAAGGGAGGGCATTGTCATTCTAGGCCTTGTGCTTCAATACCTAAGCCCAGGCTGACTGTGCCTCCCCGAAGTTCTGGGAGGCTGAGCAACCCCTGCCCAACACCATCAACAATCTAAAAAATGGTGCATTAGGAACCAAATTATCACAATTAATGCCTGTCTGCTCATGAGTAGCTTTTTGGAAAATTGCAACGGGTGTCCACAGTCTACAGGCTCCTGCTTCTAAGATAATGGGGCATAGTCACAAGGGAGAATCTACATGTTTAGATTTACTACTAGTAACTTCACTCTCACACTTTTAAGTAACTTCACTGCTTTGGGCAAGTCACAAAAAATTACTGTACAGTTACTCAAAAGTGTAGACTTACATGAGTGTAAAGTTACTACTGTCAAAAGGAGCTGAAATAAGTCAAGCACCACACATGGCCAACCACTGGTACAATAATACCATCCAACAGAAAATAACAGGGGTAGGTACTTAAAGTAAAACCCATTGGTAAATAATGTTAAATTAAATCAAATTACTTAAACTTGTAAGAACTATAAGTAAATTTAATTTAATGATTAAAAGAATCTAAAAATACATCTTATTATTTAATATTTTATTTTAAAATAGTGTATTTTAATAAGTTGTAATTGAAAATTGAATTAAAATTAATTTTAAATAAAATAGCATTAAACTACTTTTAGTAAATTATATAAATCACTTTAAAAATTGCAATAAATAATACTGAATAAAATACTTTTTTACTGCAGATGGGAATATATTTTTTATAATGTAAACCTAAGAAAAATAAAGTAAATTTAATTTAAAAAATTTAAATGAATCATTTAAGTAAAATGATTAGTGCTGGAGCATTTTGTTCTATATTTAAAATAAATATATAAACTTAATTTACACTGATATTTAACATAGAATATTTAAGGTATTTTTTTTCACTCTTAATAAACTTTATGTTTCTCTATACCTTGCCTTAGTAAAGAGTAAAGTGAAGTACAACACGTTAGTAAGCTAAAAGAGCAATTTACTTACCTCCGGTAACGCATTATCTGGTAGAGACTCTATTTAGCTTCAGATTCCTTACCTTAGAATTCCTCGGCATCAGCTTGGAAACCAGAACTTTTGCTGAGCAATAACCTTGCGTGTGCCATGGGGTATTGATGTCGGCATACGTGGAGCCGTTTGTGACATCACGATCGCCTATATAGGCACCACCCAGGCACATGTACTTCTGTTGCTTTTCCACAAACATCCACGCCAGAAACGCAGAGACATGGAAAGAACCAACAATTTGTCTGTACATAAACTAGGGCCCTGAAAGGGACAATTCGTGACCTATTAGACTTGTCCACAGAGGTGGGAGGCATGAGTGGGTGTAAGGAATCTGCAGCTAGATAGAGTCTCTACCAGATAATGCGTTACCGAAGGTTAGTAACTTGTTCATCTGATAGAGACTTCTAGCTGCAGATTCCTTACCTTAGAATAGATACCCGTAACCTCCTGGTGGTGAGCTGCAGACAGATCTTCTTTACACTAAAAATTCCTGTAGGACCGAACGGGCAAAGTGTCCGTCTCTACGGCAGTAATGTCTTGCAAAAATGAACAATGAAGCCCACGTTGCTGCCGGACAGGTATGCAGGACTGGAACACCTTGTGCTAGCGTAATGGTAGCAGCCTTGCCCCTGGTAGAATGAGCCCTCAAGTCACCTGGAGACTGCTTTTTGGCCAGTGCATAGCAGATCTTAATGCAGAGAACGACCTAGCGCGAAATGTTTAGTTTCTGCACTGTCTGACCCTTATTTGCTCCCACGTACCGCACAAAGAGTTGGTCATCCACCTGGAACTCTTTTGTCCGGTCAAGGTAGAACGACAAAGCTCTTTTTGGGTTCAGTCGGTGGAGTTGCTCCTCTCCTTTAGCGAACGCTGTCGAGCAAAGGTGGGCAGGGTGATATTCTGACCCAGGTCACAACCTTAGGGAGGAAAGAGGCACGAGTTTGGAGTACCACCTGGAAACATGGTTAGATACGGTGGCTTGGATGAAAGAGCCTGCATCTCACTCACCTCCTGGCAGATGTTATTGCCACTAAAAAGGCTATTTAGATGGTTAACAGCCAAAGGGGACAGATATGCAGCGGCTCAAAGGGAGCAGACATGAGAAAAGTGAGGACCAGATTCAAGTCCCACTGAGGCATGACAAAGAGCGTAGGAGGATACATATATACAAGCCTTTTAAGAAATATATTTAAAATTGGGGATTTGAATAATGAAGGCTGATCAGGCAGCCGAAGGAATGCCTATAAGGCAGAAAGATAGCCTTTGAGAGTGCCCAAGGCAGAACTCTGTTGAGCAAAAGATAAGATATAGAGAAGGATCTCAGAAAGAGGAGCAGAAGAAGGACGAATAGATCTTTCTATACAATAATATACAAAGCGTTTCCAATGGCAGGCATATACCGTCTTAGTAGACGGATGCCTGGCAGCCAGAATAACTTTACAGACCTCGGGAGAAAGGTCGAAACCCGTCAACTGTCGCTGCTCATTCCCCACGCATGAAGACACAGAGTTGACAGGTTCGAGTGGAGAACTTTCCCCTGCTGCTGAGACAGAAGATCTTCCCAAAGAAGCAGCCTGATGGGAGGATTGATGCTCACCTGCAGCATCTTCCCATTTACAACAGGAAGAAATGCTTACAATGCAAGTCGGATCGCCTGAAGCACCAAAAAGTTGATTCGGAGTACGGATTCCGCCGGAGACCAGAAGCCTCTGATCTCCATCTCTCCCAAATGGCCACCCCATCCCAGAAGTGATGCATCTGTCACTACAGTGAGATCTGGTTTGGGAAGGAAGAGGAGCCTGCCTCTGACCCAATCGCAGTTCACTAACCACCGCTGCGGATCTTTTGCAGTTCCCGCTTGTAGGAAGCTGGCTCTGTATATATTATTTCAAAGTGAGAGATAGTGTGCACAGAGTCCAAGGGTTCCCCTTAGAGGTTGATAGTGGCAAAATTAGATCATATTAATGCTTTATTTTGTGGTAGTGTGGTCCAGCAGTAGGCTTATCAGAGGGTAGTGTTAAGCATTTGTTGTACACACACAGGCAATAAATGAGAACACACACTCAAAGACTTAACTCCAGGCCCATAGTTTTATATATAGAAAAATATATTTTCTTAATTTATTTTTAGAACCACAAGATTCTATTTTTAGATAAGTACATAAATTGTAAGGTACTACACACAGGTAAGTATAGAACTTTGACTTAAAACAGTAGTACAAACAGTTTTGGTTAAAATGGCAGTAAGCTATTTTAAAAGGGGACACTGTGCAAAAATCAACAGTTCCTGGGGGAGGTAAGTATTGGTTAGTTTTTCAGGTAAGTAAAGCACTTACAAGTTCAGTCTCCTGGGCATAGGCAGCCCACCGTAGGGGGGTTCAAGGCAACCCCAAAGCCACTGCACCAGCAACACTGGGCAGGTCAGGTGCAGAGGTCAAAGGAGGGTCCAAAACACATGGGTGCCTATGATGAACAGGGGTGCTCCGGGTCCAGTCTGCTAGCAGGTAAGTACCTGCGTCCTCGGGGAGCAGACCAGGGGGGTTTTGTAGAGCATTGGGGGGGGACACAAACACACAAAACATACCCTCAGTGGCACAGGGGCGGCCGGGTGCAGTGTGCAGCTGGGGCCAAGTCATTTGTCGTCTCCGTCATCTCTGCGGGGCTTTCAGGTCAGAAGTCCTCCTTCTTTCTTCAGGTTGCAGCAATCTGATTTCCTGGGTTCAGGGTCACCCCTAAATACTCAATTTAGGGGTGTGTTTAGGTCTGGTGGCAGTAGCCAATGGCTACTGTCCTTGAGGGTGGCTACACCCTCCTTGTGCCTCCTCCCTGAGTGGAGGGGGGCACATCCCTATTCCTATTGGGGGAATACTCCAAAACCAAGATGGAGGATTTCTTAAGGCAGGGATCAACTCAGCTCAGGGCACCTTACGGGCTGTCCTGACTGGTGGGCGACTCCTCCTTGTTTTTCTCACTATCTCCTCCAGAGGGGCAGGAATTCCCACTAGCTGGGATGCCCTGGGGCGCTGTAACCACAGGCATGAGCCTTTGAAGCTCACCGCCAGGTGTTACAGTTCCTGCAGGGGGAGGTGAGAAGCACCTCCACCCAGTGCAGGCTTTGTTCCTGGCCACAGAGTGACAAAGGCACTCACCCCATGTGGCCAGAAACTCGTCTGGTTGTGGAAGGCTGGCAGGAACTGGTCAGCCTAACATTGGTGTTTGGACTGGCACGCAGGGGGCATCTCTAAGATGCCCTCTCGGTGCATTTTTCAATAAATCCCACACTGGTATCAGTGTGGATTTATTGAGCTGAGAAGTTTGATACCAAACGTCCTAGAGTTCAGTGTAGCCATTGTGGAACTGTGGAGTTTGTAATTGACAGACTCCCAGACCATATACTCTTTATGACTACCCTGCACTTACAATGTCTAAGGTTTGGCTTAGACACTGTAGGGCAGAGGTCTTTAAACTGGGGGGCCTCAAGTGATCCCAGGGGGGGGCGCCAAACTCTGGCCAAAAGAAATATTATACAGATAACATGCCTTTGTTTTAAGCAGAAGCATGTTATTGCAGTTTTATAAAGGTAACAGTACTTAACTGAAATGTTTAAATAGGTTTAAACCTATTTAAACATTACCATCTTTCTAAAATGATTGTGAAAAATTCTGAGGGGGGCCCAGTGATTTTTATTTTTCTACTGGGGGGGCACGTCATTAAAAAGTTTGAAGACCACTGCTGTAGGGGCATAGTGCTCATGCAACTATGCCCTTACCTGTGGTATAGTGCACCCAGCCTTAGGGCTGCAGGACCTGCTAGAGGGGTGACTTACCTATGCCACAGGCAGTGGAATGTGGGCATGGCACCCTGAGGTGGGTGCTATGTCGCCTTAGTCATTTTCTCCCCACCAGAACACACAAGCTGTGAGGCAGTGTGCATGTGCTGAGTGAGCGGTCCCCAAGGTGGCATAATACATGTTGCAGCCCTTAGAGACCTTCCCTGGCCACAGGGCCCTTGGTACCAGGGGTAACAGTTACAAGGGACTTATCTGTGTGCCAGGGTTGTGCCAATTGTGGGAACAAAGGTACAGTTTAGGGAAAGAACACTGGTGCTGGGGCCTGGTTAGCAGGATCCCAGCACACTTTCAACCATAACTAGCATCAACAAAAGGCAAAAGGTTTGGGGGTAACCATGCCAAGGGAGGTATTTCCCTACATCGCTGAGATCTGAACCATGTTGGCGAGATTCCCCTGATGCTGTGCCCATTATAACTTCAGGTTCCACTGCAGGGCCCTCATATGCCACCTGGCATATTTGACTAACAGTATGCCCGACAGTGGAAACTGCACTGTATCCAGAAAAGCTCCCATGAAAGGGAGCTTCTGAGAGGGAGTCAGGTGTGACTTTGGCACATTCATAGTGAACCCCAGCAAATGCAGGAGGCTCGCCGTAGTCTGAAGGTGGGTGATGAGGGCTGGGTGGTGGATGACTTCTGGCCGACCCTCTGGGTCTGAAGGGACCACGACCTCGTCCCCACACAGGATGCTGACCTGACAGCGGACAGTGGCTTACCTGTGGGTGGCGTGGTACCCCGCTCCACCTGAAGCCTTGAAAGGGGCGAAAAGCAGACTGTTGGCGAGGGGTCACAGAGAGGCCCAAGGACCTAGCCGTAGCCCGCGAATCCCTGGAACGCTCCAGCGCAAACTCTGCCTTATCACCAAAAAGGTAGGACCCATCGAAGGGCATGTCCATTAGCTTTGCCTGGATATCCCTCGAAAATCCAGATGTATGAAGCCAGACAAAATCGCTCTACCCAGTGAGTCAGTTGTGTCCAAACCACACCTAATCGTAAACTTGGCTGCATCTCTCCCATCGTTGACTGCTTGTGAGCGAGTGTCCCGCACGCCCTCCGGGGCCTGAGGCAGCACCTGTGACACTGTATCCCATAAAGTATGGGAAAAATGACCCAATAGGCATCAGGTGTTTACAGACCTCAATGCCAGGCTGGAGGAAGAAAAGATCTTCTTCCCAAGGTGGTCCAGCCTCTTAAATTCCCTATACGATGGAGCAGAAGGGAAGGCACCATGGGAAGTGGGGATTTGGACCACCAAGCTCTACGGGGTTAGGTGTTGGGTGAGGAAGCTAGGATCATTTGGAGCTGGGTGATGGCAGCGACCAAGTGTCTTATTTGCAGGAGCCCCTGTGCTGGGTCTGGACCACGTCCCCAGCAGGGCATCAGTGAGGGTTTAAAGGGTAACGTCGGTGCCCATGTGGTAACCCCTAGCTAACGCACCTCTGTCAGAAGGTTAGTCCTGACTGGCACTGTAGGCAGATCCAGGACCAAGACCTCAGCTGACCTACGCACCACCATAGCATAAGACGCTTTCTCCTCCGTAGCCATAATAGGAGGTGAGAGCATGCCAGTACTTTGAGAGGTGTCTAGTCCACTGGCTTCTCCTAACTCTTCATACCAATCCATTTGCTCCAGTCCATACTCAAGGGGGTCTGAGACCCCTCCCATTCCTCACCAATCCATGGTTGATCATTGTAAGACTCAGGCAATGATCTGGCCCGATGGAGCTGTCAACGCCAGAATCGGCCTCATACAATGCTGTTCCGACTCCAAATCATCACATCTGAGGATGGGACTTGCACCATTGGTGGGTGCCTGTGGCGCGTCGATGTTGGGAATGACGCCGGAGGAGGCCGAATGTGTGGACTTGGGGTCATTCCGGATCTGATATCAGATCCAAGAGACCTTACTGGTGCCGAGGCAGAAGATGTCGGTGTGGAACCTGATGGGGCAGAGGCTGACCTCCTAGGCCCGAAGGCACACCAGCGGGGGCAACCCGCACAAATACGAGGAGCATGGCCTCGTCAAACTCCTTGAGTTGAGTGAGCGGGGTAGCTACTGCTCCTGGAAAGGGGGGAATGCTCAAAGTTGGGCCTGGCATCAGCTCCATGGAACCGTGCTCGGAACGCCAACGTTGCCGACTCACCTCATCAGCCGTCAGGCAAGGTGAAATCAAAGTCCGCTTGGACTTTTTTCATTTATGTGCCTCTTTCCTGAGTGCCTGGAGGATCTTGAGTGAGATGAAGAGGATTTGGTGCTCCTGGAGCGGTATCACAACCTCCTCCTCACCGGGCATTTTGAAGAGTCACGCTGACCGACGTTGACTGCTGGGCCCCCATGAGCTTCAGGGACCGGTCCCTCAAAGCTTTCAAAGTCATGGCCCGGCAGTCGGAACACAACTTCAAGTCGTGGTCTTGGTCCAGACACCAGAGACATACCTTTTGGGGTTCCGTCACCGACATGGTGCGGTGGCAGGTGGGGCACAGCTTGAACCCTGTCTTCCTATATGACATCCTATACAGACTAGCACAAAATCTTCTACAAAAAGGTTGAAAAAGGCCTGTCAAAAAAGACAGAGGGTAGCTTGATTCTGGATCTGCGCTAACCATCTTGGAAGAAAAAAAAATGGATGTGCATGCTCCTAGGTGGTGCCTTTATAGGCAACCGTGACATCACAAACGGCTCCAACAGCGCCAACAATGCCATGTGGATCTGAACGGCGTCACCCGACGGCAGGCGCAAGGGTGTTGCTCAGCAAAAGTTCTGGATTCCAAGTTGATGCCGTGGAATTCTAAGGTAGGGAATCTGCAGCTAAAAGACTCTATCAGATAAATAGTTTGTGAATTGCATTTTACAGTATGTAAGTAGTACTACTGTAGCACTACTTTACATACTACACAATGCGGTTTGTGAGCAGGACCCTCAGTGTCAAGCAAGATTGTGTTACAACAGGAATTTGCCTTATTGGCATAACGCCCCTCTGGGGGATAGTGATGTGATCCTGCATTTGATCAAACCAAATCCCATTAGTGGCAAGGGAAATCTAGCACATCATTCCTCTGCCCCTATGCAAAGAGTAGTCTTCCCCCATGATGGTAGCTCCTCGCCAGCTCCCCATATGCAGAAAGAGAGGAATACATGAAGAGTAGAAACAGATGGTTTCCTCACCTCAACCAGAAAAGGACAGTGGCAGGTGGTGAGGAAGTTAGAAGGACTGGGAGAGTCACAGGAGCCCACTGTACACCTCGCTGTCCATGGGTGCCACAAAGTGGTAAGGAACAGCTGCATTGGAAAAAAAGTACTTGCCCCACTGGGACATAATTTCATGAGACACTTCAAATAGAGAATGCATTTTAAACAATGGTTTTCATGAAGGTCTTGGGCACACATGCCACATCCATATTTTTTGTAAGGTATTAGGCTGTAATCAGATGCCGGGGTGAAGGGAATAATCTGTGACACTAAGGATCTGATTTAGAGTTTGGTGGATGGGTTACTCCAATACCATTATGTCCTATGGGATTTATTTTTCGGCGGACTGGATATCCGGCAACACTGTGACAGAGTAATCCATCCCCGAAACTCTAAATCAGGCCCTAAGTCTCACATGTGGAAGGGAGAACCATGGATGCCCAGGAAGGGCAGGACACCAACAGTAAGCAAGTGCAGAATGGCATGAGTTTGGAAGACCCTAGAGAAATATGACCCTTTGTATTCTATGGTCAGGAGGGATTGTTAGGCAACCACTTAAGCACATTGAAATGTGATTGTTACAGGCTGCAATCATTTGTTTTGCATGGGGAATGCTTTTCATATTGTATTTAGGCCAACAGGCCTATGTTGTTCATGGTGAAAGGTACTGTAAAAAAGGCCAAATGTTTTTCTTTTTAACCCCTTCACTGCCAGGCCTTTTCCCCCCTTAGGTGCCAGGCCTTGTTTGGGCTATTTGGGGCAATTTGCGCATAGGCCCTCATAACTTTTTGTCCACATAAGCTACCCACAACAATTTTCTGTCCTTTTTTTTCAACATCCTAGGGATTCCAGAGGTACCCAGAGCTTGTGGGTTCCCCTGGAGGAGACCAAGAAATTAGCCAAAATACAGAAAACATTTTTTTTTTTTTTTTAAATGGGAAAAAAGGGCTGCAGAAGAAGGCTTGTGGTTTTTCCCCTGGAAATAGCATCATCAGAGGGTTTGCGGTGCTAAAATCACCATCTTCCCAGCTTTCAGGAACAGGCAGACTTGAATCAGAAAACCCACTTTTTTTCAACACAATTTTGGCATTTTACTGGGACATACCCCATTTTTACTATTTTTATGTGCTTTCAGCCTCCTTCCAGTTAGTGACAGAAATGGGTGTGAAACCAATGCTGGATCCCAGGCAGCTAAACATTTCTGAAAAGTAGACAAAATTCTTAATTCAGCAAGGGGTCATTTGTGTAGATTCTACACAGTTTTCCTAGAGAAAATAACAGAAAAAAATTAAAAATATATTGAAACTGAGGTGAAAAAACAGCCATTTCTATCCACGTTTTCCTCTGTAACTTTTCCTGCGATATCAGATTTTTAAAAGCAATAAACTGTTATATCTGCTGGACTCTTCTGGTTGCGGGGATATATAGTGCTTTGTAGGTTCACCAAGAACCCTAGGTACCCAGAGCCAATAAATGAGCTGCACATTACAATGAGTTTTCATTGTATACTGGGGATACAACAATTTATTTGGTAAAATATAAAGAGTCAAAAATAGGTATCAAGTAAACCTTTGTATTTCCAAAATGGGCACATGATAAGGTGTTGAGAAGCAGTGGTTAGTTGCACATCTCTGAATTACGGGGTCCCCATGCTAGCATGTGAATTACAGGGCATTTCTTAAATAGACGTCTTTTGAATACACTGTCTTGCATTTGGAAGGAAAAAATGTAGGAAAAGACAAAGGACAATAACACTTGCTCTGCTATTCTGTGTTCCCCCAAGTCTCCCAATAAAAATGGTACCTCACTTATGTGGATAGGCCTAATGCCCGCAGCAGGAAATGCAACATGGAAGCATCACATTTTTACATAGAAGTACAAGTTACTTACCTTCGGTAACAAAATATCTGCTAGAGACATATTCTAGTTGCAGATTCCTTACCTTAGAATTTCCCCCAGGCGTCAGACTGGATCCGGAGATTTTTCTTCAAGCAATACCCTTGCGTATCAGTAGCTGGCGTTGGTCGAATCTGCGGGCGTCATTGGCATCGTAGTCGCCGTGATGACATTGGGTGTAGTATATAGACGGCGCCTTTGCGCAGTGATGTCAGTTTCTTTTAACGACTTTCCACGCCAAAGTGCAGAACCGCCAAGAACACTGAGATTGGTGCGCCAGAGCTAAGGATCTGAAAGGGGAATCCCTGTCCCTAGAAATCAGTTTGCAAGCAAGGAGGATGGGTGGGCGGTACGGCATCTGCAACTAGAATATGTCTCTACCAGATATCACGTTACGAAGGTAAGTAACTTGGGGCCATATGTACGAACACTTTTTCCCATAGACACAGGATGGGTAAAAACCTTTGCTACATCTGGCCCTTGTACATCTGATAGAGACTTCTAGTTGCAGATTCTTTACCTTAGAATAGATACCCAAGCAATGCTATCCTCGGAGGTGGGCTGTGAACCAAGATCATACTAGGAAGTCCTGCAGGACCGAACTACCAAGGTAGCCATCCCGACGGACCTGACTGTCCAGGCAGTAGTGTTTGGCAAACATGTGCAGGGACTCCCACGTAGCTGCCTGGAAGATATCCCAGACAGGAACTCCTTGTGTTAACACAGTGGAAGCAGCAGTAGATCTGGTGGAATGAGCACGCAAGCCATCAGGGGGTTGCACCTTGGCCAAAGCGTAGCACAGTTTGATGCAAAGAAGCACCCATTGAGAAATGGTATGCTTTTGCACCGCCTTCACTTTTTTCGCACCCACATCCCGACAAACAGTTGATCGTCCACCCGGAAATCTTTATTACGATTAAAATAGAACGCCAACACTTTTTTTGGGTCCAGACGGTGGAGTCTCTCCTCCTCAGGAGAAGGATGTGGGGGTGCATAGAAAGTAGGCAGGGTGATGGACTGGCCTACATGAAAAGGCATAACCACCTTTGAAAGGAAGGAAGCCTTAGTGCGCAACACCACTTTGTCAGGGTGAACAGACAAGTATGGAGGTTTAGACAAAAGGGCTTGAAGCTCACTCACCATGCGAGCAGAGGAGATGGCAACAAGAAAGACAGTTTTGAAGGTGAGTAGCCGTAAGTGACAATTGTGCATCGGCTCAAAGGGAGTACACAATAAATAAGTATGGACAAGATTGAGGTCCCACTGAGGCATGATAAATGGAGTAGGAGGAAATAAATAGGTGAGGCCTTTTAGGAATCTACTCACAATAGGAGATTTAAAAAGTGGGGGCTGATCAGGTAACCTAAGGAAGGCTGAAATGGCAGATAAATACCCTTTAAGGGTGTCCAAAGCAGTGCCCTGCTGGGCCAAAGAAAGAATAAACAAAAGAACCTCGGATAGAGGGGCAGAGAGGGGATCAACAGATTTGTTGGTGCACCATGCCACAAATTTATTCCAATGACAGGCGTATAGAGTTTTGGTGGATGGACGCCTGGCTGCCAAGATAACATTGCAGACTTCGGGCGGAAGATCAAGAGTCGTCAACTGGCACCACTCAATCTCCATGCATGAAGGCGGAGGTTGGACAGGTTCGGGTGAAGGACTGTCCCATGTTGCTGCGACAGAAGATCCGCCCGAAGAGGCAGTCTGAGTGGAGGATCGATGGACAAGCTCAATACCTCTGGATACCAGAATCTCCGTGCCCAGTCCGGAGCCACCAAGATGACTTGGGGCCGGTCGTTCCTGATCTTCCAGAGAACTCTGGGCAGAAGTGGTATAGGCGGAAAGGAGGCTGGAGTTCCACTTGAGACGAAAAGCGTCTCCGAGCAAGTGCCGTCTTGGAAACTCCAACGCGCAAAACAGCTGACATTGTGCGGTCTCTGCGGAGGCGAACAGATTTAACCAAGGCTCTCACCCACTGCAGAAAGAGACCTTGTTCCATCTCCGGATGGGGACACTATTCGTGATCGGCTGAGTTTGTCCGCTCTAGCGTTGAGAGAACCCGCCAGATGTTAAACCACCAGGGTAATGCCCTTATTTTCCAGCCATGTCCAGAGGTGTAGTGCTTCCTGACAAAGGGTCCAGGACCCTACTTGTTGCAGTACCACATGGCGGTAGTATTGTCCGTGAACACCTCCACTACTTTCTCTTTGAGAGAGGGAAGAAATGCTTTCAACGCAAGCCTGATCGCCCGGAGCTCCAGAAGATTGATATGGAGCCCAGACTCCGCCAAAGACAAGAGGCCAAAGATCTCCGCCTCTCCCAAGTGGCCGCCCCAACTGATAAGTGACGCATCTGTCACTATAGATAAATCTGGTAGGGGAAGGGAGAGGGACCTGCCGCGGGCCCAATGTGGATTCGAAAGCCACCACTGCAAGTCTTTCGCAGTTCCCTCCAAGATCTGGACCATGTCGGAGAGATTCCCCTGATGTTGTGCCAACTGGAACTTCAAGTCCCACTGCAGAGCCCGCCATGCCATCTGTCATGTGTTACTAACAGAATGCATGAGGCCATGAGGTCCAGCACCCTCAGAGTCATTCTCACTGAAACCCAAGACAGACGCCAAAAGATTGGAATCTTAGCCTGAATGTCTTGGACTTGCTTTTCGGGAGGATAATCCCGAAACTGCACTATGTCCAGAACAGCTCCGATGAAGTGGAGCATCTGAGAGGGCGTAAGGTGTGACTTCAGCACATTTATAGTGAACCCCAGCATGTGCAGGAGGTTCGTCGTAGTCTGAAGGTGGGAGACGACTTTCTGGGCCAAGTCCGCCTTCAAAAGCCAGTCGTCGAGGTAGGGGAAGACTGACACCCCTAGCCTGCGCAGATGAGCCAAAGGGGAGCACGGTAAACTGAAAGTGCTCGTGACCTACCACGAATCGTAGGTAATCGTAGATAGCGTCTGTGGGCAGGCAGGATAGGGATGTGGAAATAAGCATCCTGCAAGGTCAACGCTGCCATCCAGTCTCCTGGGTCCAAGGCAGACAGAACCTGAGCTAGGGTGAGCATTTTGAATTTCTCCTTCTTGAGGAAGTAGTCCAGGTCCCGAAGGTCTAGGATGGGACGTAATTCCTTGTCCTTTTTTGGCACCAGAAAGTAGCAGGAATAACAACCATGACCTACTTCGGGCAAAGGGTCCTTTTCTATAGCTCCTTTGGCCAAGAGAGCTGCGACTTCCTGGTGGAGAAGTGCCAAATGATCCTCTGGCAGGTGACTGAAGGATGGAGGCATGGCTGGTGGAGCAGATTCAAAAGTGAGGGAGTAGCCCTTTCAAACGATTTGCAAAACCCACTTGTCCGTAGTGATGGATTCCCAGTGGGGCAGGTGATGGCGAATCCTGCAGCCAACTGGATGGAATTGGGGGAACGGACTAGGAGGGTTTGGAGGCTGCAGCGGGGGCAGAGATGGACTGGGCGGACCTCTAGTTCCCTGTCCCACGGCCACGTGGGATTCTGCATGCCCGGCCACGCAGTGGCTGGACAGCATGGGTGGCATGGTGGCTGCGTGGAGGACTGCAGGTGGCGAGGGGCAGAGGTAAGACCAAGGGACCGAGCCATAGCCCGGGAATCCTTGAATCTCTCCAAGGCAGAGTCCGGTTTGTCTCCAAAGAGACGGGAGCCATCAAAGGGCATGTCCATGAGGGACTGTTGGACATCCCCAGAAAAAATAGAAGTACGCAACCAGGCGTGGTATCTCAAGGCCACCGTCGTAGCAACAGATCTGCCCAGAGAGTCAGTCGTGTCCAGCCCACAATGGATTGTGAACTTTGCTGCATCTCTTTGCGGCAGGACTTGCGCGACCGTATCCCACAAAGAGTGGGTATAGTGGCCCAAAAGGCATGCAGTGTTCACAAAACGCAGTGCGAGACTGGAGGAAAAAAATAACTTCTTACCAAACTGTTCCAGCCTTTTTGATTCCCTGCGGAAGGGAATGCGCCTGAAGAAGAGGAAGCCTGTATGACAAGACTCTCAGGTGTGGGGTGTTAGGGCATGAATTTAGGGTTGTTCGGAGTGGGCCGATGGCGTCATGCAATAGTCCTATTCACAGGAGCCCCTGTGTTGGGTTTGGACCAAGTACCCAAAAGGACATCGGTGAAGGTTTCAATGAATGGCAAAAGGGGTTCTGATGTTGAAGCACCAGGCTGACGCACCCCCGTCAGGAGATTGTATCTGACCTCTACAGTAGGAAGCTCAAGTCGGAGAGCGATGGGACCTCTTCGAGTTCTTCTTCTTATCTGCACCCGAAAATTTAGAAGAAGGCAAGTGGTGATGGCTCCGCGAATGGTCTTGTGACCTTCCTCTCAGTCGAGACCGGGACTTACGCGGAGTTGAGTGCCGGGCCGCCATGAGCTTGAGGGACCGCTGCCTCAAAGCCTTCCGGTGCATGGCCCAGCACTTGGAGCACGACTTTGGGTCATGGTTGTGACAAACCTTATGCGGATCCGTCACAGACATCGTGCAGTGACTGTCCTCGCACGGCTTGAAACCGGTCTTCGGGGACATCCTCGATGCACCAAACATCTCATGAAAACTTGAAAAAACAGTTGAAGTTGGTCAAAAAGAGACCAGGGTAGCTCTTCTCCGGATCAGCGCCCGGCGCGGAAAGAAAAGAACTGACGTCACTGCGTGACGGAGGCTTCTATATACTACACCCAACATCATCACAGCGACTACGATGCCAAAGACGCCTGCGGACTCGACCCACGCCACCTACTGATGCACAAGGGTATTGCTAGATGAAAAATCTCCGGATCCAGTCTAACGCCTGGGGAAATTCTAAGGTAAGGAATCAGCAACTAGAAGTCTCTATCAGATATCTGACATGTTTTTTAGGAAGTGCCTAGCTGTAGATTTTGGCCTATAGCTCAACCGACACCTAGGAAAACCTATCAAACCTGTGCATTTTTCAAAACTAGACACCGAGAGGAATTTAGAATGGGGTGACTTGTAGGCAGGTTCTGTTACCCAGAATCCTTTGAAACCTCAAAATTTGGTAAAAAAACTATTTTTTCCTCACAGTTCGGTGAAAGAAAGTTCTGGAATCTGAGAGGAGCCACAAATTTCCTTCCACCCGGCATTCCCCAAAGTCTCCCTATAAAAATGGTACCTTGCTTGTGAGGATAGGCCTAGTGCCCGCGACCGGAAATGCCCCAAAACACAACATGGACACATTATATTTTCCCAAAGAAAACTGACCTGTTTTTTGCAAAGTGCCTAGCTGTGGATTTAGGCCTCTAGCTCAGCCGGCACCTAGGCAAACCTACCAAACCTGGACATTTCTGAAAATTAGACACCTAGGGGAACCCAGGATGGGGTAACTTGTGGAGCTCTCACCAGGTTCCGTTACCCAAAATCATTAGCAAACATCAAAATTTGGCAAAAATAAAAACACTTTTTCCTCATGTTTCGGTGCTGCAAAGTTCTGGAATCTGAGGAAGGCCACAAACTTCCTTCTACCCAGCATTGCACCACATCTCCCGATAAAAATGGTACCTCATTTGAGTGGGTAGGCCTATTGCCCGTAACAGGAAATGCCCCAAAACACTACGTGGACACATATCAAAATTATCAAATACAAAACTACTTGTTTTTGCAGGGGGGCACCTTCGTTTTTGGTCCTGGGATCCAGCAGCCATCTAGGGAAACGTACCAAAACCAGACATTTCTGAAAACTAGACACTTGAGGGAGTCCAGGGAAGTGTGACTTGCGTGGATCCCCCAGTTTTTTCTTACCCCGAATCCTCAGCAAACTTCAAATTTAGCTGAAATTTTTTTAATTTTTACCTCATTCTGTGTGGGATCACCGCACAGGCACACATTTCCTACCACCCAACGTTCCCCTAAGGCTAAACCAGGTCGAAATTGAGGGGGAACCAAAGCAGGTCCAAAAGGGCAGTTTGAAAAAAAATGTTTTTAGGCTGACAAGTGGGCAGAATTTTTATCGGTATAGATGCGACAATGCTGGGTGGTTGGAATTTTGTGGATTCCTGCAGATTCCAGAAGGTTCCCTCACAAAAATATACGGAAAATGTGTGATTTCAAGCACAGCTGGAGGTTTGAAGGGCATTGTGGGTAGGAAAATGGTACGGGGTGCATGTGAAGCACACCACCCTGGACTCACCCAGATGTTTAGTTTTCAGATGTGTCTAGGTCTCGCAGATTTTTCTACATGGCAGCGTCCCAAAGTTCAAAAAGTGCAGCCCTCACCATTCCAAGTGGGACGATTTTGAGAGTTAGACAAGCTCTAATGGCCCAATTGTAAAACTAAAACCCAAAATAATCAAATGTCCTCTTGCTTGCTGTTCGGATAAGATCTTTTAGTGTGTGTGGTGGGGGGAGAGCTGAAAGACTGTTACCCCCTTCAGTTGGGTTGTGGACATAACCATGCCCATACAGGTGGGTAGCCACCACCCCATTATTTTTTTTTAATTCCCTTCATCTAGTAGGCTTTCTGCCCCCCTGGGGAGTGGATCGGGGGTAATTGCCCCATTTGCCCACCAGTGGGCAGAACAACTTTGTCCCCATTTATTTGGGGTGGGGGTATGGCCATACCCCCACCCTCTTATTTGAAAAAAAATATTCCCTGGTCTCGTCTAGACTTTCTGCCCCCACTTGGGGGCAGATGGGCCTTACAAAAATAGGCCGATCTGCCCCAAGGGGAGCAGAAATGGCCAACAGTAATGTGCCCCATGGGGATCGACCCTTGCCCAAGGGGCTGCCCCCCAAACAAAACATGCATGCACACATCAATCCCTGGCGCCTAGGTGGTTTCTGTCCCCCCTGGGGCAGATCGGCCTTATAGAAATAGGCCTACCTGCCCTCAAGGGAGGCTGAAATGGCCTAAAATAAATTGCCCCCCCTGGAGAGCGGCCCTTGCCAAAGGGGCCGCTCCCATTATACATAAAAACGAAATAAACAACCAAAATAAACCCATCCCTGGTGTCTAGTGGGCATTTCTGTAGCCCGATCGATTCATAATCTGGCTGCAGAAATGCTCTAAGAGACATCAAAGGAAAGGAAAAGGCCTTTACTTTCCTTTGATGCCTCTGCCTGCCCCAGCCCCGATCGGAAGAGGAATGCAAAGCATTTCTCTTCCGATCTTTGCATTTCTCTTCCGATCCGTGCAGAAAGGTGAGCTTCCAGCACGACAAGGTGGCCTCTGATGAGGTCAGTGTGTGATTGCGCCCTCATGTCATCAGACGTCACTGGGGGGCCGGAGGGCCGGGGGTGCAAGGGGAAGCGATTCCCCTTCCATCCCTGCCCATGGGAGGGGGGTGCGAGGTCCTTGGGAGGGCGCTAGCACTTTCCCTGAGGGCCGGTACCAGGACGAGGTACTCTCGTCCTCGGCACATGGCAACTATGACCGAGTGTGAGACCACCTTGTCCTGGGCACCCGATATTAAAGGCTGTATGCCCTTTATATTTATATGTGGCAAAGTCAGGAGGCATTACTTTTGAATAGGGAAGCAGCGTATGAACCAAATAGCATAGGCTAGATTTAGGGGGCTGATTACCTTTCATCACATTTCTTTAGGCTTTGTGATTTGCACCCTGGGTATTAAGCTAATTGCCTTTAGGAAGTATTCCAATTTGTAATTAAACGTTAAAGCTTGCATATATATATACTTTTGTATGTAGAATTTAGTTTTGTGTGCATTAAAGTAAAGCACTAACACTGATTATTTTTATCGTGTGCGCGGCTGAGTTCTGGGTGTGTAGCACACAACACTTCTCGGAATCAGTCTTAGATTGCTGTGCCTCATTATCTAGAGTCAAGTGCTAAATGGAGTACTAGGGGCCACAAGTACAAGGATCCGGTTTTGTGACTCGCAAACTGCAAGTTTTAGAGACTCGCAATTTGCAAGTCGCAAAACCGGATGTACAACAGTGTACTTTACACTGTTTGCGATTCCCAATGGGGTCGCAAATGACCTACCACATGAATATTCATGAGGTAGGTTGCAATTTGCGACCCCATTGGGAATGGCCGCCTTCACAGGGATGGTGGCCTGCTGGAGACAGCAGACCACTATGTCTGTGACTGCTTTTAAATAAAGCAGATGTTTTTTAAATGCAGCCGTTTTCCTTCAAGGAAAACGAGATGCATTTCAAAAACAAAAATGAAAAGTTTTCTTTTCATTTTTTCAGAGCAGGCAGAGGTCCGTGGGACCACTGCCTGCTCTGAAAAAATATTTTCGCTGCTATTCACAATGGGGATTCGCATTTGCGAATGGGTTAGCACCAGTTCGAAACTGGTGCTAACTGCGATTGTTTTGCGACTGCATTCGCGGTCACAAAACAATCATACATACCATTTGGATTCGGAATTAGGAAGGGACGCCCTTGACACGCCGCTTCCTAATATAGAATCGCAAAACCCAAACTGTGATTCAGTAACAAGATACTGAATCGCAGTTTGGGCTTTGTACATCCCAAAAAGCATTTTTCAAGTCGCAAACAGGCCGATTCTGCTATTCGGCCCCTATGCGACTTGAAAAATGCTTCGTACATCTGGCCCTTGGTTCCCAGTATGAGAGTCCATGGAATGGAGGTCGCAGAACACTACAGATTCAAGAACTTCATTGAAACAATAAGGGCTCAGTAACATTGTGCATCCGTTGATTTGCAAAGATCAGTTCCAGAGGCGAGAGTACTAACACTAGTACTGCTCTCCTGAAATCTGATGGAGGAATAAAAAGTTTAACTTTTCTCAGTAAATGAAGTTAAAAAGAAGCTCTTTCTGACAGTTTGGCAATGTGTTCCTTCAAGTCAAGATTTTTTTCATTTATAAAGCAAAGAATTTAGACCTGTGGAACTAGCGAGCCAGAGCTCTCCATGGGGGCCATGAGCCATTCTCGAACTATGGGGGTAAGGGAGACACTGCATTTGAGTAGTTTTAAGAAAAGCGATGCGTTTGATTAATTAACTTAGCATGCAGTATTTACAATTTAGCTATCCTGGTCACATTTGGATACCATTTTGCTTCATTCGAGCATAAATTAAAGGATATGTTTTTGTCCTGCAACAAAGAACCATGATTTAAAAGCCAGTTTGATGGGGAGATATAATTGAGCCTTGTAGATTGCTGTATTTTAATTTAAGTGCTGCTGATTTGTTGGAGTCCAATTTAACAAATGATCAGAATCGGTTAGAACCATTCCATACATACCCATTCTGGATGAAAGAATGTCTAACACAAGGTTATGACTGATAGTGCCACCAAGAGATCGAGTATAATCTGGGGATCATCCAGACATCTAAGTGTTGTATCTTTTATTCTAAGGGTAGCTTTCTCCTTACTTTTGGGTTGAAATCAGGATTTACATGTCTTTCATAGATTATGCTTGGACATGTGAGTCACAAGCTGCTGAGCAAAGCTTTCTCAATTATCTTGCTTTGGAGTTAAGCATTCACCTGCTGTGTAACAGATCTTCAACCTACTCTTAAAAACAACAGGAAAATAAACAAAAACTCACGTGACTAAATCAAGGTCTACACTAAATAGAATAAATAATATGATCGCTTCATTATTTCCGTATTGTAGGTGGCAGATGGCATAAACTATACTGTGGCAGAAAATATCGAAGTCGCTCCGGACTGTTGACCAGTGGGGCCAGGATTTGTTTTGATGTGGCAATTACACCGACGGAGAGTGCAAGCCAACTTTTTGCACAGAATGACCAGTGCAAAAATAACATTTTGTTGAAAGTGGCTGGGAAGAATGTTAATCCAAGACAGACAAAGCAAGACAAGGCACCAGTGCAAAATTATCCAACTAGCACAAAAATGTGCGTCGCTGTTGCATTTTATACAGCCCCAAAGAAAATGAAATGTCAAATTCCCTGAAGATGTAATTCTAGGGTAGTCAAGCATTTTTTTTTACATTTACTGAATTCAATCTGGAAACAATTTGTCAGTGTTGTGCAGGATTTAGGGAAACTAATACTGGCAGATAGTGTAACATAAAATGTTATTTTAACTGCAAATTGTCCAGGATGCATATGTTATTAGGAACAATTTGCATTATAACAACAATTTGCATTTAAAATAAAATGCTGTGAAAAAATATACATTAATTAAATACATTAAGTACATCAATCCAGTACAATAAAATAAATGTAATCACATAGACTGCCATGATTGGGGAGCTTTAAAGTGCATGACCTCAAAAACTTTGTCAATGACAACTTCTACAAAGAAAACCTTTCCCTACCTGATAGACATGGAATGCGTTGGTAGCTTTACCTCTGAGAAAAACAGAGGGAATCCAAACATTAATAAGTGCACGATGTGATCTAGAAAAACAAAAAATTGAATATTATAAGACCAACTAATAAATAAGGGAAGTATTAAATAAATTGTCAGTATTATTATGAAAAAATATGTTTTGAAAATCAGCAGTGACAGAAGAACAAGTTTATTACCTTCGTTAATGCATTATCTGGAAGAGAGTCTATCTAGCTGCAGATTCCTTACCTCTGATTTTCCCAGGCATCAGGCTGGATACAGAAACTTTTGCTGAGCAATACCACTTGTGCGCTCCATCGGTTGGCTCCATTGGCTCCGCATGGCGTCGTTAGTGCCGGAAGTGATGCCGCGGACACCCATATAGGCACTCCCCAGGCTTGCGGATGTCAGTTACTTTAATCACAACTTTTCACGCCAGAAGCACAGAGCCATGATAAGAACTGGTGCATATGTGTGCCCAAACTGGGGCCCTGAAAAAGGGCTCACCCTAACTCTAGTAAACTATTCTGTAGAGCGGGAGGCATGGGTGGGTGTACGTAACCTGCAGCTAGAGTCTCTACCAGATTATGTGTTACTGGAGGTAAGTAACTTATTCTTCTGATAGAAACATCTAGCTGCAGATTCCTTACCTTTGATTAGATACCCAAGCATGTCCTCCTGGCCGTGGGCTGCAGACAAATGTTTTTAGACTAGAAAGTCCTGCAGGACCGAACAGATTAAATGCTCGTCCCTGAGAACCTGACTATCCAGGCAGTAATGTCTGGCAAACATCTGCATAGACGTCCACAGTGCTGCCTGGCAGATGTCCAAATCTGGGACTCCAAGTGATAATGCAGTGGTCACAGCTTTTCCCCTGGTGGAATGGGCCTGCAAGCCCTTGTGAGGCTGCTTCTTAGGCAGGGCGTAGCAGATCTTAATACAGAGAACAATCAAGCGCAAAATGGTCCGCTTCTGTACTAACTGACCCATCTTCGCTCCCACATACCCCACAAAGAGTTGGTCATCCACTCAGAACTCTTTTGTGCAGACAAGGCAGAACGACAATGCTCTTTTTGGGTCCAGCTGGTGGAGTCGCTCCTTTTCCTAAGAGAAATGTGGAGGAGAAAAGAGGGTCGGGAAAGTGACGGTTTGACCCAGATGAAATGGGGTCATCACCTTAGGAAGGAAAGAGGAACGGGTGTGTAGCACTACCTTTTCTGGAAATATCATGAGATACGGCTGCTTAGATAATAAGGCCTGTATCTCACTCACCCTCCTGGCAGATGTTACTGCAACTAAGAAGGCTGTCTTGATGGTAAGCAGCCAGAAGGGACAATTGTGCAGTGGCCCAAAGGGAGCACACATACGGTAAGCGAAAACCAGGTTAAGATCCCACTGAAGCATGCTAAAGGGCGTATGGGGAAACAGATTTACAAGACCTTTAAGAAGCCTATTTACAATAGGGGACTTGAATAGCCAAAAAAAAGTCAGACAGAGCAGAGAGATAGCCCTTCAGAGTGCCCAGAGAGGAACCCTGTTGGGCAAGAGAAAGAGAGAGATGGAGAATATCAGATAGAGAGGCAGATAGAGGATCTATAGAATTCTTTGTACAATATCCTACAAATCTTTGCCAAAGGCAGGCGTCTACTGTTTTTGTGGAGGAACACCTAGCTGCCAAGCTAAAGTTACCGACTTCGGGAGGAAGGTCGAAAGCTGTCAACTGTCACCACTCAATCTCCACGCACGAAGGCACAGAATTTACTGGTTTGGGTGGAGAACCCTCGCCTGCTGCTGCAACAGAAGATTCTCCTGAAGGAGCAACCTGATCGGAGGATCAATGCTCATTTTTAGAAACTCAGGATACCAGACTCTCCATTCTCAGTCTGGAGCCACAAGGATTACTTGGGCCTGGTTGTTCTTGATCTTCTTGAGAACTCTGGGCAGGAGTGGTAAGCTCCACATGTGATGAAAAGCGTGGTTGAGGAATTGCCCACTTGGAAACTCCAACACCCAATACTGCTGTACGTTCTCTTCAGAGGCGAATAGATCTAACCAAGGCTCTTCCATAGCTGAAAGAGGCCTTGCACCACCTCTGAATGGAGACGCCATTCGTGATCCACTAGCCATCGAAGGCTGAGAACCTGCCAGGTGTTGAACCACCAGCGTTACGCCCTGCTGCTCCAGCCATGTTCAGAGATGCAGGGACTCTTGACAAAGGGTCCATGACCCCATTCTGCCCTGCTTGTTGTAGTATCCCTTGGTGGTAGTGTTGTCTGTGAACACCTGTACTAGCTTCCCCTTAATCAAGGTTAGAAATGCCATCAACGCTAATCGGATCGCCCTGAGCTCCAACATGTTATGTGGAGTCTGAATTTTGCAGGAGACCAGGGTCCTCTGATCTCCACCTCTCCCAGATGACTGCCTCATCCCAGTAGTGACACATCTGCCACTACTGTAAGGTCTGGTTGGGTAAGGGAGAGGAGTCTGCCTCTCACCCAATCGTGGTTCGAAGTCCACAACTGCAAGTCTCTTGCAGTTCCCTCTGAGATCTGGACGTGGTCGGAGAGAATTCCCTGATGCTGCGCCCACTGGAACTTCAGATTCCACTGCAGAGCCCACATATGCCATCTGGCATGTTTTACCAGCAGGATGCAGAATGCAGGAGGCCATGAGGCCCAGGAGCCTCAGAGTCAGACTCACCAAAACCCAGGAGAGAGGCTGAAACATCGGCATCATAGCCTGAATATCCTGGACTCGCTGCTTGGGAGGATAAGCCCGAAACTGCACTGTGTCCACAACAGCTCTTATGGAAGAGAGCATCTGAGAGGGAGTCAGATGTGACTTTGGCATGTTTATAGTGAACTCCAGCAAAAGCAGAAGGTTCGCTGTAGTCTGGAGGTGGGAGACAACAGCCTGGGGCGAGGCCGCCTTCAACAGCCAGTCGTTGAGTTAGGGGAAGGCTGAAACCCCTGACCTGCGCAGATGAGCTGCAACCACTGCCATCACCTTCGTGAACACTGAGGGGCGCTGCTAAGGCCAAATGGCAGCATGTTGAACTGAAAGTGTTTGTGGCCTACCTTGAAACATAAGTAACACCTGTGGGCCGGCAGGATGTGGATATGAAAATACCCATCCTGCAAGTCCAGCACTACCAACCAGTCTTCTAGGTAGTAGAGGGCAGACAAGACCTGAACCAACGCAAGCATCTTGAACTTCTCCTCCTTGAGGAAGGAATTTACGGTCAATAGGTCCAGAATAAGGCAAAGACCCTTGTTCTTTTTGGGTATCAGAAAGTACCGGGAATTACAACCACTGCGTTCTTCTGAACCCTTTCTATGGCTCTCTTGGCCAGGAGAGCTGTAACTTCCTCTCAGAGTAGTAACAGATGATCCTCCGCCAGCCATTTGAATGTTGGCGGAATGGGGGTAGGAAAGGATTGGAAAGGCAGGGTATGGCCCTTCATGATGATCTGCAGTCACCATGCATGTGATGCTACAAACTTCCAGTGGAGGAGATGATGGTGAGTTCTCCTTCCAATTGAGCCAGCATAGTCCTGCAGATCCAAACTAGGAGGGCTTTGAGGCTGCAGCTCTCGGGCTGTGTGGCATACGACTTCTGGCCTGGACACCCTCTAGGTCTGAAGGAACCGTGCCCATGTCCTCGCATACCCTGGGTCGGTGGCGTGGGACCGTGGCTGGCATAGGGCTGGCATGGTACCACTCCCCTTCTGTAGCCACAAAAAGGGCGAACGGCAGACGATGGTTGAGGAGTCGCAGAGAAGCCCAAGGACTTGGCCATAGCCCTAGATTCCTTAAAGCGCTCCACCGCCTAATCTGCCTTATCGCCAAACAAGCAAGTGCCATTTAAGAGCATGTCCATCAGGTTTGGACATCCCCTCAAAAAACAGATGTCCTCCGCCAGGCATGGCTCCTTAAAGCCACTGTCAAAGCAACCGCTCCGCCAATTGAGTCAATCATAACTAAGCCACACTGAATGGTGAACTTAGCTGCATCTCTCCCACCTTTTACTGCCTGGGAGAGTATGACCTGGGCCTTCTCCAGGACCTGAGGCAGCACTTGCGCAACCGTTTCCCAAATGGTATCTGAGAAATGGCCCAAAAAGCATGAGGTGTTCAATGACCTCAGTGCCAGGCTGGTGGAAGAAAACAACTTCTTCACAAGATGGTCCAGCCTCTGTCCGGGGAGCGGAAGGAAATGCGCCATGGGATGTGGAGGCTTGGACTACCAAGCTCTCAGGGGTGGGGTGTTGGCTGATGAAACTAGGGTCGCCCGGTGCAGGGCGATGGCATCAGAAGATCGTCCTATTTACAGAAGCCCCTGTACTGGGCTTTGGCCAAGTTCCAGCAGGAGGGTCTGTACGTACTTTGTTGAAGGGCAGAAGGGGTTCGGATGTAGAAGCCCCAGGCTGAAGCACTTCTGTCAAGATGTTTGTCTTGACAGTCACTGAAGGCCGTTTCAGAACCTCTGTTGCCCTATGCACCACCATTGCATAGGAAGCTCCCTCCTCCGTAACCACAGTTGGGGGAGAGAGCAACCCAGTATCTGGAGAGGTGTCTAGCCAACTGACCTCTCCTAGCTCCTCATACAAGATCTGTCCAACTGGTGCTCTAAGGGGTCCAGTGACCACTCCCACTCTTCTCCAATGCCTGGCTGTGAAAAATAAGGCTTAGGCAATGGTCTGGCACCTGTTTTTGTTCCGGCTCTGGAACATCAGTAATGAGAATGTGGCTGACGGCGCTGGGTGCATCATCATCGGGAACGGCGCCGTAGAAGGTCACCTGGATACGACCGGCGCCAGTCCGGATCCGTGAGACTCCCGGAGCTGAGGCCAAAGCTGCTGCCGTGGAACCAGTCGGGGCCTCCTTCAAACCTGCAAGACCAGAAGGCGCACCACAGGGGTCGGCTTGCTCAAATAGGCGGTGCATGGTCTTGTAAAACTACTTGATCTCAGTGGGTGTGGAACTGGCCCCCGGAAATGGAGAGAGGCGTGGAGTCAAACTGGGGAATGGCTCCGCAGAGCCATGCTGGCAACACCTATATTCCCCACTCGTCTTGTCGGCCGACGTATGAGATGAAGTCGAAGTCCTCTTAGACTTCTTCTTATGCTCTTTCCCGAGTGCCCTGAGGACCTCAAATGGGAAGACCAGGACCTGGGGTTCCGGGAGCAGTCCCGCAACTTCCTTCTTGACCATACCAAGACCTCCTCGGAGTCCCACGTGCCGGTGCTGCCGACTGCCGGGCCGCAAGGAGCTTTAGGGACTACTTCCTCAAAGCCTTCAGCGCCACGGCCCAGCAGTCCGAGCACAACTTGGAGTCGTGGTTGCGCTTGAGACACCAGAAGTAAATGAGATGGGGGTCCATAACAGACATAGGCAATACTAAGTTTGAACCCGCCTTTCTCAATGACATCCTCGACACACACAAAGAAAACCTCGACAAAATGTTTTAAAAAAAAGGCCTGTCAAAAAGTGACAGGGGTAGCTCTTTCCAGATCTGAGCTAACTGGCATGGAAAGAAAAGAACTGATGCCAGTGAACCTGGGTGGCACCTGCATAGGTGACCACAATGTCATTTCCGGAGCCAATGACACCACAAGGAGCTGACTGGAGCCACCTGAAGGTGCGCACAAGGGGTATTGGTCAGCAAAAGTTTCCGGATCCAGCCTGGGAAAATCAAAGGTAAGGAATTTGCTGCTAAAAGTCTCTATCAGATTTTCAAATTAACGACTAGTCTACATTACTGTTAGTTTAAATGTTCTTATTACTATGTCATACATGTAGTATCTGAACGCTGAAAGTGTGGCAACGAGAATATTCCTAGTGGAAGAACCCACTGCTTATCTCTAGAACCCACTGCCTATCTCTAAAGATAGCTGAGCAGCAGCAAGTATCATTTTTAGATTCAGATGCTCTTTAAATATAAAAAGCTGGGAATCCCCGTGTAAAAATGTAGCACATAACATATTATGGGTCCGATTTAGAGTTTGGCAGATGGGTTGCTCTGTCACAAACATGACAGATATCCTGTCCACCTTATTATAAGTGCAGTATATGTAGAGGTTACCGTTTTCAGTTACTATTTGTTGTGAATTACGATGGAGTAATTTCTGTCTTTTCCAGTTTTATGAAAAATTGAAAAAATGAGTGGTTATCATTGTTTGCACTTTTATATGGTATTAAAAAGTTATGGAGACAGTGCTTTTCTGCTGCCTACTGGGAATGCTTCTTTTATTACTCTTTACTTTCTGCATGCACCAACAGTGCATCATGGATTAAAACCACGTTTGTGCTGAAGTTTTCATGCCTGAGATCTCCGATGTTCTGTTTACATCATACTTACAGCGAGTGTTGAGCATTCAGTTACAAGACCTGCATACTCAAATCAGAGAGGAGAATAATGTGCTTTTTCCCTTTAATTTGATAGCAATCTGAAATGTACATTCATGTTGTATTTCCGCTATGTACAAATAGCGCCTCACAGCCTTCTGAGAGGCATGAAACTTCATGGAATGTGCAGGTCACGTGTTCCCTTGTGGTGCTGTATATTGTCACAAGGCCAGTTCTGGAGTCTGCTGCCTGAGGCTGCCAGGCTTCTTTTTTTCCAAAAATGAAAAATCATCATAAAAATAAATTTCCTTATAGAACTGCAATGGTGGGTTGCCTCAGATAAGAGCAGCATGCAATGTACCTTTTAAAGGAGGATATGATTGTCCCATCAGAAGTACAGCAACTAAATTTTACAACAGCCTAATCTGAAGTCTCAAAGCAGACCCAAGTTCTGCTGAAATTGGGCAAGCAGGTTAAAAAAAACTTGTAAATTGAGGATTCAAACTTCGAGCTACAATCAAGCTTGTTGCTAAATCTGCAGAGTGAAAAAGTCCATTTCACATTAATAGAAAATTTTAATTAATGAGAGAAATTATTGCATGCAAATTGACATTCCTAAGTGTTAAAACTATGCTGTATATCTTGTATTACAAACTGTATTTTAATTGTTTTTTTATTTGTAAATTCAAAATAAAATATTTGGTTAAAGTATTATCTATTTGTATTTTCAGTGTTTTTTTCACCATTAAATGTCTAAATTGCAAACTTCACATATGTAAAACAAAAAAATCCGTCACTCTGTGAAAACCATGTCAGATGATTGGAGTTTTGGTAGGGTTTTCTCAGTAACAATTTAAATTGATTTCCGGAAAGCTTAATTACAGGGAGTGCAGAATTATTAGGCAAGTTGTATTTTTGAGGATTAATTTTATTATTGAACAACAACCATGTTCTCAATGAACCCAAAAAACTCATTAATATCAAAACTGAATATTTTAGGAAGTAGTTTTTAGTTTGTTTTTAGTTTTAGCTATGTTAGGGGGATATCTGTGTGTGCAGGTGACTATCACTGTGCGTAATTATTAGGCAACTTAACAAAAAAAATATATACCCATTTCAATTATTTTTCATTACCAGTGAAACCAATATAACATCTCAACATTCACAAATATACATTTCTGACATTCAAAAACAAAACAAAAACAAATCAGTGACCAATATAGCCACCTTTCTTTGCAAGGACACTCAAAAGCCTGCCATCCATGGATTATGTCAGTGTTTTGATCTGTTCACCATCAACATTGCGTGCAGCAGCAACCACAGCCTCCCAGACACTGTTCAGAGAGGTGTACTGTTTTCCCTCCTTGTAAATCTCACATTTGATGATGGACCACAGGTTCTCAATGGGGTTCAGATCAGGTGAACAAGGAGGCCATGTCATTAGATTTCCTTCTTTTATACCCTTTCTTGCCAGCCACGCTGTGGAGTACTTGGACGCGTGTGATGGAGCATTGTCCTGCATGAAAATCATGTTTTTCTTGAAGGATGCAGACTTCTTCCTGTACCACTGCTTGAAGAAGGTGTCTTCCAGGAACTGGCAGTAGGACTGGGAGTTGAGCTTGACTCCATCCTCAACCCGAAAAGGCCCCACAAGCTCATCTTTGATGATACCAGCCCAAACCAGTACTCCACCTCCACCTTGCTGGCGTCTGAGTCGGACTGGAGCTCTCTGCCCTTTACCAATCCAGCCACGGGCCCATCCATCTGGCCCATCAAGACTCACTCTCATTTCATCAGTCCATAAAACCTTAGAAAAATCAGTCTTGAGATATTTCTTGGCCCAGTCTTGACGTTTCAGCTTGTGTGTCTTGTTCAGTGGTGGTCGTCTTTCAGCCTTTCTTACCTTGGCCATGTCTCTGAGTATTGCACACCTTGTGCTTTTGGGCACTCCAGTGATGTTGCAGCGCTGAAATATGGCCAAACTGGTGGCAAGTGGCATCGTGGCAGCTGCACGCTTGACTTTTCTCAGTTCATGGGCAGTTATTTTGCGCCTTGGTTTTTCCACACGCTTCTTGCGACCCTGTTGACTATTTTGAATGAAACGCTTGATTGTTCGATGATCACGCTTCAGAAGCTTTGCAATTTTAAGAGTGCTGCATACCTCTGCAAGATATCTCACTATTTTTGACTTTTCTGAGCCTGTCAAGTCCTTCTTTTGACCCATTTTGCCAAAGGAAAGGAAGTTGCCTAATAATTATGCACACCTGATATAGGGTGTTGATGTCATTAGACCACACCCCTTCTCATTACAGAGATGCACATCACCTAATATGCTTAATTGGTAGTAGGCTTTCGAGCCTATACAGCTTGGAGTAAGACAACATGCATAAAGAGGATGATGTGGTCAAAATACTCATTTGCCTAATAATTCTGCACTCCCTGCATATGCCATGACTCTTGTAATAAATCTAGCACACTTTTTTGTAACAAAAAAAAGGTGACCTATACAACACTCTCTTACAACTGCATTGACAAGCGAATGTCAGATGGATGGTAATATCTGCAGCACCAGCTCACTGATGGATTGATCTAGCTGCGAAGCACATAACATCAGTGCTTTGCAAGCCACTCAAAAAATGAACTAATTTGCCCCTCTGGGCACGTCTTTCTTTAAGACCCTCTTGCATTCCATAAAGTCTGGATCTCCTCGCGACCCTCTTCCTCCGTCAAACACTAGTACACTGCATTCTGACCTAATACTACTACTGACAGCTGTCCTCAACTCCTCCTTACAAGAGGGACGCAATTCCTCAGGCATGGAAGCACGCTATGCTTCTGCCCCTCTTAAAAAGCCATATTTGGATTCCTCAAGTTGGTCTAACTTCAGACCACATTCGATGCTTCCCTTCTTCACCAAAATCTTGGAGCAACTTGTTAATGTGCAACTTACCGCCTTGGTGGACTCTCAAAAAAAATTTCATCCCTCACAGTCGGGCCTTAGAGTGGGACATAGTACTGAATCCGCCCTTCTGGGAGTCACTAAACATCTAAGACGACTTCTGAATAATGGCGGATTGCCTGGGCTGATCTTACTCAATCTTAGCGTAGCCTTTAATACTGTTTCACATATCATTCTATTAGAAAAACTGGCGAACCTGGGTCTCCATGGGACAGTTCTATCCTGGATGATCTGGTCAAATCTTCTTTTCTCTGTCACCTGCTCAGGGCCACAATTCCGATGCCCTGAATTCTTGTCAGGGTAAAATCTAAAAGTAGATGAATACTACCTCATTAGTGTTTAATGTCGATAAGACAGAAGTTGGGTGATGGGTAAGAACCCACGGCTATGGGGTCCCCAGCAATGGCCCAAGACCTTAGGCAATCTCCCGGAACTGGTCTCCAAAGTAAAGAACTTAGATTTTTGGCTAGATGTCAGTCTGTTGATAAAATCTCAAATCACAAAGGTAGTGTCCACCTGCTTAGCTGTCCTGAAATGATGGAAAAAATCATCTGGATGCTTCCTTTCTCAGTTCAAAGTACAGTCATCCAAGCCTTGCTTTAATCAAGACTGGATTACGGAAACATCCTCTACTTAGGGGCAGGTAAGGCCTCTTTTAGACACCTACAAGTCTTGCAGAACTCTGCTACCAGGCTTCTATATTGTCTTCCCAAACATGTCTGTGTGTCATGTCTCCTTTGCAAATTTCACTAGCTTACAGTGGACAAACGCATACAGTTGAAAGCCTTATACTATATGCATAAAGCTAGATTGAGTACAGGTCCACTCTACCTATCGGAATTGGTGGTACCATACCAGCCAGCTCACTTCCTTCGATCGAGCAACCAGTACCTCTGTTTGGTTCCCAGAGTTAAAATGGCTCACATGGGCAGAACTTCTCATACTTGGGCCCTAAACTGTGGAACACCATACCTGAGTCCCTGATATGCTGCCCCTCACTGACCACCTTTCGTAAAAAGTCTGGTAGTCGGATCACTTTTCTCTGCCTTCCTGTTGAATCGCTGAGAAACTCTTTTTTGGATAGTTATGCGCTATACAAGATCTTACAATGATAGATAGATAGATAGATAGATAGATAGATAGATAGATAGATAGATAGATAGATAGATAGATAGATAGATAGATAGAGCAGAAGGGAGTATCTGGGCTCGTGTAGTCCTTTGTCCCACTGAAGATTTTTAACTTTGAAAAAAGAGATTTAGAACTTGGCGGATGGGTAAATCAGTCACAACGGTGATGAATATCCAGTCCGCCAAAATATAAATCCCATAGGCTGAAATGGGATTTAGCTTTCAGCAGGCGGGATATCCGTCACCTTTGTGGCTGAGAATGCCATCCACTAAGTTCAGAATCAGGCCCAAAGTCTGAACATAGAAATCTTTACACTGAAACTTTGTCCAGTGGCTCCCCAAAGACAAAACATCCTCCTTGGATACCGCTGGTTGCCTTGCCACATCAAACATTACCATCTCAGGCATTTTTTCTTCAAAGTTTTTTTCAAGTCCGAAGGTAAGTGGAGACCAGGCCCAATCCAAATTGTGTATCCGAGGCGCACTCCATCGTGGTCGGCTATAACTTTTGACTTTGCCCCAACCTCACGTGACTAGATGTCTGCAGTTGTCGATTTGAACTTTTACAGGCTATTATTCACTTTAAACTTTAAAAATTCATAACTCTGGTTCGAGTGACTGGATTTTGTTTTGTTTTGGTGTCAAGTAATTTATACATTTTTACTCTATTTTTCTAAATTGCTGTGAGATTTTTCTTGTGTTGTGTTTCATTGTATTACTGTTTAGGTGCTGCATACATACTTTACACATTGCCTCTAAGCTAATTTAGTGACTTTTTGTGGTTCACCCTGACAAGGATTATGGCTGTTGCTTGAAAAGGGCTCACATCTGTTCAACCAACAACTTAATTTCTCACACAAGGAAAATAAAAAATCTATACCATGAGTTTGGCTTTTGTTAAAAAAAAAGTGGAGGGTTATAGGTACCTAGACTTAAACTAAGAAAATTGTAAAGATTACTACAAAGGGGAACTGTAGTTAAGTGGTGAAAAATATGTTGACAGTGGGAAGACTAAGTATGGCAGAAAGTCAGTATGTCACCTATCACTTTCAATCTTCCTCATGTTTAGCTCCAGTTCTTTCTGTCTCTGACTCATTTGTTGCCTCTCTTTTTTGCTTTATTTCTCTCTCTAAGTCTGGTTCACTTTCTCTCACAGTGAAAGTATTCACTAACTTTCTCATTTCATCCCCCCCCATAGCTTCATGTCCCACACACTCAACCATTCACTCTCTCACACTCAACTCTGTACTTTAAACTTACACTCTCTTTCTATGTCTCTGTGTCTTTCCCCAAATTCCTCTCTCTTACTCTTTGTGTTGCTGTCTATCTCCCTATCTGTCTTTTAGTCTGTCTTTATCTCTTTCTCTCGCTGACTTTCTCTCATTGTGTTTCATGCTTTGTCTCTTTCTGCCTCCCTCTAGCCCTTTCGCTCTCCATTTCTCTCTGTCTTTCTCTGTTTCTCACCCTCTTTGTTTTTTCTCTGTCTTTCACCTCTCCATCTTTTTTTTACGTCTCGCTCTCTATATGTGTGACTTCCAGTATGGTTACACTCTAAGTAATGATGATATATGAAAGCATACGTTTCATAAATGCTGAAAAATGTCCTTTAAATGTATGACAACCTAGAACTAGACCTTATAATAGCTTTGTTAGTTTCAAAGGGCAAGTGCAGTGAAGCGGTGAGACTCATGTTGACATTTGAAAACAAACTGAATTAAAGATTAAATTATAGCAGAAGGTCACTGTCTCCCACTTACACCAACACACACATAAATCATTTGACTATTTCTGTTAGTGTAGATTTCATTCCTTTACTTCTCAATCACAATGCCTATTGCTCTCTTCTTGCATGTTGTATTTTTTCTGTTTGTCGCTCTCTGTCTGTCTCACACAGTCTAACAAGATTTGCATTCATCTCTAACTAAAATAATATTATTGTACACTTTCCAGCACAGTCTTCGTTGCACTCTTTCTCTGTCTGTTTCTTATTCATTGTCTCTCATTTTGAATCTTCTCTTTCTTTGGCTTTCTGTCCCTTTTTCTAAGCATGGATTTTTCTCTCTCTTTCAGTCCATTCTAACTTTCACACATTCTATTTTCTATTCTATTTTCTATTTCTTGTCTCAATCTGATTGTCACTCTCTCTTATACACTTTCTTTTTCACTTACTGTGTGTGTGTCTCTCTGTCACTGCCTCTATCTTGTTCTCATTATCTATCTCTTCCTCTCTTTCCCTGTCTTTAATTTAATACCTGTCTCTCGCTTCATCTCTCTCTCTAATTATCTCGTGCTCCTTCCTTTGATCTTTGTTTTTTAAACAACTTCCTCCTTGTCATTAACAGTGATTGTCCCTCTCTGTCTTTCTCTATCTTTTCCCTTACTCTCCTTCTCTAAGTGCATTTTACTGATCGCTCACTTTCTCATTCACTTGGTCTGTTTTACTTTCCATGCCCCTCTATATTTCATTCTCTCTGGATTTCTCATTGTCTCCCTCTCTTTTGTTAATGTTTTTTTAATGGAAAGAATGGAGATAGTATGACAAAGGTAAATTCTACTGTACTGCAGATTTTTATAGAGCTTAATAACTGATGAGGCGTTGAAGCATTTTATTGACTACACCATTTAGTTCAATGGTGTAAGAATATGGCCCTTTCTGAAGGGTCACTCCAAACTTTTTGCCTTCATCCTCCTCTTTTTCGGACCTCACTTAGGCTGGTTTTAGGACTCTGTGCACTTTACCACTGCTGTCCTGTGCTAAAGTGCTTGTGCTCTCTCCCCTAAACATGGTAAAATTGGCTCATACCCAATTGGCATATTTAATTTACCTATAAGTCCCTAGTAAAGTGCACTTGAGGTGCCCAGGGCCTGTAAATTCAATGCTACTAGGAGGCCTGCAGCACAGACTGTGCCACCCACATAAGTAGCATCCTCACCATGTCTCAGGTCTGACATTGCTAGACCTGTGTGTGCAGTTACACTGTCACTTCGACTTGACATTTAAAAGTACTTACCAAGCCTTAAACTGCCCTTTTCGTACACCTAAGTCACCCCTAAGGCAGGCCCTAGGTAACCCATTGGGCAGGATGCTATGTAAGTAAAAGGTAGGACATGTACTTATAAATTTCACATGTCCTGGTAGTGATAAACCCCCAAAGTCGTTTTTCACTACTATGAAGCCTGCTCCTCTCATAGGCCATCATTAGAGATTCCCTCCTAAGCTTTTAAGTGGTAATTTCTGATCTGAGAGAAATAGGCTTGTCATATTTGGTATGGTTGGAATGGTAGTAAGCATACCTACTTACTGTTGAAGTTGGATTTTACATTACTATTTCAGAAATTTCCCTTTTAGAAAGTAGGCGTTTTTCTGCACTTTCTGCCATCTGTGCCTTACAGTCCTCCAATCCACGTCTGGTCTGCCCTAGTTCACAGATCCCCTTGTGCAATCCACCCTGACAGCCATAAACACAGGACACTCAGCTGCATCTGCTTTAATCTGCATACAGATGGGTTTCTTTGGGCAGGAAGGGTGGAGGGGCTTTCTCTTACACTTCGACGGAATGTGGACGGTCCTCACACACAGGACTGATAATCCCCTACAGAGCTCCTGTCAGACAGATCTGGGTTGGAACGGGGAACTTGTGCACTTCAAAACCCCTCTTTGAAGTTTTCTCCATTTCAAAGGCACTTTTGGGAGTTCATACTGGGTCTGTGAACCCACCAAATCAGACACTTATGGATTTACAACTGGACTCTGTCAGAGAGACTGCCTGGTTGCCCAAAGGACTCATCTGGACTGCTTTACAGGAAGGACTGCTTCCCTGCTTGTTGCCGTGCTGCCTGCTGGCCCCAGACTATGCTGGAATGACTCTGCCTTCCCCACAAGTGCTCCCCATGGGCATGAATTGTGCTTGCCTCCTGTTCTGAAGTCTCAGGATCACAAAGATTTCACCAAAGAGAAGAAGATCCCAGTGTGTCGGAAAATCAAAGCAACATCTGCAGAAATCAATGCAGCGCCTGCCTCCTGGCTGAAAAATTGCCACATCGCCTACCACAACGACACAGAGCCTGCTCTTTCTTACCAGTGCATCAAGAATTTTCAGCACATCATCCCTGGGTGTTAAAATATCCCCCCATCGCAGTGAGGAACAATGACTGGGCTCCTGGAAATCGGCACATCACCTTGCAGCGTGGAAAGACATGACGCATTGTCTGTGCTGCGCAGTGCCTTATTTTTAAATGCATCTCCTCCTCTGCGGCCCCCATGCACTGTTATTTTGGCACATCCCAGGTACTGTGTGTTACAAGAATACAACCACTGATTCTTTGAGACTCATTCAAACCTTTAAAAAGTAATACTTTGACTTGTGCATATTGAATTTTTGTTGTTTTGGTCTTATTTGATTCAGATAAATATTATCTATTTTCCTAAAAGGGCATGGAGTACTTTTTGTGGCATTTTCACTGTGTTCCTGTATGAGTTACAGCACAAATAGTTTACACATTGCCTTCTAAGTTAAGCTCTCCTGCTATGTGGCAAGCTACCAGAGGGTGAGCACAGGATAATTTAAGTTGTGTAATGACTTACCCTGACTTGGATTGTAGTCCCTACTCGGACAAGTGTGTATACTTCGGCCAAATAGAGACCCAATTTTTAAGAAATGCAATTTCTAGTCTAGTGGTAAGTTAGTTGTTAATTGTTGTCAGTGAAGGAAATGCTTAAGTTGTGTATCAATGTGGGCAGTGCAAAACAAACTGCATAGAAGAATAGACTGTGGCAGAAAGACATTGGCGTTCTGTTACACTTACACACATCAAGCAGCTCTATCTTTTCCTTACTGACTATTTCAATCTCTAACCGACTTTCTCATGACAGTGATTGACACTCATCTGCTGTATGTTGTACTGGCTCTCTCTTTCTTTCTGTATCTCTGTGTAACACTCCGTAACAAACTCTTCATTTATCTGTCTACTCCTATTCTATGCCAGTCTCTTATGGTCTCTTTTTCTTTATCCCACTCTCTAAAACACTCTTTGTTCAACTATCTATTTTGAGGTCTCTCTCATTGTCTATTTCCTAACATATACTTATTCCTTTTTCTGTTCTAACTCTTTTACTGTTAGTGATATATTCTCTGCCACTAATGTTTGTTCTTAATATCTTAATGGGGCTCATTTTTATTATGGGCATTTCTCTCACTTATTCACTCACTGTAAGTCTCTCTCTCACTACTTTTTGATTCACTCGCTCACGTTCTCCGTTAGTCATTCTTGCATTCATTTAGTGTTTCATGCTCAGAATTTGATTATTTTCTCCTTCTCTTTCACTCTATTTTTGTCTCACTCTCTTTTCCCCTTACAGTCTGACTGTACATTTTTCTTGGTATTTCTCTCTGACTTTTTTCACATCTCTCTCTCTCCATATTCATGTCTCTTGCCTTTATTCTTTCTCTTCCTATCTCTGCCATTAGCAATTTGTATGTCTCTCTGTCTCTCTCTCAATCTCTTTCCCTCACTGTGTTTCTCTCTGTGCATCATTCACTATCTGTCTCCTGCCCTCTCTCTTTTTTCACTCTATGTGTATCTTGCTCTTCTTGTCAGTCTCTGCTCCTGTTTGTCTTTCTGTTTGTGTGTCTCACTTCATCTGTCTTCGCCAATGTTTTTCCTCAGTGTCTCAGTCTTTCTCTCTCCATTTCTGTATTTGAATTTAAATTAGTCTTTTGAGTGTCACCTTTCAATCAAAGAACTTTCTTTCTTTCTAACCTTCACACTGTGACTCAATCTGACACAATAACCCTGCCAGCTAATTGGGTCTTCCGTGCTGCATAACAATAGGAAAACTCTGCAGAGTAACTGATTTAGGGCTTGTAGTATGGTGATGAAATCTACATTGTACAGAGAACTCTGGATTATTTCCCATACATCACGGTACTCTATGAAATACACGTTTTTATATCACTGCAATAAAAGCACTACTGGTTGGGATGGATAAGTTCCCTGTATTGTGCAAAGTTGTGCTCCTCTGCCCTGAATGCCCAAATGCATCTTTCTGGTTCCTGGTGTTTAATTTTGGCCCTAACATCACATTAGGCTAGCTTGTACGCAGAAGCCTAGATTGGTCCCTTGTCATTACTAAGGGAGTGGCTTCTCCTGTGAAGTGGAGGGTTGGACTAAGTGTGCCCCCATTGAGACAGTGGACTACTATCCCTGCTGTGGGTTTAGCGCATAGATTGGTGGAGACACATAATGTGTTTTGAGAATCAATAGCTGTGACTAGAACTTTTTATACGCGCCACTTGAGCTGAGGCTTACTGACCCACTAATGTAAGGTTCTTTTTCTATGCTCTTTCCCAGTCCCTCGCAGGAACCCTCTCTGATGTTGTGCATGTATGTGTGTGCCTGAGTAAAAGAGGCCTGTGGGGTAGATTCTGGATACCAGAGGCCAGGCATTTGCACAAGATGAATGTGTGGTTATTTTCTCAGAACAGGAAAGCGTATGGCAGACATTCCTGAGTTTAGAAAGAGAAGACTGAGCCAGTGATGTGTGGGAATAAGAGAGAAAGCTTCTTTAGAAATTACCTTTTCAATGAGCTACTGTTTAGTCTTCCTGAACACAGCCATTAGGTGAATGGTAGATGTGATGGGTCTGGTGTATCAAGTGAGGGGAACTTTTAGGTGAGGCCTGCCCTGCTGTCTTTCCCTTATGTCAACAACACACAATATCCAATTCACTGGCGGGTCAGAGGAAGGAGAGAAAGGTTTTAGTGGTACATGTTTGCGCTCTCCCTTACTGAATCAAGAAACACAAAAAACAAAAGTGCCCCTTTTGTGGGTTCTCATATGTGAGAAACACTCATCTTGTTGTATAGGTAATATAGGTAATAACCCAATAAAGGGTGATCCTGAAGCCCCAGTGTCTATTGGCAGGACCTTGAGGGTATATATAAAACTATATGCAGTGGCCTCAAACCCCCAGGGGTCATGCTTCATCATCGGCCATCACACACTTGCTAGAGAATTATCCAGTGGCACGCAAGCCCTCACAATACACTGAGGGAATGCGCAGGGATGTGTAAAAAATTAAATGGGAAAGCGGATCACAAAGTGATAAAAAAATCTTGGTCACCTACACAATGCACTATTTTATTAATAGGATGGCGAAGGGGTGATTAAAATAGATAGTAGTACAAACAGGACTTCATTATACAATTCTTGTCCTTAGGTGTCGAAATGTTTCAGTCCCGAAAGGCACCCCATGGGTTCCAGGGCTTCTTCACACCTATGATGCACATGCAGACATACAATACCAGTTCTTAAAGTCCTGGTACCAGCAAGTGTAATTCTCTTTTTATCTGGTATGGTCCTAGAAAGGTATAGATACACAACATAAAAATTAAATTAAAATTTTAATGATGAATTATAAAGAAAAGGGGACATGCAACAATTTTGTGGCCAGAAATCATTCATGGGCCTTTAGTTTCACTCTGTGTCACTCGTGTGTGCACTGCAAGTGCATGAAAACCCTTCAGTCATTTCACACTGTCTGTGGAAGCTCAAGCAAACACACTACATATGTGATAGTGATTCAAGAACTAGCAGGCATCCTCAACTTAATGAACTATGTCTTACTGTAACTGCGGGAAAACCACACCCAATAGAGGTGAAAAAGGAGTAGCCTTGTAGTCACACTCTGTGTACAGAGAGAAACTATCCTTTCATTAGTATCAGTTGTATGCTGGTTTCAAGGGCAAGTGAAAAAAGAGAGCTGACTTACTTCGTCAAAGGTCTCACTGCTCTGCAACACCTATCTCTGCATTTTACCTAATGACAGCCTGCTATGGAAATCTCACCTCTTTGTGTATGTGTTGTGAGTGCCCCGGCCTGAAAGTGATAGACGGAATGCTGAACAAGGTCTAATATTCAGCTCCAATACAGAGATCTGGGCCTAAATCCATTGTTTTTAACTCCCCATGCCATTACACTTTGACCCCGCCATATGCAAATCAGTCTTGACCGATCGGAACAGTCAAGCCTGAAATCCCAGGCCGGGTCCTCCCTGGACTGGAAACAAGCATCTTGGGACCAGTTTCGGGGTACCACCCCTCATCAGTCAGTCTAGCTTGACTACAGCAGGCCTTACAGCCCTAAGGCAGGGTGAACTATACCACAGGTGAGGGCATGGCTGCATGAGCAATATGCCCCTACATTGTCTAAGTCCATTCTTAGGCATTGTATGTGCATTGTAGCCATATTGAGTATAGGGTCGGAGAGTTTGTCATTACGAACTCCACAGCTCCATAATGGCTTCACTGAACACAGGGAAGTTTGGGATCAAACTTCTCAGCACAATAAACCCACACTGATGCCAGTGTGGTATTTATTGAAAAATACACACAGAAGGCATCTTAGAGATGCCCCCTGTATGGTAGCCAAACTGCTAGTGTAGGACTGGCCAGTTTGTGCCAGCCTGCCACTTTCAGACAAGTTTCTGAAAAGATGGGGTGAGTGTCTTTGTGCACCTGGAGGTGAGCCTCAAAGCCTCAAGTCTCGGATTACAGTGCCCCAGGGCACTCGAGCTAGTGGAGATGCCTGCCCCCAGACAAAGACCCACTTTTGGCGGCAAATCAGCAGGAAAATTAGGGAAAACAAGGAGGAGTGACCATCCCAGCCAGGACCACCCCTAAGGCGTCAAGAGCAGAGGTGACCCCCTCCCTACAGAATCCTTCATCTTGGTTTGGAGGACAGGGACAGAGCCATTGGATACTGCCCACTGACCCCTAAAACACCCGTAAATCTATGACTTAAGGGACTCCCTGAACCCAGCTCATCAGATTCCTGGCGACCTACAAGAAGAAGAAGGACTTCTAAGCTGAATCCCCCAGCAGAGAAGAAGGAAGGCGACAACTGCTTTGGCCCAGCCCTACCAAAATGTCTCCTGCTTCAAAGAACCTGCAAAAGACCAGCAACACGTCCAGCGGGACCAGCGACCTCTGCCCAACTCCAGAGGACTGCCCTGCACCCAAAAGGACCAAAAACACCGGAGGACTGTGGCTCTGTCTAAGAAAACTAAGGGCTCCCACCTCACTCTGGATGCGTGAGTCCTGACCACAGTGCACTTGAAAACCACGGCCCGTGTCCAGGTGGTCCACCCAGCAAAAAGAGGGCCCCAGGTGATTGCGAGTAAGTGCCCACCCCTGGGTTGACCTCTCCACCCCTCCACGACGACACCAGCAGAGGGAATCCAAGGACCCCCTGACCGTGAGGCTCTGGATGAAGGTACCCAACGCCTAAAAACACACTATACCTGCAGCCCCCAGGCCTTGGAGAAACCGACCCCGTGCCTCAACGTTCAGCAGGCGGCCCTCCTCCCTGCCCATCTGGTGGTGTGGACCTCGCCTGCAGCCACTGAGTGACCCCTGGGATCTCCTCATAGACCAACACTGAAAACCCAACGTCCTGGTTGCACCCTGCACCCGGCCGCCCCTGTGCCGCTGAGGGTGTGTGTTTGGTGCCTTTTTGTGCCCCCTTCAGTGCTCTTCTAATCCCCTCTGGTCTGCCCTCTGAGTCGCAGGTACTTACCTGTAGGCAGACTGGATTCCGAGTACCCCTGTCTCCATAGGAACCAACGTTAAAATTGCTCATCTTCAACCTCTTCACCCGGCAGGCCCGTGTTGCTGGTGGTGGGTGTTTCGGGTTGACTGAACCCCAACCAGTGGATTTCCTAAAACCTGGAGACTGAAACTGTAAGTGTTGTACTTACCTGTAAAATGATCTAACATTTCTTCCCCTCAGGAACTGAAAATTGCACTGTGTCCATTTTTAAAACAGATTATTGTCAAAAATTCAAAAACTGTATTACTTACCTATTTCAAACAAAGTACTGTTGATACCTGTGTGAAAAATGAATCTATTAAAGTACTTACCTACAACTTGAGTCTTGTGGTTCTAAAAATAAATTAAGAAAATATATTTTTGTTATATAAAACCATTGGTTTGGAGTTAAGTAATTGAGTGTGTGCTTCTTCTATTGTCTTTGTATGTACTACAAATGCTTTGCACTACCCTCTGATAAGCTTAACTGCTCAACCACGTAACCACTAAAGACAGCATACGTATTATCTACTTTAGCCTCTGTTAAGTCTCTGTGGAAACCCTGGACTCTGTGCACACTATGGCCCTCATCATGATATTGGCGATAAATCCCGCTTACCACCATGGTGATGGGCGTCAACATACCGCCGCAGTGGCGAATATCTGTTTGCTATATTACGACACACACACACACACACACCAATCCGACACAATACTGCCACATACGCAAATCCGCCAGCCCAAAGATCAGTGTTAAACTGTAGGAACCAACACCCATATCGTTACACCAACAAACCAACGCAAACTACATCATGACCCACGAATCACCATGGCAGACATTCAATGGCGGTAAACCATTGACGTTACACACCGGCGCACTCAGAATGGACTCCCAAATACTAAACTACACAACACTGGCCAATACCAAATACACACACCATACCCACCCACAGCACTATAAAACACACATCCACATCACCCACAAACCTTTATGAATACAAATTATTGCCACCAGACTGACATCAAGACCATGCGACAAGTAGACACAGACACACATACATCCCTCACGCACCCCACTATGCACACCCAACCACAGAACCCAAAACCCACACACTTACAGACACCACACAACACCCATGTCGCCACAAAGGCACCCCCGTATCACAGATGAGGAGTTGCAGGTCATGGTGGAGGAAATAGTCCGGGTAGAGCCACAGCTGTCTGGAGCACAGGTAAAGCAAATATCCATTGCCAGGAAGATGGAGCTAAGGCGGAGAATCGTGGGCAGGGTGAACGCCATGGGACAGCATTCAAGAACAAGGGACGACATCAGGAAGAGGTGGAACGACCTACGGGGAGGGTACGTTCCATGGCAGCAAGGCACCAGCTTGCCATACAGAGGACTGGCGTGGACCCACACTTCCTCCCCCAAAGCTCACAGCACGAGAGGAGCAAGTCTTGGCATTACTGCATCCTGAGGGACTCACTGGAGTTGCCGGAGGAATGGACACTGGTGAATCAACATTTACTACTTATTAACCCCCATACCTGCATGCCATCTCACACCCTCACTCCTATCATCCCACACACTGCACCTACACATATGACTAAACCCAATGCCAAGCACTGCATGCTATACCAATGCATGATAGCCTTCCCAGCCCTGCATGGACACCCATCACAAAAGCATGCACAGCATGGGGGAATTAACAATCCCACAATACATCACCATACACAATCAAAGGCGGCAGGGCAACAGCAACGATAGAGGGGAAGCTAGGGATGTACAATATGTCACAGGCATGAAGCATAATACATCACTTACATCCCCGCAGGTGCCCTAGCCAATGTCAGCGGAGGCGAGGTGCCACGACTATCCATCCCCCAACAGAAGATGCCCCCAGTGCTTACAGAAACTCTGGATTCCAGGATCTGCGTCAACAACCTGGCCCATCAGGGACCACTGGACAGTCGGTCACCCCAGCCCACTCCCAGTCCACCACAGAACCTCCTCCATCAGTATCCAACACCACAGCACCCACCCAACGTGACCTCACCTCTGTCCCTAGGACATGTCAATCAGCAGTGTGCCCACCTGTATAGGGACTCCAGTCCCCACCTCACACCCAAGAAAATCAGGGACCTGGGATCAGTGCAGTCGGCACACCATTCAGGGGACAGAAGCACAAAGCAACAGGGACACTGGGAGGACGGCTGTGCGCCAGGGGTAGGACAGGCCCAGGCAACCGACTCTCCAGGAGGCACTCATCATGATCTTGGGGGCCTACCAACACTCCCAAGACACAATGGGCCAGATCCTTGACAACATGCAGGAGAACAAGCGGCTGCAGGAAGAACACCATCAGGAGATCAGGGAGGACTTGCAGGCCCTCAGCACCACCATGATCTCCATAGCAGGGGTGCTGGCAGACATGGCCACCATCATGAGGGAATCAACAGCACAGCAGCAGGCCCCTACCACTAGCCAGTCTATTGACCAGCCCTCCACTTCCGCTGCAGCTAGTGGACAGGAAGCCCCGCCACAGGACCAACAGGCCACCAGCACCCCTCCAACTGACGAAGGTGAACCACCCCGTAAACGTTCCCTGCTACCCAGACAGAAGCCAGAGACACATGCCACGACCGAGACCACCACCAGGAAATGAGACTCTCCTGATTGTCCCCCTTGTGTCCAACCCTGTCACCTTGTCCACTTTGAACTGCCTTTGCTCCCCTTCCTATGGCCCCTTGGACACTGTACCTGTGCTACAAACAAACTGGAACAATACCCTGGACTTTCCTCTACCATCACCCCATTATATTGCACTTTTCCCTCATTTTTTTTAGCACTACAATAAACACCCTTGAGCACAACTTGATTGACAGTATTTTATGTTTTGAAAATGTGCATTTAGGGGAGCAGTCACATCTAGTGCAAATTATCTTAACACTGTGTTAGCATACAATTAATGACCTGTAACTGTCTGTAGTAATCACATCAGGACCCTGTTATCACCAACATCTGTAAAATGACAAGCCATGGGTGACAGTAAGTTGAGATGCAAAGGAAGTGAATGCCATCATGCTACAGTCACACAGATGAAATCAATAGTCAGAGCAATGATCAGTTCCACTGTCTAACCTGTGTGTCATTGGAAGTATTGACATATAACTGATGTTCTGTTGTCTACATCCTCATCCTCTGCCTCCTCATTCTCACTGTCCATAGGGTCCACTGCTGCCACAGGGGCATCTCTAGTCTCCTCCTCCTGCAGAAAAGGCACATGTCGTCTTAGGGCCAGGTTGTACAACATGCAGCATGCCACTTCTATCTGGCAGACCTTCCCAGGTGAGTAGCACAGGGATCCACCTGTCAGATTGAGGCACCTGAACCTGGCCTTTAGGAGGCCGAAGGTCCTTTAGATTATTCTTCTGGTTCGCCCATGTGCCTCTAATGGTTCTCAGCCCCTGTCCTGGCATTCCTCACAGGGGTCAGGAGCCACGATAGGTTTGGGTAGCCAGTGTCACCTGCAAGTACTGAGGGACAAACATTAGCCTGACACAATACTATGGGGAGAACACCTGAAGGCATACACTGACATACTGTGGGTGAGGACTCTGGCTCACCTATTAACCACACCCTGTGCCTCTGTAGTTGGGCCATCACATTTGGGATGCTGCTATTCCTCAGGACAAAGGCGTCATGCACCGACCAAGGATACTTGGCAGTGACGTGTGAAATGTACTGGTCCGCCAGGCACCCCATTTGTACATTCATTGAGTGGAAACTCTTCCGATTCCTGAACACCTGTTCATTCTGGCGGGAGGGGGGATAAACGCAATATGTGTACAGTCAATCACCCCAATAATATTGGGGATATGCCCCATTGCATAGAAACTTGCCTTCACAGTGGCCAAATCTTCCACCTGGGTGACGGCAATGTAGTTGCACATGTGTTCCACCAAGGCAGACAATACCCTTGCCAGCATGATTGAGAACATTGGCTGAGACATTCTTGCTGCCAAGCCCACTGTCACTTGGAAAGAACCCTGTTGCCAGGAAATGAAGCACTGAAAGCACTTGCACAAGAGGGGGGATCCCAGTGGGATGACGGATAGCTGATATCAGGTCAGGCTCCAATTGGGCACATAGCTCTGTGATTGTGGCTCTGTCCAGTCTATAGGTGACTATAATGTGCCTGTCCTCCAGTCTAGCCAAGTCCACAAGGGGTCTGTACACGGGGGTTGTCTCCTCCTCCTATTCATCTGCAGTGTTAGGTATCTAAGGGACACAAGAGTGAGTAGACTGTCACAATTTGAACAATGGAACCACCACCTCAGTGTACATACAGCATCAATGTGATGGGACAGTGGGAATGGCAATATTTGTGCAATTCTAGGCAATGAAGCAGTTATGATAATCTGATCGTTGTCCACCACCATGAAATGGCGTCCGCCTGTCCTGTATCTAGGGACAGGTGGAAGTGAGGTAACTCCGCCGACGTTGGGCATCGTGGCGAAAGGCGGTCTTGCACCATAGTGCAATTCCTCATTGGTTAATATGGGGCTCTATGGAGTACAGTGGCCAATGGGGATCAGCGGTGGTGGTGTACATTGCCGCAGAAATGGCTGCCATTTTCTATCTAAATCCTCACTGGTTTCCTGACTTTCCACAGGACAACACCTACACTGCGTGTGCTGCTGTGACCTGTGTCTGGAACCTACCATGGCCCGTGTGACTGGGGAAAGGGCCCCTGCCTTCACTTCGGAGGAGTTGGAGCGACTGGTGGATGGGGTCCTACCCCAGTATGGACTGCTGTATGGGCCTCCAGACCAACAGGTGAGTACAGCCTAGGCACGATGCACGTGGGAAGGAGGCATGGAGAAGTGTGTTTAGACATCGTGTCATGGCGGGGTAATGTCTGGTGGTAGTGTACATAGTGGGTGCCAGGCGATGTGTGTACAAATGGAGATGGAAATGGGATTGGTGGGTCATATGTGTGACAGGCTGAATTGTATGTGTAATGGTGTCCTCCCATCTGTATCACCTCTGCAGGTCAGCACCCATCAAAAGAAGGGATTGTGGCGTGCCATCGCCAAGGACGTACGGACCCTGGGGGTCTACAGCAGGTGGAGCACACACTGTCGGAAAAGGTGGGAGGACTTGAGCCACTGTGCACTGAAGACCGCGGAGGCCCAGCTGCGGATGGCCTCCCAATGAGGAAGGGGTGCCCGTTGGAAGCTGACCCCTGATGGTCCTCATAATGGCAGTGGCCTACCCAGAGCTGGATGGGCGCTTGAGGGCATCACAGCAGCCACAAGGGGGTGAGTACAGTGGGAGTTACAACAATAATTGGTAGGTGGCATGGGATCCGGGTGGTGGGTGTGAGTTAGTGGGTGCCCCTTAATGTCAGGTCAGACATTGCTGCGTGATACAGCTGAAGGGTAATGGGTGTAGAGCAAATCTAGGTAACCTAGCCAGGTTGCATTCCATGTCAGACAGGCTTAGTGGGTCCCAGGAGGGGTGCAGTATGTGGTGGGTGGCCCTCATCTTGCTGTGGCATCTAGCCAATTGAATGCCAGTGCAATGCATAGTGCTCAATCCTGATCCCTGTGTGTGACAGTACTGTGTACGCCAACTGTGGTGTTGGTGCAGTACTTGACCCAGTGCTCCCTTTCTCTCCCTCCTCCCTTTCTCCTTCTGTCATCCTGTTCCTGTGTGCATTAGCATCATTTGGCAGAGGAGCAGGGGCACCGGTGACAGAGGGAGCTGCATCCCACCCAGGAGGCAGAGTCCACCGACGCTGAGGGAACCAGTGGGACGGAGGGCGAGGGGAGCACCACAGCGGGGACAGGAGATGACAACACTGACTCAGATACCTCCTCCGATGGAAGCTCCCTGGTCGTGGCGGACACCTCTGTGACCACCCCAGCAGCAGGTACAGCCGCCACCCCGTACTAGCACCGCCCTCCCAGTAGCCCCTCAGCGAGTTGCCCGTGCCTGCTCACCCAGGAGAGTGGGCATCTCCTTCGCCCCAGGCACCTCAAGCCCTGCCCCAGTGAGCCCTGATGCCCTGAGTGAGGAGGCTATTGACCTCCTGAGATACATCTCTGTAGGGCAGTCAACCATTGTGAATGGCATCCAGGGGCTTGCATCCCAGAGGGCATCCATGGTGGATTGGCGGCCCAACAGAGATTGATTCAGGCTCTGGCCTCCTCTCTGATGGCAGCCATTGTCCCTGTTCCTACTGTCCCCCCTCCAAATACCACTTCCCAGTCTTCTCAACCCCATCCCAGCCCATGCACACATACAGACGAGCAAGCACAGAAGACATCACACAAGAGTGGCACAGTCAAACACGGACACCACACTTCAGTCCACAAGCACTCACGCAAACACCAGACAGTTGCACACACAACCACATCCACTGCCTCCACTGTCTCCCCTCTTCCTCCTCCACCTCCCTCACAGTCATGTCAACACTCAAACCTGCATGCACTGCTTCAACATCCACCACCAGCATCACCACACCAAGCAGCACACACACCTCACTAGCAGACAACTCCACAACATTCATCCACGCGTCCTGTGTCCTCTCTCACCCTGGCTGTCCCTCCCAAAGGACACAAACGCAGGCACTCAGACACCCTACAGCCATCCACCTCATATCAGCACACTGCCCATGCACCTGCACCCAAGTCCAGCAGACGTACTCCTCCAACAACCACTCCCTCAACCTCCACTCCCATCCCTCCTCCCTCATCCCGCCCAACCGTCCTTAAGAAGCTTTTCTTTGCCCAACTTGACCTCTTCCCTCCCGCTCCCCCCGTCCTGCCCGTAAGTGCAGGGTCCAACGACCCAGCCCAGCACCTCAGCCAAACAATCCATGGGGTCAGTAGAGGCACCCCACCAGCCAGGAAGGGGAAGGATCCCACTCCACCAGCCAGGAAGGGGAAGGATCGTACTCCACCAGCCACGAAGGGGAAGGATCCCACTCCACCAGTCAGGAAGGGGAAGAAGCCCTCACCTCCTGCCACGAAAGAGAAGAAGCCCTCACCTCCAGCTGAGACACAGCAGCTCTCGTCTACAACAGAGGCTGCCCAGGAGGCACCTTCCCCAGCTGAGACACAGCAGCCCTCACCTCCACCAGAAGCTGGCAGGGTACCAACACCACCACCACCACCAGTGGTCACAGAGCACTCACCTCCAGCTGAGACAATGCAGCCCTCACCTCCAGCAGAGGGCATGTAGGCCACCCTCCAGGGACTGCTGTACAAAGAGCCCCCTCCAGAATCAGTGGGCAAGTACCTCACCTGAGAGACTGTGACTCTGCACTCCCCAGCAAAGGATAATGGGCATGGAGCCCCCTCCAGAACCAGTGGGCACGTACCTCACCTGAGAGACTGTGACCTTGCACTCCCCAGCAAAGGATAATGGGCATGGAGCCCCCTCCAGAACCAGTGGGCAAGTACCCCACCTAGAGACTGTGACCTTGCACTCCCCAGCAATGAGTACTGGTCATGGAGCCCCTCCTGAACCAGTGGGCAAGTTCCCCACCTGAGAGACTGCGACCTTGCACTCCCCAGCAAAGGATAATGGGCATGGAGCCCCCTTCAGAACCAGTGGCCAAGTACCCCACCTGAGAGACTGTGACCTTGCACTCCCCAGCAATGAGTACTGGTCATGGAGCCCCTCGTGAACCAGTGGGCAAGTACCCCACCTGAGACACTGTGACCTTGCATTCCCCAACAATGAGTACTGGTCATGGACCCCCCTCCAGAACCAGTGGCCAAGTACCCCATCTGAGAGACTGTGACCTTACACCCCCCAGCAAAGGATAATGGGCATGGAGCCCCCTCCAGAACCAGTGGGCAAGTTCCCGTCTTCAGCTGAGGTGCCCCCCAGCCCTCTTCCCCCTGATGTGCCTGTCCACTTCCAAAATGATGCCCCTGCACAGTTCTGTGCAGATGTTGTCAGGAAACAAGTTGGGCCTTGGACTGTGCCCTGTGGCCATGTGGGCCCTTTGTACTTTGGACTGGGCTTTTTGCCCTTTCTGGACAATTGTACATATTTCTTTGTTATCCAATTGGTTCATTTGGTGGCTGTTCCCATTCTATACATTCTCAGCACTGCCTTACTGTAGTCCTTGCATTATTATGCTGTGTGTCTTGTGCCACTGTTTTTCATCTGCAGCTGGTTGTGTGTTTGGTGTGTGTGTGAAAAGTGTGAGTTATGAGTGTGTGTGTCACCCTCCTTTTCCTCCCTCCCCCCCTTGTGTGTTAGGCTACTGTACTCACCATTGTCATCTTCGTCGGCATTAGTGTTCCAGGTGGAGCATGGCATAGAAGAGCATCAGGAAGACTTGCAGTTCCGGTTCCATGGCGGCGTTGATCTTCTCTGTGTCTCTGATGGTGAGTCTTTCGTCTTCTGTGATGTGTTTCTGCCAGACTTTTGATGGCGTTGGTACTGCCCCGGAAATCATGGTGGACTGCAGTGTCATGATATGGTGAGCACTACCTTGTCTTCCGACAATGTCATAATGAGGTCCTATATCTCACTTTGATATAGTATATGCAGAGCCATTTTCCTACAGTGCCCTAAGTGGGACGGGTATGCCCACACGTGGGTCCCGTGCTCCCCTTGCCACTGGAGTCAAGCCAGCATGGGTGATGGTGAACAAGTTACTTAACTTCAGTAAATGCTCTTTTTAGCAAAGACTCTATCTAACAGCAAATTCCTCATCTTTTGAATATCCACCAGGCATCAGACTTGATCCGGCACCTTGCCCAGCACTTCCTTTCCTCCACTAGGTAGAGCTCTTTGGCACGCAGTGACGCAGTCCCACTCCAAAAATGACATGCGGAGCATACATAGGTGCCACTCCTGTCCCCTGGCGTAATTTGTTTTCAAAGCTTTCTGGGCCCCAGGACATAGAGCCCCAGTAGCTCCAGAAAATCCCACAAAGAGCTAATAGGCCACCTGGTGTTCTCTGGCACAATCACAATAAAAGCTCTTTAGGGTACAAACAATGAAACCTCTCCTCCTTTGTGGTTGAGCCAGAGCAAAGAACACCAGTAAGGTGATGCTTTGGCCAACACTGAACAGCGTCAGAACCTTAGGAAGGAAGTATGTCCACATCAGCAGAACCAATTTGTCGGGGAAGAAGTTTGAATAGGGTCGGTTGACATAAAAAGTTTGAAGCTTCCTTACCCACTAAATCTATGTTACTAAGGAACATTGCCTTGAGGTTGAAAAGCTGCAGAAATGCCACAAAGGGAGTGTATATCAAATATATGAGGACCAAATTAATGTCTCACTGTGGCATAAGAAAGGGAGATGTTATTTACCTTTGATATAATGCATCTCACCAGGTAATTCAAAATCATGAGGGTTGGTTCAGCAACTGCAAAAAGACAGAAAGAGACAAAAGGTATCTTTTGTTTGTGCCCCAAGCAAAGCCTTGCTGGGCAAGGGACACAACAAGCAACACAATGTCAGATAGCATTGTCTAGAGAGGGTCTATCTGCTGTGTGACGCACCAAGCAACAAATTTGGCTCAAAAAACAGTGTTTACGTTTTTTTTCATGGGACATGTCAATGCCAAGAAAACTACACCACCTGCGCAGGAAAGTTAAAGGTGTTCAGCTGTCACCAAGCTTGAAGGTGGAGATTGAAAACTGGATGCAGAACCTTGCCCATTTGCTGTGACAGCAGATTCTCCAGGAGGAGCAACCTGATCAGATGGCAGATGCTCATGCCCTTAAGCTCTAGATACCATCCTCTCTGCACACAATCCGGGGCCACTAGGATAACTTGGGCCAGTCGGTCCTCATCTTGTTCAGAACTCAGGGCAGAAGAGGTATCAGCTGGAAGGCATATAAGCCTCTGGTGCCACCCTAGGTGGACCTTGTCTCCTAATGACAGATGCCTTGGGTACTCAAATGTAGAGAACTGCTGACATTATGGCACCATTATGACCCTGGCGGTCACCAGACCGCCAGGGTCACAGTCAGAGCTGCCGCCAAAGTGGTGGTCCGACCGCACCATTACGACCGTGGCAGAGCTGCCACGGTCAGACCACCAACACCGCCAGGTTGCCGCCAGCGGACAGCCTGGTGGTCTCGGCGGTTGTAATCCTCCTGGGCTGCACTGCTTGCAGAGCTGCCCTGGGGATTACGGGTCCCCATTCCACCAGCCTTTGCATGTCAGTAGCCCCGCCATGCAAAGGTTGGTGGAAAGGGTGTGCCGGGGGCCCCGTGGGGGCCCCTGCACTACCCATGCCCGAATTACAGGCAGTGGAAAGCACAACTGGTGCTGCTGCACCTGCAGCACCGCCAAATTGGCGCCAGCTCCATTAGTGAAGGCCCTGTTCACCGCAGGGCCAGCGGACAGAAACGCTGTTTCTGCCCACTGGCCCTGCGGTGAACTCTTTATAAGGTCGATGGTGTTCAGGTCGCACACGCGGCCTGATAGCTGAACTAGTTTGGCAGGCAGCCTCTGCCGCCCGCCAAACTTGTAATGAGGGCCTATGTGTTCTCAGTGGTGTCAAATAGATCGAGCCAAGGATCCTCTTGTTCTTGGAAGAGACCATGCACCATATCTGGATGCAACTGCACTTCATGATCGGCAAAGCTTCAACAACTAAGGCTGTCTGCCCTGGCATTCAAGGGTTCTGCCCCACAATATTTTAGCTCTGGGCATGCGGCCTGTGCCCTTTCACCTGGTTGCATTTCATTTTAGTCATCTTATTATTTTAGCACAGCTTCATTTTAGTGGAGATGTTTTATTATTTTTTATCAGTTGCCCTTTCACACAGAATTTGTTATTCATTTCTGCACATGACATTTTCCTCCTGTGCTCAACCGAAGGCTGCACACAATAGTTTACCAGGTACTGTTGGTACAAAGAGTATGATGTCTACCGTACACAGGAAAAATACGTGTTGTTACGTCTGGGCAGTTCTTGGAACATCAGATGTTTTATTATAAAACACCAAACTGCCCCTACCGCCTAAGAGGTGGCATTCCAGCCTGCTTGCCATCTCATGCTGCAAGTTGGCGTCGCAGTTTCTGCTGAGACTGTGTCTTGTCTTGTTCACAGAAGCACCTGTGCAGGGCTTCAACCAGGTCCCAATTAGGATGTCTGTAACAAAAGAAGGGGTTCTAATGAGTGACTCCCAGCTGAAGCACCTCTATCAGGACGTTTGTCTTGACAGACACAGAGATTAGCCGAAGGTCCAGGACTTAGACCACCCTCCTCACCATCATAGCATATGAGGCTCCCTCCTCCATAGCCATGGTAGGAGAGGCCATGCAAGTATCTGTGGAGGTGTTCAGTCCACTGGCATCCACGAGATCCTCACACCAGGTGTCCTTAAAGGGGTATAGGTGCTGGTATTCATAAGGGTCCAGTAGCCCCTCTCAACCTCCTCCAAATTCCTAGGCCATAGGAATAGGGCTCAGGTTCTTACGTGGATGGCATGGCCCTAGTTGGAATGGATGACAGACGAAGCCCATCTATCTCTGTATTGGCAGCACCGGAAGCATCAGCAGCACATCTGGTACTGGGGAGAGCCAAGGTGGCTCGACCACAGCCTATCCATATCATTTTGTAGATCCAAGGGCCGACTGCTGCCGAGGGAAAACCTACCAACGGATAACCAATAGGCGCCTCCCGAACCTGCAGGGCCCGAAGATGTGCCAGCTGGGATGGGAAACCCAAATATGAGGTGAATGGCCTCAGAAAATCGTTGAAATTGGGTGAGGTCTCTCCGCCTTGCGGAAACTCGTGGAGATGGCCCAGGCATGGCTCAACCATGCAGCCATGCCTTGAGTACTGACGCTCCCTCGTCTCGTTAGATGACTTAGACGGACAAATACTTTGATGGAGGGAGTGAAGGAGAAGACCTCTTTGACTTCTTGTTCTTATTTTTCTTGTGTGACTTACCGAAATTGGACAACTTCGACAAAGATCGATGACTATGCTACCGATCCCAGGACCCTCCACTTGACGGGGATCGAGATCACTGCGGCGTCGCATGTCGAGCAGCAAGGAACTTCAGGTGTCTTTGGGGATGCATGGCGCCATAATTGAAGCAGGCTTTGGTGTTGGAGTTGCGCTTAAGGCAACAGAGACGACGAGGTGCGGGTCCATCACCAACATTTGTCAGTGACAGGTGCCGCAGGGCTTGAATCTAGCCTTCCTCGCTGACTACACTGCCACACAAAGACCAGCATCGATTTTTTTTTTTAAAGTAAAAAAAAAAAAGACAGTCAAATACGACTGAGGGTAGGGGAGCTCGGGAAGCACTTATATAGGCCCCGCGTGTAGGAAAGTACCATCTTTCTTGGCATGTTACCCCCATTTTTACCTGTATGTCAGTATGTTTTTGCCTGTTTCACTGGGATCCTGCAGGACCCCAGTGCTCACAGTTTATGGCCTAATGTGTGTGGTGTGTATAGTGTTTGACTGTGTCACTGAGGCTATGCTAATCAGAACCTCAGTGCTTATGCTCTCTCTGCTTTTAAATTTGTCACTGTAGGCTAGTGACTTCATTCACCTATTTCAATTGGCACACTGGACCCCCCTTATAAGTACCTAGTATATGGTACCTAGGTACCCAGGGCATTGGGGTTCCAGGAGATCCTTATGGGCTGCATCATTTCCCTTGCCACCCATAAGGAGCTCATACAAACCTTTCTTCAGGACTGCCATTGCAGCCTGCGTGAATTAGTGCACACACTATTTCACAGCCATTTTCACTGCACCTAAGTAACTTATAAGTCACCTATATGTCTAACCTTCACTTGCTGAAGGTTAGGTGCAAAGCTACTAAGGGTGTGGGCACCCTTGCACTAGCAAAGGTGCCCCCACATAGTTCAGGGCCATTTCCCAGGACTTTGTGAGTACGGGGACGCCATAACACGTGTGCACTACATATAGGTCAATATGTAGCTTCACAATGGTAACTCTGAATATGGCCATGTAAGGTGTCTAAGATCATGGAATTGTCCCCCCATTCCAAATCTGGTATTGGGGAGCCAATTCCATGCATCCTGGGGGCTCCACTATGGACCCCCAGTACTGCCAAACCAAACCAGCTCTCTAAACGCTTGCACTGCACCTACAGCTTCTGCCACCTCACAGACAGGGTTTTGCCCTCCTGGGGTCTGAGCAGCTCAGTCCCAGGAAGGCAGAACTAAGCATTTCCTTTGGGAGGAGGGTGTTACACTCTCTCCCTTTGGAAATAGGGTTAACAGGCTGGGGAGGGTAGCCTCCCCCAGCCTCTGGAAATGCTTTGAAGGGCACAGATGGTGCCCTCCTTGCATAAGCCATTCTAAACCGGTTCAGGGACCCCTTGTCCCTGCTCTGGTGCGAAACTGGACAAAGGAAAGGGGAGTGACTACTCCCATGTCCTTCACCACCCCAGGGGTGGTGCCCAGAGCTCCTCCAGTGTGTCCCAGACTTCAGCCATCTTGCTTTGCAAGGTGTGGAGACACTCTGGAGGCCTCTGAGTGGCCAGCAAGTGATGTCAGAGACCCCTCCTGATAGGTCCTTACTTGATAAGGTAGCAGATCCCCCTCTCAGGGCTATTTAGGGTCTCTCCTGTGGGTTCTCTTCAGATTCTACTTGCACGTTTCCCGCAGGAATCCTCGGCAACTACTACTTCATCCTCTGACCTCGGATCAACCGCACCCTGCTCCAGGAACCACTGTAGCAGCAACAAAGTATCCTGAAGGGCTACTTTTCCTCTTCAACTTCAGCCCCAACCAGCAACTGCAACAGTGTCCACAGTGTGCACGCTCTGACGACAACCTGTCTTCACCCTGCACCAGAAGGACCGAAGAAATCTCCCATGGGGTGAAGGAGTAACTCCCCTGCTCACGCAGGCACATTCTAAGTCGATGACCGGTTCTCTTGGACTCCTCTCCTGGCGATAAGCATGCTCCTTGGAACACAGAGGGTGGACCCCATCGACACAGACCTTCCTGAGGTCCTGCTATCTCAATTTGGAGGAGGTAAGACCTTGCCCAAAACGACAGGGCCCCTGTGCACCGAGTCTTGCACAGCTTGGCCCAGGTCCCCAGCACTCTATCCTGCGACGCTCAACTTGCTGAGTTGTCCTTTGGTGGCATGGGACCTTCCTTTGTAGTGCTGCACCAACCACATTTTGCACCTCCTTTGTCCCTGTGTCCTGGGACTCCAGTGGGTGCTATCTGGTGTCCTGAGGGCTCTTTGAAGTGCTGAGATCCCTTTCTTCCTCCTCACACAGAGTTGAGGCCCCCAGGTCCCTCCTGGGTCCAGATAGCGCCTAGTTGACGTAAAACGTGACTTTGCCGGAACCAAGGCTTGTTGGAGGAATCCAGCCAAAACTTGCCTGCATCCAACTTCACGACGTGGGACATCCAGTGCATCATGCAGGAACCCGCTGACATCTTCCTAGGGTGAATTTCTGCAGTCTTCGTCCAACCGGGGACTCTCCTTTTGCACCCTCTTCTGGATTGTCAGGGGCTCCTGTCCTTCCTGGAACTTCTTTTGACTTCTGGACTTGGTCTCCTTCCTTTGCAGGTCTTCAGGTCCAGGAATCCACCATTTGTTGTATGTAGACTTGGTTGGTTCTTGCAATAACTCTAATCACTAGGTGTAGTGTGTTCTAAAGAAACTTGCAGTACCTTACACCTGCTTTTCTGGGCTCTGAGGTGGAGTAATTTACTTACCTTTACTGTATTCTTACTCTCCTAGCGATTCTGCACACACTACACTTGTCTAGGGGGGGAATTTGTGATTCGCATTCTACTTTCTTAGTATATGGTTTGTGTTGCCCCTAGACCTATTTTCTCCCATTGCATTCTATAGGATTTTCTCTTGTTTGCACTATCCTATGACTAATTACTTACCTTATTTTGGTGTCTAGTGTATATATTGTGTATAATACTTACCTCCCGAAGGGGTATTGCCTCTAAGATATTTTGGGCCTTGTGTCACCCAAATAAATACCTTTACTTTTGGTAACACAGAGTATTGTCTTTACTTGTGTATAAGTAATGTGTAACTATAAGTGGTATTGCAGGAGCTTTGCATGTCTCCTATTCAGCCTAAGCTGCTCTGCTACAGCTACCTCTATCAGCCTAAGCTGCTAGAACACTACTACATTTCACTAATAAGGGATAACTGGACCTGGTATAAGGTGTACGTACCCAAGGTACCCACTACAAATCAGGCCCGTCTCCTATACCGTCACTTCTGGTGCTGATGATGCCGAAAAAGCCATGCAGAGCCGAACAACTCCACCTACTGGCATGCACAGTACTGCTCATGAAAAATGTCTGGATTCAGTCTAACGTCTTGGGATAATTCTAATGTAAGAAATCTGTGGCTAGAAGTCTCTTTCAGATTGACTCTAATGAAAGGGAGCACCTGAGAAGGAGTCAGGTGTGACTTCAGCACAATGATAGAGAACCCCAATGATGACAGAAGTTTCACCGACTGCCTTGGGCAAGCCCACCTTGAACAGGCTGTCATCGAGGTAAAGGAAGACTTGAACCCTGACCCCACCCCAAAAGGTGTGGTGCTACAGCTGCCATCCCTTTTGTGAACATCTGAGGAGTGCTGCTGAGATCAAAGGGGACCACCAAGAACTAGAAACACTCCTGTCCCACCATGAACTGCAGATTAGCACTAACAAGCCTGTAGGATGCAGCTATGGAAATACCTCAGGGATAGGCGTACTGCAGATCCAATGTCATCATACAGTCTCCAGGTTCAAGGGTAGACAAGACCTGGGACATGGTGAGCAGTCTGAATGATCCCTTCAAGAGGCATTGAGAGAGTGCAGGTCTAAAATAGGACGAAGGCCTCCATCCTTCTTTGGCACCAGAAAGAAGCAGCACATGTGGTGCAGGCATCCCCCTGATATCCTCTTTGCCCAAAAGGGCTTGCACTATCTGCTGTAAGACATGTACGACAGGCAGATGGTCCTACATAAGTCTGTTTGGAGTCAGTGGAAGGTGCAGCGTAACGCAGATGCATTGCTCCTGGACAATCTGCAGGACCTTCTTGTTTGATTTTGTGGCTTGTCAACATGGCAAGAATTGTTGGATACTGCTTTGAAATGGATGGCTGTGGTCCACTATGGGCATACTAAAGGGGTATGGCATGTGGGGCTGTGGGGCAGGGGCAGTAGGCTGCTTTGGCTTGGTGACCCTAACCATGGGATTGTTAGGTGCCACAACCTGGGCCAAGAAACTGCTGAGTACCTTCTTTATTGCTTAGGCTGAAGTGGCTGCCAGAATGGGGTACGTCTGATGAAACCACAAAAGGAATTGTAGGGCTAATGGGGCTAGCAAGGCAGGGCAGCTTAGCCAATGGACAGTACTATAGCCTTGAACTGCTTCTAAGCAGAATCTGCCTTGAACTGAAAGTGGCAAGTCCCATAAAGTGCATGTCCATAAGGGATTATAGGACATTGCATGAATAACCTGTCGACTGCAGCCAGATGTGGCAACAAATGGTGACACAAGTGTGAATGGCTCACCCATTGGAATCAGTGGTATCTAGACCACAACGAAGGGTGAATTTGGCCACATCACAACTGTCTTGTATAGCTTGGGTCAGGATAGGGTGTAGGTCTACCAGGTCACCTGAGATGAGTTGAGCCACAGAATCCCAAAGAATATGGGAACAACGGCCTGGTAGGTAACTGGCATTGTCGGACCTGGAGGTCAAACCTGTGGATGAAAATACCCTATTCACAATGGTCTCCACTCTTTTGGAAATGGGGAGTGGTTGAAAAAGTATTTGGGTTTGTCCAACTGGTAGATGCCTGCCCCACTAAGCTCTCAGGAGAGGGGTGCTGAGACAAAAATGCAGGGTCACCTGGTGAAGGTCAGGAGTGTTTCGCAGTTGGGTGATTTACTGGGAGTGTGGGGGAGGAGGGCACAGAAAGATTTGGTTCATGTATGAATGTACCCAGAAGGTTATCAGGGAATGCCTTGTTAAAAGATAGTAGTGGCTTAGAACTCTTTTGCCCCAGCTGAGGAACTTTGGTCAAGTCATTGGTTTTAACTTCTAAGGTAGGGAGCTGGAGGTTGAGAGCTTTGGCCACCCTCTACATGACCACCACTAATGAAGCACTCTCTTCAGTGGCAGGACCTGAGTTTGTGAGAAGGCCGGAATCAACGTCGGCATCAAGGCCACTGGCCTCCTGGAGGTCATCATACCAATTCTGTTCATGGTAGGGTTAGCCAAAAAAGAAATGTAATGTATGGATTTTCCTTGTGGTTGTGGAATGTCAAGTGGTGCAGGTTGTGCTTTGATGGAAACAGAGTGAGGCCTCGGTTGAGATAATAGTGCACCCACGTGAAGAGCACAATGGGCACCTTGTCCTGAACCAGCGATTGAGTCAGCATCAGCGTGGATGCTCCAGGAATCCGTGTGGATCATACAGCAAGAGGTGCAGTCGGTACAGAAGCTTGGGAAAGCCCGCTGGTGGTTTCGGAGGAACCAACTTGGGCAAAGGGTGAACCTGCTGGTGGTATCCCAGATAAAGGGCTTCTTGGCTCCTTGGGGCCCACATTCGCACCAGAGGGTGGCGGAAGGGATCTGAAGAGTTTGAGCATGGTCTTTTGTAACTCTTGGAACTACCCTGGTGTTGCAGACGGTCCTGGAAACTTGGATTGTGCCAAGACAAGTTGCAAGATCTGCTTCAAAGTCAACCGGCTTTGATAGTGAGATCCTGACATACAATGATGCCCTCTCACCTTTTCAGGAGTACAGAGTGGTAGAAAGGGGTTGAGTCCCACTTGGTTTTTTTATGCTACCTGAAGATTTGGAGTTTGATGGTGATCAACATTAGAATTATCTCCTGCGACTTCTAGACTGGGAAAGGGACTGAGATCAACTTTTGGACTTGGAAAAACCTCAACAAGAAGTCTTCCAGTACTTGGGGATGGAGAGTTTCACCTTACGGCACGTATGGCTTTCAAGTTCATCACTGCGCAGTCACTGCAGGCCTTACAGTTTTTTCTCGACCCGAGGCACCCCAGGCAAACGTGATGTGAATCTTTCACAGACATGACTTGCAACAATTCCATACACGGCTTAACACCTGACAAACTGGGATGAGACATTTCCCATGCACACTGTAAATTTCTGAAGTAAAAGAGGTCTTAAAGAGACAAAAGATGTCTCCAGATCTGAGACTGCTGATGCGGAAAGAAAGGAACTGATGTCAACGCACAGGAGTGGCTCCTACAAATAATCTGTACATCATTTTTGGAACACACTGGCACCAGTGTGGAGCTGCATGGTGCCACCTACTAGTGGCAAGGGTTCTGACAAAAAGTTTTCTGTTCCAGTCTGAAACTTGGGGAATACTGAAAAGGTCAGGAACCTGCAATAACAAGTCACTATGAGAGATTTCCAGTTCTGGAGCCCAATCTGTCAGAGCAGCTACTGAACACTGATCAGTCCACCAAATACACTTTTAAGACGAACCAGTGACCAGTAGTAACCATTGTTTCCTTGGAAGTGTATAAGCGTTGAATTTGGGTCAGAAAAACAGAATGCAGAGTTTACTAACTTTGGCAAAAGAAAGTTAATATTCTATTTAGAAAAGGAGATAACTGACAAAATTTCCACCCAGAAAAAGTTAGAGCTGGTGTCAATTTTTTCAGATGACTTTAAATATGGTTCTTGTGATATGTATTGTGTTTTTAGTATTCGTTTGCAATTGAAATGTAAAAGCTATGCCAAGGTACATCTGATTTTTCTATGACAGGTGTATTTTTGGGGCACCTATTGTACTGCACACGTAATTTGTGATTCAGGTTGATCTATCACTAATTCGGATGGATGGTTTGTTTTCTGCTACTTACGAAAAACAGGCATGTAATGGATCATTAAGAGATACTAATAAAATAAAATGTGCTAAAAATAAGAGGAAGCAAGGGGTGTACTTGAATGCCATGTGGATAGACAGATTGTTTTTTGGTGGGAGGTTGTAGGAGGCTGGCCTGGTTTCTAGGGGGAACACGAACCATATACTAAAATAGTGGAATGCGGCAAGGGTAGTATGTAGAGCGGCTCTGGGAGTGTAAGAAAACACCAAAGGTAAGTAAAATACCCCACCCCAGAGCCCAGGAAAGCAGGAGTAAACCCAGCAGGTTTCCTAAAACACACCAGACGTTGTGGTAGAAGACAGTGTAAGAATCAGAAGAGACAGCAAGACACCAACAATGGATTCCTGGACCTGAAGACCTGTGGAAGAAAGGGACCAAGTCCGAGAAGCACTGAAGAGTCCAGGGAGAACAGGAGCCCCTGCTAACCCAGATGAAGGTGCAAAAGGAGAACCGCCGGTGAGAAGACAAAGTCAGTATTGCACCAAAGAAGATAGAGGGTTCCTGGTTGGTGCAGAAGATGTCTCACCCCGGACTGATGAATGCAGTCCGGTTTGTGTCACTGAATTCCGCCAACAAGCCTTGGTAAACGCAAAACTCGCTTTTTGCAAAACATGGCGCTACCTGGGCCCAGGAAGGACCAGATAGACTCTACCCAGGAGGAGGAGACAGAGGGGGATCTCAGAAACTCAGAGAGCCCTCAGAAGATCAGGCAGCATGAACAGGGGTCCCACAGCACGGGGACAAAGGAGTTGCAAATGGCAGTCGTTGCAGCACTACACAAAGAGATCCTACGCCGCTGAACAACAACTCAGGGAGCTAAGCGTTGCAGGATAGAGTGCTGGGGACCTGGGCTAGGCTGTGCACAAAGGAATTCTTTGAAAAGCGCACAGAAGCCCTAGGAGCTGCAAAACACGTGGTGCACAGGGGTACTGTCTGGCACGGGAAGGCAAGCTCTTACCGCCACCAAATTTGGACAGCTGGACCTCTGGACAGTCAAGGTCACTTTAGTCTACCACCTGTGTTCCAAGATCGATGCTGGTTGTCAGGAGAGGGGACCCAGAGTACAGGTTGTCGTTGCAGAGAGGTGCCTGCTGAAGCAGGGAAGTGACTCCGTCACTCCAAGGGAGATTCCTTCGGTTCTTCTGGTGCAGGATGAAGACAGGCAGTCCTTGGAGCGTGCACAACCTGGAAACTGTTGCAGTTGCTGTCAGGAGCTGAAGTTACAAGTTTGCAGAAGTTGTCTTTGCTTCTTTGTTGCAGTTTTGTAGAGTTCCAGGAGCAGTCAGGGGTTGATCCTTTGGTAGAAGATGAAGCAAAGGATGCAGAGGATTCCTGCTGGAGTCTTGTGAATCCGAATATGAGGAAACACCCAAAGGAAAGACCCTTAATAGCCCTGCGAAGGGGATTGGTCACCTAACCAGGTAAACACCTATCAGGAGGGGTCTCTGACATCACCTGCTGGCACAGGCCACTCAGATGCTCCCACAGTTCCCTGACCATCCTGAAAACAGGATGGCAGAACCCAGGGACACTCTGGAGGAGCTCTGGGCACCACCCCTGGGGTGGTGATGGACGGAGGAGTGGCCACTCCCCTTTCCTTTGTCCAGTTTCTCACCAACGCAGGTGACTGGGGGTCCCTGAACTGGTGTAGACTGGCTTTTGCAAGGAGGGCACCATCTATGCCCTTCAAAGCATTTCCAGAGGCTCTGGGAGGATACCCCTCCCATGCCTGTAGCACATATTTCCAAAGGGAGAGGGTGTAACACCCCTCTCCTAAAGGAAAAGCAGTGTCTGCCTTCCTGGGATTGAGCTGCTCAAGCCCCAGGAGGGCAGAAGCCTGTCTGTGAGGTGGCAGCAGCTGGGGCTGCAGTGGAAACTCAGAACAGGTTTGGCAGTACTGGGGGTTCATGGTGAAGCCCCAAGGGTGCATGGAATTGGCCCCCCAATACCAGAATCAGATTTGGGATACAATTTCCAGTTCCTAGACAACTCACATGGCCATATTCAGAGTTACTACTGTGAAGCTATATACAAGTGTTGACCTATAAATAGTGCACACTGATAATGGCATCCCCTCACTCATGCAGTCCGGGAAAATGGGCCTGGACGACATAGGGGCAGCTCTGCTAGTGTAGGGGTGCCCTAACACACAGGTACTATGCACCTAGCCTTCAGGGTCTGAAGGTTAGATATATAGGTGACTTATAAGTGACCTGGTGCAGGGGTGAAAATGGCTGTGAAATAATGCTTACACTATTTCACTCGGGCTGCAATGGCAGTCCTGAAGAAGTGTTTGTATGAGCTCCTTATGAGTGGCAAAAGAGATGCTGCAGCCCATAAGGATCTCCTGGAACCTCAATGCCCTGGGTACCTAGGTACCATATTCTAGGGACTTATAAGGGGAGGTCCAGTATGCCAATCTGGAGTGAAATAAGTAGTCACTAGACTATAGTGACAAATTTGGAAACAGAGGGAGCATAAGCACTGGAGTTCTGATTAGCAGGACTCCAGTGACACAGTCTAGCATACTGACAAAACAGTAAAACATACTGACATATAGGCCACAAACCATAAGCACTGGGGTCCTGACTAGCAGGATCCCAGTAACACAGTCAAAACACACTGACAAACAAGCAGAATTTGGGGGTAACATGCCAAATAAAGATGGTACTTTCCTACAGAGGTCACAAGACTTCCTTATTTCAGTTATCTGAATTCCAGCAATTCTGGGAAATGTACTCTCAATGGTTTCAGTTTTAGTTGTAGTCTCAAAGTGGTTTCCGTTTTAGTATGGCTGCTGAGAAGAGAATAAACAGCACAATAGCAAAATCTTACCCTCTTTGCCCTTCATAGACCCTTAACTGTCTGATGTGAAACAAGATATGTAAAAGAAAATGCACCATCAGCTCTGTATTACTTAGATGTTCAATGGTACTGTCTGACATGGAAAAAATTGACATTAATAGCAGTCGGTAGAAACGTCAGCGCATATTTCAGTACAAAATTACAATTGAAGGTGCGCAATTCGTGTAATCTGTAACACAATTTTCCAACATCACTCCGAAAATCTAGTTTGACCAGATAATAAAGTAACTTGCGAACTGCATATGAGACAATACGATAGCACGCTTTAAGCCTGCCACGTCGCGCGGCCTAATATGATGAAGAGAGCTGGCCTAATCACTTGTTCCAAATAAATATTTTACTTCAACCTTTGGCACTAGACTCAAATAGGTCTGTAGCCAAATGGATAAGCTGCCAAAACATCAAATATTGCAAATATTCTACTACAGTAGTTCTTAACCTGTGCTTCAGGGACCTCCGTTGTCACAACTCCTACCCACTGGGTCTGTAACTGCTCAGAAGGTAAAATAATATTAACAGATTCATACATTGTATATAAATAAAGATATAAGATGTAAAATTGAACATTTTAAAACGGTCTGCAAATATGAAGGAAGCTGAATGAATTTGAAAACGTAGGTTAAAACTTAACTTCGTAATCATCAAACAGAATATAGTATGGACGAGGGGTCGTCTCGTTTGAATTTAGAAAAGCTCCAACTTTCACAATAAAATTTAAATTGTGATTTTTTAAAATGTTCTCGTGAATTAAATAAAATATTTCATCATGTGTGTATTTTTGGGATGAATTACTATTTCCGTAATGTTGTGTACACTTTTGTGGTTCAAATAATTGAAATTGTTTAAGCCGGGGTCTCTGCATTCTAATAATGACTCAGTAGTTATTCCCGGATCCCAGTAAAGATTTAGTAGGAGTCCCAGAAGTCAGAAAGGTTAACAACCACTGTAGAATCTAGTAGTTCTAGAGCAGTTTCGGTTTCTTCAAAAGAAACGATGATCTAGGGATGTCCACATCTGCAACATGGAGGAGTAATTTTAAAAGCATACATATAATGGTTCTTTTAGTGAAACAGCAATGACAGAAGATGTAATAGGTCTGATAACGGAATATAAACGGACAGAAAAGGCTAGCCTAGCAAATTAATCTGAATTTTTGTAGACATTCTCCAGTGAACTTACATTTCAAAATCTGATAAACTCTGGTCCTCAGACGTCTGACTCAAATCTCCAGGTACCTGCCATAACAAGTACACATGTATTAGTTTTGACATACCTCATGTAATTATCATAAGTGGTTTTATGGGAATGACTTGCATTTAGACGTTCACAAAAATCATAAAAGCCTGGTTTGTGGAATAACAAAGGGAAAAATGATGCTGATGTCGATCAAAGCACCAGCTGGGAAAGATGTGAATTAACACCGCCCGAAAGCTTCGGAGCATATCGAGATAATCGTACATGTAAGTAAGGAGCATGTGATTTTTAAGAAATAAAAAACTAATAGAAATCACAAAAAACAGGTATTACATGTTGGTATGTAACAGACATAAACAGAAAGCACTGTGGTTCATTGTAACATATATACTGGGTATTTATTATTTTTACGGCTTTACAGGGAGTATGTTGCTGTCTGCAGTGGCAGTAATTTTCTAAAATGAAACGTAGAAACCATTAGGTTTCATGGAACGATAATGAAGCGAGATAAGCTTCTCTATGTTAAAGATCATTATTACCACTTTGTATCTCATCCTAGCCACAGCCCTTGCAATATAATGGTAAATAATGTTAAAAAAAAAAAAAAAAAACATGACATGACATGAATACCTAACCCTTCAGTGGCCCGGAAGTCCTATTTTTCTGTTTTGGCTAAGGTAGACTCTGCAGTGGAAGCTTGATGTACTCTAACCAATGGTGGCTGGTGACATTTGAAAGTGGTGGGGCAAATAAAGTGTGTGACGAGTGCTCTGTTGCGAGTGAATGTAGCTAGCGAGCCCTATCCTCATAAGGGGGGTGTGATCTCCCGAGAACATTTTGAAAACAGAGTGGGAAATGGTGCATTTTCGAGTAAATTTGAGAAAGTAAGAAGGTTAATAAAGCAATTGTGAAAATGTAGTTATAACATCAATAAAGAGATTTCATATGATAATGACATAGGTAGCTGCTTAGCATAACCAGAGAACTTCACAACCCCCAAACACACAACACACTGGCTCACATGTAAGCATTATATTTTCATTCACTTCTGCCTTCTCAATATTTTGGCAACTGTTTACCTCCTTCACATACAGCTGCACTGAATCACAATTGCAAATGTAATAAATGACCATTGCTCTGTTCAGCAGAGAGGCCAAGGATTGGATGGCCTAGTATTCTGAACCCTTTTGACCCACTGAAAGGCCCTGTGAGAAATTCACACTGCCTTCAGTCTGCAGAGCTCCCAATGTTGGCCTGTTAAAAATGTCTGAAGGCGACTCAGCTCAAAGTATGCACGGTACAAAAGAAATATGCTACACAAAAAATATAGAAATAAGACATACCAAGCATACCAAGGTGCAGTGGCATGGAATAAACTCCCACTGGAGCCTCGAGCTCTAAGCAATGCTGCAGTGTTTTTAGATCAGCTTAAGACATGGCTATTACGTGCTGGGACACTCCCAGGTGTATCTGTGTGCACTACAAATTGCTTCCATCATCACCATCAACATCCTGGAACTGGACGCTCATTTGATAACAATTCAGCTGTCAGCTCCTGTTTTATGTCTACTCTTTCAGATCAGGGCTAGTTTTTCCTCTGAAAGAGCCTTCGATCCTGGAAAGTAGATTGCTGTGGAGAATATGGCATTTAAAATACAGCTTTATGGTGCGTACATCATGACACACTGAGTCCTGCTTATTGCAGCTCACAGGAGAACATGGTCAGTGCCGTTGGGCAGTTCCAGCCCCTCTCCTATATCCTCTGCCCCTAAGCAGCACGTGCAACCTATCAACGCAAAGACCGCACACGTCACTTGTTTCTCAAAACAATCATTAGTGTATGCAGCTGTGCAGTGCAGCCCTCATTTGTTAGAACCGAGACAGCGGCGGCTTCTGTGATCTTGTACAATTTTATTTTATTTCCATTATTAAGCAGTTTCACTTCTGTAATCCCTTTGCAAATCCTGCAACCAAACATTGTTTTCAGAAACACATTCAGAACATCAAGGTCAGCCTCAGACTGTCCTGAAACCAAAATAAGCTCCAGCACAGGCACCGAAATAAAAGCGGACCTAGCTAACTACGAACCAGCCCACATGATGACATTTTTCAAATCGGGGCAAATTTGAACTTGTAAAGACACAGTGAGGTAGACTGCACGCAACTGTGTTTTTGCTGTAATCAGTGTTTGTGGTAATGTGATCAGGGACAACAACAGTAAACCCCGAAACCAAGTAGCAGGAGCACACAAAACAAGCTAACATACAGACATAAAAAAAGGCCCACACACTGACATGTCAGACTAGCCAATGGGCACTTCCCGATTGCCCTTAGCTTAGACCAGTCCGACCCTGCAGGAAGAACACCGAAACAGGCCCAGTCTCCCCACAAATCAAATTCAAAAACACACTCTCTGATATCAAAAATGGTTCTGTGTCTCAACTCTGCTCCTCTAAAACAGTTTGGTGAGCAGCTTCTAACATGCCTGGCATCGAAAACATACTTGTAACCTGGAGACATGTCCTGCTGCTGTGAAGCACTTTAACGTTCACTGAGCGAAACTGGACGAAAGACACCCGTTTTCAGAGTAGGTGTGTAGAAGTCAATTTCAAATAAACACTCTTCTCTGAGAAGTAAAGCACAATATGGGGTCGGGGGGGTATCAGGGGTGGGTGGGAGTCCGGGGGCACGAGGGGTTGAAATGGAAACTTGCACCACATTGGGAGGGTTACATATTGTGGTGCTCATTTTGACTTCGCTGGTCTTTTTGAAAGACTCCCGACGCTGGGGCACCAAAAGAATGCCACATTACACCATTGTGCCGATTTCTGCCCAATTTGGGGTGGAAATCCAACACCGTCCGCCTGGCAGAAGTCGTAATGGAGGCAGTTTCCACTGTCACTCCAACAGGACACTGCCCACCGTATTACGAGGGGAGGGGGGCGGGTGTTGTGTGAATGTGAGTAGTGTCTGAGTGTGTGTATGAATGGAGGGGGTGTCTGTGTGTGCGTTTGTGAGTACGTGTATGCGGAGAGGGGGAAGGATGTTGTGTGTGTGAATGTGTGTATGTTTGTATGAATGAGGGGGGAAGGAGGTGTCTGAGTGCGTGCATGCAAGTGTATGTGTCTGTTTGAGTAAGTGCATGCAAGTGTATGTGTCTGAGTGCGAACATGCAAGTGTATGTGTATGTCTGAGTGCGAACATGTGAGTGTTTGTGTATGCCTGAGTGCGTGCATGCGAGTGAATGGGTGTATCTGAGTGCGCGTTTGAGCGCTAGAGTGTGGGGGTGTATGTAAGCAAATGAATGTGTGAGTGAGGGTGCGTGAATGTAGGTGTGTGGTCGTGTGGGGGTTTGTCTGCTGGCAACAGGAGTAGAGATTCCTGTCACCGGGTGCATGTCCACCAGTATTTTAGTGGCAGAGAGACCGCCACGAAAACGCTGGTTGTCTGCCGACTCATAATACTGATGGCAGCATTGCGGCTACTGCCGGGGCGGAGGTGCTCTCCTCCGGCCCAGTGGTCCGACTGCCCTAGCGGTATAGGTGGTGTTTCGGCAGTTTGGCATCAGCCAAACCGCCAAAGTCGTAATATGGTGGGCTTTATCGCTGCCCCAGCGGTGGTAAGACTGCCATCATGAGTCTGGCGGTCCAAATAACTTTGTTCTCAAACAAATTTCTGACAGAATTTGTGCAGGGAAAATATGTCACATACCACATTTTGAATCTCCGTACAGAGCACAGCATTTGGTATTCACCCGGAATGGTGAGGTAGCACTGTCCACAGTAAATTCACAACGTGAGATTTCAGTATTGCTTTTTGTGCTGCGCTGGACAAACTAATCTGATATTGTACAAAAGGACATTAGCAAGGATTGCAGAACCAACCCCTGTCTGATTAATAAAAATGCCCTCTGTAAATCCTTGTCAATGGCTCACAATGCAGTGTCGGAGGCTGACGTGGAACAACAGGCATTCAACCCGGCAATCAAATCTACAGAATACTGTGAAAAAAGTGGCATTTTGCTGAAGGACATTTTAGGGAGATGTTGACACTTTACACAAGGCCCTGCCCTTTAACATCGTCGTTTGAGCTGAGGCCCTGGTTCACAGTAACACAAAATACATCCTACTCATAAATCACTCACTCGCTGGTTTCCTCACAGAGAGGATCCCTCATCGTGCCTCGCTGCATCTGGGCATCCAGGGAGTTATGAGACAACCACCAGCTCGGAACTCCACCCACCCTTGCATCTGTTGAGCCAATCCTCACGCTGCTCTCACGCTGTTTAAGCTAGTGAACCGAGTGAGAGCAGCGCTAGGATTGGATCGGTCAGGCACTTCCAGCACACCTTAGTAAACTTGGGGGATGCAGCTGTAAACCCCCAAGCTCCTAACATTGCTCAGCCTGGCGAGGGTTCGAGTGCGCATGTCGGGCTAGTCAGGGCATGGCACCCCTCCAACCTGACATGCACACTTCATCTCCCAGCTGAAACACCTGTCAATCATGATTCAAGCCCCACCCTCTCTTTTAAAGGCAAACTCTGCAGGGTAATGCCGAAGGGCTAAATTGAATCAAGTAACACATTTATGGGTCTACCAGGGGCAACAAAACAAACAGGGGAGCAACGCTAATAAAGAAACCGCCACTGGCTCTAACTCTAGCTACATTCCTTTTATGTTTTTGTTTTACATGTTTAATTACTATGGCAGCAAGGCTGGACTTTAGAAGTCCTGGTTTCTTCACACCGAGAATCCAATCTGCTTTCTTTGCCCTTTATTTATCAGGATGGACCGAGCCTGGAATGCTAGCCAGTACCCTAATGACATGGAGCTTCACAGTGGTGCACCAGGCCAGGGCCCCTCTGCCAGTGCTTGTTCCAGATCCTCCTGTATTAACTTTTTGTATCTGTATAAATTGTAGCAAAAAGCATCTCGCTGGTGTCAGTCTGTTCCTCCCTTCCCAGCCTCTTTCACTGGGATTACACCTCTTTGGGTACTTCGGGGGGAGGGAGGGGTGTGAATGGAGGTACATCAGGTGTGAAGCTGTAGGCCACACCTTTTTTTACACTTCAGAAGGCCAAGGGATGTGTGTGTTAAATAAATGGTATTAGTGACCAGCTGTGTAGATTTCACTCACTCCACCACTCCTCTCCTAATTTCTTGATCTTTTTCGGACTTGGGTGGTAGGTACATCTATGGAATCCCTCTGTACCTCTACAAGGGTAGGAACCTTGCTGAGCGCTTTAACCACTCTAATCACTACTAAAGAGTTGGAGAAAGCCACAGCTCCTTATACCACACCTTCAAAAATTTTGTGGTTCATGGTTTTGAACATGATGTTGCTCCTCCTCAAATCATTCTCATGTTTTAAAACTTTCTGGAGTGTAGTTTCCTCTGATATGCCCTATTTGAGATCAATCAGCGCCGATATGACAAACAATATGGCTATGAATCTGAACATACAACTGATAGGGCATTCTGAGACAGTTAGCTTCCACTGATAATGATGCTTCATGTGCCTGTTGTCCTCACGTGCCTTTCTCTTTTATATTTTTATAAGTGTTTAATTTTTCTCTGCACCCTGTCAAAGATTTTCAGTAACATTTCAAGTTTCAAATAAATAATTCAGTAGAAGTGACATGGGTGCATCTGAGGCTAGGCACCTCTTGCAAAGGGCACTTGCGACGTATTAGATAATGTGCTGACTTGGCTCATAAGGTTGCTAGATCAACTACCTTTGTTGTCCTGTGTTGTTTGTCTTCCAGGTCTGTTTATTCTAAACGTTGTAGTACAGTAAAAATCTTTCTAATTGCTAATAAGTGATGTTTCAATGACCATCAAAATGCAACATATTTAAAACTGTATAACCTATTTTCTTGGCAGGCTGTGTTACCCTATTCCCTGTGATATATCTCCCTTTATCCATGAGGTCAGGGTAGGCAGGTCCTGCTGAACAAGTTACTTACCTTTGGTAATGCCTTATCTGGTAAAACGCAATATCTTGTTGCAGATTCCTTACCTGTGAAATTTCCCTAGGCATCACACTGGAAGATTTTCGTGAGAAGGTCCTCTGCATGCCATTATGTTACGTTGATCAGCTCCACGTCTGTCGTCATCTGCATCGGATATTATAGTGAGGTTCTTATATAGGTGACGCGCTGACGTTAGTTTCTTTTCACAACTTTCCACACCAGAAATGCAGAGCCATGAAGAAACTGACTACTGGTGCTTCAAAACTAAGGCCCTGGAAGGGGAGTCCCTGCCCCTAGAAATCAGTTCTCAGATCGGGTAGGACAGGTCAGTTGGTAAGGAATCTTCAACTAGATATTATCTCTACCAGATAAGATGCTACTGAAGGTAAGTAGCTTGTTTATCTGGGAGAGACTTCTACTTGCACATTCCCTACCTTTGAATAGATACCCGAGCAATACAATCCCTGGAGGTGGCTCTGCAAACCAAGTTCATACTAGAAAGTCCTGCAGGACCGAACAGGCAAAGTGCCCATCCCTACAGACCTGACCATCAAGGCAGTAGTGTTTGGTATATATGTGCAGACATCCACACGCTGCCACCTGACAGACGGCAAGGACTGGAGCTCTGCATGGTATCACAGTGGTCGCAGCTTTAGCTCACGTAGAATGTGCATTGCAGACCCTGAAGGGGTTGCTTCTTGCCCAGATAGTAGTAGATCTTAATACATAGTACAACCCATCTGAAGATGTACAGTTTCTGTACTGCCTGACCTTTCTTGGCACCCACATAACCGACAAAGAGTTGATCATCCACCCAGAACTCTTTTGTACAATCAAGGTATAACACAAATGCTCTTTTTGGGTCCAGGCAGTGGAGTCTCTTCTCTTCCTAAGAAGGATGTGGGTGTGCGTAAGAAGTAGGCAAGGTGATGGATTGGCCTACATAAAACAACATAACCACTTTTGGCTGAAAGGAGGCCCTAGTGTGAAGCACCACTTTGTCAGGATAGATGGAAAGGTAGGGCTGCTTAGATGACAATGCCTGAGCTCACTCATCCTGCAGGCAGATGTAATGGCCACAAGAAAGGCTGTTTTCAAAGTGAAAAGCCTGAGAACACAATTGTGTAGAGGCTTGAAAGGAGCACACATCAGAAATGTCAAAACCAAATTCAGATTCCACTGGGGCATAATGAATGTAGTTGGAGGAAAGAGGTGAGTAAGACCTTTAAGGAACATTTGAACAATAGGAGACTTACATGAGAAGTTGATCAGGCAACCTTAAAAAAGCAGAAATGGCAGAAAAATATCCTTTATCATAAAGAATATTTATCTGCTTACTGCTTTTTTAGGTTGCCTGGTCAACTTTTTGTGGTTTAAGTCTTCTATTGTTCACAGCGTGAATATCCTGGACTCACTGCTAGGGAGGATAAGCCTAAAACTGCACTGTGTCCAGAACACCTCAGATGAAAGGAAGCACCTGAGAGGGAATCAGGTGTGACTTCAGCATGTTGTTAGTGAATTCAAGTGATTGCAGGGGGTTTGCGTAGTCTGGAGACGACAGCCTGGGGCAAGCTTGCCTTCAACAGCCTTCCGCTGAGATAGAGGAATACTGAAAACCCTGATCTCCACACATGAACCGCAACCACCGCCATCACTTTAGTGAACACCCAAGAGGTGCTGGTAAGGCCAAAGGCGAACACGGTGAGCTGAAAGTGCTCGTGGCCTACCATGAATTGCAAGTAACGTTGAAGGGGGACGGGTATATGAAAATAGGCATCCTGCAAGTCCAACGCTACCATCCAGTCTCCTAGGTTCAGGGCAGATACAACCTGAACCAAAGTAAGCATCATGAACTTCTCCTTCTTGAGGAAGACATTGAGGGACCGAAGGTCTAGGATATGTTGAAGACCCTTGTCCTTTTTTGGGGACTAGAAAATAGAGGGAATAGCGACCATAGCCTACTTCTGGCACAGGAACCCTCTCTATGGCTCCCTTGGCCAAGAGAACTGTAACTTCCTCGTGGAGAAGGGACAAACGATTTTCTATAATTTGGTTGTAGGATGGTAGTATGGATGGCGGAGTAGTCTTAAAGGGGAGGGAGTAACCCCTTTAGACTACCTGCAAAACTCACCTGCCTGACGTGACAGACTACCAGCGAAGCAGGTGATGGCGAATCTTGCCGCCAACTGGCTGATGGTGGGGGAGAGTCAGACTAAGAAGGCTTAGAGCCTGCCACAGAAGGGGGAGGGGTGGCAGACTGTCCAGACTGCTAGCGGCCATGGCCACAATGATGGTAGATCCCACACCCCCAGCCATTTAGAGGCTGGTTAGCATGACCTGGCCAGAAATAGAAGCGGTTGTGGGCCCCTTCCTTAGACACAAAGGGGGGGGGGTGTGTGGCCGCAGGAGGCCCAAGGACCTGGCCATAACCCAAGAATCATTGAAGCTCTTGAGCGCTGAATCTGCCTTGTCTCCAAAGACATGGGTGCCATCAACTGGCATGTCCATCAAGGAAGCCTTGATATCACCTTAAAAGTCAGTCGTCCTCGGTCAGCGTGGCGCCTCAGGGCCACTGTTAATGAAACCACTCTGCCTAACAAGCCAGTCGTCTCAAGTCTGCAATAGATTGTGAACTTTGCTGCATATCTCCCATTGACAACAGCCTGAGAGTACAGCCCGGGCATCCTCTGCAACCTATGACAGCACTTGCCAACCATATCCCACAGTGTCTAGAAATAATGGCCCAAGGGGCATGCAGTGATCACAGACCACAATGCAAGGCTGGTGGAAGAAAACATCTTCTTCCCAAGTGAGTCCAACCTGTTGGATCCCCTGTCTGGGGGAGCGGAAGGGAACGCACCTTGGGAGGTAGAGGTTTGGACCACCAAGCTCTCAGAGGTAGGGTGTTGCATCAAGAAATTTGGGTCTCCAGGCGCGGGGCAATGGCAGCGGGCAATCATCCTGTTCACAAGATCCCCTATTCTGGGTTTGGATCAGGTACCCAGTTGGACGTCAGTGCCTACTTGAACAGGAGCAGGGGTTATGAGGTGGAAGCTCCGAGGTGCAGCACCTCTGTCAAGAGGTTGGTCTTAATAGCCACCAAAGACAGTTGAAGCACCAGGACCTCAGCTGCTCTTCTCACCACCATAGCATAAGACGCTCCCTCCTCCATAGCCAAGGTAGAGGGAGAAAGCATGCCAGTATCTGGAGAGGTATCCAGTCCGCTGGATACACCAAAGTCTTCACACCACTCAAATTCTTCACAGAACTGGTTTCTAAATGGTCCTGCAACCCCTCAAATTCATCCCTGAGGCCTAACCCATAATAAAAGGGCACAGGATCTGATCTAGGAGGCAACGCTCCTGCCTGTGGGAGAGACTTATGGTCATACTATGCCCATCCTGCTCCATCTCGGAGTCGGGGATTACAATGGGGATGACGCGCCTGTGGGCGCGGACAATGCTGGGAGCGTCGGCATTGGGACCAACGTCGGGGAAGGTCATGGTGGTAGGACCTATGCCAGACCAGGACTAGATCCATGGGTGCCCCTTGATGCCAAGGCCAAAGCCTTAGGGCTCTCCAGCAGTGATGTCTGCTCAAAATTGAGGCCCATAGCTTCAAAAAACTCTCTGAGTTGGGCAGGGGTGTCTCCGGCTCCCGGAAACTCAGGGAGGTGCAGAGTCGGCCCAGGCGCAGGATCCACAGAACGAGGCCTGGACGCTGATGCTCCCTCATCTCGTAAGCCAAAGGATGAGGGTAAGTTGAAGAACACTTCGACTGCTTGGACTTCTTCTTAAGCCTCGACTTACCCGATCGCTCCGAGGACTTGAAGTGGGACAATGTAGGAAGCTGGCCTGGTGTGTGGTGGGTACCTAAGGTACTTGCACCTTATACCAGGTCCAGGTATCCCTTATTAGTGTAATGTTGGCAATCTCTAGAAGCCAGACCCTCTAGAGGTAGTTGTGGATTTGCAGCCAAGACTCATCTAAGAGACATGCAAAGCTCATGCAATACCACTGTATTCACACAACACTTACACACATGAAAGAAAACACTCAGTGTTACAAAAATAAAGGAACTTTATTTTAGTGACACAATTATCAAAAAGTACTAGAGAGGCAACCTTCCAATAGGATTTAAGTAACACACTAGATATGTACACTAGTAATCAGTAGGCAAACAAAGTGATAGAAAACAGTGCAATAGCAAATAGACAAAAGTGACCATGGGGAAGCCCAAACCATATATAAAAAACATAGAATGAGAATGCAGAACCCACACCTACGTAAGTGGGATGTCTAGAGGGGAGCTGAAGGAACTACGACACCCCAAAGGTAAGTACCACAGTGCCCCCCAGCGACCAGGAAGAAAGGAGTAAATTATTGGATTTTCCCCAAACCACCCAACCAATCAATCAGGTAATTTATAAAGCGCTCTACTCACCAGTCAGGGTCTCAAGGCGCTGGGGGGAGGGGAGCTACTGATCAAATAGCCATGTCTTGAGGCGTTTCCTGAATGTTGGGAGGTCCTGGGTCTGGCGTAGGTGGAGCGGTAGGGAGTTCAGGTCTTGGTGGCGAGGTGAGAGAAGGATCTTCCTCCGGCGGTGGTGCGGCGGGTGCGGGGGATGGAGGCGGGGGCGAGGCTGTCGGAGCGGAGAAGGCGGGTGGGAGTCTGGAAGGTGAGCCTGTCATTGAGGTAGGCCGGACCTGTGTTGTGGAGAGCTTTGTGTGCGTGGGTGAGGAGTTTGAAGGTGATCCTCTTCGATACGGGTAGCCAGTGTAGGTCTCTGAGGTGGGCAGAGATGTGGTCGCGGCGTGGGACGTCAAAGATGAGGCGGACAGAAGCATTTTGGATACGTTGCATTTTTGTTTGTAGTTTGGGTGCGTTTCCGTAGTCCAGTCGGCTGCTGATCAGGGCGTGGGTGACAGTTTTTCTAGTTTCGACAGGAATCCATTTGAAAATCTTGCGGAGCATGCGGAGGATGTTGTAGCAGGAAGGACTAAAAGGAAGAAAATGCAACACCCAAACAAGACTTCCAGAAACCAGCAGTGGATACCTGAAGAGGAAGATCTGTGGAAGAAGGGGACCAAGACCAGAAGTCACAGAAGAGTCCAGTGGGGGCAGGAGCAACTACCCACCCAGCTGTGGTTGTAGGAGTTGGTCGACGGTAGGACGAAGACGGTCAGCAATGCAGCCCTGGAGCAGGTGAAGAGTTCCTGGAGGATTACCCACATTTTCTGTCTGTTGTCAAGTGTGTTTGACTGTGTTCACTGGGATCTTGCTAACCAGGGCCCCAGTGATTATGCTCTCTTCCTTCAAACTTGGTTACCTGAACCACTTACACCCCACATTTGGCACAATGGTGCCCCCATGTAAGTCCCTAGAATATGGTACCCAGGTACCCATGGCACTGAGGTACCAGGGGCATGTATTATGCCACCTATGGGGAATCATGCAAAGTGTATCGGCAGGCCTGCCATTGCAGCCTGCGTGAACCGGGTGCACACACCCGGTTTCATTACAGGTCACTGCACCAGGTCACTGTAAGTCACCCTTATAGTACGTGCTCCTAGTTCAGAGGGCAGGGTGCAAGTACCTGTGTGTGAGGGCACCCCAGCACTAGCAGAGGTGCCCCCACAAACTTCAGTTCCTTTTTCCTGGACTTTGTGAGTGCGGGAACGCCATTTTGTGCATGTACTGGACATAGGTCACTACCTATGTCCAGCTACATAATGGTAACTCTGAACCTAGGCATGTTTGTAATCAAACATGTCGGAATCATACCCCAATACTGTTGCTAGTATTGAAAATATGATTCCATGCACTCTGGGGGGCTCCTCAGAGGACCCCCAGCATTTCCCCTACTAGCCTTCCAGGGATTTCAAGGCAGCCCAAGCTGCTGCCACACCTCAGACGGGTTTTTGCTCTCCTGCTGTTTGAACAGCTCAAGCCCAGGAAGGCAGAACAAAGGATTTCCTTTGGGAGAGGGGGGTAACACCCTCTCCCTTTTGAAATAGGTGTTACATGGCTTGAGTGGGGTAGCCTCCCCAAGCCACTGGTATGCTTTGAAGGGCATATTTGGTGCCCTCCGTGCATAAACCAGTCTACACCAGTTCAGGGACCGCCCCCCAGTCCCTGCTCTGGCACGAAACTGGACAATGGAAAGGGGAGTGACCCCTCCCCTCTCCATCACCACCCCAGGGGTGGTGCCCAGAGCTCCTCCAGAGTGTCCCTCGGTTCTGCCATCTTGATTCTAAGGTTGGCAGGGAACTCTGGGAGCATCTGAGAGGCCAGGCCAGGCAGGTGACGTCAGAGCCCCCTCCTGATAGGTGCTTACCTGGTTAGGTGGCCAATCCCCCTTTCAGGGCGATTTAGGGTCTCTCTCTTGGGTGGGTCCTCAGATTTGGTGTGCAGGATTCCAGCAGGACCCCTCTGCAACCTTTACTTCAACTTCTGGCCTCCGGAACCGCAAATGGACCCTCGAGGAGCCTACAAGCTGCAAATCCACGTGGAAGACGCTTCTGCAACATTGTATTCAGAGTTCCTGCCAGCTTTGCAACAGTTTCCTCGCCATGCAGCCTCAGAAGACTGCAACTCTTCATCCTGCAAAATAAGAAGAAGGAATCTCCCTTGGAGTGAAGGAGTCATTTCCCTGCAACCGCAGGCACTTACAAGTGATGACCGGCTGCGTGGATCCCCCCTCCTGCTGAGCTGCCTGGATCCTGCATCACGGGTGGTGGTCCGGAGTAGTCCTCTTGGTCCTCTGCCAGCTATTCAACTTTATGCAACTGGTTTATGCACGTAGGGCACCAAATGTGCCCTTCAAAGCAAACCAGTGGCTTCAGGAGGCTACTCCTCCTAAACCACTCACACCCATTTCCAAAGGGAGAGGGTCTTACCTCCCTCTCCCAAAGAAAATCCTTTGTTCTGCCTTCCTGGGCTAGGTCAGATCAAGCAGCAGGAGGGCAGAAACCTGTCTGAGGGATGGCAGCAGCTGGGCTGTTCGAGAAACCCTGTAAGACTGGTGGTAGCAGTGCTGGGGATCCTCTAAGGAGCCCCCAGAGTGCATGGAATCATACTTCCAATACTTGCAATACTACTGGGGTATGATTAAGACATGTTTGATACCAAACATGTCCAGGTTCTGAGTTACCATTATGTAGCTGGACATAGGTAGTGACCCATGTCCAGTACATATATACAATGGCAACCCCCCACTCACGAAGTCCAGTAAAATTGTGCTCGTGCTGGGGTGCCCTCACACACAGGTACCTTCACCCTGCCCTGTAGGCTGAGAGGGCCTACCATAGGGGTGACTTACAGTGAGCTGGTGGAGTGAACTGTAGTGAAACCGGATGCGTGCACCCGGTTCACGCAGACTGCAAAGGCAGGCCTGCTGAACCCTTCGCATGCGCTCCCTATGGGTGGCAGAATAACTGCTGCAGCCCATAGAGATCCCCTGGAACCTAAATGCCCTGGGTACTGTAGTTGAATTTTCATGAATAAAGAAGTGACACAACTCTGGTAGCAATATAGTAGTTTATAAAAAAATAATACGGCCAGGAAAACAGCACAGTTCTGTAACTGAAACCACACTCACCTCAGCTATTACAAACAGCATCTTTTATAGTCATGGTCTGCAATTGAAGTTCCACATCAATTACCACATTCCCAAATAGCACAGTAGAGCAACTCTCTGTTCTCTTTATTCATTTTAGCAAAAGCAATAATTCTCTAAAAAGCATCTATTTGTCACAAAAATGCAGCTGTAACGTAGATAATATATGTATGCATCCTCTAACGAGCACAGTGTCTTTTGATCTCACCCCTGGAATTCTGTCTGTGTATCCTCCCTATGCTACTTCCATGCTCTGAAGTTTTACGGCCTGTCCTCCTCCCTCTACCAACCTTGAGTTACACAAACATCTCATGTCTCCTATTCAGATCTGCCATGATTTACACCTCCTCCTCACACTAGTATCAGAAAGTGGCTCAGGCTCTCATGTGTGTGACCTTCTAAATTATCTGTGGTATGCGAGGACCGGCTGTAACTGCTTTGCCCTGCACCTGGCCTCCCTCTTCATTTTCCTTCCTGTCCTTTCATTCCAGTCTAACATCGTACCCAGTTTGAGGCCTGAACTTGTCTCGCACAATATACACTTCTGCACGTTTCCCTTCCAAGTCATGTGTTGACCAGAGTGGGCCTTCTTTCTTTTTCTCGAGGCCTATTACAGTACCTACGTACCATATACTAGTGACTTGCATGGGAGGACCAGTATGCCAATTCTGGGAAGAAAAAGTTACCAGTAACCAAATTTAGAGGAGAGAGCACAGTCACTGGGGTCCTGGTTAGCAGGATAGCAGTGAACACAGTCAAACACACTGACAAACAGGCCAAAAGTGGGTGTAACAAGGCTAGAAAGAAGCTAGTTTCCTACACTCCTCACATTATGGTTCACAGGTACAGCTCCTTGTTTAAGTAGAATCTCCTGCACATAAACATGCAACTGGCCAAACTCATCTCTGAATACTGCGTTGGGTTCGTTAAATATCTCATCAATGCTGACGTCTTCAACCACCATTACCTGGTTGGGAGCTTTGAGGTTAATAGGGATATGTACTTCATATTGATGCATCCAACCCAATATTGGTGGTCCATCTTCTGCCACATACACCTTGCAACTCATTTCTCTTATACGAAACCTTACGAGGGCAGACAAATAACCAAAAATGTTGATCTTTTTCGAGCTGATTACTTGCAGGATTGATATCCTTTGGAGCTAGAACCACTCCAGGCCACCTTACCTGAAAAATACATTTTGGAATAACTGTGTCCATGGAACCAGAATCAACCATAAGTTCCACATCTTTCCCCTTAATCGGAGCTTTGGGTTGCATTTTTCTTCATTTTTCTCTTCTTTTTTCCATCCTCACCCTCCCGTTCTACATACAGGATGCAATCCTCTTGCCTCTTCAGACTCAATTCTCCCACTACAGCCACTTTTGAGTTATCACTCTCCTAGCACATAAACACATAATGCCCTCTACGGCCACACCGCCTACATTCTTTGTTCACGGCAAAACACAATTTGGACTCCGCTAAATGGAAACTGCTGCCACACCTACAACAAATTTTGGCAGTCTGTTTAGAGGTGACGTCCCTCTTCTGGAATTTCTTAGATGCCTTACTATTTAAATTGACCACATATACATTCTCTAGGTAACACTCAGATTTCTGAACTGTACCCACCTCCCCTCCTCCTTCAGGCATATCTTTTTTGCTCATCTCTTGCATACATAATTCCGACTGCTCTAAAATTAATTGATCTCTAATGAGTTCTTCTGTCATTTGATCAAACTGACATTTTACAGACAATTCTCATAATCTGGTGACAAACTCTTCAATCGACTCCCCTGGTTTTTGGGGATGTGAATAAAACTTGTATCTTAACATTACAATGTTAGTCTCCTTTGTAAACCTATGCTCCAGACATAACTTTTCCTCTTTGTATACATCGGGTATTGGTTGATCCTCAGCATCAAGCACTACAGGAAAAAATGTAAGAACATGTTGTCCTTCCTCTCCTAAATCACTTAGCAGCAGTGCCTTCTTCCTTTAAGGTCTATTGTTTTGCCCATCAAGAGCTAAAAGAAAAAACTTGAAAAAGTCAATACAAGCCTCCCACAGAACAGCAGGTGAACCTTGATGGGAAGATGAAAGTATCTTTGTAATCAACCTTTAGTATCTTTTTTGGTTCATAATTCACAAAAGTAAAAAAGTACAAGTTACTCACCTTAGGTAACAATATATCTGGTAGAGACATAGAGGGTTATTATGACCGTGGCCGTCACTAGACCACTGGGGTCACGGTGGTGGTTGGACCGCCGCGGTTGTGCCAGTCAGACCACCAGATTATGATTGTGGTGGAGCCGCCACGGTCCAACTGCCGACACCGCCAGGCTGAAGCCAGCCTGCAGCCTGGCGGTCGGGGCAGTTGTAATCCGCCAGGTAAGTGCTGCAAGCAGCGCTTCCCTGGGGATTACGAGTCCCCATCCGCCAGCCTGTCCATGGTGGTAAACTCTGCCATGGAACGGCTGGCGGAACGGGGGACTCGGGGGGAGCATGGGGGCCCTGGCACCTGGCATGGGCAGTGCAGGGGCCCCCATGCACAGCCCTAGCGTGCATTCCACTACTCAAATTACGGGCAATGGAATGTGCGCCAGGTGCTCCATTAGGAGCCGGCTGCAATGTTAAGGCCCTGTTCCCTGCTGGAACACTGTGGGGAACGGGGGGCAGAAACACTGTTTCCGCCTGCTGGCCCAGCGGGGAAACAATAATAAGGCCGGCATTGTTCAGGCCGCCCGTGTAGCATGATGGCGGTATGGCATTAATGTCATAATGAGGCCCATATTCTAGTTGCAGATTCCTTACCTTAGAATTTCATCAGGCGTCAGACTGGATCTGGAGATTCTTCTTTGAGCAGTACGCCTGCACGTCCTCATGTGGTGTTGGTCGACTCAGTGGGCGTCGCTGGCATTGCCATTACCATGATGATGTTGCGGTCGTATATAGGCACCACACCAGCACGCTGACATCAGTTTCTTTTCACAACTTACCACGCCAGTCGCGCGGAGCCATGAAGAACACTGAGAATGGTGCACCAAAACTAGGGCCCTTAAAGGGAAGTTCCTGTCCCTAGAAATCAGTTTGCAGTGGGGGAGGACAGACGGGTCAGTAAGGAATCTGCAACTAGTATATGTCTGTACCAGATGTACAAGTTGCTTACCTTTGGTAATGAAATATCTGGTAGAGACATATTCTAGTTGCAGATTCCTTACCTTAGAATTTCCCCCAGGCATCAGACTGGATCCGGAGATTTTTCTTTGAGCAATACCCTTGCATGTCGGTAGGTGGGGTTGGTCGACTCCGCGGGCATCATTGGCGTCGTAGTCGCCATGAAGATGTCAGGAGTAGTATATAGACGCTGCCTTCGCGCAGTGACGTTAATTTCTTTTAACGACTTTCCACGCCAAAGCACAGAGCCCCTAAGAACACTGAGATTTGTGCGCCAGAGCTAAGGACCTGAAAGGGGAATCCCTCTCACTAGAAACCAGTTCGCAAGCAGGGAGGATGGGTGGGCGGTAAGGAATCTGCAACTAGAATATGTCTCTACCAGATATTTTGTTACCGAAGGTAAGTAACTTGTACAACTGATAGAGACTTCTAGTTGCAGATTCCTTACCTTAGAATAGATACCCAAGCAATGCCATCCTCGGTGGTGGGCTGTGAACCATGATCATACTAGGAAGTCCTGCAGGACCGAACGACCAAAGTAGCCGTCCCGACGGACCTGACTGTCCAGGCAGTAATGTTTAGCAAACGTGTGCAGGGAAGCCCACGTAGCTGCATGGCAGATATCCAGGACAGGAACTCTGCATGCTAACGCAGTGGAATAAGCAGTTGCTCGGGTGGAATGAGCATGCAATCCCTCAGGGGGTTGCTTCTTGGCCAGCGCATAGCACATTTTGATGCAAAGAAGAACCCATCGAGAGATGGTACGCTTTTGCACCGCCTTCCCTTTTTTTCGCACCCACATACCCAACAAAGAGTTGATAGTCTGAAATCTTTAGTTGGATTAAGATAGAACGCCAATGCTCTTTTTGGGTCCAGACGGTGGAGTCTCTTCTCCTCATGGGAAAGATGTGGGGGTGCGTAGAAAGTAGGCTGGGTGATGGACTGGCCTACATGAAAAGGCGTAACCACCTTAAGAAGGAAGGAAGCCTTAGTGCGCAACACCACTCTGTCAGGGTGCACAGACAAGTATGGAGGGTTAGATGAAAGGGCTTGAAGCTCACTCACCCTGCGAGCAGAGGAGATACCAACAAGAACGACAGTTTTGAAGGTGAGGAGCCGCAAAGGACAATTATGCATCGGCTCAAACGGAGTACACATCAAATAAGTAAGAACAAGATTGAGGTCCCACTGAGGCATGATAAATGGAGTGGAGGATATAAATGGGTGAGGCCTTTTACGAATCTACTCACAATAGGAGATTTAAAAAGTGAGGGCTGATCTGGTAACCTAAGGAAGGCCGAAATAGCAGAAAAATACCCTTTAAGGGTGCCCAAAGCAGAGTCCTTCCAGGCCAAAGAAAGAATGAACAGAAGAACCTCAGACAGAGAGGGAATCAACAGATTTGTTGGTACACCATGCCACAAATGTATTCCAACGACAGACGTATACAGTTTTGGTTGAGGGACCCCTGGCTGCCAAGATAACATCACAGACTTCGGGTGGAAGATCAAAAGTCGTCAACTGTCGCCGCTCAATCTCCACGCATGAAGGCGGAGGTTGGACAGGTTCGGGTGAAGAACCGTCCCCTGTTGCTGCAACAGAAGAACCGCTCGAAGAGGCAGTCTGAGTAGAGGATCAATGGACATGCTCGATAGCTCTGGATACCAAACTCTCCATGCCCAGTCCAGAGCCACCAAGATGACTAGGGCCCGATTGTTCCTGATCTTCTTGAGAACTGTGGGCAAAAGTGGTATAGGCGGAAAGGAGTAAAGGAGTTCCACTCCAGGCGAAAAGCGACTCCGGGGGAGTGCCACCTTGGAAACTCCAACACACAAAACACCTGACATTGTGCGTGCTCTGCGGAGCCGAACAGATCTAACCAAGGCTCTCCCCACTGCTGAAAGAGACCTTGCACCACCTCCGGTTGGAGACGCCATTCGTGATCGGCTGTGCATCGACGGCTGAGATTGTCTGCTCTGGCGTTGAGGGAACCTGCCAGATGTTGAACCATCAGGGTAATGCCCTGATGTTCCAGCCATGTCCAGAGGCGTAGAGCCTCCTGACAAAGGGTCCAGGACCCTACTCCGCCCTGTTTGTTGCAGTAACACATGGCGGTAGTATTGTCCGTGAACACCTGCACTACTTTCGCTTTGAGAGAGGGAAGAAATGCTTTCAACGCAAGCCTGATCGTCCAGAGCTCCAGAAGATTGATATGGAGCCCAGACTCAGCCGGAGGCCAGAGGCCTCTGATCTCCGCCTCGCCCATGTGGCCACCCCAACCCAGAAGTGACGCATCTGTCACTATAGAGAGATCTGGTTGGGGAAGGGAGAGGGATCTGCAGTGGACCCAATGCAGATTCAAAAGCCACCACTGCAGGACTTTCGCAGTCCCCTCTGAGATCTGGACCATGTCGGAGAGATTCCCCTGATGCTGCGCCCACTGGAACTTCAGGTCCCACTGCAAAGCCTGCATATGCCATCTGGCATGTATTAGTAGCAGGATGCAGCAGGCCACGAGGCCCAGCAGCCTCAGACTCAGTCTCACCGAAACCAAAGACCAAGGCCGAAAGATCGGAATCATAGCCTGGATGTCTTGGACTCGGGAGGATAAGCCCAAAACTGCACGGTGTCCAGAACAGCTCAGATGAAAGGGAGCGTCTGAGAGGGAGTCAGGTGTGACTTCGGCATGTTTATAATGAACCCCAGCGTGTGCAGGTGGGTCGCCGTAGTCTGAAGGTGGGAGATGACTTTCTAGGGCAAGCCCGCCTTCAACAGCCAGTCGTCGAGGTAGGGAAAGACTGTCACCCCTAACCTGCGCAAATGAGATGCAACCACTGCCATCACTTTCGTGAACACCTGAGGGGCGGGGAGCTTGGTAAACTGAAAGTACCCACGACCTACCACGAATCGTAGGTAACGTCTGTGGGCAGGGAGGATGGGAATGTGGAAATAAGCGTCCTGCAAGTCCAACGCTACCATCCACTCTTCTGGATCCATGGCAGACAGAACCTAAGCCAGGGTGAGCATTTTGAATTTTTCCTTCTTGAGTAAGTAGTTCAAGTCCCGAAAGTCTAGGACAGGACGTAAGCCCTTGTCCTTTTTCGGCACCAGAAAGTAGAGGGAATAACAACCACGACCTACTTCGGGCACAGGGACCCTTTCTATAGCTCCCTTGGCCAAGAGAGCTGCGACTTCCTGGCGGAGAAGAGCCAAATGATCCTCTGGAAGGTGACTGAAGGATGGAGGCATGGCTGGTGGAGCAGATTCGAAAGGGAGGGAGTAGCCCTTACGAACTATCTGCAAAACCCACCTGTCCATAGTGATGGATTCCCAGTGGGGCAGGAGATGGCGCATCCTGCCGCCAACTGGATGGGAATGAGGGGACGGACTTGGAGAGTTTGGAGGCTGATGTGGGGGCAGAGGTGAACTGGGAAGATCTCTGGGTCCCTGTCCCACGCCCATGTGGGATTTCGCATCCCCGCACAGGTTGGACAGCATGGGTACCAGTAACAAGGGACTTATCTGAGTGCCAGAGCTGTGCCAATTGTGGAAGCAAAGGTACAGTTAAGGAAAGAACACTGGTTCTGGGGCCTGGTCAGGAGGGTCCCAGCGCACTTTCAATCAAAACGTAGCATCAGCAAAGGCAAAAAGTCAGGGGGTAACCATGCCAAGGAGGCATTTCCTTACACAACCCCCCCCCCCCAAACAAAAGAGAATGAGACTAACCTTTACCAAGAGAGTCTTCATTTTCTAAGTGGAAGAAGCTGGAAAGGCCATCAGCATTGGAATGGGCAGTCCCAGGTCTGTGTTCCACTACAAAGTCCATTCCCTGTAGGGATATGGACCACCTCAACAGTTTAGGGTTTTCTCCTTTCATTTGCAGTAACCATCTGAGAGGTCTGTGGTCAGTTTGAACTATGAAGTGAGTACCAAAAAGGTATGGTCTCAACTTCTTCAGGTACCAGACCACAGCAAATGCCTCCCTCTCAATGGCACTCCAACGCTGCTCCCTGGAAAGTAACCTCCTGCTAATAAAAGCAACAGGCTGGTCAAGGCCATCATCATTTGTCTGGGACATGACTGCCCCTATCCCATGTTCAGAGGTATCTGTCTGCACAATGAACTGCTTAGAGTAATCTGGAGCTTTTAAAACTGGTGCTGTGCACATTGCTTGTTTCAGGGTGTCAAAGGCCTTTTGACAGTCCACGGTCCAGTTCACTTTCTTGGGCATTTTCTTGGAGGTAGGTTCTGTGAGGGGTGTCACTATTGATTCATAACCCTTCACAAACCTCCTATAATACCCAGTCAAGCCAAGGAATTACCTGACTTGAGTCTGGGTTTTTGGAGCTACCCAGTCCAGAATAGTCTGGATCTTGGGTTGGAGTGGCTGAACTTGGACTCCACCTACAAGGTGACCCAAGTAAACGACAGTACCCTGCCCTGTCTGACATTTAGATGCCTTGATAGAGAGGCCTGCTGCTTGCAGGGCCTGCAAAACCTTCTTCAGGTGGACCAGGTGATCCTGCCAGTTGGAGCTAAAGACAGCTAAAGACAGCAATATCATCAAGATAAGCTGCAGTAAAGGACTCCAGGCCAGCAAGGACTTGATTCACCAACCTTTGGCAGGGGCATTCTTGAAGCCAAAGGGCATCACAGTAAACTGGTAGTGCCCATCAGGTGTAGAGAATGCTGTTTTCTCTTTTGCTCCTGGTGCCATTTTTATTTGCCAGTACCCTGCAGTTAAGTCAAAGGTACTTAAGTATTTGGCAGCACCTAATTTGTCTATAAGTTCATCTGCCCTTGGAATGGGGTGAGCATCTGTCTTGGTGACAGAGTTAAGCCCTCTGTAGTCCACACAGAACCTCATTTCTCTCTTGCCATGTTTTGTGTGCGGTTTGGAGACCAAGACCACTGGGCTAGCCCATGGACTATCAGAGTGCTCAATCACTCCCAACTCCAGCATCTTGTGGACTTCCACTTTGATGCTTTCTTTAACTTGGTCAGACTGTCTGAATATTTTGTTTTTGACATGCATGCTGTCTCCTGTGTCCACATCATGGGTACACAGGTGTGTCTGACCAGGGGTTAGAGAAAAGAGCTCAGCAAACTGCTGGAGGACTTGCCTGCAGTCAGCCTGCTGTTGGCCAGAGAGGGTGTCTGAATAGATCACTCCATCTACTGTGCCATCCTTGGGGTCAGTGGAAAGGAGATCAGGGAGAGGTTCACTCTCTGCTTCCTGGTCCTCATCTGTAACAATTAACATGTTTACATCTGCCCTATCATGGAAGAGTTTGAGGCAGTTAACATGGATCACCCTCTTGGGGGTCCTGCGAGTGCCTAGGTCCACCAGGTACTTGACATGACTCTTCTTTTCTAGCACTGGGTAAGGGACACTCCATTTGTCCTGAAGTGCCCTGGGAGCCACAGGCTCCAGAACCCAGACTTTCTGCCCTGGCTGAAACTCAACCATAGCAGCCTTTTGGTCATACCACATCTTCTGGAGTTGTTGGCTGGCCTCAAGGTTTTTGCTTGCTTTTTCCATGTACTCTGCCATCCTTGAACGTAGGCCTAGCACATAGCCCACCACATCTTGTTTAGGCTCATGGAGAGGTCTATCCCAGCCTTCTTTCACAAGAGCTTGTGGTCCCCTAACAGGATGGCCAAACAGAAGTTCAAAGGGGGAAAACCCTACTCCCTTCTGAGGCATCTCTCTGTAGGCGAAAAGCAGGCATGGCAGGAGGACATCCCATCTCCTTTTGAGTTGTTCAGGGAGCCCCATGATCATGGCCTTCAATGTCTTGTTAAATCTCCCAACAAGACCATTGGTTTGTGGATGGTATGGTGTGGTCAATTTGTAAGTCACCCCATACTCCATCCACATATGTTTTAGGTACGCTGACATGAAGTTAGTACCTCTGTCAGAAACCACCTCCTTAAGAAATCCCACTCTGGTAAAAATACCAATGATGCCTTGGCTACTCCAGGGGCAGTAGTGGACCTAAGGGGCATTGCTTCAGGGTACCTAGTAGCATGATCCACAACTACTAGGATATACGGATTCCCTGATGCTGTGGGAGGTTCAAGAGGACCCACTATATCCACTCCCACTCTTTCAAAGGGGAGCCCCACCACTGGAAATGGAGTGAGGGGGGCCTTTGGATGGCCACCTGTCTTACCACTGGCTTGACAGGTGACACAAGAGGTGCAAAACTCCTTTACCGTTTGGGACATATTGGGTCAATAGAAATGGTTGACTAACCTCTCCCATATCTTGGTTTGTCCCAAATGCCCAGCAAGGGGAATGTCATGGGCTAAGAATGAACTCCGTAAACTCCTGAGGCACTACCACTCTCCTAGTGGCACCAGGTTTGGTATATCTTGCCTCGGTGTAAAGGAGTCCATCTTGCCAATAGACCATGTGTGTTCCACTGACATTTCCTTTTTCTTGCTCAGCTGCTTGCTGTCTTAGGCCTTCAAGAGAGGGACAAGTCTCTTGCCCCTTGCAAAGCTGTTCCCTTGAGGGTCCCCTGGGCCCAAGAGCTCAACCTCGTGAGGTCCAAGCTCCCTCAGGGGATAGAACATCTTCCTGGAAAGAGAGGTTCTGTTTCTTGTGCTGTGCTGAAGCTGGTTTCCCAGTCTTCTTTCCTTTCTCTTGGAAGGTTGGGCCATTATTCCAGACTCCATCACTTCTTTTTCACCCTGAGCCCTGCACTGTGCTCTTGTCTTGACACACACCAGTTGAGGGAGTTATACCTCAGCCCAATCTGAAGACTCCAGATCATTTCCAAGCAGAAATTCTACTGGTTTAGCAGAAGAGACTACCACCCGTTTCAGGCCAGTGACCCCTCCCCATTCTAAAGTTACCACTGCCATGGGATGGACTTTAGTCTGATTGTCAGCATTGGTGACTGGATATGTCTGTCCAGCCAGGTATTGATCTCGGGAAACCAGTTTGTCTGTCACCATAGTGACACTGGCACCTGTATTCCTCAGGGCTTCTACTCTAGTCCCATTGATTAAGAGCTGCTGCCTGTATTTTTGCATGTTAGGCGGCCAGGCAGCAAGTGTGGCTAGGTCCACCCCACCCTCGGAGACTAATGTAGCTTCAGTGTGAACACTGATTTGCTCTGGGCACACTGTTGATCCCACCTGGAGACTGGCTATTCCAGTGCTAACTGGAGTAGTAGTTGTGGGACTTTTCTTTGGACAGGCCTTGTCTCCAGTCTGATGTCCATGGTGAGTACAGATGCGACACCAGGCCTTTTTGGGATCAAAGTTTTTACCCTTATACCCAAATGAGGATTGTGAAGAGGCTTTGGACCAACCCTCCTGAGCAGGTTTTTGGGGCCCTGTAGAAGACTCTTTACTTTTTCCCTTGGATGTCTCAACACTCTTCCTGGGGAGGCTTTGTGACCCCTTTCTTTTGGTCACCTCCTGTGGAAGTCTTGGTCACCCTTGTCTTGACCCAGTGGTCTGCCTTCTTTCCCAATTCTTGGGGAGAAATTGGACCTTGGTCTACCAGATGCTGATGCAGTTTATCACTGAAACAATTACTTAAAAGATGTTCCTTCATAAACAAGTTATACAGCCCGTCTGGCTAGAAGATTTTTGAGCCCCCCTGAACCTAATCCAGTACTCCTCAGTTAAGAATCCAAAGCCCTCAATCAGAATGGCCTTCATGGGGTCATATGATTCTGCATCCTTACCAGAGAGTGTGAGGAGTCTATCCCTACACTTTCCAGTGAACATTTCCCAAAGGAGAGCACCCCAGTGAGATTTGTTTACTTTTCTGGTTGCACAAGCCCTCTCAAAAGCTGTTAACCACTTGGTGATATCATCACCATCTTCATATTTTGTTACAATCCCTTTGGGGATTTTTAGCATGTCAGTACTGTCTCTGACCCTATTTATGTTGCTGCCACCATTGATGGGAGCTAAACCCATCTCTTGTCTTTCCCTCTCTATGGCTAGGATCTGTCTTTCCAAAGCCAATATTTTGGCCATCCTGGCTAACAGGAGGTCATCTTCATTGAGACTGCCCTCAATGCTTCTAAAGTTACTGGTCTCCCCTGTGGAAGAACCAGTATCTCTGACTATCACTTGTGGAGTCAGGGTTTGAGGGACCCTGTTCTCCCTAACTAGGACAGGAGGGAGGGAATCATCCTCCTGGTCACTAGCTTCCCCCTCGGATTATTCTCAGAAGGGTGGTAGTTTGCAAACTCTGCCAAAAGCTCCTGGAGCTTTACTTTGGTAGGGTTGGACCTAGTTTTTATATTTGTTTTTAGCATACACAGAGTCCTTAACTCTGACATTACTAGATGCAGGTAAGGGGTGAGGTTGAGTTCCACCACCATCTCATCTGAGCTAGACATTATTTATCTAAAAGTTGGGATAACTTTTTAAGAATCTAAAAACTACTTCTAGAACTTAAATCCAAACTTTTACAAACTTTTAAACTCTAAAGGAAATGCTAACAGGGACTTACACAAGGACCTAGCAGGACTTTTAAAAATGTAGAAAAATAGCTCAAATTTCAAAAGTCAGTTTCTAATGACAATTTTTGGAATTTAGTTGTGTGATCATGTATTGGCTGAGTAGTCCAGCAAATGCAAAGTCTTAGACCCCACCGCTGATCCACCAATGTAGGAAGTTGGCTATGTATATATACTATTTCAAAGTAAAAAATAGTGCTAGTTATGATTGAAAGTGTGCTGGGACCCTGCTAACCAGGCCCCAGCACCAGTGTTCTTTCCCTAAAACTGTACCTTTGTCTCCACAATTGGCACAGCCCTGGCAGACAGATAAGTCCCTTGTAAATGGTAGCCCAGGTACCAAGGGTCCTGTGGCCAGGGAAGGTCTCTAAGGGCTGCAGCATGTATTATGCCACCCTGGGGACCCCTCACTCAGCACATGCACAATGCCTCACAGTTTGTGTGTGCTAGTGGGGAGAAAAATACTACGTTCACATGGCACCCCCCTCAGAGTGCCATGCCCACAACCCACTGCATGTGGCATAGGTAAGTCACCCCTCTAGCAGGCCTTACAGCCCTAAGGCAGGGTGCACTATACCACAGGTGAGGGCGTAGCTGCATGAGCATTATGCCCCTACAGTGTCTAAGCCAAATTCTTAGAAATTGTAAGTGCAGGGTAGCCATAAAGAGTATATGGTCTGGGAGTTTTTCAAACACCAACTCCACAGTTCCATAATGGCTACACTGAATACTGGGAAGTTTGGTATCAAACTTCTCAGCATAACAAATCCACACTGATGCCAGTGTGGGATTTATTGAAAAATGCACACAGAGGGCATCTTAGAGATGCCCCCATACCAGCCCAACTACTAGTGCTAGGCTGACCAGTTTCTCCCAGCCTGCCACATCCAGACGGTTTCTGGCCACATGGGGTGAGTGCCTTTGTGCACTCTGTGACCAGGAACAAAGCCTGTACTGGGTGGAGGTGCTTCACACCTCCCCCTGCAGGAACAGTAACACCTGGAGGTGAGCCTCAAAGGCTCAAGCCTGGGTGTTACAGCGCCCGAGGGCACTCCAGCTAGTGGAGCTGTCCGCCCCCGGACACAGCCCCAACTTTTGGCAACAAGACCGGAGGAGATAATGAGAAAAACAAGGAGTCACCCTCCAGCCAGGACAGCCCCTAAGGTGTCCTGAACTGAGGTGACCCCTGTCTTAGGAAATCCTCCATCTTGCTTTGAATCCCAATACGATTAGGGATGTCCCCCCCCCCCCTTCCCACAGGGAGGAGGCACAAGGAGGGTGTAGCCACCCTCAGTGACAGTGGCCATTGGCTACTGCCCTCCAGCCCTAAACACACCCCTAAACTGAGTATTTAGGGGTGACCCTGCACCCAGGAAAACAGATTTCCTGACAACCTGAACAAGAAGAACTGCTGACCTGAAAGCCCCGCAGAGATGACAGAGACAACAACTGACTTGGCTCCAGCTCTACCGGCCTGTCTCCAGAATCAAAGAACCTGCAACAGCGAGGCATCCAGTGGGACCAGCGACCTCTGCTGACTCAGAGGACTGCCGTGCAACCCATAGGACCAAGAAACTCCTGTGGACAGTTGCTCTGTCTAACCTACAAAGAAGAAACAACCTTAAAGAGACTCCAGCCTCACTCCAGAAGCGTGAGTCCCCAACACTCTGCACCCGACGCCCCCGGCTCGTGTCCAGAAAAACCAACACTGCAGCGAGGACCCCCAGGTGACTCTCACCACGTGGACACCCTGAGACGACCCCCCTGAACCCCCACAGCGACGCCTGCAGAGAGAATCTAGAGGCTCCCCCTGACCGCGACTGCCCGGTAACAAAGAACCCAACGACTGGAAGAACCACTGCACCCCTAGCCCCCAGGCCTGAGAGAAACCAACTGCCAGTGCAAGAGTGACCAGCAGGCGGCCCTCTCCGTTGCCCAGTCGGTGGCTGGCCCGAGAAGCACCCCTGTTCCCTGCATGCATTGCCAGGTCCCTCCATTAATTTATATCTAAAACCCGACACCTACTTTGCACACTGCACCCGGATGCCCCTGTGCGGCTGAGGGTGTATTTTGTGTGCCTATTTGTGACCCCCCTCAGTGCTCTACAAAACCCCCCTGGTTTGCTCCCCGAGGACGCAGGTACTTACCTGCTAGCAGACTGGAACCGGAGCTCCCCTAGTCTCCATAGCTGCCTATGTTATTTGGGCCCTACTTTGACCTCTGCACCTGACCCACCCTGTGTTGCTGTTGCTGGGCGTTTGGGGTTAACCTGAACCCCCAACGGTGGGCTCCCTACGCCCCGGACACTGAACTTGTAAGTGCTTTACTTACCTGATAAACTAACTTGTACTTACCTCCCCCAGGAACTGTTGGTTTTTGCACTGTGTCCACTTTTAAAATAGCTTATTGCCATTTTTGCCAAAACTGTGTACATTACTGTTTTAATTCAAAGTTCCATATTTACAATTTATGTACTTACTTGAATTCTGAATCTTGTGGTTCTAAAATAAATAAAGAAAAGAATATTTTTCTATATAAAAACCTATTGGCCTGGAGTTGTCTTTTGAGTGTGTGTTCTCATTTATTGCCTGTGTGTGTACAACAAATGCTTAACACTACCCTCTGATAAGCCTACTGCTCGACAACACTACCACAAATAGAGCATTAGTATTATCTAATTTTGCCACTATCAACCTCTAAGGGGAACCCTTGGAATCTGTGCACACTATCTCTCACTTTGAGATAGTATATACAGAGCCAGCTTCATATTTGAGGTATGTGGGGCCCAAGTTCAAATCCCACTGGGGCATTATGAGGGACAGGAGGGAACATATATGGGAGGCCTTTTAGAAACCTCCCAACAATGGGAGATTTGAATAGAGAAGGTTGGCCTGGCAGCCTCAAAAAGGCAGAGATGACAGACAAATATCCCTAGAGGGTGCCCAAAGCAGAGCCCTGCTGGGCAATAGAGAGAATAAAGAGGAGACCCTCTGAGAGAGGTGCAGAGAGGGGATCAACTGACTTGTTGATACACCATGCCACAAATTTCTTCCGACAGGCATTTACCGTTTTGGTGGAGAGACACCTGGCTGCCAAGATGACATTACAGACTTCAGTGGAAGGTCAAAAGCCGTCAACTGACGCCGCTTAATCTCCATGCAAGGAGGTGGAGACTCGACAGATTCGGGTGGATAACTGTCCCCTGCTGTGCGACAGAAGATCCTCCCAAAGGGGCCGTCTGATCAGAAGATCGATGGCCATGCTCAATAGCTCGGGATACCGGACTCTTCGTGCCCAGTCCAGAGCCACCAGGATTACTTGGGCCAGGTCTTGCCTGATCTTCTTCAGAACTCTGGGCAGAAGTGGTATTGGCAGGAAGGCGTACAGGAGGCCTGACTTCCACTCGTGATGAAAAGCGTTGCAGAGCAAGTGCCGCCTAGGAAACCCCAACGTGCAAAACAGCTGACATTGCGTGTTCTCTGCGGAGGCAAACAGATCTAACCAAGACTCTCCCCATTGCTGAAAGAGACCTTGCACCACCTCTGGATAGAGATGCCATTCATGATCAACTATGAATCTACTGCTGAGTTTGTCTGCTCCGACGCTCAGAGAGCCCGCCAGATGTTGAACCACCATGGAAATGTCCTGGCATTCCAGCCATGTCCAGAGGCTAAGAGCCTCTTGACAAAGGGTCCATGACCCCACTCCGCCTTGCTTGTTTAGTACCACACGGCGGTGGTGTTGTCGGTGAACACTTGCACCACTTTCCCTTTGAGACAGAGAAGGAATGCTTTCAATGCAAGTCGGATCGCCCGGAGCTCCAAAAGGTTGATGTGGAGCCCGGACTCCACCGGAAATAAGAGGCCTCTGATCTCTGCCTCTCCTGTGTGGCAGCCCCATCTCAGGAGTGACGCGTCTGTCACTACTGTGAGGTCTGGTTGGGGAAGGGAGAGGGATCTGCCATTGACCCAATCTGGATTTGACAACCACCACCGCAGGTCTTTTGCAGTTTCCTCTGAGATCTGAACCATGTCGGAGAGATTCCCTTGATGCAGCGCCCACTGTAACTTCAGATTCCACTGCAGAGCCTGCATATGCTAACTGGCATGTTGGACTAGCAGGATGCAGGAGGCCATGAGGCTCAGCAGCCTGAGTGATTCTCAGCGAAATCCAAGATAGAGGCTGAAATATCGGTATCATAACCCAAATATCCTGGACTCACTTTTCAGGAGGATAAGCCCGAAACTGCACTGTGGCCAGAACAGCTCTGATGAAAGGGAGCATCTGAAAGGGAGTCAGGTGTGACTTTGGCACGTTTATAGTGAGCCCCAGCGAATGCAGGAGGTTTGCCATAGTCTGGAGGTGAGATATGACTTTCTAGGGTGCGTCCACCTTCAACAGGCAGTCGTCGAGTTAGGGAAAGACTGGAACCCCTAACCTGTGAAGATGAGCTGCAACCACTACCATCACTTTCGTGAACACCCAAGGGATGCTGGTAAGACCAAAGGGGAGAACGGTGAATTGAAAGTGCTCATGACCTACCACTAATCATAGGTAACGTCTGTGGGCCAGCACGACGGGAAAGTGGAAATAGGTGTCCTACAAATCCAACATTAGCATCCATACTCCAGGGTCCAGGGCTGAAAGGACCTGAGCTAGGGTTAACATCTTGAACTTCTCCCTTTTGCGGAAGAGATTGAGGGACCGGAGGTCTAGGACAGGGCTAAGGCCCTTGTACTTTGTGGGCACCAGAAATGGCAGGAATAGCAACCACAACCTACTTCTGGCACAGGGACCCTCTCTATGGCTCCCTTGGCCAAGAGAGCCTTGACCTGCTCACAGAGAAGTGCCAAATGATCCTCTGATAGATGATCGTATGATGGTAGCATAACTGGAGGAGAAGTCTTGAAGGGGAGGGAGTAGCCATTCGGACAATTGCAACACACACCTGTCCGTGGTAATGGATTCCCAGTAGGGCAGTTGATGGCGGATCTTACTGCCAACTGGTCCAAAATGTTCCGAAGGACTAGGAAGGTTTGGAGGCAGAGGAGGGAGCGGGTGTGGACTGGGCATCCTGCTGGCTACCTGATCCACAAGCTAGTGGCTTCACACGTCCGCGGCCGCGCAGGGGCTGTACAGCATGCACAGGTCCGTGGCCAGGTGGAAAGGAACGCGGTTAGGTGCCCCTTCCATAGCCACAAAAGAGGCGAAAGGCAGACTGTTGGGGGCGAGGAGGAACTGCGATGCCAAGGGACTGAGCCGTAGCCTGGGAGTCCTTAAAGCACTCGAGCATTGAGTCCGCCCTTGTCTCCGAAGAGACGGGTGCCACCAAAGGGCATGTTCATCAAGGATTGCTGGACATCCCCAGAGATGCCACACGTCCTCAACCAGGCGTGGCGTGACACCTCAAGGCCACCTTTGATGCAACGATCTGCCCAGTGAGTTGGTCGTTTCTAGTCCACAACAAATCATGAGCTTCGTTGCATCTCTCCTGTCCGTAATGGCTTGGGAGAGAACGGTCCGGGCCTCCTCCAGAACTCGAGGCAGCACTTGCGCAACCGTATCCCAGAGGGTATGGGAATAGCGGCCCAAAAGGCATGCAGTGTTCACGGACCGCAGCACTAGACTGGCGGAAGAAAACATCTTCTTGCCAAAGTTGTCCAGTCTTTTTGATTCCCTGTCTGGGAGAGCAGTATGCACCAGAGGATGATGAAGCCTGGATGACAAGGCTCTCAGGTGTAGGGTGTTGGGTGAGGAATTTTTGGTCTGTCATCCACGGCCGATGGCAGCGGGAAACTGTCCTATTCACAGGAACCCCTGTGCCGGGTCTGGACCAGGTACCCAGATGGACGTCCGTAAGTGATTCACTGAAGGAAAGGAGGGGTTCTGAGTTGGAGGCCCCAGGCTGAAGGACCTCGGTCTGGAGGTTAGTCCTGACCTCCACACAAGGAAGCTTGAGGTCCAAAACCTCTGCAGCCCTTCTCACCAGTCTGAGTATGAAGCTCCATCCTCTGTAGCTATGGTAGGTGGCGGAGATAATGGCAGCATGAGGGGAAGTGTCCAATCCGCTGGCGTCACCCAAATCCTGAACCCAGTCCATGTCAGGGTCAAGCTCGTATTCTAAAGAGTCCAGCGTCCCCTGTATACCATCCCCATATCCATACCCATAACTGTAGTGGTCAGGATCAACCCTGGGCCCAGGAGAGCCCACAGAAACTGGAATCGGCATTGAATGACGCCGTTCGGCTTGTCAGGAATTAGTATAGGGTCAAAGTCGCTTGTGGGATCAACCGACATCAGGAGCGTCGACGTCTGACCCGATGCCGGGGAAAGTCCCGTTAGCAGGACCGACGTTGGGGCGGATCCGGAGCCGAAGCCGTCGACTAGAATCCTAAGGGGGCCCTCTCCAACTCCCCTGGGCCCGAAGGCGCCAAAGGTGGGTCAGTCTTCCCAAATATGAGGCGCATGGCCTCATAAAATTCTTTAACTTGGGTAGGGATGGCACCAGCTCCCAGAAGTCGGGGAGGCGCAGAACGGACCCAGGTGGAGGCTCTGAAGACGAGGCCCTGAGTGTCGACGCTCTTCCAGCATTGCGTCGTGCGAGCGATGGGGCTAAGTCGAAGAACGTTTGCTCTTCTTGGACTTCTCCTTATTCGAATATCCAGATGACTTGGATGATGAAGAGTGGCCTCCTGACCTTCCTTTTGAACGAGACCGGGAATGAGTCGAATATCAGGCCGCCATGAGCTTTACGGACCGCTTCCTCAAGCATTCGGGTTCATGGCCCAACACTCGGAGTTTGACTTCGAGTCATTGTCGTGCTCCAGACACCAGAGGCACGGATCCATCACGAGGTGCGGATCCATCACCAACATCATTTGGATCAAACAAATTGACAAAAGTGTAGCAGTTAGTCAAAAAATGACTGGGGAAGCCCTTCTCTGGATCTGCACGTGCGCTGGCATGGAAACTGATGTCAGGGCGCTGGGGTGGCACCTATATACGACTGTCACATCATCACGGTGACCACAACTCCACCAACACCCACGGAGTTGACCAACACCACCTAACGGCGCGCAGGGGTACTGCTTTAAGAAAAATCTCTGTATCCAGTCTGATGCCTGGAGAAATTCTAAGGTAAGGAATCTGCAACTAGAATCTCTATTAGATATTTAAGGCACTTTCCTCTAAAACTGAATGGTGAAGGTTAAGTTGCACCACAACATGCTAGAGGCAGTCCTCTCACCATATAGAGTACTGCTTAAAGCCTTCCTGGAGTTAGTCCCTCCCTTCTACTGCAGTGAGACATGTTGTATGTGGCTTTGTGAAGCACAACCACAGAACTCCAGAACTTCCCAAGGTGAGCTGACAATCGCTGAGGACAGAGCTATCTGAGGCACGCACTTCAGAGAGACTCTGTGGTTGAGATTGCGGAAAACATGACGCTGAGGTTCTGAACATGGTGAGTTGTGAAGCAAGCTGGGTAACGCAATCACCTGCGTAGGCCTGCTGGAGTATGAGCTATACATGGGGCAGCGTTTAAGCTCAGTGTGAATAGTGCACGTGACATGCTGTTGACAAAGCATCCATGAAATGTGTCTCTTCTCAAATAGGCATGATTGAACCACTACCGTAGATAAAGAAAGGAGCACAGTACCATAAAAATAAGCTGTTGACAGTATTCGACCATCAACAGCGCTGCGAAGAAACAGTCCAAACAATAAGGAGCATGGGATGACCACTCATGGATCCTAGTACCACGTGGCAGGCTGTGAGCTGACAAGTTGTAACCAATTTGTAATGAGGAAGATACATGACAATGCAGAATGGTAGAGATAGGCTTTATTGAGAGCAGCCTGCACAAGTGTGGTTCCCTCTTGTCAGCCAAAGCAAGTAAGATGCCTTAAAGGAATAACAAAGAACTTGCGTTTTTCATGGCTGAAGAACTGCTAGTGTCTCTGTGCCCTGTGGTCCACGTTAGGTTCATTTTTAGAGAAACAGAGAATGGCGGAACATGCTCTGAATGGCCAGACTGGATTGCTGTAGTTGATCAGGAATTGAAGACCTAACCCAGATGAAGCTGATGGCACTATCACTGACTGACATATAGGACAATTAACTAGCCCTACTACTGGCATGTAATATTGTTTTTCCCTGACAATATTTTACTCATTGCAACTTGCTTGTCCCCAAGGGTTTCGGTGGGATGATTGATCTGCAATGTTATAGGAGTTAAACTAGACTTTAGCAGCAGCGGTCTAGAAAATTAAGCTCAGTACCATCTTCTCTTCACACACCTTCATAAGGTAATCTCAGTTCTCCATTTATTAGTCCACAGTTTGGAAACCCTTTAGGGTACTTCCTTGTGCATAGTTGCATTTTGGTTAATTACCTGTGGTAGCAGGGTTGATAATATCTTCAATAGCCCTTTTCTATGTAGATATCTGCTGGGATGTGGGACAGTAATGACAGCAATGGCCTGGATCACTCTATTGTTTTGCTGCACTTTATATTTGTGCTTTCATGTATTTTTGTGTGCTCTTTTATTAGCAGTTACAGTCAGTCCAATGTAAACCTGCTTATTTTCCTTTATGGTCATGTTCATGTCTCACCTCAGGGATCCACCAGTGGTTGAGAGTAATTTAAGCATCCCTTTAATCACCTTGTTGTTGCATCAGATGCCCTAAATAGGACATCGGTGTGTATATATATATATATATATATATATATATATATATATATATATATATATATATTGTAGGAAGCTGGCTCTGTATATACTATCTCAAAGTGAGAGATAGTGTGCACAGAGTCCAGGGGTTCCCCACGAGGCTTGACAGAGGCAGATGTGGGTCCTGTGCTCACTGTGCTACAAAACTCAAGCTATTCCTCAATGATGGTATAGATATATATAAATATATATATATATATATATATATATATATATATATATATATATATATATATAAAATAATGTCATTTACCCAGTGGACATCTGTTTGTGGCATGTAGTGCTGCAGATTCACATGCTTTGCACAAGTCCGCCATCTAGTGTTGGGCTTGGAGTGTTGCAAGTAGTTTTTTCTTTGAAGAAGCTTTTTGGAGTTACAAGATCGAGTGACTCCTCCTCTCTGTAATTGTGCGCATGGGCATCGAGTCCTGTGTTAGATAGTTTTCCCGCAGGCGGGTGAAGTAAGGAGTGAAGAATTGTATAAGTCTATATATATATATATATATATATATATATATATATATATATATATAAAGAAAAGAAGATGTCCATGCAATGTATATACATATTTACATAAGGACTACAATGGCTACTGGCTTCCGGAGAGGAGGGAGGGCGCATGTGAATCTGAATCACTACATGCCACAAACAGATGTCTACTGGATAAGTGATATTTTCAGTTCGATGGCATGTGTATCTGCAGATACACATGCTTTGCATAGACTGAAAAGCAGTCCCCTCCTAAAGTAAGCAGTGGCTGGCCTGTAGGAGTTGAAGTAGCTTGAATTCGTGTTTTAAGCACTGCTTGACCAACATTTGCTTGTTGGCGAGATACAACATCCAGACAGTAGTGTTTAGTAAATGTGTGTGGTATGTACCATGTGGCTGCTTTGCATGTGTCTGCCATTGGTATATTTCCTAACAATGCCATTGAAGCTCCTTTCTTTCTAGTAGAATATGCATTAGGCGTTACTAATAGCTGTCTTTCAGCTTTAAGATAGCAAGTTTGAATACACTTTACTATCCATCTAGCTAATCCCTGTTTTGAAATTGGCTTACCCTTATGAGTTTGCTGAAAAGCCGCAAAAAGTTGTTTAGATTTTCTGAAATCTTTTGTTCTATCTATATAATACATGAGAGCTCTTTTGACATCAAGAGTGTGAAGAGCTCTTTCAGTAACTGAATCTGGCTGTGGAAAGAAGACTGGCAATTCCACTAACTGATTAATGTGAAATGGTGAAACCACTTTGGGTAAGAATTTTGGGTTTGTCTTAAGTATTGTTTTATTTTTGTGAATTTGGAAGAAAGGTTCTTCTAAAGTGAATGCTTGAATTTCACTAACTCTCCTTAAGGAAATAATTGCTACAAGGAAAGCAACCTCCCATGAGAGAAATTGAAGAGCACAAGAATGCATGGGTTCAAATGGTGGACCCAGAAGCCTTGTGAGTACGATGTTAAATTTCCAGGAAGGAGCTGGTGGAGCTCTAGGTGGAATAACTCTTTTAAGGTCTTCCATAAAAGCTTTTATGACAGGAATTCTAAACAGAGAAGTATGCTGTCTGTTTTGGAGGTAAGCTGATATTACTGTTAAATGAAGTTTAATAGATTAGTAAACATGATTTGCTTTTTTGTAAGTGAAGCAAATAACAGACAATATCCTGTACTGATGCTTTAAGTGGATCAATGTTTTGGGGTTGACAATATTATAGAAAACGTTTCTATTTAGCTGCATAGCACTGTCTGATTGTGTGCTTCCTTTAGAATGTTCAAACATTCTGATGGAAGCTGTAGCTATCCAAACTCTATGACCGCAGGAGCCAAATCGCCAGGTTGAGCATACTGGGATTGGGATGTCTGAATCGACCTTTGTTTTGAGTCAATAGGTCTAGTCTGTTTGGGAGCTTGTGATGTGGTACTACAGATAGACCCAATAGTGTTGTGTACCAGTGTTGAAGTGCCCATGTGGGAGCTGTGAGTATCATAGTGAGGGAGGTGTGACGAATCTTGTTGACCAGAAATGGAATTAGTGGGAGAGGGGGAAAAGCGTAAGCAAATTTCCTTGACCAATTGATCCATAGGGCATTGCCACTGGATTCAGGGTGTGGGTACCTGGATGCGAAGTTTGGGCGTTATGTGTTTTCACTTATTGCGAAGAGGTCTATGTCTGGTGTTCCTCACATGCAAAAGTACTGTTGAATCACTTGTGGGTGAATCTCCCATTTGTGTGATTGTTGCTGCATCCTGCTTAAGAGGTCCTCTAGTTGGTTGTGTATCCCTGGGATACACTCTGATAGCAGTTGAATGCGACTGTGAATTGCCCATTTCCAAATTGTCTGTGCTAGAAGGGACAATTGAGATGAGTGTGTCCCCCTTGTTTCTGCAGGTAATACATTGTTGCCATGTTATCTGTCCTTATCAACACTGTTTTGTGTGTGATCTGTGGCTGGAATGCTTTAAGTGTTAGGAACACTGCTAGCAATTCCAAGTGAATTATGTGGTAAGTTAATCGAATTGAGTTCCATTCTCCCTGCACCGTAAGATTGTTGTGATAGTAAGATTGTTGAGATGGGTTCCCCAACTTGTCATTGATGTATCAGTGGTTATTATGGTCTGTGGCACAGGGCCCTGAAATGGACGCCCCTTTTGATAAGTTGGTGTGATTCTACCATTGCAGACATTTGTATGTTTGGAGGTCCAACAACAGTAGATCATGAAGTTGACCCTGTGCCTGAGACCATTGTTGCGAGAGACACTGTTATAGGGGTCTCATGTTTAGATGTGCATTGGGTACTATTGTTATGCACAATGCCATAATTCCCAATAGTTTCAAGATAAACCTTAATGTACAAGTTTGATTGTATTGTACCTGAGGTATGATATTGTGGGAAGCTTGAATTCTCTGTGGGTTTGGGTACGCTAATGCTGATTGAGGGTTCAGAATTGCTCCCAGATACAGTTGTATTTGCGCTGGTTGCAGATGAGAGTTTTGGTAATTGATTGTGAACCCTAGACTGTGTGGGGTATCGATTGTGTATTGTGTGTGCTGTTGACAGGTTTGAATGGTGCTGGCATTTATGAGCCAGTCTTCCCAATAGGGAAATACATGTATATGTTGCCTTTTGAGGTATGCTGCAACCACTGCTAGGCATTTGATGAGTACCCTTGGTGCTGTTGTTACCCCCAAAGGGTAGCACTTAGAACTGCTAGTGCTTACCTGCTATCACAATGTGGAATGTGGAAGTAAGCATCTTTTAGCTCTAATGCTGTCATGTAGTCTTGTTTTTGTAAGAGGGGAATGACCATGTGGAAATGCTCTGACAGGATGTACTGATTGAGGGGTCTGAGTTCCAGGATTGGTCTGAGAGTACCATCCTTTTTTGGTTTGAGGAAGTATAGACGATATACTCCTGCCCCCTGTTGAGGTATAGGTACCATCCCTATTGCACCTTTGAGTAGAACTGATTGTACTTCTTGTTTTAACAAATGTAGGTGTTCTAGAGAAAGCCTGTGTGAGCGAGGGTGAATGTTTGGTGGAGTAGAGATGAGTTCTAGGCAATAATCATTTTGGATAATTGACAGCACCCATTGATGTGATGAAATGTTGTGCCATTATTGGTAAAAATGTTCCAGTCTTCCTCCCACAGATGTATACTGTGTGGGGATGTGCAGAAAGTCACTGTTTAGTTGAGGTGGAGGCACCTCTTGTGGTGGTGGAGTTTCCTCTACTTCTAAAGTTGTTTCCCTTGTAAGATCCTTTGAAAGATCCTCTAGTGTAATATTGTTGTCCCTGCTTTTATTGGCGTGTAGAGGGCTCTGATGTTGATGGTTTAAAACCACCTCTGAACCGGGGCTTACGAAAAGCACCCCGAGCAGGTGTAGTATAAAGGGCACCCATGGACTTAGCTGTCTCAGAGTCTTTTTTCAATTTTTCTATGGTGGTATCCACCTCTGGGCCAAATAAGTGCTGTTTGTCAAAAGGCATATTGAGTACTGCCTGTTGTATCTCAGGTTTGAACCCTGAAGTTCACAACCATGCATGCCTTATGATGACCACACTAGCGTTAATACCCCTTGCTGCGATATCTGCTGCATCTAGGGTGGATCTAATTTGGTTGTTGGAGATACCCTTGCCGTCTGTAACTATATGCTGTGCCCTTTTTTGATGTTCGGGTGGAAGGTATTGTAAGAACTCCTCCATCTCATCCCAATGAGCACTATCGTATCTGGCTAAAAGAGCAGCATGAGAGTTGGCAATTCTCCAGTGACTAGCAGCTTGAGTTGCCACTCTCTTCCCTGGTGCATCAAACTTGCAGCTTTCTTTATTTGGGGGAGGAGGATCCCCGGTGGACTGACTATTTGCCTTTTTCCGTGATGCGCTAACAACAATAGACTTGAGTGACAATTGTTGTGTGATAAAGAGTGGGTCTGAAGGTGCAGCTTTGTATTTTTTGCCAAGCCTTGGTGTAATTACCCTAGCCTTCACTGGCTCCTTAAAAATGTCATCTTCATGTTTAAGGTGCCTGGGAGCAGTGGTAGGCATTGATAACCTTTGTGCGTAGAGGATAGTGTGTTGAATAAACAATCATCTTCTATGGGATCTGAATGCAACTGCACATTATGATATGCAGCTGCCCTAGCAATTACCTTATTATAGGCAGTAGTGTCTTCAGGTGGAGATGGCCTACCAGGGTATAAATCAGGATCACTGGATGGGATAGGGTCTGGGTCATACAAATCCCATGGATCTACATTGTAAGGAGTGTCACCCAACTGATCCCAATGTGAAGAAACGGGATTGTGGAGAAAACTGTGTAGGTGAAGGTGGTGGTGGTGGTGTATCAGGTGGTGGATAAGCAGGAAGCAAAGGAGAATGTGGTGGTGAAGACTGATGTACTTCCTTTGGTTTCTCCTTGTGCTTGAATATTTTTGAAGGTGGAGTCCCAGCTTCTAAAGTCTCTTGGAAGGTTAATTTTCTTTTAGTTGTAGAAGAAGGAGAAGCAATAATCCTTCCAATATCTTTATGGAGGGATGGATTTGGATTTGCACTGCTTAGAGTCTATCATTTCAATTGTGGGCCTTATTTCTGAAGACTCCTCTGGAATTGGAGCATATTTCCCTCCCACAGGTTTTAGCTCAGAAAGCTTGGAGACCGAAAGTTTTAATAGGGCTGAAAATGTCGGCTCTGAAATGGATGATAGGTGTTTCGGCTCCGAAGTGGAAGTCTCCACTCTTCGACTTGATCCCAAAGCACATGTGGAACGCTGTTTGGTCGACACCGAATGCACTTTGGTCTTTTTTGGTGCCGAACCCTAGGGCTGGTCATATGAATGTATTTTTTGGGTCCGATCATGGCCCGCAAGCAGTGGTGGACCCAAGACCAGCGCTGATGACTTATTAGATGGTTTTTGGTGATGGGAAGGGGCTGATGTACTCACATACTGTGCTGCTGGAATCAATTGGCTGTCCCCATCGGTGTCTCGGTCAGAATCAGAATCTGCGATGGAAACTGCAGTCTGAGCTTGTTCCTCTCCGAAAATGTCGGGCAATTTGGATGCCATCTCTATATGACGTGCTCTTCAATCCCGCAGAGTTTTCTTGGAACTGAAGAATCGACAGGCTTCACAGCTTTCCTCCTTGTGATCTGGGGAGAGGCAGAGGTTGCACACCAAGTGTTGGTCAGTGTATGGGAACTTGGCGTGACACCGAGGGCAAAAGCGAAAAGGAGTCCGATCCATCAGCCTGACATCATTCGACAAGTCGAAGTAGGCCCGAGAAGGGCACGGTCTCCCGAAAGGGTGTTTAATCGACCCAGACAATACAATCGGATTGAATATCAGTGAGAAAACGTGATCAAAAACGATACCGACGTTTAGTGTAAGAAGAGAGAAGTTCCGATAGTACCGAACCAAGATCTACCGGAGCGAGAGGAAACACGTCCAAACCCGACCGCAGAAAGAAAACAATCTAACAAAGGACTCAATGCCCATGCGCACTATCACCGAGAGGAGTCACTCGATCTTGTGACTCGAAAAAGCTTCTTCTAAGAAAAACAACTTGTAACACTCCGAGCCCAACACTAGATAGCGGACTTATGCAAAGCATGTGTATCTGCAGCTACACATGCCATCAAACTTATATATATATATACATATATATATATCACACTAGAATTTAAAAAAACATTTTTTAAAAAATCTCTAAAAAATTATTGTCACCTAGATTAAAAGGGACCAGTTCGAATGTTACAAATAATCAAAGTATTATACAATACTCTACCTCACACCCCATCTGTAGGAAAGGGCCTTTGCTGGCATGGTTGCCCCACACTTTTTGCCTGATAGTGATGCCAGCTTGACTGAGAGTGTGCTAAAAACCTGCTAACCAGGCCCCAGCACCAGTGTTCTTTCCAAAAAATTGTATCATTGTTTCCATAATTGGCATACCTATGGCACACAGTTAAGTCCCTTGTAAAAGATACCCATGGTACCAATGGCCCTGTCGCCAGGGAAGGTCCCCAGGGGCTGCAGCACGTATAATGCCACCCTGGGGGACCCCTCAACCAAGCACAAGCACACTGCCTTTGCAGCTTGTGTGTGCTGGTGAGGAGAAAAGGTCAACGTTGACATGACACCCCTCTCAGGGTGCCAAGCCCACAAACTACTGCCTATGGCATAGGTAAGACACCTCTCTAGCAGGCCTTACAGCCCTAAGGCAGGGTGCACTATACCGCAGGTGAGGTCATAGCTGCATGAGTAATAAGTCCATTCATAGACATTGTAAGTGCAGTGTGGCCATATTTAGTATATAGGTGGGAGTTTGTCATTACGAACTCCACAGCTCCATAATGGCTTCACTGAATACTGGGAAGGTTATGTATCAAACTTCTCAGCACAATAAACCCACACTGCTGTCAGTGTTGAATGTATTGAAAAATGCACCCAGAGGGCAGCTTAGAGATGCCCCATGTATGTTAGCCAAACTGCTGGTGCAGTACTGACTAGCCTGTGCTAGCCAGCCACTTCCAGATGAGTTTCTGAGCACATGGAGTGAGAGCCTTTGTGCTCTCTGTGGCCACATCAATGCCTGCACTGGGTGGAGGTGCTTCACACCTCCCCCCTGCAGGATATATAACACCTGGCGGTGAACCTCAAAGGCTCAGGCCTCTTGTTATAGTGCCCCCAGGGCACTCCAACTAGTGGAGATGCCCACCCCCAGGACAAAGCCTCCCTTTTGGCGGCAAGTCTGGCAGGGAAATTAGGAAAAGCAAGGAGGAGGGACCACCTCAGCTGGGACCACCCCTAAGGTGTCCAGAGCTGAGGTGACCCCCCCTTGCAAAATCCTCCATCTTTGTTTGGAGGACAGGGACCAATAGGGTTAGGTATGTGTCCTCCTCCCCAAAGGAAGTTGACACAACAAGGGTTTTTGCTTTACAACGCTAATAGCTCTAACTCGAACAAATGCGAGACCCGTTGAATTAAAAATACTTGTTTTTTTAAAACTTATATAATGGGAACTTGACCCGAAGGTATTGCAGCGCTTTACATGAGCACCAGTAACATTATGACACATTCACTTGTGGTAGGCATGATAGGGTATGTGGTAGGGGAGATTAACTGATTTGCCCAGAATCACAGGATGTTGAGCCTAAACCGAGACTCGAACTTGAATCACCAGCTCCAGTCAGCTACACAGGCCCTTACTTCACATCCGCTCTCTCGACATATGAAACACGACAATGGATTATTTGTCAATCAAAACTCATAGATGTCACCAGATAAGACGCTAAAAGCCAGAAAAGCCAGGGAAGCGCTCTGTATAAAAAAACTGGAAACTATGACCCCCGAGAGGCATACTGCAACTGACAGTTTTACAAACAGAAGATTTTTTGGGGAGTTGCCCGAGGAGCCCCCAGCAGCCCGGATTTACAACCACTAAAAAACATCAAACCAGACTTGCAAAATAAGCTGTTTTATTCAATTTGGTGTAAATTGGGCAACTGTACTAAGTGCCAATCTGTTAAACATTGTGTTTTTATGCTTTAATCCCCCCACAAATGTGCTGCTAAAAACTTTTATGCAGAAATTTTACGAACGGTTAATTGTACTTGACAACCAAGACTTGACAACCTTCTAGACCTTCTCTTGTCCCATCCAGTCTCCAGACCATTAATTTTATTTCCATTGGCGTGTAGAATTCCTCTGATCTTCCACAGTTTGGAATGTAAAAGAGCTGCAATGGGGATGAGTTTGTTTAAATCCTGCTGTGACGTTGCCATTTTGACATCACATGTTGTAAGACAGCCAGGTACTCTACAGCAGTGGTTCCCAACTTTTTGACTTCTGTTTACCACCATTTTATTATTACTGGAACCCGGGGACCAAAACTTAATCATTATTGGGATCTGGGGACCCCCCCCCCCCCACTGAGTCGCTACTGAAGGCTGGGGACTTAATCTGTTAATATGATATAATTTTCTAAGCAGTTGTGGACCCCCTGAGGAGGTTTTATGGACCCCGATGGGTCACCGGCCGACGGGTTGGGAACCCAAAGCAAAATATATTTGAAGGCTCTGCCTACTGCATCTGTGAAAACATCTTCACCGATGGTGGAAGATTTCAAGATGAGATCATCTTGCTTCCAGGTTGTCTGTATTATTCCACCAACTGCCATTTTGCAAGAGTTGGTGTCCAGCTGGTCCACTTATTAACAAACAGGAATTAAAAATACATCTAATCCGAGTTCTGTATTGTAGGAAGGTGGCTCTGTATATACTATATCAAAATGAGATATGGGCCCTCTTTATGAACTTGGCGGTGTGGGCCGCCATACTGGCGGTGGTGGGGAATCCCGCCAGCCGGCATGGCGGCCCGCACCGCCACATAATGAAGCCAGTAAGGCGGCCCTCACTCAACGCCGGGCTGCCTCCGACAGACAGCCTGGCGGTGGACGGCATCATTAACCGACAGGGCAGCGCTGCACCCGCCGCACAGAGGCACTGACAATGTCCCGGCCAGGCATTCTGCTGGGCCGGCGGGGTCCCAGGGGGGCTGGCGGTCGATGGAAAGACCGCCAGCCTGAACACGGTGGTGTAAACTGCCGTGTTCATAATGAGGGCCATAATGTGCACAGAGTCCAGGGGTTCCCCAGAGACTTAACAGAGGCTAAAGTCGATAATACTAATGTTCTCTTTTGTGGTAGTGTGGTCGAGCAGTTAGGTTTATCAGGGGGTGGTGCAAAGCATGTGTTGCACACACACAGACAATAGAAGAAGCGCACACTCAATGACATTACTCCAGACCAATGGTTTTTATATAGCAAATATATATTTTCTTAAATTACTTCTAGAACCACAAGATTAAATTTGCAGGTAAGTACTTCAATAGATTTGTATTTCACACATACATCAATAGTACTTTGTTTGAAATCACTAAGTTATACAGTTTTTGAAATATTGGCAATTATATTTTTTTAAAGTTGACAGTGTAATTTTCAAAAACAGTTCCTGGGGGGGGGGGGGGGGGAGAAAAGTTAGTACGATTTTACAGGTACGTACTTGACTTACAGTTCCAGTCTCCGGGGGTTAGTCCAAAGGTTGGGGTTCAAGTTAATCCCAAACACCCACCACCAGCAACACGGGCCGGCCGGGTGCAGAGGTCAAAGTTGAGGCAAATTTAACATGGGATCTGTTAGACCTGACAGCCTTAGGGTGGTCACCCCAAACTTATTGCCTGCCTCCCTCCACTTTTTGGAGACTGTTTTTGCTGCTTTTAGGACTCTGCGCACTTTACCACTGCTAACCAGTGCTAAAGTGCAAATGCTCTCTCCCTTAAAACATGGTGACATTGGTTCATACCCAATTGGCTTATTTAATCTACTTGTACGACCCCAGTAAAGTGCACTACATGTGCCCAAGGCCTGTAGATTAAATGCTACTAGTGGGCCTGCAGCACTGATTGTGCCACCCACATACGTAGCCCCCTAACCATGCCTCAGGCCTGCCACTGCAAGGCCTGTGTGTGCAGTTTCACTGCCAATTCGACTTGGCATTTAAAAGTGCTTGCCAAGCCTTAAACTCCCCTTTTTCTACATATAAGTCACACCTAAGGTAGGCCCTAGGGAACCTATAGGGCAGGGTGCTATGTAGGGAAAAGGCAGGACATGTACCCGTGTAGTTTAAATGTCCTGGTAGTGTAAAACTCCTATGTTTGTTTTACACTGCTGTGAGGCCTGCTCCTTTCATAGGCTAACATTAGGGCTACCCTCATATACTGTTTGAGTGGGAGATTCTGATCTGAAAGGAGTATCAAGGTCTTATTTAGTATGGCCAGAATAGTAATACAAAATCCTGTTGACTGGTGAAGTTGGATTTAATATTACTATTTTAGAAATGCCACTTTTAGAAAGTGAGCATTTCTCTGCACTTACATCATTCTGTGCCTTACAATCCATGTCCGGCTGGGTTAGTGACAGCTCCCTTGTGCATTTCACTCGGACAACCCCAAACACAGGATGCTCAGTCACACCTGCACACATCTGCATACTGAAAGGGTCTTCCTGGACTGGGAGGGTGGAGGGCCTGACATATACATGTCAAAGGACAGTGGCTTGCCCTCACACAATGGACTGCCAAACCCCCTACTGGGACCCTGGCAGACTGGATGGAACTGAACTGAAAGGGGACCTTATGAACTTCTAAGCCACTCTTTAAAGTCTCCCCCACTTCAAAGGCACATTTGGGTATTTAAACAGGGCCTCTGACCTTACCAACTCAGACGCTACTGGACAGGATACCACTAGGTAAGAAACTCTGAACCAGATCCTGCAACCTGCCAAGAGAAGCTGCCTGGCTGCCCAAAGGACTCACCTCACTGCTTTGCTGAAAAGAACTGCTGCCTTGCTGTTGCCCTGGTGCCTTGCGGCCCTCTGGCTCTGCTGAGAAGTGCTCTCCAAGGGCTTGGATTGAGCTTGCCTCCTGTTTCCTGAAGTCTCAGGGCCAAAATGACTTAATCTCTGCAAAGAACTCCTTGTGCGGGGAAATTTAGACGCACAGCCTGCCAGAAACCACGCACAGCCTGCATCGCGGTGAGAAAATCACTGCACACCAAACTGGAACGATGCAGCCCGGCTCCCCGAGAGGAGATCGACGCAGCGCCAGCATTTTGACCAGAACTTCGACGCACGGCCCACTAGATCGACGCATAGCTGAGCCAGAACGATGCAGCTGACTTCCTGTGAGAAGAATCAACGCAGCGCCTGCTGTGCAATAGAAAGTTTCGCCACATCGCCCACTAGATCGACGCAGCTCCTGTGACTTCATCCTGCACACCCAGGATTTCTCTGCATAGTCCCTGGGGCGTTCAAGTACCCCGCAACCCGAAGAGGATCCAACTCCACGCACTGGAAATCGACGTAAGGCCCTGGCTGCGTGAAAAATATTGACGCATCGTCTGTGCGCACTCAGAGAAACTGATGCACACCTCCCCGTTTTCCACGCATCTCCTCCTCTGCTGTCCCTTGTGGATAATTTAGACGCAGACCAGGTACTTTGTGCTTGCAGGCTTTTAAGAACTTAAGACTCTTTTTTATCATTCTCTAAAGTGATATTGCAACGTGTACTTATCATCTTGATCGTTTTGAGCTGTATTTAATCAGATAAATATTCTATATTTTTCTAAACCTGTGTAGTGCATTTTTGTGGTGTTTATACGGTGTTACTGCATGATTTATTGCACAAATACTTTACACATTGCCTTCTAAGTTAAGCCTGACTGCTCAGTGCCAAGCTACCAGAGGGTGGGCACAGGATAATTTGGACTGTGTGAGACTTACCCTGACTAGAGTGAGGGTCCTTGATTGGACAGGGGGTAACCTGACTGCCAACCGAAGACCCCATTTCTAACAGGCTCCTAGGGAGACTGGGGGCACTCTGAATCAGGCCTGCCTGAAGGTAAGTACTCGCAACTTCAGAAGGCAGACCTGGGGGGTTTAGAGGAGCACTGGGAGGCGGGCACACATAAGCACCAAACAGACACCCTCAGTGGCACCAGGGTCACCAGGTGCAAACAAGGCATCGGGTTTTCAATAATTCTCTATGAGGTGACCCCGGGCGTCACTCAGATGCTGCAGGCGAGGTCCAAGGGGTTGACTTGGGCAAACCACAGGCTGGACAGGGAGGAGGGCTGCCTGCTGAACGTAGCTGCACCGGAGGTCGGGTTCTCCAAGGCCTGGGGGCTGCGGGTACAGTGGTCTTTTAGGTGTCCGATACATTTGTCTGGAGCTTTCGCTGTCAGGGGAGTCCACGGAATTCCCTCTGCAGGCTTTGTCATGGCGGGGTGGAGAGGTCAACCCAGGGTGGGCACTTGCTCACAATCACCTGGGGACACTCTGTAGTCAGTTGGACCACCTAGACACGGGCTGTGGGCGTCGGGTGCAGAGAGGTCAGGACTCACGCATTCACAGTGGTGCTGGAGTCCCTGGGTGTTGTTTCTTCTTGTACAGGGCCACTGTCCATGGGAGTTCTTGGTCCCTTTGGGTGCAGGGCAGTCCTCTGGAGTTTGGCAGAGGTCGCTGGTCCTGCTGAATGCACTGCTGTTTTTGTGCAGGTTCTTTGAAGCAGGAGACAGGCCGGTAGGGCTAGGGCCAAGTCAGTTGTTGTCTTCCTTCTTCTCTGCTGAGGGTTCAGCAAAGCAGTTGCTTCTTTCTTGTCAGGTCACCAGGAATCTGGTGAGCTGGGTCAGGAAAGCCCTTAAATACAAGATTTAGGGGCATTACAGGGGTCAGAGGGCACTAGCCAATGGCTACTGTCCTTGAGGGTGACTACACCCTTCCTGTGCCCACTCCCTTTGGCACATTCCTAACCCTATTGGTCCCTGTTCTCCAAACCAAGATGGAGGATTCTGCAGGGAGAGGGTCCTTCAGCTCCAGACACCTTAGGGGTGGTCGCAGCTGTAGTGGTCACTCCTCCTTGTTTTTCATAAGTTTCCCTCCGAAATTGCCACCAAAAGTGGGGCTTTTTTTGGGGGGGATGGGCATCTCTACTAGATGGAGTGCCCTGGAGTATTGTAACATGAAGCCTGAGCCTTTGAGGCTCACTGCCAGGTTACAGTTCCTGCAGGGAGGAGGTATGAAGCACCTCCACCCGGAGCAGGCTTTGATTCTGGCCTCAGAGAGCACAAATGCCCTCACCCCATGGGGTCAGAAACTTGTCTGCTAGTGGCAGGCTGGCACAGACCAGACAGCTCAACGATAGAGGACTGGGTATAATACAGGGGGCATCTCTCAGATGCCCTCTGTGTGCTTTTTAGAATAAATCCAACACTGGCATCAGTGTGGGTTTATTGTGCGGAGAAGTTGTCATATAGGCTCTCATTAATCTAATGAGACTACTGCTATGAGCGGCAGAATCGCCTACGGTGTGGGTGACTGAGTCTAACCCACTACAGGTGGCACCTGTCGCCCCAGTCCGGGTTTTGCTCCGGCTAACTAGCAGTGCCTCATCTCTACCCAAGAGCAGGGATGATTGGGCAGCCGAGCGCATGACACAATTGATTCCTCAGGGAAATTGTGGTCACTCAGATCTCATCTGTTTCTCTCAGTTACATTGGTCTCACATATACAATGACGAACAGAGGCAGTATATGTATCAATAAGGTTTTAATGAAGCAACTACATCTTAGATACTGCAATAACCAGGACGATAAAGCATGACAGGATTAAAATTGTGACAAGGAGAGTAAAGCATAGAAATAATGCAACCATATTGTCACTAGAGTCAATAGACTAATTCCTACCTAGGCTATAATAGAGCACAGCAAGTTAAGCTCTAGTTCTTCCCTTCAGGTTCCCCTGGGAAGACATCATCCCCCCATACTTGAGCAAAGCCTGAAGTCTGCATAAGCAGCTGAAGCGTAGCGCTCAGCAATTAGCATACAGTCGTAGTTGTCTGGCTAGAATCTCCCTCTAACGTGTATGGGACAGGGAAGTGTTTTTATAATAAAACAGCTGATGTTCCGAGAAAATGTCCCTACGTGAGGATGTGTATATTTCTATGAATACCAGAGACAAAGTGTTACCACGTTTTACGGGCAACCTATCTCACTGCAGCCTTGGGAGAAGCAGAGAGTGAACAAGAATGTTTTGTTTAAGAACGTAGTGCTGGCCTAAGCAAAGAACAGATATATAGAGGGAAATAAAACAAGACCGCAAATCTGGCTTTAGTTAAAATAATAAACAAAGCTGAATAAAATACATCTAGGTTATAAAGTGAACAGCGGCAGGCCTAGTGTGCTAAAATAACGTGCATTGAGCTATAACTAAAACATCTAGGCAACAAAGTTTGATACCAAACTCCCAGTATTCAGTGAAGCTGTGGAGTTCGAAATGACAAACTCCCAGTCAATATACTTAATATGGCACACTGCACTTACAATGTCTAAGAATAGACTTAGATAATGTAAGGACATATTGCTAATGCAGCTATGCCCTCACCTGTGGTATAGTACACCCTGCCTTAGGGCTGTTAGGCCTGCTAGAGGGGTGACTTACCTATGCCACAGGAAGTGTTTCTGTGGGATTGGCACCCTGAGAGGGTTGCCACATCGACTTTGACCTTTCCTCCTTACCAGCACACACAATCTGCAATGGCAGTGTGCCTGTGTTTGGTGAGGGGTCCCTTATGGTGGCACTACTATGCTGCAGCACTTAGGGACCTTCTCTGGCTACAGGGCCTTTGGAACCACTAGTACCTTTTACAAGGGACTTATATGTGTGCCAGACATGTGGCAATCATGGCAACAATGGTACAATTTTAGGAAAAGAACACTGGTGCTGGGGCCTGGTTAGCAGGATCCCAGCACACTCTCAGTCAAGTCAGCATCAATATCAGGCAAAAGGTGGGGGGAAAGGGGTAACTGCAACAAGGGACAGTTTCCTACATGTATCATGAGAGTCAAGAGGCTGTTCATGTTGTGGGTCACCATAGCAAGTCTTTCATGCAGTTTCATGAAGGCCTAAACCCAAGAAGGCCAAGAGGTGGGCAGTAACCATATCTGACAATCAATTTGTGGAAACTGTTGTATACCCAAGGCTGAATGCTGTTATGAACTTTTTCTTTTTTGTTAGATGAAGCTGATATTCAGGGACCAGATCAGTGCAGATTCAATCGCTGAGCACTGAGAAGCCTAGAGCAGGAAATGCAGGAATCTTATGCTGCATCTTACATAGAATGAGGCCCAAGAAAAAGTACAACTACTAAGCTTTGACTGAGAAAACCAAGAGAACAACTTCACAGCAGAGTCTAAGTGAAATCAAATCTTCACTCCACATTTGTATCAATCTGCATCTATATGTGATCTCAGGAGCAAAGCAGGAGTCAGTGCCCAGAAATCACTCTCTCTGCCTTTGATTGATGCGAGACTAAGCAACCAACAGCCTCGTTCATGAAAGTAACACTTTCACCAGACACCCTCAACTCTGCCACCTGATCAGATAAGCATGTCTACATATAAACACTAAGCCAAAAGGTATCCTACTCTTTCCCACCTTTTTGTAGTACTAGAGCCAGATTATGTTAGAGATTTCCACAAGGACACCCATTCATTTTCAAAACATTAGATTTCCAGCTTCCTAGTACCAACTTTATTTGAAGGGGCGAAGCATCCATTCCTGTTTGTTTAAAGTGTGCATTTCATTGAGCTGGGGAAATCCATTGTTTTATTGTTTTTAGAGAGGGCAGTTTAGCAATATATTCTCATGATTCTTTTCAATGTCCTTTCCAGGAGCATTCAATTTCCTATCCCATTACATGTACAAATAGACTACATTTGATCTACTGCCCCTAACTGCTTTCAACTCGTAACTCAGGGGTACCTTAAGAAGTCTTGATTCAGCTCTGCCATCAAATTATCTGAGTGAAGGTGTAGTAAGAATTATGGTGTGGATTCATTATTCTCCCTCCTCACATGCTAATGGCTAGTAAGAGCCTTTGGTGCCTTGAAATCAAAGTAGACAATTCTATGACAATGTTCCGTAATCTTACACTGGTGTGGACAGAAGTTTTGTTTTACATGGATTTTAATGAGTGTCTTGGCTAAGCCACCTATCCAGCTCCCAATGGCCACGAAACAATAGGACTAATCTGTACAACCCAGCAGCTCACTAGATGATTTGGATATCTACATTCTAGTAATTCACTGATGGTTATAAATAATGCTGCTCAAATCATGCCAGTGTTCTCAATATTTCTAAAATAACCTCAGAACGTGTGCTGCTCCTTTCTTTCAGTCTTGCTACTTTGCTTTCTTCCTTACAGACTAATTTAAAAGGATTCTTTTTATGTTAGTTCTTATAGTAACTGTTGGAAGCAATATAAAGTTGGGATTTGTAATCATCCAGATGCATATAATGTTCTGAGATTATGTTTTGAGGATTAAAAAAATAAAATAAAAAAGTCTAACTCGCATTCATTTAAACAAATTTCAAAGACACGTTACTGTTGCCAAGAAATTATATCACAACCAAGTACTGCCAGTGGATCTGAGCTGCGCCATAGTAAAGAAAAGTGTGGAGTTACCTCCATCAATAGCTGCTCTTTGGAAAGCAGCATGGTCAAATGATAGACTGTGCTACTTCTGCACTTGCGGCCTATGGTGCAAGGCTAGTAAGGAGTAGGTCGAGTGAGGTTTACTGATGATGAGTTCTCTGGTGCCTTGTTCGTAAGCGGCAGCAATGCTGCCTTGGTACTAGTTCATAACAGCCTTCATGTCCCTAATCCATCATTACTTCACTCTGAGAAAGCCTCCACATTTTTCCAATCCCTGATTTCACAAACAGCAATGAAGGTATCACTTTTACTGACACAAGAAGCCAGCATACACCCTATAAAAAACCTTTATTCAGTGCATCGGAACATGCAGTGCTTCCAGTCAACCTTCAGTAAACCATATGATCTTCACTGTTCCATTTGTTTTGTTTGACTCCAACTGTATTCTTGAAGGTGTTGGTGTTCTATGCTCAGTGGTATTCTAGAATGTGTTTTTGTCCTATACCCGTCTGTATACTTGAAGGTGTTGGCATCCAGTGTCCAGCTGTATTCCTGAAGGAAAGCTGTCAGAATGTCTTATGCTGAGCTGTGGTGTCTGTGTCTTATGGCCAGCTTTACTGCTGAAGGTCTCGTGTCTTATACCTAGCTGTATTCCTGAAGATGCTGGAATCCTATGCCTAGTTGTGAGCCTTAGGGGAGTTGGCATCCCGTGGCCACTGTTGCTATCCTTCAATCTGTGATCAACTCTTTCCATTATCTTGTCTAAACCCAGTAATTTTGAAGCGGTCATCCCAAGGAGTTTTTTTCTGCTTGTGGGTTTTCTCATTAATCTCCTAGTTCCTATTAGCATCCTTATATGACCCTCAGATACGATGAGACACATAATTTGGCTTCCAAAAAAAAAAAGAGTGGTAAAAAAGCATCTTAAAACAACATAAAATGACGGAAGGGATATATGGAATTTTTTTTACCACATGACAGAGTGGTGGTAATCCAAAAATCAACATACAAATATCCATCAGGAAGAGAGTATATATGAATCATTCTGCATATATTATGAAACAACAACTGTAGGAAATTAGATTATTTCTGAAATAGGTACCCCCACTTTTTGCCTGGTGCCCCTGTGTTGATGCTCTCTCCCATAAAATTGACTTTGTAATTGATTCCTTCACCATCCATTGGCATACTGGAGTCCCCCTGCAAGTCCCTGTTAAATAGTACTTAGGTAACCAGGGCATTGGTACCCCATGGGTCTCCCTTGGGCTGCAGCATGTATTATGCCACCCACTCGGAGCCCATGCAAACTGTGTCTGCAGGCCTGTCATTGCAGCCTGCGTGAAATAGTGCATGCAACTTTCACTTTAGATATAAGGCTTGCTTCATATCTCGGTCACTGCACATGGACAGTGCAAGTCACCCCTACGGTAGGCCCTTCAGCCCAAGGGCAGGGGGCATGGTTCTGAGTGTGAGGGTACCCCTGCACAAACAGTGGTACCCCTACAAACCCCGGAACACATTCACATGTTGGAATTATGCAACTACACCGATTCCAGTGTTAGTTGCATGATACCATGTACTATGGGGGTTCCATAGAGGATGCCCCATATCTGCCTGTACACCTTTGCAGGGTCTGCACTTCAGACATTGTTCTGCCCTCATGCTGATGAGCCTAACTCGAGTAGGGGAAGGAAGGACAAATTATTTATTGTGGGAGAGGTGTGACCACCACTCCCTTTTAAATGAATGTCTCTGGATTGGTGTGGGTGGCCTCTGGGTGCCACCAGACTGCTTTGAAGGGCACATTTGGTGCCCTCCTTGCATAAACCAGTTTGCACCAGTACAGGAACCCTTGGTTTCCGCACTGGCACAAAACCGCACATAAGACAGGGGAGTGACTATACCCCCAGTCCAGCTCCTCCTCTAGGGAGGTGCACAGTGCTCTGACTGATGATTGCTTGATTCTGCCATCTTGCAAACAAGATGGACAGAGGCCTCTGGAAGCATCTTACTGGTTAGGCCAGCTAGGTGACGTCACTGACCCCCTCTGATAGGTAGGTCAGCGCAGACAGTGTCCAACCCCCTTTCTGGGTTACTTAAGGGCTCCCCTGAGAGTGGCACCCTAGATTCGCCAAGCCAGACTCGAACAAGGACTCTCTGCAAGACACTTCTGCAACCTGGCATCTGAACTGCTGCTGGGTCTGCCTTAGTGTTGCACATGGCCCTACTGCAGCCCTGACGCCATCCACGCCAGCGCTCTTGACTTCATCAGCCCAGAGTTCGATCTGCAAGGTGTGAGACTTCGACGACTCCGCATTGACTCCAGAACCGACACTGCGATGCCGCTCTCCGGAGCTCACCGCGAGGATCACGATGCCCTGTAATTCCATAGGTACTGTTTGCAGGTCTTCCCGACACCGTAGCTGGCCTGCGATGGCACGCTGGCCTGAACTGTTGGTTTTGTTGATCACAACGCTGTGATGGTCCCAGGTGGAGCTATTGACTTCAAGGAACTGTATTGTTGAGTAAATCTTGAAAAATACATATCTTTAACACTCTACGTTGGATTTTAATCGTTTTGCTCTTGTTTTACACAGATAAATATTGGCTATTTTTTTAAAACTGGTGTGGTGCCTTTTTCTAGTGTTTTCACTTATTACTGTGTGTTATGTGCAAATGCTTTAAACATTGCTTCTGAGATATGCCTCACTGCTCATGCCAACCTACCAAGGGGGTAAGCAGGGGTTATCTGAGCGGGTATCACCCTTATCCTGACTAGAGTGAGGGTCCCTAATTGGACAGGGTGCAAATCGACTGCCAACTACTTCAAAGGGTACCCTCCAGGATGGGGGGGTGCAGGACCCTAGAAGTGGGGGCAGGGGAGGGAGAGACTCACCCCTGACCCCAGTTCAATCTAAGAGTACAGACCCTGGATTGAAGGACCAGGTTCAGGGTGTCCCCCCTGACCTGGAGGGAGGGGCTTCTACTAACAGTGCCCCTACCGTGCACGGGTGGGAGGATTGTGCAGGACTGCTTCCACAAGCAGCCTGACACTTCAAGGCTCTGGGGATGCTGCTCCTAGAGGGAGGGTACAGAGCCCCAGAGTAGAGAACCAGTGTCAGGCTATCATCCCTGACCTGGTGGAAGGGATAGTGGTCAAAGGGTACCAGACACCTCGGGCTACTGCCCCCCACTCTCCACATTCACAGTGGTGGGAGAGTCTTCAAAGGTCTGGCGCCTGGCTTTCATCTCTGACAGCTGTCAGTGGCCACTGTGGCTTGCTGTCTTGGTGGACAGAGTTTCCCCCGGGGGGACAGGAGTCACACCCCGGGGGTAGAGTGGGCCACACCACTGTGTTGACCATGGTGGTACTATGTGCCCCCTGGGATACATCTGTTAGCAAAGTAAGGTTAGGTGCTGCACAGATGGTATCCACAGGAGAGGAGAAGGGTTCCCCATGGGTTAGCTTAGTGGGCCCTGAGAGCATGGACAGAAGGATCCAACTGAGTTAGGAAGGCGTAGAACTGGAACATGCCCCTGCTGTTGTGGGCCAGTGTCCTTGTTCTATCGCCCCAATCAGGGAAGTCCATCAAGGTATTGATTGGTATCCCCTGGCTTTAGGCTGGTGGAGGGTTGTGTTGCACCTGGCCCTTTTTGCAGGGCCATCCCCAGTCTTTTTGCATCCTTCCTCCTAATTTATCTGACCAGTTTTTGTTGGCTTTAGGGCTCTGGGCACTTTACCATTGCTAAAACAGTGGTAAAGTACATACGATCTCTGTGTAAATTGTACTGTTGGTTGCTTTATCCATGATTGGCATATTTGATTTACTGGTAGGTCCCTAGTAAAGTGCACTAGAGGTGCCCGGGGCCTGTAAATCAAATGCTACTAGTGGGCATGCAGCACTGGTTTTGCCACCCACATTAGTAGCCCTGTAAACATGGCTCAGACCTGCCACTGCAGTGTCCGTGTGTGCAGTTTTAAACTGCCAATTTGACTTGGCAAGTGTACCCACTTGCCAGGCCTAAACCTTTCCTTTTACTACATGTCAGGCACTCCTAAGATAGGCACTAGGTTACCCCAGAGGCAGGGTGCAGTATATTTAAAAGGTAGGACATGTACTGGTGTGTTTTACATGTCCTAACAGTGAAATACTACCAAATTTGAGTTTCACTGTTGCAAGGCCTATCTCCCCCATAGGTTAAAAGGTTAACATGGGGGCTGCCTTTAAATAACTTTGAAGTGCAGATTCCCTTTGAGGGCAGATAGGAATGTGGAGTTTAGGGTCTCTGAAATCACAATTTAAAAATACATCTTTTAGTGAAGTTGGTTTTTAGATTGTGAGTTTGAAAATGCAATTTTTAGAAAGTAGGCATTTTCTTGCTTAAATCATTCTGTGACTCTCCCTGTTTGTGGATTCCCCGTCTGGGTCAATTTGACAGTTGGGCTGTTCACACCTCTCCTCTAGACAGTGACTCAAAGGGAGCTGGGGTGTAGCCTGCATATCTTGATGAGCCATCTGAGCTAGAGTGGAGGGAGGAGTGGTCACTTGCACCTGAAAGGACTGTGCCTGCACTCACACAATGCAGTCTCCAACCCCCTGGTGTGTGTCTGGGGCCTGGACTTGGCAAGGAAGGATCTTCCAAACTTCTTGAGACTTTGTTTTGAAGTTTGCCAACTTCAAAGGTAGAACAGGGTATAAGAAGAAGACCCAAAACCCCAGACTTTCAGAATCTTTCTGGAATCAAGATCTCTACTCAGGAGAAGAGCTGAAGGAGGAGTACTGTCCCTTTGCTGTGTTTCTTTGCTGGACTGGCCTGCAGTTGCTGCTTCTGCCTGAAAAGAGTGCAAAGGGTGAACTTTACTCTGTGTCCTGCTTGAGAAAGTTCTCCAAAGGCTTGGAGTAGAGCTTGCCTCCTGTTGGAAGTATCAGGGACACCAAAGACTTCAGTTTCCTCGACCTGCAGCACTGGGAACTGTGTTTTGTGCTGTTCAAGAGGAGAAACCACTGCGACACCGCCGACACCGCTGGCCTGCACCGTTACTTGCTGATGCCACACGGAGTCGCATTGCCCTGCTTTGCACTGCGACCCTGGTCTCACTGATGCCGTCATCGGACAACTTCACTGAGCCGCTGCTCGCACTGCGACCTGTGGGCCCGCAATCCGGCACCGCCTGCTCACACTGCAGCCTGGGCATCCCTGACACCGGCGCCGCTGCCTGCACCGTGGCCTGTGGACACCGCTCGTGAGGTACACAAACCACCGTCCTGTCCCGCACCGCAGCCCCGGTTCACCGACACCAGCATCATCGACTCCAGTGTCGTCACCAGGCATCCTGCTGTACCGTAGCCTGTGGAAACTGCTTGTGAGGGTCACGAAGCACTGTCCCGTCCTACAACGCTGGCTTGGGCCTATAGATGACATCGTTTCAGCAAGGAAGACAACGCTGCCTGCATCGTGACCTGGTGGCACTGCACGTCGCACCGCCCCACTTCACACCGCATGCCCTGGTCTCACCGACGCCGCTGGATGGCGTCACCGAGCCGCTGCCTGCACCATGACCTGTGGGCACCACACGTCGCATCGTCCCGCTTGGCACCGCAGCCCTGATGCCATCCACTCTAGCGCTCCTGACTTCATCAGCCCGTAGTTCGATCCGCAAGGCGTGGGACTTCAAGGGCCTGACGACTCCCTCACTGACTCTGGAATCAACACCGCAACACCAGTGGCGCCGCTCTCCGGAGCTCACCGCGAGGATCACGAGGCCCTGCAATTCCAAAGGTACTGTTTGCAGGTCTTCCCGACACCGTAGCTGGCCCACGATGCAGCGGCTGGCCTGAACTGTTAATTTTGTTGATCACAATGTCATGATAGCCCAGGTGGCGCTATCGACTTCAGGGAACTGTATTTTTGAGTAAATCTTGCAAAATTCAACTCTTTAACACTGTATGTTCGATTTTTTGCGTTTTGGTCTTGTCTTACACAGATAAGTATTGCCTATTTTTCAAAAACTGGTGTGGTGTCCTTTTGTAGTGTTTTCACTTATTACTGTGTGTTCTCTGCAAATGCTTTACACATTGCTTCTGAGATAAGCCTCACTGCTCGTGCCAAGCTAACAAGGGGGTGAGCAGGAGTTATCTGTGCGGGTATCTCCCTTATCCTGACTAGAGTGAGGGTCCCTAATTGGACAGGGTGCAAATCGACTGCCAGCTACTTCAAAGGGTACCCTCCAGGATGGGGGGGTGCAGGACCCTGGAAGTGGGGGCAGGGGAGGGAGAGACTCACCCCTGACCCCAGTTCAATCTAAGTGTACAGCCCCTGGATTGAAGGACCCGGTTCAGGGTGTCCCCCCTGACCTGGAGGGAGGCGCTACTGCTAACAGTGCCCCTACCGTGCACGGGTGGGCGGATTGTGCAGGACTGCTTCCACAAGCAGCCTGACACTTCTAGGCTCTGGGGATGCTGCTCCTAGAGGGAGGGTACAGAGCCCCAGAGTTGAGAACCAGTGTCAGGCTATCATCCCTGACCTGGTGGAAGGGATAGTGGTCAAAGGGTACCAGACACCTCGGGCTACTGCCCCCCACTCTCCACAGTCACAGTGGTGGGAGAGCCTTCAAAGGCCTGGGGCCTGGGGCCTGGGGCCTGGCTTTCATCCCCGACAGCTGTCAGTGGCCACTGTGGCTTGCAAACCGACTGCCAACTAGAGACCCCATTTCTAACACTTAGGAACTGAAACAAGACAGTATCCAGGGGGAGGATTCCCATTGCAACGTTGTTTCTCCAGCTCCTGCAAGAATTCTGCAACATCCGTGGCTGTGCATCTTCCAGGGTCACAAGGACTCTGCCTGCATCAGGAAGCAAGAAGGAATCTCCCTTAGTGTCACTCCCCTGCATCTGCAGGCACCTCAACGACAACAACCAGCTGGTGGATCCTGCTGCCCCACGGACATCGAAAAGGCTCTGTAACACTGGTGGTGGTTATGTGACCCTCTGCAGGTCCAACTTGTCTTCTGTCCAACTTGGGAGATGGTGAATCCTTGCTGTAGCCACTGGGACGGAACCCCTGTGCACTGTGGCTGTGGTTGATACCAAGGCTTAGTGACTCTTCCACCCGATAATCTTCAAGCTCCAAGATGCCCCGGCCTCCAGCACTCTGTAACTCAAAAAATAGCAAACTCCCTGCAACTCTTGGGGCGTGGGACCCCTTTGTTGCTGTGCTGCTGAGGTCTCTCTGCAACGCCCTGTGCCTGCTGTCAGTGAGTCCTCGTGGGGGCTCCAATAATTCCTTCTGGATCTCCTGCTTGCTGAGGGCCGACCCTGACCACTCTCCCAGGGGCAAGTCATTTGGACCCTACTGGTCCCCAAACTCCTGCAAACTTTCCTGCAGCTTCTTCCTGCTTTTGCCAAGGCTTGTTGGTGGTTCTGCTGACCACTGACGACTCTGCAATCTGGCAACCAATGTGGGACAGCTCGTGGGTGATGCCAAGGATCTTCCTGCAGCACCTGGACTCCGCAGCTGTGCTTCTCCCATCACCATCCTGCAGGAACTTCTTCCCCAGAAGGGTGGGCATTGCCTACCTGCACCACCTGGACATCTCCAAGTGGTCAGGACTCTGTCCCCTATTTTTTCAGGTTCATATTGTTTGGAATCCACCCCTGGGTTCCACCGACCTAGTTTACGGGTCACGACAGCTGCAGTGCAACTGAGTCCACCACTGACTCCAATGAAGATTTCCAACGTCACTTCACCCCTATGCACCAGGGCTCCCTGGTGGAGGTACTCCACGTTCCTGGGTAACCACTGGTGGGGGCACTATTGAACCTTCCTTGTACCTACTGGTTCCTCTGGGTCCTCTGGGAAGGGTCCTGAATCACAAAAACTCCAACTGCAACGGTCCTGTGTTAGTCTTTGGGACACTGGGCTAGATAACGCATTTGCACACTGACGTCTGGGGGATTTCTACCACTTACCTTGGGTATTTTCACACTTCCAAAGCCCCTGGGATCCTAACACACTTACCTTGGTTGGACACCTCCATTCTTATATCCCTTTTTGGTATACGGTCCCTCTCCCCAATAGGGCCCTATGTATTTCTAAAGATTTTTCACCTTGTTACTGAGTACATTTATTGTGTGTAGATATATCCAAGTGGAGATATACCAAAGTTAGGTAAGTACTAGTGTTATATTAAACAATACTTTATTTTTGTAACACTTGGTGTGGTCCATTCTTGTGTGAATATCACTGACTGACTATTGTGGTACTGCAAGTGCTTTACACTCCTCCCTGATAAGCCTTAGCTACTAGCCATAGCTACCTTTTGAGAGCATTGGTTATCTATGCACCAAAACACTATCACTAAGGGTTGCCTGGACTCAGTATAGGGTGACACACCATAGGTGTACACCATGAACTGAGCTTGCAACCTACAACAACTATACACAAAACTTTTTCAGAAGTCAACGTGAAAATTGAGAAATACCTACCGGCCCTCGCAGATCAATGAGTTCCTGCCTCATCTGAGAAACAAGGGCTTCTTTGGCCATCAGAGAACGATGGAGTCTCTCATTAAATTCAATTAACTCACCATGCATTTCAGCCACCTGAAACACAAAATAAAATATATACAATGAAGATCTCATATGATGAATACCTAGTCCTTAATACTAGTTTACTGAAAAGATTCAACCATTTCAATAGTAACATAAGTCATTTTGGAGTTCGGTTACTTAACTTTATACAATTGTAATTACTTATTTAGTTATGAATTTAACAAAAGTGTTCTACTCATGCCAAGTGCAAGAAATAACTTTACAGGTGGGGTCGGCAAGGCAAGTAGTTGATTCAAACCCAGGAACAAACTAGCCTTTAAGGTAGGTTCAAATTTAGAGTAAAGTCTAATGTTTTTGGGTAGATAATAGATTATACGAGAGTATTTTCCAAGTATAATACGAAGTCAAAAGACAATTTGACTAACAGGAATTCCTTACCCAGCAACGGAGATAAGAACGAGCCCTTTAATATGACTTAAGATAGATGCAAATGTTTTTTTTAAACTGCTGTGTAAAATTAATCTGCCTGGCAAAGGACTCTGTCTTGGATACTGTTTTGACAGTGTGCGAAAGAGGACCTGGTGGTACATGATGCCAAAGGTCTGCTACAATTCAGCTATTACGAGGGCACCAACAATGCCTATACATGCCTAATGTCTAAACCCGACCTGTGTGATCAACTGGGTCATTAAAAATAGTCATAAATCAGTGTAACAAATATCTAAGATGCCATGGTCTATCGCTCTCCGATCACTCTTCCCTCACGAGGAAGGGCCTTTATATATGGGATGATACTTCTCTGGTTTGGAGTAGTTAAAGTTATCTTTTTGCAGAAGCTGTTTAAAGTGGTTTATATAAGCCTTCGTGGTACCTCCAAGGTGACTTATTTTTGATTAATAAATTTGACTGGAACACATGCAAGATTTCCAAAGACTACCTTGGGAAACGCACCATGTAGGATTGCTCTTAAGGGCAACATAAGGCTCTATGAAAAACCACAAGCTGAACAATGAGACAAATCTAATGAACGACCAGGTTACGACTGATACTGCTTTAGAGGATAGCACAGGGGGACTGTGTGAGAAGCTAAGTATGATAGACTTCTGGGTGAGCTTCCAGAGGAAATCACCCCAGTATAATAAGAAACCAGACGAAAGACTCCTCTAGAACAAGGAGCATGAGAAAAAGAAGCATTCTTCAAAAAGAGTACAGAAACAGCAGAAAGTAGAAGAGAGGAGTATAAAGTCCTGCACATGTGACCATACAGTGAATGGGACTAGAGTTCCGGGAGTCACAGGCAGGATCTAGATGCATGAGGTGGATAACGCTTCTTAATTATAGTTTTCTGTGCTGACCAAAATGATCACTTTGTAGTAAGCTACTGGTCTGAACTTGCCATATGTCTGGGAGAAAGTGGATATACATATCCATACTGGTCAATTTTGCAGTACCTTTGTGAGCAGACTTGTAAGGAAGAACAAGTTACTTCCCTTCGGTAACACCTTATTTGGTAAAGGCCATATCTAGCTGCAGATTCCTTACCTTTGAGTTCTACCCAGTCGTCAGACCGGATCCAGAACATTGTTTGTGAGCAGTACCCCTGCGCACTGGTAGGTGGCCTCGATTCACTCTGTGTCTGTTGTTGTGCACACCAGAAATTACGTTGTAGTTCCTATATCAGCGCCACCCAGGTTCAACAATATCAGTTTCCTTTCACGACTTTTCACGACTTTTCACGCCAGAAGCTCAGAGCTATGAAGAACACTGATCACTGGTGTGTGAAAGCTAGGACCCTCAAAGGAAAGTCCCTGCCCCAATAAAAAACATTTGCAGAGCGGGGAGGATGAGTGGGTTGGTAAGGATTCTGAAAGCTAGATATAGACTCTACTAGATAAGGCGCTACTGAAGGTAAGTAACTTGTTCATCAGATAGAGACTTCTAGATGTGGATTCCTTACCTTTTAATAGATACCCAAGCAATACTATCCCCGGAGCTGGGTCTGTGAACCAATTTCAAATGAGAAAGTCCAGCAGGACAGTACGGGTAAAATACCAGTCCCTACTGGACTGACCGTTTAGGCAGTACTGTTTGGTAAACATGTGCAGAGATGCCCACGTCACTACTGGACTGATGTCCAGTACCAGAATTCCATGTGCTAATGTACTGTTGCAGCGTGGAATGAGCTTGCAAGACCTCAGGAGGTTGCTTTTTGTCAGTGCTTAGCAGATCTTAATGCAGAGTACAACTCATCTGGAGATGATCTGCTTTGGCATGACCCCACCTGTCTTTGTATCCACATACCCCCTGATCAGATGCACATCCACCCAGAACTCTTTTGAAAGATCAAGGTAGAACGCCGAAACTCTTTTTGGGTCCAGGTGGTGGAGTCTCAGTTTTTCTTTAGAAGGATGTGGGGGGGGCATAAAAAGTAGGCAAGGTGATAGGTTAACCTCCATGAAAAGGTGTAACTACTTATGGCAAAAAAGAGGCCCTAGTTCGAAGTACCACTTTGTAAGAATAGGTAGAGAGGTAGCGAAGATTAGATGATAGGGCCTGAGGCTCACTCACTCTGCGGGCAGATGTTATTGCCACAGGGAAGGCTGTTTTCAATGTGAGAAGCATGAGGGGAAAGTTGTGAAAAGGCTTGAAGGAAGAGCACATCAAAAAGGTCAGAACCAAATTAAGATTCCAAAGGGGTATAATGAATGGGGATGGAGGAAAGTGAAGTGATGAGTGAGACCTTTGAGGAACTTATGTGCAAAAGGAGACTTAGGGCCAGATGTAGGAAGATAGCAATTTGCGACTTGCAAATTGCGAGTCCCTGCAACTCGCAATTTGCAAGTCGCAAATTGCTATGCAGTACGGTGTCTCAGACACCGACTGCGACTCGCAATGGGGTCGCAATGACCCACCTCATGAATATTCATGAGGTGGGTCGCAAATTGCGGCCCCATTGCGAGTATAGGCACTCGCTAACATGGAGGCCTGCTGTAGTCAGCAGGCCTCCATGTTAGCGACCTGCTTTTCAATAAAGCAGTTTTTTTTTTTTTTAAATGTAGCCCGTTTTCCCTAAGGGAAAACGAGCTGCATTTAAAAAAAAAACGAAACCTTTTGTTTCGGTTTTTTCAGGGCAGGGAGTGGTCCGTTGGACCACTCCCTGCCCTGAAAAAATATTCTGGGGTCCAGTCTGAAACTGGAAGGGGTCCCATGGGGACCCCTTCCAATTTGCGAGTGGGTTACCATCCACTTGATGTGGATGGTAACTGCGACTCCATTTGCGACCGCGTACGCGGTCGCAAATGGAGTTGCATACCACTGCGACTCGCAAATAGGAAGGGAACACCCCTTCCTATTTGCGATTCGGAAATGCATTTTGCGAGTCGGTCCCGACTCGCAAAATGCATTTCTGCATAGGAAACACGCATTTGCGAGTCGCAAACGGCAAAATTTGCCGTTTGCGACTCGCAAAGTGTTTCCTACATCTGGCCCTTAGACAAGAAAGATTGATCAGGCAACTGCAAAAAAGCAGAAATTCCAGATAAACAGCCCTTAAGAGTGCCAAAGCAGAGCCCTCCTGGGCAAGGGAAAGAATGAACAGTAGAACCTTAGAAAGAGGGGAAGGGAGGAGGGAAGAAAGGGGACCAACAGACTTGTCTATACACCATGCCACAAATTTCTTTCCAATGATAGGCGTATACTGTTTTGGTGGAGGGACGCCTGGCTGCCAAGACGACATTACAGACTTCGGGAAGAAGGTCAAAAGCTGATTACTGCCGCTTATCAATCTCTACGCAAAAAGGCAGAGAGTGGACAGTTTTGGGTGAAGAACCCTCCCCTGCTACTACAACAGAAGATCCTCCTGAAGGGACAGTCTGATCCGAGGATCGATGGACATGCTCAGTACCTTGGGTTACCAGGCTCTCCGTGCCCAGTCTGTGGCCATTCCTGATATTCAAGAGAACTCTGGGCAGTAGCGGTATGGGCGGTAAGGCGTACAGTACACATGAATTTCACTAGAGACAAAAAGCATCCCTGAGTGACTGCAGCCTTGGAAACTCCAGTGTGAAAAACTGCTGAAATTTAGTGTTCTCGGCAGAGGCAAAAAGATCTAACAAAGGGCTCTTCCCACTGCTGAAAGAGACCGTACGCCACCTCCGGATGGAGTCGTCATTCGTGATCCACTAGGCATTTTCGGCTGAGTTAGTCCACTCTAGCGTTCAGAGAGCCTGCCAAATGTTGAACCAACAGGGATATGCCCTGCTGTTCCAGCCATGTCCAGAGACAAACAGCCTCTTGAAAAAGTGTCTGCACCCCAACCCTACCCTGCTTGTCATTGTACCATATGGCAGTGTTGTTGTCCGTGAACACTTGAACTATCTTTACTTTGATAGAGAGAAGAAAGGCTTTCAATGGCAGTCATATCGTACAAAGCTCCAGCATGTTGATGTGGAGTCCAGCTTCCGCAGGAGATCAGGTTCCTCTGATCTCCAACTCTCCCAGATGGCCACCCCATCCCACGAGTGACGCATTTGTCGTTACTGCCTGATCTGGGTGGGAAAGGGAGAGGGATCTGCCTCTGGCCCAATTGCAGATTGTTAACCAACACTGCAGGCCTTTCACAATTCCCTTTGAGATCAGGACCATGCAAGAGAGATTCCCCTCATGCTACGCCCACTGGAATATCAGGCCCCACTGCAGAGCATGCATATACCATCTGGCATGTGTCACCAGCAGGATGCAGGTGGCAGAAGGGTCTGCAGCCTCAGAGTAAAATCTGAAATCAAGGCTAGAGGCTGAAACATTGGTATCATAGCCTGAATATCCTAGATTCACTGCTAGGGAGCATAAACCTGAAACTGCACTGTGTGCAGAACAGCTCAGATGAAAGGGAGCATCTGAGAGGGAGTCAGGTGTGACTTCGGCATGTAAATAGTGAACCTAAGCGAATGCAGGAGATTTGCCGTAGTCTAGAGGTGGGAGATGACAGCCTGGGGCGAGGCCGCCTTCAACAGACAGTCATCAAGCTGGGGAAGACTGGGACCCCTGATGTCTGCAGTTGAGCTGCAACCACCACCATCACTATAGTGAAAACCCAAGGAGCACTGGTAAGGCCAAAGGGGAGCACAGCAAATTGAACATGCTTGTGGCATACCATGAACCGCAAGTAAGGTCTGTGAGCAGACAGGTAAGGGATGTCAAAATAAGCGTCCTGCAAGTCCAACATTACCATCCAATCTTCTGGGTCCAGTGCAGACAAGACCTGAGCCAACGGGAGCATTCTGAACTTCTCCTTCCTGAAGAAGATATAGAGGGCTCGTAGGTCTAGAATAGGGCAAAGACCCTTGTCTTTTTTGGGGACCACATAGTAGCAGGAGAAGAAACAACAGCTTAATTCTAGCACCGGAATCCTCTCTATGGTTACCTACCTGTTCGAAGGAATGGATTTCCTGAGGAGCAGATGATGGTGAATGATGGTGAGTCCTGCCACCAACCCATGGTGGTAATGAGGCAGACTACGAGGGCTTAGAGGCTGCTGTGGGGGTGGGGGGCAGCGGACTGACCAGACTGCTGACCACCTGACCCACAAGGTCGGTGGGTCCTGCATCCTTGTCCAAGCAAAGGCTGGGCAGCATGCGCAGCAGAGTGGCTGGACGGGAATTGATGCAGTTGGAAGCTCCTTCCATAGCCAATAAAGGAACGGAAGGCAGATTGCGGGGATGAGGAGCTGCTGCGAAGCCCAAAAACCTGTCCGCAGCACGAGAATCCTTGAGGCGCTCAAGCACCAAATCTGTCTTGTATCCAGAAAAACAGATGCCATTGAATAGCATGCCGTTCAGGGAAGCTTGGACATCCCCCAAAAAGCCAGACATCGTAAGTCAGGCAGGGTGCCTCAGGGCCGCTGGGCTGCTGTTGCTGAAACCGCCCTGCCAAGCAAGTCAGCTGTGTCAAGTCCGCATGGGATCGTGAACTTTGCTGCATCTCTCCCGTCGGCAACACAGACCGCAATGCAAGGCTGGCCGAAGAAAACATCTTCTTTCCAAAAGAATCCAGCCTCATGGATTCCCTATCTGAAGGAGTAGTAGGGAAAGTGAAAAGTTGATACTTGGGCCACCAAGCTCTCGGGTGGGGATATTGTGTCAGGAAACTTAAGTCACCAGGTGCAAGGTGATGGTTGCAGTCAATCAGCCTATTCACAGGAATTCAGGACTTCAGCTGCCTTTCTCACTAACACTGCAGAAGAGCGTCCCTTGTCCTGAGCTACAGTAGGATGAGAAAGCAGATCAGTATCTGGAGATGTGTGCAGTGAACTGGCTTTGCCCAAGTCCTTATGCCAGTCCATTTCTTCTTTGCATGGCTGGCATTGTAAAGGGTCCAACAACCCCTCCCATTCCTCCCCGAGTCCTAACTCAAAAGAATAAGGCTCAGGATCTGATAAAGGAGGAAAAGCTCCTGCCGGCGTCAGAGTTGGAGTCGGGCGTTGTCCATCCAGCTCTGTGTCAGAGGCAGGAATGACAATATCATGGCTAACCTTAAACTGCACGCTGCAGTAGATTACAATGATTTATTGCACTGAATGAAAATCAGTGATTTATAGTTTCTTTAAAAATTCATAACTACGAACCTTCTCGTGGATGTTTGTCACTGTAGAGTCTATATAAAGATAAAAATACAACCTATTTTTATAAATTGGTATAGGATATTTATTGTGCTGTATATTCTTCTTATTCTACTGTTTTGGTACTTCTTAATTCTTTATACTGTTCTTTTGGTAAAGTCTCACTGCTCTGAGCCACAACAACCCAGCGTTGAGCTAAGGTTTTTCAAAGAAACCTGACTGGACCCAATACAGATTTGTGCCTTTATTACACAGTCAGTTCGTCCAACCACACCATATAATAAACCACTTTCCTGAAATTAATAATGAGCTATACTGTCACTGGAAGAGAGGTATGGACGTTCAAAGAAAATGTTAAGATAATGAGGAAGGAGAGGTATGCCCTCAGACAGTAGGCTTACTGTGTGGTAGTTTTCATCCTACAAACATAATAAAAGAAAATGTCTGAATCTGATATCTCATAGAGTAGATGGCCTGTTCCAGAAGGCAAAGTAATGCTTCTTTCAGAGCATCTGTTTCTAAACCGTATCCCCCAGGTTTTCACTAATACATGTTTGGAACCTTACAAAGAAACAAGGGCAGGGAACATACTCGATAGGCCATTGTCAATTCTCTTCTCAACAGGAACTAAATTCTGGATTGAATACAGAACCTAAAATCAGGGGTAAAGTAGCTTTATAATGAATTCAAACAATTTTTATTAAAGACACAGATACCGCAAAAAAGTTGTCCTGGTGCTGGCAGCACGGACATTATTGTACTAGCAACTTTGTGACTAAATTTAAAAGAGCTTTTATATTGTACAGACAAATAGATGCGCTTTTAATTGTTTCTTGAACATTCTGAGATTTGGTTTGGCCCTCAGAGAACATGGTAAAGCATTCCAGGCTTTAAACACAATGCATGACGTTTTTAAATTTGGGTGTGACTGTCAATCATTGAGATTTGGAGCACAGACATTGGAAAGGAATGTGCCAGGAAAACATAGAAGACGTATCGTTTCATGGCTTCGTTGCATAAATAGCTTTATGACACATGAATAGTGACTTGAACAGGTTTCTTTGGGCTACAGGTAATGAGTGCAACCACTGAAAGGGTAAAGAGATGGAGGAAATTCTGTGGGGTCCTAAAACTGTGCGAGTTGCTGCATTTTCTACAACTGACAGTCTGTATAGTAGATATTTTGGAAGAACCACTAACAAAGAATTGCACTAGTCTAATCAGGGGTAATTAATGATTGCACAAGACTTTCCAAGACCAGGCCAGAAGGATTGGAAGAACCTTCCTAATGCTACCTAGTAAACGAAAACAGGTGCTAAAGAGTCTTCATATGATCTTCAAAAGAAACCTTGGAGTAAAAAATTATCCCCAGATTTCTGGCACACAGTGAAGGGAAAGGAGGAGTTCCAAAAACAAATGACCACCATTCATTGGCCCATAAGGAGACGGGTGCCAAAAAATGATAGGTTTAATCACCATTCAGAGCCAATGAATTGTGGTTCATCCGGCAACTGCCTCATTAAGACATGGTGAGAATTTAGGAGCTCGATCCTCAGTGTTTCTGTCTAATCTTAAACTAAGTTGTGTCATCAGCATATGCATACTACACCCCTAAGAGTCAATGAGTACAGTCTGGGGAGCAAAATAAAAATTAAAAAAGTGCAAGGTGGAGGATTGATCCTTGGGGTCCACCTGTATGAATGGAGTTGGCAAGGGATCTGTAGTTAGTAAGGGAAACTGTGGTACTGTAGGAATGAGACAAACCAATTGTGTACTGTCCCCATGAACCAGAAGCCTACTAAACGGCTAAGCATAATGGAGTGACTAAACGGCCAAGTATAATGAAGAGAGAGATGGGTCTAAAGCAGATGATAAATCTAATAAAATCGGGGCTGCCATTCCTCCATCATCCAGAATAAGTGGATGTCCTTAGTGGCTTAGTTTCCATGCTAAGACCTCTTCCAAAAAACAGATTGGGCAGGACAGATGGAGAAGATGGTGTGCTTCCAGGAAGTTATTTGTTGATCATTGCATCAATTAACTAACCAAATACCGGCAGTAAGAAGATGGGGCGATAATCAGACAAGTCATTTAGGTCGAGCGTATTCTTGTCCAGAGGCAGAGTGACTGTGTGTAATAAAAATATGACAAAAATGTAAGGGCGTTTCCCATTTGCACTGCTAAAAAAAAAATGTATGAGGACAGATGTCCTTTAAGACAATTTAATCAGAAAACTCATTTTATCCGACTCAAAAAACTAGTCATGTACGTCTGATCAGGGCAAACAGGCCTCTTAAAAACTACATAAATAAAACAACAGGCATCTGTATGCACTTTCCAGAAACCTCAGGTCCTACAATAAAATTTCTTTACGCAGATGTTATTTGGTATGTTGTATTGCTGTGTCAGAAACCCAAAATTCCAGATGTTGAACAGCCCCACGATATCATGTAAGAACAGGAAAAACCCTGACGAAGTTACATTTTCTTCTGTTTAGTGACACATGTTTCCTTTGAAATCTTCACTAAAACAATCAAATATTTGCATTTTTCTGATTAAACAAATCAGCATGGCTCCTGTCACGGGACTAACAACTTGAATCACGAGGGTCCATCTTAACTCTCACAACTATTTTTTTATTCAGTAAACATTCTGATCTGTCTTCTATTCTCACCTCAATCAGTTTGCGTTCGTAGGAGTTTGCTAGTTCTTCGTTGTCTTCGATGGCTTTTAGTTCAGGGGGTGCTATTTCACCATCAATGTTTCGAATGTTGGACGAACCTGAAAATACAAGATCCGATTTTACCAGAGTAAATAAACTGAAATGGGTTTTTCCAGAAAGAGACAATAATTTGGTGCTTATACTTGAGTGTGCGATAACTCAAGCAACAACGTTCCCACTGCCAGCCTTTAACCAATAATCACATCATTCAAAACCTTTACAGGTTCTTTCACAGAAAAATGTACCCTTGCAATAGTCGATCCAGCCCAGATGATTGTATCTATCCCACAATCCTGATTTCAGCCTCACTGACATTAACTTTCTAGCTCTGCTCTGACAGGACATGAAAATCAGCTCTGACAGGGCATCAAAAATCTCTGGGTTTATTACTTCTTGGCTGTGCTCCTTCAAAATCCTCTGGGATAAATAAACACTCCGGGGGGTATTACGAGTTTGGCGACGGAAAAGGCCATCCGTCAAACTCCTACAGTCAGGTTACCGCCATCGCGTTTCCCTTCCCGCTGGCCCCATTACGGGCTTCCCGCCGGATCAGCGGGTGGAAACAGAGTTTCTACCCACTGACCCAGCAGGAAAAAGCCCACAACATTGACACCAGCTCATAATTGAGCTGGCGACAATGGTGCGGTGCGTAGGGTGCACTAGCACCTGTCGTGCTTTTCACTGTCTGCAAAGCGGACAGTGAAAAGTGCTACGGGGCTAGCCATGAGGGACCCTGCACTGCCCATGTCAAGTGCATGAACAGTGCAGGGGCCCCCATGGGCCCCCCTGCACACTGTTTCTGCCAGCCTTTACATGGCAGGGCTACTGCCATGTAATTGCCAGTCGAGAAGGGACTTGTAATCTCCGGTGCAGCGCTGCTTTCAGTGCTGCCCTGGCGGATTAGGACCGCCAGCACCAAGAGACCGACATTAAGTCGTAGCCTGGCGGTGCTGGCGGTCCGACTGTGGCGCGACAGCCACGGTCATAATGTGGCTGCCGGACCGCCACATTGGCATCGGTCCGACCGCCACCACAACCCTGGCGGTCTCAAGACCGCCACGGTCGAAATGATGCCCTCAGTTCTGACATCCTTATTTTGCAGGTATCCCTTAACCGCTGATTATAAGTACTCCAGTGTCAGCTGTGATTATTCCTGGAAGGGGGCGGAAATCATGCCCATCTTTAAAAAAGGGATCCCAGTCTGCCCTCCAGGTACATCCCTATCAGCCTGATTGACAATTCGCAAAAAATACTCTGTAAGCAGGTGCTAGGACGTTTGCTGGATTGGTGCAAAGATAATCACATTCTTTAAGGAATGCAAGCAGGTTTCAGGTGCAGTCGACCAGGCCTTCCGCTTTCTCTTGGTAAAGTGGCAGACGGTGGGTCTGTCCAACTGTGACCTTTATGTGACATTCATCGACCTTCATGCCGCTATCAACCTTGTGCCATAAGATAAGTTATGGGAGGTGCTTCGGAGGATGGGGACCACCCCATGACATCTTGCATTTGATTGAGCTCCTCCGTGAGGGAAATTATGCACAACTAAGATGCGGAGTGAAGGGCGAATTAACCAAGGCATTCCCTGTAAATCAAGGCGTTCCCCAGGAGTGCAGCCTTGCCCAAACCCATTACTCCTATATATTAACAACTGCATTACCTACCTGTTGAACTGTGGCAATGACTCTCCAACTTTGGCGGGGGAAAAATACCAGCACTCCTTTTTGCGGACAACACCGAGCTGCTGTCCAAAACTAGAAAAGGCCTCCAAAATTTGATTGATAGCTTCACTCAATTCTGTGATGAATTTGGTATTAAAATTAATACATCCAAGACCAAATATATGATTTATACCAAGAGGGGCAGAGTGAGAGGGGGTATTAAGGTGGGCTCTGAAGCACAAAGAAAGGTTCCGGCAGTTTGATTAACTGGGTATCAGGTTGGACGACACCGGCTCTTGGGACCCGCAGATTAGCAAGAGTACTTTGTTTACGAAGAATCGAGCTGCAGCCATTCACAAATTTGCCAAAAAAGCAGTCTGGACCCCTCTCCATCCAGCAATCGAAATCTATAAAGCATAGACAAGGGAGGCTGCGCTATATGTGGCAAATCTTTGGGGCCATTGCAACACGAATGCTCTGAGTACAGCAGAAAACAATTTCCTTAGATTCCTCCTGGGCTTAGGGAAAGGTACACCGTTGGTACCTTTTCACCTCTGTTTGTGGATCAATGAGATTTCCATGCAGACAGAGCTGAGACCTCTACTGTTTTGGGTTCTCATCTGGTGTACTCATTAATTTAGCCACCTCCGGGAGAGCCTGCAGGAAGGTATTCGTTCTAACAGGGTGGGGATGGTTAGATGGCTGGGGTCGCTTAAAAATGCGTGGATCGAGCTGAGGCTACAGAAAATTTGGATTGAGCCCCAGTCGATTGGCAGAGGAGACTCTCTCAAGGTTAAAAATCTGGCACACGAAAAAATTATCAGCAGCAGGGACTGCTCATCTGTGCGTGGCCCCTTAACAGACAGCAGGGACTGCTCGTCTGTGCTTGGCCCCTTAACTAGTGCCTTCCTTCCCCACAAATCTGTACCTAAGTGTTGTGTTGGGATGTACTGTATCGTGGGTTGGAATGCACGAGAGGGTGGAATGTACGGGAGTCATGGGAACACCACGAGAGGGAGGTGGAACGCGGTGGTAACGGGAAGGGAGACGGTTGAGAAGGGCAGAGAAGGAATGACTTGTTCTTGCTTACGGCTTGCTAATAAAAGGAAAATACCACTTACGAAGTTGCTGTCTGTGTCTTGGATCGAAGGAGCACAACACAGAAAGTGGCGACGAGCGTGGAATCGAATTCCAGCGTAATCCAGCGTTTCCAATCTGCTGACGAACGCCGGGGATCTTCGTGGAAACGGGCTAATCATTGCAGTGAGTCGGGCTTGTGAGGGTGGAGTAGCAGTGCTACAGTACAAAGTTTGACATAATAAGCGGCACGCGCGACGTCCGTTGGGTGCTCGAGACAAGTTTCATATACGCACGCCCTTGCTGGCGCGTGCGTTGCTACGAGCTCAACGTTAATGCGGCATGACGCACTGTGTGTTGACGGACGTTGTCTAGGCAACTACATAAACTGTCCAGGACGTTGCCAAGCAATTTATTATTATTTTTTTCTCTTTACATGACATCGCAATGAATTGAGCTACTTTGTTTCCAAGAGGTTCCCTTACTAGTGTGCTGAGTCGAACAAGTTATTAAAGAACAGAACAGTAAAGAACAGGTCATTCCTAATGGCACAACAGAATTTTAGCATAAGCCCACCACATGCATTTTGGGTTTCAGGTACTGAACCCTCAATCAAATGGACAGAATGGAAGGATTACTTTACTAATTACATTGAGGCTATAGACGAAGAAAAAAAAATGTCTCCAGAACAGAAAAAAAGAATCATGTTACATTCGCTTGGTCCAGTAGGATTAAAAACGTATAGTAGAATGCAGAAAAATGTACCTATGGGAGATGGAAACATTTTTGATGCACATTAATGGATCTTGACAAGTATTTTGCACCAAAAGTATGCATTGGCATCACACATTTCAAATTTTTTCAACGCAAACAGCATAAAGAAGAAGAGGTAGATGATTATGTAGCGGAATTAAAGAAGTTAGCCATTGATTGTAAATTTGGTATTTTACATGATGATCTCATTAGAGATCAATTAGTCATGCATGCTCGTAATCAGTCCATACAAGAACGCCTATGGATAAATGGCGATGCACCACTGGAAGATGTTCTAGCGATCATTCGTAAAGCTGAGATTTCAGGAAGGTGTGCGACAGAATTGAAATCTTCAGATAAAGAGGACTGTAGTGTTTTCAAAATAAATAATCGCAAATCAACATCTAACTACAAAGAGAGAGAATCAGAAAAAACTCCAACGTTCAACTACAAGGAGAAGGTAGAACACAGAGATAAAAGGTGTTATCGTTGTGGCAGTAAAGAACACTTGGCATTTTCAAAATCGTGTCCTGCTGCGAAACAAAGGTGCAACAACTGTGGTGTAATTGGACATTTTGGAAAAGTATGTCAAAAGAAAAGAAATAGCGTCAAATGCGTGTATGAGAACAATGTCAACAGTGATACAGAAGATGAATGTGGAAGTATTAACATGATCAAGAATGTACAGAACAAATTCGTATTGAACATTAATGGAAGTTATTTGTCAAAAAAAACAATGTGCGAAATGAAGATTGGAGGGATAGATATCAATATTCATGCTGATTCGGGTTCGCCATTTACCATAATTAACGAGAACATGTGGGAAAATAAATTTTTACCAAAAGTAGGGAAACATTTATTCCCTCCTGACATTGAACCAGAGAGTTATACGGGCGAAAAAATCAATGTACTTGGGTACAGATGGTTAGTTTTTCAATTCAAAGGAAGGAGTGCCAGAGGCAAATTATATGTAGCAAAAAAAGGACCTTCAGTCCTAGGTTGGCAAGACCAAGGTAGATTACATATGATTTTAGATCCCAACAGTGAGGATAAAGTACTTCTGGCAGATTTAGGAAATTCAATGGAAGAGGAACTGGAAAAGAAGTTTCCTAAAGTTTTTAACAAACAACTCGGGAAACTATGCGGGTTTGAGCATGAGATTGTGTTGAAACATGATGCACATCCTAAAGTACATAAACTACGACCTGTACCTATAATGGTAAGAGAAGAAGTGTCGAACGAATTGGAGAAATTGGTACAATTGAACGTAATTGAGCCCATCGAGAGCTCGGAATGGGTTTCACCGGTGGTCGTAGCACGGCGCAGTAATGGGAAGATCCGTCTTTGTGTGGATTTGCGTCACCTCAACAATAACATTGTCATAGACCAATTTCCGTTGCCAAAAATTACTGAAATGGTATCCAGTCTTAAAGGCGCTACTTGGTTTTCTAGTATTGACTTATCAGCGGCGTACCATCAGATTCCTCTGTCACTACAATCGAGGAAATTAACAGCCTTTATCACTCATATAGGGTGTTTTCAATTTAAAAGAATGCCTTTCGGTTTGGCATCTGCCGCTGCTGTTTTCCAGCGTTTGATGCACAAACTATTTGGAAAGGAAAAAGGAGTAATGTTCTTTCAGGACGACATCCTTGTGTTTGGAAACAGAAGAGAATGTCACGATGATAGAGTGCAACGTGTGTTACGTATTTTGGAAAACAATGGATTGACTGTTGAAATGAGTAAGTGCAAGTTTGCAGAGAGAAGTGTGACATATTTGGGGCACGTTATTAGTGGCGAGGGAGTTAAACCTAAGCCATCTTTAGTAAGCACTATTAAGGAAATGTCACCGCCATCATGTAAGGATGACGTTAGGTCATTCTTGGGCATGGCAGAATTTTGTGCAAAGTTTATTCCAAATTTTGCAGAGAAAGTATTTAACATAAGACAACTGCTTAAAAAAAATGCAAGATTTGATTGGAACTCAGAGTGTGACGTGGAATTCAAAAACATCAAAGAATATTTGTGCGAGGTCCCTAATTTGAGTGGTTTTGATCCACTACTCCAGTGCTACTTGACCACAGATGCGAGCGATAAAGGTCTGGGTCCAGTGTTGTCACAAAAGGAAGATTGTGGTAAGGAGAACATTATCCTGTTTGCATCTAGATCTTTAACATCAGCTGAGGAAAAATATCCCATTATTGAAAGAGAGGCGCTTGCTTGTGCGTGGGGTTTGGAGCATTTTCGTTCATTTGTGTGGGGTAGGAGTGTCATCATCCAATGTGATCATAAACCACTAATGAAACTTTTGTCTTCAGAGGGTAGCGTTGTAGCATCGCCGAGAATTGCGAGGATTTCTATGAGAATGAGTGAGTACATTTACAAGATGGTGTACGTACCAGGGAAGAAGAATGTGTTGGCTGACTGTTTCTCTAGGATGCCATGTCCTTTAGAAGAATGTGTGGAGGACCCTTGGGATCAGTGTAAAATTGCATTTATTTTTGATTCCGGCTTACCTGCTTTAAGTAAGGACAGGTGGGAAGTGGAACAAAAAAAGGATGAGGAATTGCAAAGTGTGCTAACATTTTTGCGGGTAGGGTGGCCCAAAAAAGATTTATTGTCCGAAGGGAGTAAACATTTTTGGGAACTCAGAGCGGAACTATCTATAGAGAATGATTTAATTTTGAGGGGCAATAGGTTTGTTCCTCCTAAGAACTTACGTGCAAGCATCATAGAATTATGCCATGAGGGTCATTTTGGGATAGTACGTACTAAAACAATTGTTAAAGAATATTTTTGGTGGCCAGGTATTGATACCGCAGTGGAGAGATTTGTGCGTAATTGCCATGTGTGTGCATCTGCTGACAAAACTTTACACACTTTGAGACCACCTATGGATCAGAAATTAGTTCCAGTGGTACCTTGGGAATGTGTGGCCATAGACTTAATGGGGCCTATTGGAGAACAGCAGGAGTATTTGGTGGTCATCATGGACCTTTTTTCAAAATGGCCTGTGGTTAAAGTAGTTAAAAAGGCGGATACTGCATCTGTGTTGGAATGTTTGGACCAAACATTTTGTTCGGAAGGCATTCCGGCTTTACTCTTAAGTGACAATGGGGTACAATTTGTATCAAACATGGCTAAGGTTTATTTCGATAGAGTTGGAGTTTCACACAAAACCACTTCATTGTACAACCCTAGTGGTAATGGTTGTGTTGAGAGGTTTAACAGAGTGTTAAAGGGAGTCATTCAAGCAGCTATGAGAAAACACTACGATTGGCATACGGCTGTTTGGAAAGCGGTTTGGGCATATAGGGTAACAGAAAACGAAGTTACTGGCATTAGTCCATTTGTTGCCATGAGGGGTAGAAAGCCTAGGTGCAAGTTTAATCCAGCATGGTTATACAAATGTGGTATGGATTTTTGGTCTGTGAATGATGTACGTAAGAGGATGGAAAAAACGCAGGATAGAAGCAAATCATATTTTGATAAGGCTCATGGTGCGAAAAAAAAACAGGTCAAGGTTGGAGATTGGGTAAGAATTAAAAAACCTTTCAAAGTAGTCAAAGGTGAGAGCCAATATTTTGGACCGGAACAAGTAAAGGTGGTTTTACACAATGCTGTGAAGTTACAAAATGGAAAAGTGTGGAATTTGAAACGAATTGCATTATGTCCAGTAGTACATGAAGGAGAGGATGTGGAGAATCTAGAAAATAAGATGAATGACCCTTTTGGAGTGGATGATGGTGAGACTTATAACCCAGGCACACCAAATTTGAGAGACAGTAATTGTGGTACGTTTGGAAGTTCGTATAACGATTCAACCAGCGAAACGAACGGTGGCGATGATATGGAAGGAATTGGTGAAGCAAGGGATCAAATTCAGAGTAAACAAGAGTCACAATTGGTTTCACAAGAGTTGGAACACAACCAGATTTTGGACACTGATAAGAGAAGAAGAAATTTACCCCTGTGGCTAAAAGACTTTGTTTTAGATTAAGGATTTCACTATTCAATAGTTCTTCATTTGTATTTCCTTTTTGGGGTTCTTTTGTTCTATGTATTATTATTATTATTTTTTTTTTTTCTCTCTTTTATTGTATTAAGGAAGGGGGGGGTGTTGGAATTTAAGTCTTAGTCAAATCTTAGTGAACCAAGTCTTATTAAGGAAGGGGGATGTGTTGTGTTGGGATGTACTGTATCGTGGGTTGGAATGCACGAGAGGGTGGAATGTACGGGAGTCATGGGAACACCACGAGAGGGAGGTGGAACGCAGTGGTAACGGGAAGGGAGACGGTTGAGAAGGGCAGAGAAGGAATGACTTGTTCTTGCTTACGGCTTGCTAATAAAAGGAAAATACCACTTACGAAGTTGCTGTCTGTGTCTTGGATCGAAGGAGCACAACACTAAGGCAAAGGAATTTTCAGATTGTATCCACCCGGTGCGTGCTCAGACACTTTTCCTCCAATTCCATTATGGGACTCTCCAAGTAGCTGCTTTTACTGCCAAATTACAGAAACAGAGTCAGGAATCCGATCTTTGTGTATTGTAAAACTGCCCAAGAAAGTGTTTTTGTGCCCAATCTATACTAAACCTAGAAACATATGGATCGTTCCTTTGAGTAGATCCCTCAGTTTACAAATTTGAGCTGGCGTTCTTACAATAAGTAAAAGTTACCTTGGCTTGACTGTGGTATTGGCTGTTTTGAAGATTTTGTATGCTGCCTGAGCAATTAGAACTAAAATACTAGGACCAGTATAAGTATGCCCGCCTCAAAATGATCTACGCAGTGTTTTACAATCTATGTTGCTCTTAATTGTGTGTTCATGTACTAATGTATTATGTGTTTTATAGGTATTAATTTGGTGGTTTAATTGCTTCCAATGTACTTACAGTATTTTTAACAACTTTGCTAATTTATGTTGATGATGAGAATGTTGTCTCGAACTATCAATAAAACGAGACATGAGAAATTCCTTCACCCAATAAAAATCCTCACAAATGCTGCATAAGGGACAAACCACACCCGGGTATTCACTGGGGTTTGCCCCTGGAAAATACTGGCAGGTTTGACCTGGCGAAATTTATACCAGCAATGTACTTTTTTTCACACCTGGAAATTAGTACGTGTGATAAAAATCCGCACAACTCATATCTCCATTATCTGCGGTACCAGGAGTTAAAGTACATTGGAATTTAACAAGCAATTCATAATAGAGGACTTAGTGCTTGACTGCTGCTGGAATAAACATTGGCAATTGGTCATCAGGTTTCAGCTGCCAGCTTATTGGCTTTGCCAACGGTTGTTAATTTTAGTGTTTTTGTAAATGACCTCCTGTGCGTTGGAGAGCAGGATGTGGGGATAAAGTAACAATAATGGCGGCTGGGGAGGAGGAGAAAAGCACCACATGAGAAAGTGAGAACACCAGAAGGTGAAGAGAGGAGCACATGAGAGGGAAAAACATTAAAGGGAGGAGAGAAGTACATGCAGAAGAGAAAGAATAGAGAATCACACAGGGGAGACAACTGGAAAACCTGTGCACTCTCATGGAGTGTTTAATAAAAAATTTAAAAATAGTTCCCTGACAGTGAACAGTGGAACACGCAAATCAGCCAATAAGGACCATAGTAAAGAGGCTTTGACCCGAAGGGCAGACAAGCCAAGATGGAAAAAATGGACAAGGAAAGACATTGAATGAGAAACAAGTGAATGGGAGTGACAATAATGGCACTTAATGGTAAGCAATGGGTGGGTTTTAAGCCCACTGTAGGTTCTTGTTAAGCCCACAATAGGTATTTTCCAAACAGACAGCATGCTGTATCTGGTAGGCTAAACCTAAAACATCTATTTTCAGAGGCTAATTTCTCAATAATAAATTGAAGATTAGTGCCTGGGGAGGGCTTATGTACCTGCAGGCTTTCAAGTAGTTATGAATAACTTCATTCTTGTCATGATTTGCTTAGGGCTAACCCTGAAATTAATATTTCTCAGGTGCTCTGTTCCTTTGAAGTTGTAGTAGTGAAATCATTCAACAACAGTGGCCTTTCAAAATACTTCTGTAAATAAGGAAATGGTAGTCATACCATAAAACAATTTCATGACAGAACTGAAAATTAGGAAGTGTCCATCCTGCACTCTCCAATGACAGTTTTTGGCCCTATGTAACAGAGATTATTGTTGCATCTAGTTTTTTGGAATAAACAGGGTGGTGAATATGCCTAAAGGGCTCGAAAAAAAAATATGTAACTTCAGCAACAAGGCCACTGGATTTAACTTTGCATTGCCTTAAAGGGAGAGTGCTAGAGAGTCTCAATTTTTAATGTCTGGTTACTTCTTTAAGTATGGGCATAACGTTTGCTGACCTCAGGCTATCATGTATGGATTTCTAAACCAGACTTCCAAGTAGCTCATATTCTGAGTCCATGTAAGTTGTTGCCTTGTTTAATCTATATCCTGATACAGAACCATACAGGCTGGTACCCCATATGCATAGCTAGTAGACCCTGGAATAGCAGTAGTTATGAGCACATCATCAGCATAATCAAAGATTTTGAATTTTCCCCTCCCTTTGGAGATATTACAGATGGAATATTTAAGTGGCTAAAAAGAAGTAACATAAAGGGATCCATATACAGAGTAAGGGCATGGGGAAAGTAGGCAATCTTCATGGGTACTTAAGTGATGTTAAATGTTGTTCAGGAGTGCCGATTGACAGTAACTATCCCGCATAGGTATGGATGGATATCTTGTATCCATTTGGTTACTTGCTCCGGGAACTCAAAATGCTTCATATGACAGCCTAGAAAAAATGGACCCTCCGCCAGGTCAAATGCAATCCTAGCTTCTACAGATATCGAGAACAATTAATGTGGGCCAGTTTCCGTTCTCTCCAGTCAATCATTGCTACCTCTAGATTTTTTTGACAAGGTGTATCTCATCGTACAATAAAGCTGTCTTGCTATGTGTCATCAACATAGCGAGACATTTTTGATTCTCTGGCCAAGTAGTTTATAGTCTGAACAGAGGAGGGTGACTGGGCAACACTGTCCCATGATTAAAGGAGGTTTATCCTTTTTCTAGAAAGGCTCTAATGCTCTAAGGATGATGGGTTGGAATCTCTCAACATTATTTCATGAATGAAACAGTATGGACAGCTACTGAGAATTCCTCCAGTGTTACTGGCTTTACCATATCCTTCTTTTTGTTTTTTGAGTTTTTTGAGTGGGAAGGGGTGACTGGTCTGGAACAGTTTTGATCCTCTTCTTTAAAGTATTATTGTGGGAATTCTGAGAGGAGGAGTAGAGACAGTGATAGAACTTGGAGAAAGCTTCCATCCTTTTTGAAGTACTCAAGCAGTTTCACCTATACATATCTCTCTCAAGCTTTAGCCAAATAAGTAGGTCTGTTGAAAGTCCTGGCTTTCCCCAACTCAGTCTGCAGGTACTGGCAAGCGGTACTTCAGCAATGAAGGAAAGGGAAATTGAGAAAGGGAGAGAGAGGTTACAGAAGTACTTGTTTTTGCAGGTCAGTATTGGCAAATCCCATGCAGGAGTAGTGTCTGCGTATGGATTTTCACTAAGCACTCACTCTCAAGATGTTAGACAGGGCAAAGTCTATTTAAGTCCAAGAAGAGGTAGCAGTCAGCAAGCTGTTAGGATGAATACATTGAAGTAAAGACAGTGAGACCTGAACCCAACTAGTAACTACAAGCTTATCTGAATCCTAGAGAGATAATGCGGTCATGAAAGCATATGTTGAACTGGATGCCACCATTGATCCCAAAGACACCTAGGTATTGGAGACCAAGATCAGAAGCAAATATTAATTTTCCACAACACAAAAGGCAAGCATACAGAAACAATACAAATAAATGAATTTTGGAGGATCTAGGCTAGGAACTCTGCAAAGGAAAGCAAGCATTTGCAATGCAATAGGTCTCGCATAGCAAGAGTTAGAGCTGTTGGAGTTGTAAATGATAATGACAACTTCACATTTAGGACCTTATAAATAGTTAGCCATGCAGCACATTAAATCTTTATTAGAAATACACTGTGTTTGTGCATTCCTTCCTACACTTGGGATTAGACTGTAATGGTCTGAACAGTCCCTACAGAGCACCACAGTAAAAAGAGCATTTGGAAGAAACATGGTCATGTAACCATATGTTCAGCCCCTAGAGGGCATAATCACATAAAAAGAATGGCAAAGAACACTGCCGTGTAACCATATAATCAGCTGCTTGAGGGCACAGTCTATTACACATTTTCAGGCTTAGCAGGTCTTTTAATTATCATTTAACTGTGGAGTCATTGACACAAGGGTGCAGTGCCGTTGGTCGTTACTAGATGTCCATGTAGAGTCAACAGCAGGAGGTGCAGTACCACTGGGCATGGCTAGATGCCCCTGTAGAGTCAACAGCAGAAGGTGCAGTACCACTGGTGGTGGCTAAATATCCCTGTAGAGTCAACAGCAGAAGGTGCAGTACCACTGGCTGTGGCTAGATGTCCCTGTAGAGTCAACAGCAGAAGTTGCAGTACCACTGGCTGTGGCTAGATGTCCCTGTGGAGCCAAAAGCACTCATAGTACCGTGCTACAGAACACTGCCAGAATTTCTAGTGACGTCAGAAGCTCAGAATGTCCCCCAAACCCGGAAACGGCTAGAGATGTATAAGGTCCTCAGTGAAATGGCTGAAATACTTAACCATGCTGTACATTGAACCTTTATCAGAAATAAACTGTGTATGCGCATACATTAAACCTTTTTCAGAAATTAACTGCGTTTGTGCATTAGCAGAAGGTGCAATACCACTAGTCGTGGCTAGATGTCTCTGTGGAGCCAACTGAGTTAGTAGTGCCTTGAGGCAATTATCATCCTTCAGCCCTTAGAGAGTGTTGGACCTGACAGCCTTAGTGTGGTCACCCCCACCTTTTTGCCCGCCTCCCGCCACTTTTTGACACTGTTTTTGCTGGTTTTAGGACTCTGTGCACTTTACCACTGCTAACCAGTGCTAAACTGCATACCCTCTCTCCCTTATAACATGATGACATTGGCTCATACCCAACTGGCATATTTAATTTATTTGTAAGTCCCTAGTAAAGTGCACTGCATGTGCCCAGAGCCTGTAAATTAAATGCTACTAGTGGGCCTACAACACTGATTGTGCCACCCACACACGTAGCCCCTTAACCATGTCTCAGGCCTGCCATTGCAAGGCCTGTGTGTGCAGTTTCACTGCCATGTCGCCTTGGCATTTAAAAGTACTTGCCATGCCCGAAACTCCCCTTCTTCTACATATAAGTGACCTCTAAGATAGGCCCTTGATAGCCCACAGGTCAAGGTGCTGTGTAGGAAAAAGGCAGGACATATACCTGTATGTTTTATATGTCTTGGTAGTGGATAATTCCTAAATTCGTTTTCCCCTGCTGTGAGGCCTGCTCCTTTCATAGGCTAACATTAGGACTACCCTCATATACTGTTTGAGTGGTAGGTTCTGATCAGAAAGAGGTAGACAGGTCATATTTAGTATGGCCAGAATGGTAATACGCAATCCTTCTGACTGGTGAGGTTGGATTTTATATTACTATTTAGAAATGCCACTTTTAGAAAGTGAGCATTTCTCTTCACTTAAATCCTTCTGTGCCTTACAGCCTGTCTCCACGCCACATCTGGGCTGGGCTGGTTGACAGCTCCCTTGTGCATTTCACCCAGACAACCACAAACACAGGATGCTCAGTCACACCTGCACACATCTGCAAACTGAATGGGTCTTTCTGGGCTGGAAATGTGGAGGGCTTGACACTTACATTTCAAAAGACAGTGGCCTGCCCTCACACAAAGGACTGCCAAACCCCCTACTGGGACCCTGGCAGACAGGGTTGTACTGAAAGGGGACCTTGTGCACTTCAAAGCCACTCTTTGAAGTCTCTCCCACTTCAAAGGCACTTTTAGGTATATAAACCCCTGACCCTACCAAATTAGACACTCCTTGGGACAGACACTCTGCACCAGAACCTGCACCCTGCCAAGAGAAGCTGCCTGGCTGCCCAAAAGACTCACCTCAACTGCTTTGCTGTAAAGGACTGCTGCCTTGCTGTTGCCCTGCTGCCTTGCTGGCCTCTGGCTCTGCTGCTCTCCAAGGGCTTGGAGTGAGCTTGCCTCCTGTTTCCTGAAGTCTCAGGACCAAAAAGGCCCTCATCTCTGCAAAGAAACTCCTTGTGCGGCGAAAATCGGCGCACAGCTTGCCGGAATCGATGCACAGCTTGCCCAGCGGTGAGAAAATCACTGCATCGCCAAACTTAAACGATGCAGACCAGCTCCCCGAGTGGAGATTGACGCAGCGCGCAGCGATGCAACCCAAAATTAGATGCACAGCCCACCGGATCGACACATCGCCGAGCCAGAATGACGCAGCCCGACTTCCTGCATGAGGAATCGACGCAGCACCTGCCATGCAACAAAAACCAGATCGACACAGCACCTGTGACTTCATCCAGCACGCCCAGGATTTCTACGCATCGTCCCTGGGCATCAAAAGACCCCCCGCATCGCAAAAAGGATTCAAGCCTGTACGCCGGAATTCAATGCAAAGCCCTTGCCGCATGGAAAAGAATCGACGCATCATCTGTGTGCACCCGGAAATCCGACACACTCTTTGTTTTCCATGCATCTCCTCCTCTGCAATCCTTGTGCGTGTAATTTTGATGCAAACCAGGTACTTTGTGCTTGCAAGAGACAATTGTTGCTTTTAAGAACTTAAGACTCTTCTTATGATTACCAATTTCATCTTGTGAGGATCAAATCGTGACCTTTTTGAAATTAATTTAATCAGATGAATATCATATATTTTTCTTAACAGGTGTGGTATCTTTTTGTAGTGTCTCACTGTGTCATTGCATGATTTATTGCACAGATACTTTACACATTGCCCTCTAAGTTAAGCCTGACTGCTCAGAGCCAAGCTACCAGAGTATGGGCACAGGATAATTTGGATTGTATGTCACTTACCCTGACTAGGATTGTGGTCCCTATTTGGACAAGGGTGTATACCTCTGCCAACTAGAGACCCCATTTCTAACAGAGAGCATAGTAAATTACACATTTGCAAGCCGAGCAAGGCTGTCAGAATAATATTACAAAGAAGGCCTTTAGAACACAAACTCCTCTCAGCAGGAAAAACAAAAGTTTCTGCTAAAGAGAGCTTAAATATGCTTTGAATGGTGGAAGAGGTTATGATTTTTGCCCCCCTCTAACCTAGTGTGACCCACAAGAAGGCATGGAAAGAAAAAGCACATCTTCTGAATGTTTTGGTGGTGGTCCCATTGCTCTAGGACACCACAGGCTGAGTTATGGGCAAAAATGTGTTGTAAAAGAAATGCCTACAAAGCATTATGGGGTGAGTTTCCCCGAGTGCAGTGAATATTGTAGTATCGGCCCTCCTGCTGTGCAGGGAGAGCCGCTGTTGAGGATTCATGCTATATAAAGCCACAAAATAAATGGACAAAACACACGTACGACACAACTACTTGCAATTACTGATTATGTGATGTAAGGCCCAAGTGAAGGACAAACGCGGAAAACGAACAAAGCGCATGAACATGAGTGCTTACTGACAAACATGAGAGGCAGGAAACAAAGAAAAATAGTCTGTCCAAGCTACAGAAAAAAAGTCCAGGCGTAATTAAACTGTACTTGGCCAGTGCTCCTCAGCCAAGTACAGGAAGTGACCTACTGGCTGCCAAACCAGCTAAGAGGCAGCAAAACAAGAGTGACACTGCCTTTAACCTATGGTAAGCGGCAGGCGGGAGTAAAGTCCTATACTCCATCCAACAGGTCTTGCGGACAGCGCATGTGTGCTGTCTAGGTTTGACCTAAAAAAGGTGAAGGAAAGAGAATCGGTGGACAAACAAAACAAAGCAGAGAGCCAATACAACTACAAATCATTGCTTGGCTCTGTGTCTAGTGAGTTTATACATGGTTTGTCACTAGTGACCTGGAAGTCTACTGAACTTAAAGCTACCACTCAACAGTGGTCAGTAGTATAGCTTTCTGATCCTCCACTAACCCAACATCCACAGTTTCCACTTTCTCCCATGTTGGTGATTCTACAATTAACGCACAGGGCAACATACTTAGCAACCATCTCCTTCACTTGTCGCTTTAGGACTTAAATCCTGACATCCTCTGAAATAGTATGGTACACTCAACGATCACATGCTTGGGTAACTAAGAGTGAACCAACTTTATCATCATGCTCAGTTGTTTACAAATATTTAGTAGTCACAGCTATTGGGCCATTGCCTTGGAATACAAAGATTTAATCTGTGCCCGAATTAGCAATAGCTCATCCTAGGTAGACTGATGTTGAGGGCTATTAGCGCCTATTGTATTAGTAAGCCATTTCTCAATGTCATCCAGTCTGCCTCTTAGCTGCTGGTCTTCTGTTTTAGCTAATTTACGTGGTCAATATTTTGGAGGACCATTGGATGACGGTTTTCATTGTGTCGCAGACTACCTTGCCTGAGGCTGAGTGAATATTTATTAGTAGGAATGCTTTTTATTAAATTTTTAATCTCCAGCATGTCTCAATTATTTTTTTATTTATATTTTTTTACATTACTATCCACTTGTAGCTCAAATGCCAAAGGGGGATTGGAAACCCATAATGGATAATAAATAACTTTTCAGGCTAGTGCTCTACTAACCAGGAAAAACGAATTGACAGTCCTAGAAATGGGCTGGGAATAAAAAGTATAAACTGGATTTTTCCATCTCCATGAATCTATCTGATCAGAAGCATGCATTAGTGAAAAAAATAATTTGTCCTACTTAAGGCGGCCAGGAACCCAAAAGTTTAACAGTGGTATCTTTAGAAGGACAACGAATACAATTAAAATCTCCTGTTATGTTTGTGTGTAGAATTCAGGCAGTGTTAGTTAGGGCCATATATTCCCCAGATAAGTAATCTCATTACAGTTGTTCTGAACAACTATTGCCACACAGAGCCCACTGTCACCAGACAGATTGTGTGTAATATGAAAGGATGTGTCAAAGACCAGAAGTGCAATACCCTTGATGGGCCACTTTTTCCAGAAAAAAAGGCCCCAGTGCGAAGTAATAAAAAAAGATTGCTGAATAACTGTGGGTTTTTGCTGAGGTGGATTTCAAAGCCCATATGGAGAAATGCAGTTGGAGATAAGATAACAAGACTAAGCTAAAGGTGACTACTTAGTTCCAAAGCAAAGCATTGCTTACATTGTCCAAGACTTTGCTAAACATATGGCTCTTCAATGAAGTGCTAATGCACCCTGAACAAGGGCCCAGCTACCAATAAGTGACATTGCTGGTGATGGAGCAATACAATTGTTTTTTAAATCAGGAAGTCAAATATTCTATATGAAACTTGGCAAACATCTTGGCTGGGGTAATGCAGAACAGTGGTTCTTAACCTTTTGACTTCCATGGACCCCCAATGAATCATCACTGGAATCCAGTGACCCACCCCCCCCCCTCCACCCCACCCCCATTGAATCATTATTGGTGTCTCAGTCATCCAATGAGTCATTACTGGAAGCCCAGGATTTTGGTCTAAGCTATTTTGATGATCTGAACCGCAAAAGCAGCACATAGGAATAAGGACACAAGCAATCATCACACAAATGATGAAATGTTTTGTTTAATTCATTAACACCTATACAAAAAAAAAAAAATGTAATTTTCTTAAGAAGACTGGAGTTTTCTAAATTGAGTTGAGGCCACCTATCATATTATGTTCCGTTTGATGCCCTTGCACTGCTCCCACTAATTAATCTGAGGATACCAACTTAATATTTAGCCTCCAATTTCAAATTCCTTCAAATATATGGAACGATTTAAAATGGCTACTTTTATATTTGGCTTTATTTACATAAACTTTATTTAATCTGTTAATATTATTTAATTGTCAAAGCCGTTGCGGACCCCCAGAACACAGAAGCATTGTAAAAGCAGCCTGATGCAACAGGCATTTTCCGAAGACAATAAAATGTGTGAATTGTGCTAGCACTCCTTATCATGCGTTTCAGCACTTGTCAGAGTATCATTATGCAGGTCTAGCAGAGAATCACCTTGCTGTTACCATGCAAATATTACTTTCTTTTCATTTAAATTCCATTGACACATATGAAGTCTGCACAAGTGTGATTACAAAATAGTAACATTCGCTTCTTCTCGCTGCCATATATATTTTGGAGTAATTTTCTCCGAAAATTGGAATTCTATTAATATACCATGGCTAATGTTCATCATGCCTTATTTCACACCGCATTATTAGCAGCGCCTGTCATAATGTCGCACAATAATAGCGTGCAGTGTGTGGAAGCATAGCCATTTAATGATATGAGCACATGACTACAGAAATAACTGTCAGACTCTTTTGGTATGTTAAAACTGACCTTATGGAAACGAAGAACGGAAAATGGCTACGTGGTCGGATGTGCACCTTCTGAGAATTCAAGAAGAGATACTTCCTGGCTCAGAGCCATCTGCTGAAGTTATGTCAGGCATACAGTTGTCTTCAGAATGTCCTACGTCGATTACCTCGCACAGGAAAATATGGCAGCGGAGAAAGTTTGAATCTAGTATTTTGTTGAGCTGTGCATAGCTGGAAACTAACTGAAAGACGGAGGAATCAAACCCTAGGGTGACGCAGTTGGGGGTAGAGAGCAACGCCATATTTCAATAGTTCTGGAGATGGAAAGAAATTTGAATTTCCAAGTAATCAATAGTATGATACAGCATTATGAATCATATTATTGGGTACCTGGCTACTAAGCCAGAGTGATATGTAAGTCTCGAGACAAATGCTGGAGATGACGCAGAAAGAAAGGGAGTATTTTCGCAAGATATGGTCTTACCCTTCTGTCAGACAGAGGGCTTCTTAGATATGACATTCAAAAGCAATGTTCCGCCCTTGCTCCCAGCCTAAGTGGTGTCTGTGGGACCATCGATGAATACGGATAACTGTTTATTATCTGAGGAAGGGTAGGAACTGTGGAGGACTCCATGACCGAAACTTAACCTGATACAGATCCTGAGAGCAATGCATAGCCAACCGCAGTCCAGAAAGGTAGATGCTGTCGTAAGCACTGACTTTTAAGTGTGGTTTTGTAGTGGTATTTTAAACAAGGCCTTTCACACTTTCTAGAGCTCACTAACAAGTACAGAGTTCTCTCGAGACAGACACACAGTGAGTGTTTGGTGTCCAGTACTGGACTCTGTAATCCCACTGTCTAGATAGAATATGCATCACCCCAATCTTTGATTTCTTTGAAGTGTGCAGTCCGAAGTGCGTTATAGCGAAGTGAGGGCAAACAAGCTAACACATTTTATGAAAGAGAGAACATATACCATTTTACTGCGAGCTCTTACGCTAGATTGCTTATTCATATATCCCAAGCCGTTCTTTTATTCAAGTGAAATCGCAGAACGGCTCTGTTCTCAATTTATACATATAATAGAGTGAAGCATTCCAAATTTGATATTCGTTTACAGAGTACTACCGACATCATCGATCATTTCAGCAGTAAAGCATTTTATTGGGAATGAACACTACCCTTTGCAAACTACTGAAATATGGGAATGGCGTGCAGGGTTTGTCTCATTACAGCAGGCAACAACTCTATTACCCATTGAGTGATTTATATTTGTGTGCTTTAGTGCTTTCTGCCTTCCAGGTACATTTTAGGGCTGGCTCCAGCACAGCTAAATTAGTACAGTACATTAAAAGGACGATATTAATAGGAGAGGAAATACAAAAAAACTATAACCATGTCAGTAACAAAGGGTCAACAGGTGCTTGGAAAAAATGTAAGGGCTTTATAGCTGAGACTTTTTCTAAAGGAATGATGCACAAATATGGCCAGCAACTATAAGACGGAATTATTATTTTTATTACTGAATGTTTCATGTTTGATAATAGAGAATGATGTATCTGATGTATGTGAGTTAATGAAAAAAACAAAAACAGGAACCACATGGGGGAAACCGAATCATGGAAAAGCTATTTTAGGTAAAGACAATTTCAAGGAAATACAAATAAACCTAAAATGAATGGAAATATTTGAAGAGAAAGACCGTTTTAATCAAATATACAAAAGCACACCCTTGAGTGAAGATTAGCAGTAGTGAGGGGTATTTTGGTTCAGTCATGGGTGATGTTTAGGTGCGATTAGTGATTTTTTTTTTACAGTTTTTAGGGTTCAGGGATAGGTGGAGTTTAGGGTTGGTGGGTGTTTTTTAGGAACCATGCATGGATGGAGCTTAGGGTGGTGAGGGATGTTTAGGGTTCACAGATGAGTGGAGTTTTAGGATGGTGAGGTGATTTTAGGGTTCAGGAATGGGTGATGTGAAGGGGTGTTGAGCATTTTTAGGTTTTACGGATTTAGAGCTTGGAGTGTTTTTAAGTTTCAGTGATGGGTGGAGTTTTGGGGTGGTAAGGAGATTTTAGTGTTCAGGAATGGGTGAAGTTAAGGGTGGTGTGGGACTTCAAGGCTTCTGGGATAGGTGAAGTTTATATGTAGAAAGGGTTTTAATGGTCAGAGATGCAGCAGTTAAAGGGTGGTGAGTGATTTTAGGGGTCATGAATGCGTGGTTTTCAGGGGTGGTGAAGTTTTTTATTTTAGTGGTGCAGGATTTTAGGGGATGGGTGGGGTTTTTGTGTAGAAAAATGTTTTTTGGGTTTAGGAATGGGAGGAGTTCAGCAACAGTGAGGGGTGTTTAGGTTAAGAGATGGTTGGAGTTTTGGAGTTGAAAAGGCTTCAGTGGCCGGGGTGGTGGAGTTTTGGTGTCAGAGAAGGGTGGAGTTCAGGTGTGGTGTGGAGTTTTTAGGGTTCAGGGATGGGTAGGGGTTTGATTAGAAAGGGTTCAGGGATGGATGTAATTTATGAATGGGGAGGGAGTTTTAGAGGGCACAGATGAATAGCGTTTAGAGATGATGGGGGTTCGCCAAATAAAATTAATTAAAGTAATTGTTTGAAAATGTAAAATACATAAATCTGAAATGTGTCTTGATGTAAAGGATTGAAATAAATACCTTCAACAAAAATGTTTCTGAAAATCAGAGGTAGAACCATTTCATCTATACCTCAAAAACTAAGTATGCAGAAGCAAATTTCACACAAAAAAAATACATTCTATAAATTGGTTTCTATGAAATGGTAAATACTATTCTTCTTGAAATTTTCAACTGAACTGATGAAATGGTTTCTCAGTAAAGGTATATAATTAAATTGTTTTCTAGGAAATCACTTACAACCAGGGGAGAGCACTATAACCATAAGATTTCCAGGGGCTCTAAGACAACCTGACGTAGAGGAAATACAAAAATGTTGTAAGTTTTTTTTCCAAACATCATAAGAGATGACTTGCAGGGCAGAACAGCTGTTCAAAGCAAAAGAGCAGGACCTGTTAAGTCATTTAAACTTTGTCTTTAAAAAACAAAAGAGATCACAGAGTTTCATGTAACAATCACACGTTTTTAAATCAATTACCTTGCAAATAGCAAGCCATCGCAGGAATTTCAGGTGGTGAGACATGGTCATATTTCCTAGCTCCCACAGCAAACCATGATGTTGAGTTTTGGAATATATGAATATATGCACCAGATACTTTGGTAAACCCTGATGCAGTGCATTGCCAGAGTCTGGATCCAATGAAAGTATTTACCACCAAAATACAACTTTCGTAAATCAAAGGAGAGGGTAATTTTCCTTTGTATTTTCTATACAACTTTATTAGAATTTTTATGCCAGGGGCTTAAACAGCAATCATTGGCAATCGTTGGCAAAGCCAATAGGCCTCACCTTAGGGATCTATTGGCTGTGACAATGGTTTTAGCCATGTGAAAAAACGCTTTTGATGCAGCCAACCACCTAATTTTGTATGTGTGCACACCACGCATGCCTGTGCCTACCAAATTACATGGCTGCTTTTTTTTCCTTTTTAATTACCAATATGAGTTGGATCTGTATGTAACACCTTATCAGGTAGAGACACAGACTAGCTGCAGATTCCTTATCTTAGAATTCGTCCCAGGCGCCAGACCGTATCCAGAAAAAATAGTTCAACAGTACCTGCAGTGCGTTGGTAGAGGGTGCCATGCAATGCAGTATCAACTTCGTCCAACGGATATGACGCTAACGGAGTCCATATAATCCTTCCTCCGACCCGCTGATGTCAGTTTCTTCTGTGACCTGAATCCACTGAGCCACCATACAAACTGGCAATGGAACAGTGTGCCAAATAATGTAAAAGATGTAATTGTAAATTATTACCATTGAATGGAAATGCTTGGCAGGATGAGACCAAGCAAGGAATAATGAGGTAGAATAAAGTAGTTTGCAGAACGTGGAGGAAGAGTGGGTCGGTAGGGAATCTAAGGCTAGTCTGTGTCTCTACCAGATAAGGCATTCCCAAAGGTAAGTAACTTGTTCATCTTATAGAGACAACTAGCCACACATTCCTTACCTTAGTATGGATACAAAAGCAATATAAACACAGGAGGTGGGTCTGCAAACACATCACACCCAATCCTTACAAATAAGTAACCAACCTAACTGAAGGCGAAATAGACCAGCACAATTAGAGACAAAGGTGAGAAAGCACATTCATCCCACAAGAAGAATAGTGGAAGACCACAAAACATTGCAAGAAGACATGGAATGCCATGAGGAGCAGAGCACATGGCAACGAAAAAGGAATCTGTTGTAGACAACATTCAAGAGGAAGATAAACATGTATAGCCCCTAAGGTAGGAGCTGTACCAGTAAAAGGGCTAAGGACCAATGGGCAAAACCATCTAAAAAATCACTTAGACAATTGGGAGGGAACACTCACCAAAGGAGGGCCACAGAGGATACGTAAAGAAGAGGAGTGATGCATACATGCTGCCTCAGCAGGATCCACAGGCAGAAGCAGCAGCAAATAGAAAGTCAAGGCTGGTAGGAAGAGTAAGGTTAAAAAATAAAAAAGGCATTTCTCCAGGAACACCAACGGAGGAGTTGTCGAGAAGTGTGACATAACCGTAAAGCATATAAAAAGGGACAAAAAGAGACACAAGACGTGCCATGTGCACGACAGATGATGGAGAAATGAAGAGATTGGAATAGAGACATGCAAAAACACCCACCTGCACACATATAGAGTTAACGATAAGGTGTTTGTACAAAGATATTACATAGATAGAGTCCAGGTAGACACAGATGTAGATATTGATACAAAGACGTAGATGTAGAACCTAATATATGTAGACATACATATATGGATACTTTGCATATGGAAAGAGAGAAAGAAAGGGGCTAAACAAATGGCAACCCCATAACAAAAGAAAAGAGAGAAGAGAGAGAAAAAATCAAATCCCTCTTGGAAGGAAAAAGCCCATTACGCAGAAAAAGGAAAGCTAACGCACTAAAACCCAAAAGAAGCTGGCAGAACAACCTGCCTATACAGTAGGAACAACAGAAACTTTGTGGAATATGAAACAAGATCTCTGTGTGTCATGAGCTTGGTCATAAAAAACAAATAAACATATTAAAAAAAATCTAAAAAGACGGTATTATGATTAATGCTGGATGTCCATTTGATATGATGTGATTTTTGCTGGGAGATGCTCAAAACTGAAATCAAGTATAAAATGTTGCAAGAATATGAAATGACATGTTCAAAAATAATGTACTTGCTTTCATTGTAATTTACAGAACTACAACAAATACGGCGCTAGAATTATAACAAGACGGAAAGCAAGATACATGCTCTAGTTTTTTAATGGACATGGTAGAGGGACTGCACTGTGTGTACACCTTTAAAATGAGACTATCAATAATGTAGGACTCTATGGTCCAGTCGAAGGCATAAAGCCGAAACGCGTCAACCCTTTCCCTTTGCACTGTTTGCACTTTTGAAACGCACAGACAATAGGATATAAAAACAAATACATTATCTTGACAAACTAAAGATGGTGTCCGCGGTGCTGTGAATGTGACTCTAGGGTTGGGACTGATGTGAAAAAAAAAATTAAATAAATAAATTATATATATATATATAAATATATATATTATATAGCAGTAATCACATTTAAATAGGGGGTGTTATACATTGTGATATATATATATATAAATATATAACCTAGTAGCAGTCGCCACTAGGTAGTTATAGCTAGGACCTAATTTCTAAAGAAAAAAGCTGTTTTTTACTTGCCTATATCTTTGGCACCGCGTGACAAATCTTCACAACATTTTCCACTAAAATATGACAGTCATGTGAGCTACTGTCTGGAAAGTTTCAGGGTGATCCATCAAGCTGGAGCCGAGATAAAGTGGGTCAAAATTAGAGTGTTTCCAATGTTAATTCCAAAAAGAAATAGCAATAGCACCAACACCACTGGACAGAATCACACCAAATTTGGCAGAAAGGTAGCTCTTGGTCCAGAAAGAGCCCTTTTTGTTATTTAGTGTAAATTCGTTCATCAGTTTTTGAGTTCCCCTCCCCCCTGAAAAATAAATACCTAGGCAGTGCTCCGGGGATAGTGTCCCCGGGCCCCAGATCGGTCTAGGGAGGCGGCAGCTGGTATCCCTGCCCCAAAAAGTAAAAGAAAAAAAATTATGCCAGGCCGCAGGGGATGGTGTCCCTGGGGCCGAGATCAGCCTCAGGAGGGGGGCCCCCTCACACCCTCGCCGCATACTGATAATTATCCCACAAATTACAGCACTCATGATATCTTTGATAACATCATTGATAATATCAATGTAATATTTGCAAGTAAAATTTCTGATGAAAAAACTGTGCATGGTGAGGGCGTGAGTTATAGTTACTTAAGATAACTATAACTTAAGGAACTAAAACTGCCGTATTTCCATGGTTTTGCACTTTTAAAATGGAGCCTAACTATAACATCCCTGTAACCTTTGTTTTTTTAAGTGAATATATATATATATACATATACACACACACACACATATATATATATATATATATATATATATATATATATATATATAAAAACTTAGGTAGTTACAGTTAGAGCCTAGCTTCTATAGAAAAAGTGTTTTTTTAGTTCCCTATAACTTTAATGCCGGTTGATGAATCTTCAAAACCTTTCCAAAAAACTTTGATGCTCACATCAGCTGCTGTCTGGAAAGTTTCAAGGTGATCCATCAAGCGGGCCCAAGAAAATGGGGAAGAGGTCCCAAAACATGTTTCCCCATGTTAATTTCCATAGGGTTTTTGAACAGGTCTACAGCCTGAACCGCTGGACGGAATTACACCAAATTTAGCAGAAAGATAGCTCTTGGTGCAGAAAGCACCCTTTTTTGTAATTCGGTGTAAAGCCTTTCATTCGTTTTTGAGATATTAAGGAAAATTCTAATTTGCATATATAGGGACGAGAAGGCTCCACAAACCCTCCCGATTTCGTGCTGAGATCTGATTGGCTGCCAACACTTCAACAAGGACATGTTGGCAGCCATCGTGGCACTCTGCTTAAGCCGAGTCAGAGACAAAAAGATAGAAAATAACAAAAGAGGCCAGGGTAGGGACACCCTGACCCCTTAGCTCTGGCAGTGGGGTTCCAGAGTGACCGCCCGGGCAAAAAAAGCACTTAAAAAAAAAAAATGTTGCCACAAATTCGCAATGGGGTTGCAAATCCACAGTATTTTTCTTTTTCAAAAAGCACGGGCCAGGTCGCAGGGGCAAATGAAAGATAAAGGAGGGAGGGCCGCTAAGGTGGCTATAACTCGCACCCTCGCCATGCACTGCTAATTACCCCACAAAATACGACACTTGTGACATCATTGACAATATCAATGTAATATTTGCAGTAAAACTTTTTACGGAAAAACAGTGCAAGGCGGGGATGCAAGTTCTAGTTACCTTAGGGCACAAGTTATAGATACTTGACATAACTCTAACTATAACAGTTGAATTTCTATGGTTTTGTAAGTTTAAGATGTGAGCCTAACTATAACATCCCTGTATATGAAAAATGTCACTTAGTCCGTGTACATCTGTTTGTGGCATGTTCTGCTGCAGATTCACATGCTGTGCAATAGTCCACCATCTAGTGTTGGGCTCGGAGTGTTACAAGTTGTTTTTCTTCGAAGAAGTCTTTTCGAGTCACAGGATCGAGTGACTCCTCCTCTTTGGTTCCATTGTGCATAGGCATCGACTCCATTGTTAGAATTGTTTTCCCGCAGCGGGTAAAGGAAGGAGTAATACAGTATATAGGTATAAAGTAAGAGATGTCCATGCTAATGTAAATGTATATACATATGTACAAATGTTTGTAACTTAAACGACTACAGGCTTCCGGGGAGGAGGGAGTGTGCATGTGAATCTGCAGCAGAACATGCCACGAACAGATGTACACTGGGTAAGTGACATTTTCCGTTCGATGGCATGTGTAGCTGCAGATACACATGCTGTGCATAGACTACAAAGCAGTTTGTCCTCCTATAAATTAGCGGTGGTCAGCCTGTAGGAGTTAAAGTTGTTTCAAATAATGTTCTTAGAACAGCTTGACCTACTGTGGCTTGTTGTTGTGATAATGCGTCTACACAGTAGTGTTTAGTGAATGTATGTGGTGTTGACCATGTAGCTGCTTTACTTATTTCGGCCATTGGTGTATTCCCTAAAAAGGACATTGTTGCACCTTTTTTCGTTGTAGAGTGTACTTTAGGAGTAACTAAAAGCTGTCCTTTTGCTTTAATATAGCATGTTTGGATGCATTTTACAATCCATCGTGCTAAACCTTGTTTTGATATCGGATTGCCTGTATGAGGTTTTTGGAAAGCGAAAAATAGTTGTTTAGCCTTTCTAAACGGTTTAGTTCTGTCTATATAGTACATTAAAGCTCTTTTGATGTCTAATGTATGTAGAGCTCTTTCTGCCACAGAATCTGGCTGTGGGAAGAAGACTGGCAGTTCCACTGTTTGATTTATATGAAATGGTGATACCATTTTTAATAGAAATTTTGGAGTTGTTCTTAGTACAACTTTATGTTTGTGTACTTGGAAGAAAGGTTCCTCAAGAGTAAAGCCTTGGATTTCACTTACTCTTCTTAAAGAAGTAATTGTCACTAGGAAGGCAACGTTCCATCTTAGAAATTGAATTTGGCACAAGTGCATAGGTTCAAATGGTGGTCCGATGAGTCTTTTAAGCACTATATTTAGATTCCAAGAAGGAACTGGTGGTGTTCTTGGTGGAATGATGAGTTTTAAATCTTCCATGAATGCATTAATGACAAGAATTCTAAATAAAGAGCTATGTTGTATATTTTGTAAATAAGCTTAAATTGCAATAAGATTAATTTTTATTGAAGAGAATGGCAAGTCTGATTTTTTGTAAATGAAGTAAATAACATACAATATCTTGTATTGATGCTGTAAGAGGGTCTGTATTTTTGGACTGACAGTAATATACAAACCTTTTCCATTTGTTTGCATAACACTGTCTAGTAGTGGGTTTTCTTGCTTGCTTAATAACTTCCATACATTCTGATGGGAGTTGTAAATATCCAGACTCTATGACCTCAGGAGCCAAATTGCTAGATTGAGTGTCTTGGGATTCGGATGCCTGATTTGGCCTCTGTTTTGTGTCAACAGATCTGGTTTGGAGGGGAGTTTGGAGTGTGGTACTACAGACAGATCTAATAATGTTGTGTACCATGGTTGACGTGCCCATGGTGGTGCTATGCGTATCATATTGAGTGAAGTTTGATGCAACTTGTTGACTAGAAACGGAAGGAGTGGGAGAGGGGGAAAAGCATATGCAAATATCCCTGACCAATTGATCCATAGTGTCAACATCAGGGCAGTGCGCGCTCTATGGGCGACTGGAATGCAAAAATCCAGCACTTCCAAGATAACGTAATTCATGCATTATGCTGATGTGCTGTTTTTTAACCTTTTGCATTACAGAGTTTAATCCTGAAGACTTATATTCAAGGTGCTTATAAATACTGTTCATTTGCAAAGTATTGCTGCAGGCTTTCAGAGTGTGTCAGGGTGTGGTCCCTTTCCAGGTCCTTCTAGAAGCTTCCTCTGCAGCATGACTGGGTGTGGTTGTGGGCTAGGCCAAGACTCTATATAAGGGAGCCAGCCCAGCTCCACATGCTCACTATTCAGAGGTCCCGGTGCAGAGCAGCAGCAACTTCCTGAGCTCCTGTTCTGGAGGCCTACTTTGATCTTCCAGACCTTGCCCTTCACTTTGTTGGTGATTCTTGATCAGGGCAGTAAGACGGAGGTCGGGCTGGGCCCCCGATCCCGTTCTCGAAGGCTTTCGAGTTCTTGGGCCTAATTTTCATGATAAATGGTTTTACCTTGTGCGTGTGAATGTGCGCTTGGCTTTTTCTGGTATTTGCATGCTAGAATTTCAATTGGCAAGACGCGTCATTCATTTCTTGTGCTTAACTCACGATATTCATTGTACGCTACCATTTCATGGCATTTACAAGGTATCATTCGAATCGGCAAGACGCGCAATTAATTTCTTGTGCTAAATCCATGTTATTCATTGTGCGCTACCATTTCATGGCATTTACAAGGTAGCATTCGAATCGTCAAGACGCGCAATTCATTTCTTGTGCTTAACTCGTGATATTCATTGTGCACTACCATTTCTTGGCATTCAAATGGTGGCATTCGAATCAGCAAGAAGTGCAATTAATTTCTGGTGTTGAACTTGTGATATTCAGTATGTACTACCATTTCATGGCATTTACCTGGTGGTTTTCGAATCGGCAAGACGCGCGATTCATTTCTTGAGCTTAACTCATGATATTCATTGTACGCTACCATTTCATGGCATTTTCAAGGTAGCATTCGAATCGGCAAGACGCGTGTTTCATTTCTTGTGCTTAATCCATGTTATTCATTGTGCGCTACCATTTCATGGCATTTACAAGGTAGCATTCGAATCGGCAAAACGCGCGATTCATTTCTTGTGCTTAACTCATGATATTCATTGTACGCTACCATTTCATGGCATTTACAAGGTAGCATTTGAATCGGCAAGACGCACGATTCATTTCTTGTGCTTAATCCATGTTATTCATTGTGCGCTACCATTTCATGGCCTTTACAAGGTAGCATTGGAATCGGCAAGAGGCGTGATTCATTGCCTGTGCTTAACTCATGTTATTCATTGTGCGCTACCATTTCATGGCATTTACAAGGTAGCATTCGAATCGGCAAGACGCGCAATTCATTTCTTATGCTTAACTCCTGATATTCCTTTTGCGCTACAATTTCTTGGCATTCACATGGTGGCATTCGAATCGGCAAGACGTGCAATTCATTTCTTGTGTTGAACTTGTGATATTCAGTGTGTACTACCATTTCATGGCATTTACCTGGTGGTTTTCGAATCGGCAAGACGCGCGATTCATTTCTTGAGCTTAACTCATGATATTCATTGTACACTACCATTTCATGGCATTTACAAGGTAGTATTCGAATCGGCAAGATGCGCAATTCATTTCTTGTGCTTAATCCATGTTATTCATTGTGCGCTACCATTTCATGGCATTTACAAGGTAGCATTCGAATCGGCAAAACGTGCGATTCATTGCTTGTGCTTAACTCATGATATTCATTGTGTGCAACCATTTCATGGCGTTTACATGCTCTTGTGGAAATCAGCAGTGTGCGCAATCCATGTTTCTGCATTTAAAAACTAAGTGTTAGAATTCTAGATGTTACATTATATGTGCATAATAACCCCTTAATACAACTCCTATGGTGTTCCAGAAAACGTTCAGATTATTTTCTTGTCCTCAGGCAAAAAGACTGTGTTTGATTCTGATGCAAAGTTTTGGCATTTTGGGTTTTCTCTTGTTGCGAACAGGTCTATGTTTGGAGTTCTCCACTTTTGAAAGTATTTTTGAAGTACTTGAGGGTGAAGTTCCCATTCGTGAGTTTGTTGGTGATTTCTGCTGAGGATAACTGCCAACTGATTGTCTATCCCTGGAATGTATTGAGCCAATAGATAGCTTTGATTGTGGATTGCCCATTTCCAAATTTTCTGGGCTAGAAGGGACAGTTGGGATGAATGTGTTCCTCCCTGTTTGTTGAGATAATACATGGTTGTCATGTTGTCTGTTTTTAATAAGCAACACAAAAGGATGATGGACGAAGTGCTGAACAATGCAAACACTCACCCCCAGTCACAGATCTGGGTTTAATCCATCGTTCTTTTGCTCACCATGCCACCCCAGTTTGGACCCAGCCATATGCAAATCAGTCTTGACCCTGTGCCTCAAAGGAACAGTCCAGCCTAAACTGCCAAGCCAGGTCCTCACTGGACCGGAAACAAGCATCCTGGGACCAGTTTCAGGGTTTCACCCTTCATCAGCCAGGCTAGCTTGAATCCAGTGGCACAGTGAGCAAGGGACCCACATCTGGGCATACCCTTCCCACTTGGGGCAACTTTAGCAGCACAAAAGGATGATGGACGGAGTGCTGAACAATGCAAACACTCACCCCCAGTCACAGATCTGGGTTTAATCCATCTTTCTTTTGCTCACCATGCCAACCCAGTTTGGACCCAGCCATATGCAAATCAGTCTTGACCCTGTGCCTCATAGGAACAGTCCAGCCCGAACTGCCAAGCCAGGTCCTCAATGGACCGGAAACAAGCATCCTGGGACCGGTTTCAGGGTTTCACCCTTCATCAGCCAGGCTAGCTTGAATCCAGTGACACAGTGAGCATGGGACCTACGTCTGGGCATACCGTTCCCACTTGAGGCAACTTTAGCAACACAAAAGGATGATGGACGGAGTGCTTAACAATGCAAACACTCAGCCCCAGTCACAGATCTGGGATTAATCCATCGTTCTTTTGCTCACCATGCCACCCCAGTTTGGACCCAGCCATATGCAAATAAGTCTTGACCCTGTTCCTCATGGAAACAGTTCTGCCCGAAGTGCCAAGCCAGGTCCTCACTGGACCGGAAACAAGCATCCTGGGACTGGTTTCAGGGTTTCACCCTTCATCAGCCAGGCTAGCTTGAATCCAGTGGCACAGTGAGCAAGGGACCCACGTCTGGGCATACTCTTCCCACTTGGGGCAACTTTGGCAACACAAAAGGATGATGGACGGAGTGCTGAACAATGCAAACACTCACCCCCAGTCACAGATCTGGGTTTAATCCATCGTTCTTTTGCTCACCATGCCACCCCAGATTGGACCCAGCCATATGCAAATCAGTTTTGACCCTGTGCCTCAAAGGAACAGTCCAGCCTAAACTGCTAAGCCATGTCCACTGCGTCCATCATCTTTTTGTGTTGCTAAAGTTGCCCAAGTGGGAAGGGTATGCCCAGACGTGGGCCCCATTGGCTATGTCAAAGCCTGATATACTACCAAGATATTTAGTTGTCCTTAATATTTTTGAAACTATGCGATAGCTCAAGGAAGAGAAAACTCACCTTCTGTTAAGGTGTTTTAATGTGCAAAGACAAATTATTTATAATAGAAACAAGCTCACAAGTAAGTAAAGATAAATAAAATCTATTGAGACAGAGACACAGAGTCCATTGATTTCCAAGAATTTAACTCAGGAAAGTGTATCTTATGAATATTTATCCTATGGTGTGTGACAGCACTTATCCAAATCCTAAACAATGTCGACTGCTCTCCTGTGCCTGGCATCTAGATCTTCTCACTAAACACGGTTCTTGAAACTATTTGACGTAGGCAAACCTTCTGACTACCACCACCTTGGGAATTAACTAATTAAGTCCTCCAGTGAATACTGTGATTTAGAATGAAAGGAGGATGTTTAAGTGAGCTAAAATGGACCGCTTGAATTTTTGTTGTTGTATTACTTTGTCCTCCTTCTAGTCCTCAACACATGGTGTGTTTGTAATATGAGAATATGGTGCTAGTTCACGTGTAACAGTTTCTCATTTTTTGAATTGCACATACCAGACAGAGTTGCTGTCTGGGTACAAAGTCATATTGTGGGCTTAACAAGAGAATACCCGGCCACATTTTATTGTCACGCTTATTTGCTTGCTTTCTATTTGATGACTTTCCTTATTATAGCCATCCATCTTGTATTTGTCCCTCTCATGGAGCATAGCCTCTTTAACTACGCTTTGAGTGGCTATCTTCTATACTTTCACTGCTTGCTATTAGGGAACTACTTTTTTCTTTTTGTTCCGTCAAGCCATGAGAGTTTATTTGTTTTCCAACTGTCATGTATATTTTTCTCCCCACCCAGTGTTGTTGCTCTCTTTCTCCCTTATGCTTCTTCAAATCACACCGGTCATTCACCCAAGTGTTTCTCTCCCTTTGCCCTGTGCTTTCTTCCTCATGTCATTTATTCTCACCCACCCTAACACATCTCCTCGGCCCGCCTATGGGTTCTTCTCCTGCCCGCAAAGTTGCTGCCTGCTCTTTGCAACCTTCTCACTCATTTTAATTATTTTTAAATAAGAAAAGCACTTTGAAACTGCAATTTTTTTTAAAAAGTGTGTTTACAGAGCTTTTTAAACATTTACTGATTCATCACTGATACATGAAGAAAACAAACACTGGTTTCATTTTGTAGTCAGACATTTGTATTTAACAATTGCATGCACCCTACAAAATACATGGCGGCCGACTCATCACTTTTTTTTTTATTTTAGCTTTTTTGTAGCATAGGTCTCATAACAGAGGCGTATCGGTTTTGTCAATGCTTGTTTTTCTTCAGTTTTTATATAGTGCAAACTCGACCCAAAACCAGGTACACCTGGGACAGAGTATAGACCAGGCCACCAAAATGAAGTGCCTTCCATTAATGAATTATGATGGAAGACTGCATGAATTTGAGCTTGCTGCAGGCAATACCAGGGAATTCAACAGTAAAAACCATCGCAGCAGACCATAAAATAGGCCCACAAAAAGCCAAAAAACTGTTCGACAAAAGGACGTGTCAGGCCTGTCTGTTGAAGTACTGCCTGATTGCTCTATAGGCCAGTCCGACCCTGACTCCAAAGTATTGGCGCGCTTTACATAAGCACCAGTTATATTATACAGTTTTGTTATGTAATAGGCTGTGACCCTGTGTAAAAGACCAAAACCTACTTCAAGGGCTGCTGATGGAGCCTGTTTGTCAGGCGCAGTACAGCTAAAGTTACTGTGGTCCATGTTACTTGAGGTGAGGTACAGAAGGCCATGGCATATTTCACAATGGACACATAAATGAAAAAAATGAATAGGATTCTTGGTCACTGATCTAGAATGGAAGCCATTATTTCAACAAATTGAAGCAGTGCCAGATCAGTGCTCTAACCAAGGTATCACGTGGAGTACCTCAGGGATCCTTCCTCTGTTCACAAAATCAATGTCCCGTAGAGAACAGGCGATACATTTCCGCAGCTGCAACTTCAGACATATTCTGACAATATCATTTCTACCTCCAGGACGACCCTTGGATTCAGGATAGCGTCACAAAATACATAAATGATGGGCAGAAGGAAACTCCCTCTGCACTAATGACTCCAAAACAAAATTACTAGCAGTAGAAAGACAGGGATGATATGGAGTCTTTTATCTGGTCACTTATAACAGTCCATGTCTAGTACAAAAAGTAAAGAAACTGCTCATACTTTAAGATTAAAAAATAGTATCACTCCTGCTCCAAAATAAGCACAACTTCACCTTCCGAATTACCAACTGCCTTACCTAAAAAATGTCTGCCACTACTACATGCGTCCTAAAAATGCCACTGACACGTTACAACATCACATCAGCAAAGAAAAACGTAAGAGCAGAGAACACCTACCTTAAAAGCAACATATTTCCTGCAGGTGAAGTTTAGGATTAGTTTTAAACTTCTCTTGCCCAATATTTTTCATCAGAATCTGTGTTTTGAAAAAATATTCTTCTTGGGGCAGTAGCATGCAAGTCCGTAAATCTGGACTTTTTAGCAATAGTTTTCACATTTTCACCTTCAACAATCCTCACTTTATCGCACTTGACAACACACATTGGCTGGCAGCACCATATTGCAAAAGGCCTTCAGGAACAGTGATTATTTTTCCTCAGGTAATACAACGAGTACAGAAGCTAAAATGAAGGCTTCAAATGATAAACGGGCACTGCCTTTGAGTAAATGTAAAGATTTGGACAAAATCATTTATAGCAATCTGACCATCCTACTCACTTGCTATTCCTATCACTCCTTTATTTGTAGTGTTAGTGGAGTATAATACGGGCATTTTTATAATTACAACCATTAGGGAATGCTGTCAGCTTCTAATGAAGGATAATTTGGGCTATAATAGGAAGCTTAAAAGATCGTTTTCATGAATAATTATTTTACATGACTCATTACATGAAAATTATTTCAGAATTGCTTTTTTCATATTTGGAAACAATATTTCCATACCATCGAACAATGTAGTCAACACTTTTTTAAAGTCGCTAATCTTTTAAAACAAGAAAAATAAATGTATGGTGAAATTGAATGTTAGCAACTGGTTTCACTGTATTTGACCTTCAAAAGATTCAGAGAACCACAAAAATATAAATGTACAAAAGTGGGGTGAGTTGAGTTGATGATTAGCCTAGGTTTCATAGTCCACTGGGTCACACGTCTTGTCACGGTCACTGAGTGCCGATCAAGACTGTCACAACATTATTGAGTGGCCTTGGGTATAAGAAATTAATTAGTAGTTTTAACACAGATCACACTGATTATTAGGAAAGGACAAGAATTAAACCGTCATGAAATCTACACTTCCCCTAGCCCAGCAGAGGTATGATAGCCACGGTGTCTCTTGTGTAGTCTAGCAGCTATCACAAACACACAATGCGAACAAAAAAGATACAACAATAAAATATTCCTTGGGGAGTTAGAATTGGCACACTTTGGGAGTAGTGCTTCCAAACAGCATTTACATGCACCCAAGTTTAATCTGTTTGACACCCTTTCAAATAATATGGGCACAGTAACTTGCCCTGTAAGGTGCATTCTTTCTTCTTCTGTATTTTATGCACCTGTCGAATTATACTCCTCTGAAAACTGTCAAACAGGAAGCGCTCAGAACTCTTTTAATCGTCATTGTTCGAAACTGCCATTCACTGCATACACACTGTTGAGTGGGCATTTGGTATTGTGCAAAGTATAATGCTCAGGTAATGGGGTGTGCTGAATTAGTCTAAAGACTAGCAATGGAAAAGACAATAGGTCTGGTCTTGGAACGATAATGAGATGGGATTTTTTACTTGAAGCAAATACCACAAAAGTAAATGGAAGAAATAAAACAAAGAATGTTCCAGCTAAAAATTGGTGGCCAAATGCTTGCAATAATAATTTTAAATTGAAACAATAATACCCTTTTCACATATCATTTTAATATAACAGATTGAGCGCTTCCTAGGAGGCAGGTGTACATACAAAGTATGAAAAAGAATTCTTTAGTTCTGATGCACATGACAGGATAATATATTCTTAATGGTGCAGAAAGTTTAAACACATAACGATCACTATAAAAATAACAAATAGCTAAAGAATGAGAGAAAAGGAGATTGACAAAGTAACTCCCAACCAGCCAAGGCACTTATACATTTCTTTTTAGGTAGGTGTGCACATGATGTTATCAGGCAAAATTACTTAACCTAGAGAGCAATGCTGTAAACTGTAGTGGGTGGAATCAACATGTGAATGACAGCTGAACAGACCATTGGGTGATGAGTGCTGACCCAACCTACATGAATGTATTTATATATTTGTATGTGTGTTTTGTTATTAGATGAGGCTTGAAAGACAGCTAAATATGTCTCTAGGCCAAACCTAAAAACTGTGGTGGCCGATGGTACAGCAGCACATCACCCCATTCTGTCAAGCATCTGCGCACAGACAAATTTCAAGACTAGACTCTTAGGGTCTGATTTATGAAACCTTTGGATACCTAAATTATGCTTAGGAAAACAAAAGGTATAATTTGCTCCTGCAAGTGATAGAGTCAAATTCCAAGAACAGAAAATATGGATACTTATGGGATCAAAAAGCATTTCAGTGGTAACAAATTAGCTAGGTTGAAGGATTTTCCAAATTCAAAAGTTTATTAATGGAGCGGAAAAATGACATTATCAGGATGAGGCTGCCACTAAAAATATTGGGATCGCTCACAAACCCACTCCTAATTCCACACCAAAGTTTAGTTTAAAAACTGTTAGCCTAAGTTTCCAAATAAGTGAGACAATGGAGGAGATTTCATGGCATAGAAACATGTTTTCAAAGGGAAACAGTCAATGTGCTCATAGTGCGAGCAGTTATTTGCAGGTTGATTTGTAAAATAAAGAAGGATATTTTTGGAATTAAGCATCACGAGTAAAATACATTTTGGACTGATTTAAAGTCAAATTGGGTTAGGTATTTATGCTTAGATGTTGCTTCACAGTATCTTGGCCTTTGTCTTGAAAAAATTATGAAAAGAGGCAGAGAGAGATAAGTCTGCATTATATTTTGACAGGGATTATCATAAAGTGGAATCAGTGGTGTGTAAAATGCTCAGGAGATGTATGTATTCATTCACCAAGTCTAAAATTCACATCAAAAAGTGCAAGAAAAAGCCCGCAAACCGGCAAAAAAGACGGCCTATTGTCAGGCCTGTTCTCTGGGGCCTTTGTGAATTAAGGACAGTTAAGTAACCTTTGTAACGATAGTGCTGTTCATAGTTACACAGGAAACAGGTACTTGTGGAGCTCACTGAATATAGTGTGAATTCTTCGCACAAGCTTTTGCTGCTAGGATGACAGAAGCGGACAGGTCACGATCACCTTGGTTAGAGCAGTAACGGTACAGCAGGTAATCTAGAGCTAATGCCACCACGCACAGCACACTCGGAATGTGCTCTGTCTGACGTGGCAGACAGTGAGCATTTCCGAGTGTACTGACGGGGGGGGCCCAAATGCCCACAACATTGTCGTGGACAGTGCAGGGCCACCCCTGTGCCCCCCAACTTTTCCTTTTCCACCAGCCTTTTCATGGCAGTAACAAGGCGGAAAGGAAAGGAAAGGAAAGGAAAGTCGGGATCAGCTTGACTACCGCTTTCTGCACTGCCGGCATGCAGGATCTATGATTTTGGTGGTGTTGTGGCAGTCCGACTGCCAGCATCTTAATCAGGCAGGCAGAGCTGCAAGGATGCAGTGGTCAGGCCGCCACAAAGGGTACAGCAGTCCTACTGACTGCCGTACTCGTAATCAGGCCCTTAGGCAATTTAATACCAGGGTCAAGTATGGAAGCGGAATGGTTAACATATATGTCAGCATTACTGAGAAGGAGAAAGACAAGTATCTTTAGCTGTTAATGGATAAATACTGAAAGAATGAGTGACTGCTTTGACTTTATAATGGACTGGAAAGAATTTTTCAAATTATTACTTGGATTTTTAGCGCAGTGGTTTTTTGCCACTGAAACAAGTAGGATTATACTATGACGCCAGTACAGAAGGACAGTGTTTTTTCCGAGTTATTTGGCACAGAATGTTGTGACAGCAGCCAAATGGTTTATTGATTATGGTCTAGGCCAATGAAGTGTGCTGACCCCCTTCATTTGAGCTTTTCTTTGGAAGATCTTACATGTGTTTTTCAGACGCCTAGTAGTCTTCCTCCAAAAAGTGTCTTTTTAACAACTTCGGCTTGTGTATTCAGGTGGCAGAACACTTGTGGATGCAGAAGCAAGGGGCCTACAAAGACAAGTTTTTACTGATTACCGATAAGAAGAAATTCTTAGTGTGTGAGTGAGACAAACAAGTAAAGGGTGTAAAGATGGAGATTACTTGTGACTATTATGCACCATGACGTTGAGTTGGATGGTTATTTTGAGATTGTAAAATGCAAACTCAGAATAGTAATGGTAGTTCTTGCTCAGTTTAATTTATATTGAAGTTATGACAACCTTTGTCTATGCTTGCAGCTAGCACAAAGACCAAATACATCACAGTATCTCGTCACAGATCATTGCATTTAGAACCAGAATACCATATAGCCTTCATTCAAGAATGTCGTAGGAAAGATTAGAAACAAGACCATATATTTAGATGCTTTAATTGAAAATGATTATGGTAAAAGGTGTGGTTCGATTTGCACACTATTCTTCCACCTAAGAATTAGATTTTTGAAGCTATCTTTAACTAACTTTACAGTCTCATCAGTGAAATATGGGTTCTCTTTCAGATTTACAACCATACAAAGTCCAAACTTTAATGTTACTTGTTCAGAGAGATAAGAGTAGCAAACAAAATCGAAATTCATTTCTGATAAAACATAAGCTCTTCTTGGCAATTATCTGAAGCATTCGATTTGTTGTCCAGGATAGATGTTAGATAAGAAATGGGACTTCTTTTATTTCTAAGATGTAAAGATTTGGGGCCAGATATATCAAGCTCTTTTGCATTTGCAAAGGGGCCCATTAGCAGAGTCAGGACATTTAAGTTCACAAAAAGGTCTTTGGGTATGTAAGAAACCTAAATTGCAATTCGCTAACCCATTACAAATTTGCAATTGGGGCGTGTGACTACATCACAGATCGGTATTTGGAAGGGGAGGGTTTATGGCATCCTTTTCAAATATCAAAACGCAGTGGGATGTATTAATATTTTGCGACTATTGTAAGGTAGTGGTATTGTATTCACAATTTTTGTGAATGTTCCAAGATGTTTTCGCTTAAAAAATGTACTTTAAACTTTTGTTTTTTGTTTTCAACGCATCTAATTTTCCTTTAAGGAAAATAGGATGATTTAATGATTTATAAAAAATATTTAAAAGCAATCACACACCGTGGCCCTCAGCAGACCACCATCTCTGTGATGGCAGCTAAACGTACTAGGTTGTAAATTGCCATCTACCACATTAATAATCATATTGTAGTTCAAATTGCGACCCACTACAGATTCTGATTTTTGTGAATCAACTGATTTATAGGCCCTTTGTTCCATAGATTGATTGTCATGTTTTATTTTTTATGACTGCAAGGGCCTCCTACAACTTTGCATTATAATACTGTGGGTATACCGCTAGGCGAGACTGGACCTACATGGACTTGACAATTTCTTTTTTATGTTTTCGCATGTAGAACTTATGTTGGGATCCTTAATAGCCCTCTTGATGTTTTAAAACTGTAAGCTGTGGGTATTATTTTAATTATTTTCATACGCCTTAAAGAACGTTTTTTTACAAAAAGTAAAACAAAAACGGCGGAAAAAGTATGAGAAGATGCATCTTTTTCAAACTCTAAAAAATACGGAGGGTTTGTTTGTGGAGAATCCGCTGATGTAGGGCCACGGGAAATAAGCATACAACTTAAAAAAATTATTATCTATCTACATTTCTGTCCATATATCATGGTATTTTCGTGAATCTCAAAAAAGTGTCAACCTATCTCAACTGGATGTGAATCGACTGATTCTATAGTTCAGAGACCAAACTGGGCAAAATTAGTCCTAGTGCTCCTTTTTAAGGACTAAGGCTTATTTTGCGTCATCAAACTCATCGGAGCAAGAGACAGGAAGGCTGAAAATAGAGACGGAAGATAAAAAAGAGGAAGACAGTGGCAAAGGGAAAAAGCAGGGTTGCAAAAGGACCCGCAGGAGTGAGATAAAGAGACCCGTGCAGGGTTATCGAGCAGAGAGGAATGAGGTGGAATCATGAGTAACAAGCTTTGATATCTTGCAACCTTGGCCTTCAGTAACAGCGACCAACTAAGAAAACGTCAGACCCTTGCACTACTTTTGACAACTTAAGCACTGTTTGGCAGTTTCTGGAGATTCAGTGAGTGGAACAGAAAGCATCATACTATATATGGCCGTTGAATTTTCATAATGAGAAATTTCAATAATGTGATCGAGCATGTACAAGTTATAAATTAATCAGTATAGTTTAATAGTCTATGTTCAAAGAAGTGAAATTAAATCCGGTCATAGAAACAATATTTGAACAAAGCAAATTTAATAATGTGATGGCCAGCTTAATGTCAAGAGACAATAAATATTTAGTCTGCATGTGACACAGAACATAACATCTTTTTTTTCTCACACTAGGAGAAACAACATCAGGAAAAAAAGTAGAACTGAACAAATGTAATCATTTACTTAAAACTGATTACCACGCATGGCAAGTATTGTTAAGGTGTGTATCTATATCTCTTTATACACGGCTTTACAGAGGTAGCATCCACACCGCTACTGATACCTATGCTCATAAGGGGCCCTTTAAAGATAAACACTAAGGTACATAGAGCCCTCCTTTTATGTGCTTTCTAAATCTGGATTTATTCTCCATCAGACACAGGCTACCGGGCATAGAATTCTAAAGCTTTGAAACGAGACAAAAGAAAGTGCACATACCCATCACATCCTTCATACTTGAGGCACTTTGATAAGTAGTCCATTGGTTAATCTAACGGCCCTTCTAGGGGTGTAAGGCACCATAAAGGCCCGTAACAGAGGAGGACCTTCTGCAGGATGTCCTCTATATGCCAAGCATAGAGCCTTGAACTTCAACCGCTGATCAATGGGAAGCCATTGAAGAGTAACTAGGGCATTCTTACCTGAAAAGATGTCTTGGAATGTTAAGCAGAAGCCACATCTTGTACAACTTCTAACCTTCTGGTCACATATCGTGGGGCACCCAAGTATAGGGAGTTCCCATATTCAGGGAGTGAAAGCAATAAAGCCTGTACAACAATCCTTCTAGAAAGGAGAGGGAGTAGATTAGAAAAAATCCATAGTGTTCTAAAAAGACCATAGCAGCTGGCAGCAAATTGCCTTGCTTGTGCTTCCACTGAAAGAGATTTGTCTGGCCACATCCCCAAGCTTTTTATGGGGTTATTAAGGGCTGCTGCTGTACATAGACACTCAGGCCGTCCTAAAATGGTCTGGAAATTCAGATTGTTACCCAGCATCATTGAAATATTGTCTTGTCCCCATTGACCTTGAGGCAGCAGCTACGAATGCAACTAGCTACCTTTTCCAAAGAAGGAACAACTTGTTGATATTGTGGACCCTGCTCGGATGAGATGGAGAAAACCAATTGGGTATCATCTGCGTAGTGTAAGATACTACCCCTCTTTCACATGGTCATTCCCATTTTTCCCTGGTACATGATGCAATTTTGACTGAAAGTGCACTGGGCTCCTGCTGTCCAGGTCCCCAGTACAAGATCTCTTTCCCTAAAACTGTACAATTGTTCCTTAATCGGCTGTACCTTTGACACCGCTGTAAGTCCCTAGTTAATGGTTCCCCAGGTACCTAGGGCATGGGCATCATAGAGGGTCCCCAAGGGCTGCAGCAAGAATTATGCCTCCCTCAGGGACCCCTTACCTCACCCATGCAGACTGCCATTGCAGGATGCGTGTCTTGGTGAAATTAAAAGTGAAAACACAACATGGCACACAGCCTGTGCGCCATGTCCCCTGACACTGCGTGCAGTATTTGTTAGTCACCCCTACAGCAGGCCTTACAGCCTAAAGGAAGGATGCTTTATATTACATGTGTGGGCATAACCACATGAGCAGATATGCCCCTGCTATGTCTCTGTTGATTCTTAGACATAGAGAGTGAACAGGGTAGCTGTTTTAAGTGCACATGCTGGACACTGGTCAATATGAGTTCAACCAGCTACATGATGGCTTCACTGGACCTGGGGATGTTTGGTATCAAACATCTTGTATTAATACATCCTCATTGATGGCAGTGATGGATTTATAAATACATCCACCCAGAGGGCACCTTAGAGGTGCCCCCTTAAAAACCTACCCACTACCAGTGTTCTGACTGACTAGTTTTCGTTAGCCTGCCACCAACAGACATGTTTTTGACCCCCAAGGGTGAGAGTTTGCTCTCAGGTGGTCTGGAACAAAGCCTACTCTGGGAGAGGTGTTCACCCGCCACCCCACCCTCCAACAGGATGATCTGCAAATCTGCATTCCAAGGAAGGGGCTTCAAAGCACCCCGCCACCCTTGGTATGTAGACCTGGCTTCCATCAAAAGGGAAAGGGCAACCCCTCTGCCCCAGGGCCCATTTGGCACCAAGACATGTGGAAAAAGAAATAATCAGAGAGGCGTGCCCACTCTCAAGCTAGTTATACCCCTAAGGTGGGCTAGCTGATGCAGACACGAAATTTAGAAATCTGCCATCTTGGAGATAGTAAAACTAGGAACTCGGGTGTATAGTGACCCCAGGGGTAGGTAGTCAATTGGCTACTATCCTACACTCCCCTCAACACATCTAAATTCAGTATTTAGGGGAGCACCTTGAACCACAAAATCAGATTCCTGCTGACCTACAAAGAAGAAGGACACTCAAGAGCAGCGATAGCCAAGACTGATGAAGATGAAACTGACTTGGCACCAGCCCTGTTAGTCTGTCTGTTGCTCCCCCGAATTTCACCAAGGTTGTCTCATCTTGAAAGCAGTTCTGCCTCCAAAAACTTAGGAGGACTGCCTGCCTTCAACAAAGACCCAGGAAGTCCAGTGAAGCTGCTTCCCTGCAACCTGAAGGCATCCCAAGAGACTTGGGAGGACTTCGGAGAACCAAAACCGACACCGGAAAGCACCACAGCACCTGCACTGCACTTAGCCAGAGCTGTAGTGGGCCAAAGGTGCCAGTGAGGTACCCAGCCCTTCAGAGACAAAGCACACCTTGGACTTGCCCACTGGGGACTCACCAACACAGCCTGCAGCCTCTGTTTGCAGACCCCCTCGACCATGAGTGCTCCCAGCGATGAAAATCCAATGTCTCAAGACACCTCTGCACCTGTCGCCACTGACCCGTGGAGAAGAGGGTCTGCGGGTCCCCACATCCCTGAACATTGTCAGAGCTGAGCCCACATCCCAGTCCAATCCTGCAGCCTCTTTTTAATCGGACCGTTCCCCATTGACTAACATTGGTCACTTGACGTTGTATTGCACACCTACGCTCGTCTGCCCCAGTGCCACCGGGTGTTACCTGTTGTTGTGGCATAGGACAGAGCCCCATCCTTACCTAAAGTCCAGGGGATTGGTCCCGTAAGTCGCTGTACTCTGCCAGTATGCAGTATTTGTTTTTCTTCCATAGGGTAACACTCCCGCCTCTGAAAAATGTACTTAGTGTCGACTTTTAAAACATGAAAGTATTCCTCTTGTAAAATGTATTTACCTGATCGTATTGATTCTGGTGCCTAAATATATATAAAGATATGTGTTATTTTCATAAGTTAGTGTGGATCCCCTTATTGAGTTGTGTGCCTCACTTATTGACTGTGTGTGTATTTGCAGATGTCTAACACTCCTCTCTGATAAGCCTAAGGTTGCTCGACCACCCTACCTCCTAATAGAGCACCAAGGGATTGCTAGAGCAACCCCCTGACCACTAGTAAGGGAATCCTTGGACTCTTTGCAGATTATGGGCCTGATTACAACTTTGGAGGAGGGTGTTAATCCGTCCCAAAAGTGACAGATATACCACCTGCCGTATTACGAGTCCATTATATCCTATGGAACTCGTAATACGATGGGCAGGATATCTGTCACATTTGGGATGGATTAACACCCTCCTCCAAAGTTGTAATCAGACCCTATATCTCATTTTGGTATACTACATAAAGGGCCATCTACCACCACATAGGAAATAATTGGCAGCCGGAATTTAAGAACAATTTCCACTAGATGAAGCATGTATAGATTAAAAAGGGTTGGATTAAGTGCCGATCCTTGTGGCACTCCACACTTCAATGATAAATTATCCAAATAACAGGTTTTTTTCACAAAACTGAAACATCCTGTCCTCTAAAAGTGAAGTGAGCCATTTCAAAGCATCGTCTTTTATTCCAGCATCTCTAATTCCTTGGGGACGATTCCATGATCCACTGTATCAAACACGGCACTGAGATAAAGAAGTATAATGACAGCTGACTCTCCTTTATCCAGCAGCATGTTAAGCTCCTCAGTTACAGCCAAAAGTGTGGTTTCCGTGCTGTGTTGAGGACGAAACCCAGTTGGGGGGGGAGGGCATGTTGGGTGGGGCAAAGTTGCCTTTTCCCCTCAAAACTAGGATAGGTACTGAGTTACGTGTTTCTCCAGAATCTTACCAGCTGAAGGTAGCAGTGAAATAGGCCTGTAATTCCCTGGACACAAAGAGTCCAGGATATTCTTTTTTAACAGTGGCTTTACAATTGCATGTTTTTGCACATCTATATTTTCATCATATACATGCCGTGCTGTTGGAGCAATGCTTGTTGAATCAACAGGAACTTGAACTGCATTATTAGGACTACTCATTTGTAACAAACAAGTATATAATGATTTCTGGATATAAAAGAAAAGGACTTGATGATGAGACAATGTTTAAAATTTGATGTTGACCAAATAAAGAAAAATGTTTTTACCCTGCAACAAAAATGAAATAAAGAAGATTCTTAGAAAAACAATTTGAATTGGTTATATTATTAAAATGGATTAATGACTGGACTTCTTGTTCAATTGAAAAACAAATTACTCGTGTGCCCCTTCAGGTATGTATTGTAATATGACATGATATGTTTTCTGTGACAACAATTTTTTTTTTAAAAAATCAACAGAAAAGGTAAAATGAAACAAAAGCAAAAATAATTAGATGTGAAGAGTGACAAGATGAAAATGAAAATTGTGTGATATATACATTGAATGGCACAATTAGGGACTGTGTCGACTGGGACCTTATACAAAAGAATAAGTTACTTACCTTCGGTAACGCCTTATCTGGTAGAGACTATATCTAGCTGCAGAATCCTTACCTCGGGACTCTCCCCACCTTTGGTAACGCCTTATCTGGTAGAGTCTATATCTAGCTGCAGAATCCTTACCTCTGAACTCTTCCCAGGCATCAGACTGGATCCGAAAGATTTTCGTGAGCAGTACCCCAGAGCACCGGTAGGTGGGGTTGATCAGCTCCACGTCCATCATCGGCGTCGTCCGCCCTGCAAATTACATCATGGGTCCTATATAGGCACCACTCAGGCGCGCCAACTTCAGCTTCTTCCACTTTCCACACCAGAAGCGAATAGCTATGAAGAAGACTGACTACTGGTGTGTCAAAACTAGGGCCCTGAAAGGGGAGTCCCTGCCCCTAGAAATCAGTTCGCAGAGCAGGGAGGATGGGTCGGTTGGTAAGGAATCTGCAGCTAGATATAGTCTGTACCAGATAAAATATTACCAAAGGTATGTAACTTGTTCATCTGATAGGTTCTAGCTGTAGATGCCTTACCTTTGAATAGATAACCCAAGCAATACCATCCCAGGAGGTGGTTCTGTGAATCAAGTTCAAACTAGAAAGTCCTGCAGGACTGAACAGGCACAGTGCCCATCCCTACAGACCTGATTGTCTAGGCAGTAGTGTTTGGTAAACGTCCAGGGCGGGAACTCCACATGTTAACACAGTGGTTGTAGCTTTAGCTCTGGGAGAATGAGCATGCCAATCCTTGAGGTTGCTTTTTGGCCACTGCGTAGCAGATTTTAAAGCAGAGGATGATCCATCTGGAGATGGTCTGCTTTCTGCACTGCCCGACCCTTCTTCGCAACCACATACCCTAAAAAGAGTTTGTCTGGTTGGGTAGGGGAGAGGGATCTGCTTCCGACTCAGTCGCAGTTCATTAACCACCACTGCAGATCTTGCACAGTTCCCTCTGAGATCTAGACTCTGTCAGAGAGATTCCCCTGATGCTGCACCCACTGGAACTTCAGGTCTCACTGCAGAGTCCGCATATGCCATCTGGCATGTGTCACCAAGTAGGATGCATAAGGCCATGAGGCCCAGCAGTCTCAAAGTAATTCTCACTGAAATTCAGAATAGAGGCTGACACATCAATATCATAAACTGAATATCCTGTACATGCTGCTTAGGAGGATAGACCCGAAACTGCACTGTGTCCAGAACAGCTCTGTTAAAAGGATACATCTAAGAGGAAGTCAGGTGAGACTACGGCATGTTTATAGTTAACCCTAGCGAATGCAGGAGGTCCACTGTAGTCAGGAGGTGGAAGGCGACAGCCTGGGGCAAACTCACCTTCAACAGCAAGTTGTCGAGCTGGGGAAGACTGAAACCCCTGATCTTCGCAGATGAGCTGAAATCACCGCCATCACATTAGTGAACACCTGAGGGGCGCAGGTAAGGCCAAAGAGGAACGTAGTGAACTGAAAGTGCTCGTGGCCTATGGTGAACTGCAAGTAACGACTGTAGGTAGGCAGGATGAGGATGTGAAAATAAGCATCCTGCAAGTTCAAAAGTACGATCCAGTCTCTGGGCTCCAGGACAGCTAAGACCTGAGCCAAAGTGAGCATCTTGAACTTCTCCTTCTTGAGGAAGCGATTGAGGAACTGAACGTCTAGGATACGGCAAAGACACTTGTCCATGTGGGACTAGAAAGTAGTGACCACAGCCTACTTCTGGCACAAAAACTCGCTATATGGCTCACTTAGCCAAGAGAGCTGTAACTTCCTCGTGGAAAAGGGATACAGGATCCTCCGTCATTTGATCGTAGGAGGGGTGGTCTTGAAGAGGACGGAGTAGCCCTTTCGGACTATCTGCACAACCCACCTGCCTGATGTAATGGATTGACAGCGGAGCAGGTGATGGCGAATCCTGCTGCCAAATGGCCCATGGGGGGGAGAGTTAGACTAGGAAGGTTTAGAGGCTGCTGGGGGGGGGGGGGCAGCGGCTGAGCAAACCGCAGGCCACCTAATCCAAAAGGTCGATGGGTCCTGCGCCCTCGGCCAAACAGAGGATGGGGAGCATGTGCAGCACAGTTGATGACTATTAATGGGCGTAGTGGGAGACCTCTTCTGTGGTCAAGAAAGGGGCAAAGGGCAGACTAAGGGAGCTGATGGGCTGCCGCAAAGCTAAAGAACCAGGCCCTAGACCAGAATGCTTAAAGCACTCCAGCCACGGGTCTGCCTTGTCTCCAAATAGAGGGGTACAATAAAGTGGCATGTCCATCAAAGAAGCCTGGACTTTCCCCGAAATGTCAGATGTACTCAGCCAGGTGTGGTGCCTAGAAGCCACTGTCAAATAAACCACTCTACCTAGCGAGTCGGTCGTGTCAAGTCTACAAAGAATTGTGAACTTTGCCGCGTCCCTCCCATCGGCAACAGCCTGAGAGTGTACAGACTGGCTTCCTCCGGGACCCGCGCAACCGTATCCCTCAACGTGTGGAAAGAACAGCCCAAAAGACATGCAATGTTTACAGACTGAAATGCAAGGCTGGTGGAAGAAAACATCTTCTTCCCAAGTGAGTCCAACCTTTTGGATTCCCTATCTGCCTTGAGAGGTTTGGACCACCAAGCTCTCAGGGGTGAGGGGTTGCGCCCAGAATCTTTGGTCCCCAGGTGCAGGACAATGGCGGCACGCAATAGTACTGTTCACAAGAGCCCCTGTGGTGGGTTTGGACGAGGTACCCAGTAGGACATCAATGAGGGCATCATTGAATGGGAGCATGAGATCTGCAGTGAAAGCTCCCGGTTGCAGTACCTCTGTCAAGATATTATTCTTGATCGCCACCAAGGGCAGTTGAAGGTTAGGCCTGAGCTGCCCTCCTCACCACCATAGCGTAAGAAGCTCCCTCCTCCGTAGCCACGGTAGGGCGAGAAAGCATGGCAGTATCTGGATAAGTGTCCAACCCGCTGGCCTCACCCAAGTCTTCTTGCCAGTCCGTTTCCTCATGTGGCAGGTATTCTAAAGGGTCTAGTGACCCCCTCCCATTCATTCTTGAAGCCTAGCCCATAGGAATATAGCCTGGGATCTGAAGAAGGAACTGAGGCTCCTGCTAGGGCCAGAGTCAGCATTTCACAATGTCCATCCGGCTCCGTGAAGGGAATTACAATGGAGATGGCACAGCCCGTGGGTGACCCCCTGGAGCATTGGCGTCGGGACCAGCATGGGGGAAGGTGGAGATGGCACAACCAGTGCCGGTCCGGATCCAGGACTGCATCCCTGGGAGCCCCTTGGCACTGAAGCCAAAGCCACCGTCTGGCAACTTGAAGGGGCCCCCTCAAATCCCACAGGCGTCCTGGCGGGGTCGGTTTACACAAAAATGAGGCGCATGGCCTCATAAAACTCTCAGAGTTGGGCATGGGTCGCTTCGGCCTCGAAAAACTTGGGGAGGCCTAGAGTTTTTCCAGTTGCAGATTCTGCAGAATGAGACTCAGAGCACTGAAACTCCCTCGTCTCGTTGACCAACGGACGAGGAGAAGTCATAAAGTGTTTCGCCTTTTTGGATTTTTTCTTATGCCTTGACTTACCAAGTTACCTTGAGGACTTGGAATGGGACAACAACAACTTTGGACTCCGCAACCGGTCCAGGGAACTTTATCTCAACCGGGACCTTGACCTGCGTGGAGTTGAGCACAGAGCTGGCATCAGTTAGGGACTGCTCCCTCAAAGCCTTTGGATGCATGGCCCGGCACTCAGGCATGACTTCAGGTCGTGGCTGTGCTCCAGACACCAAAGATACACAAGGTGCGGATCCGTCATTGATATCGCCCAATGACAGGATCTGCAGGGCTTGAATCCTGTCTTCCTCAAAGACATCCTCGACACACCAGAAATTAAACTAAAGAAAACTTGACAGAAAGTTGCAAAACAGCCAGTCAAAGGGTGAATGAGGGGTAGCTCTCTTCAGATCAGTGCTGGCAGGCACGGAAAGAAAAGAACTGACATCAGCACTCTAGGTGGCACCTACATAGGACCCACAACATCACTTGCAGGGTCAAGAGTCAATCACACCATCCACTGCCGCACAGGCGTAGTGCTAATAAAAAGCTTCTAGATCCAGTCTGAAACCGGGGAGAATTCAAAGGTAAGGAATCTGCAGCTAGAAGTTTCTATCAGATCCACATTTAACTTAAAAAAAAACACTCACTAAAGTAGAGTTTCAAATGTTTTAGGAGAAGTCAGCTCAATCCCCATAGGAGTGGTATATGTTTCACGCATGACCGATTGCCAACCCTGAAGGTTACTAAGGAGCAGGACAGAGGCTATCCGGCCTACATACAAATATATAATGGGGACAGGCAGCTGACCACTGCTACTAGTATCACACCTCCACACCGGATCTGTTTGCTGTGTGCCTCAGTGTGCATGCACTATACAGTAGCCAAAGTTGTTCACCTTGTCAGCGGTCCTTTAAGAGTAAAACTGGTGAGAGATTTGAGTGTGTGTCCTGGTATAACACTTGGCTGGGCGCACACTACACCGGTAGGGAGTTCTGCCTGCTAATCTTTCCCATTAGTTAAAGACAAAGGAGAAGTATAGCTATTTATTAGAACCTCTGGTACCTGTAATCTGTAGACAGTCTTTCACCTTAGCCAACTCTAATGCTACTAATTTTAAAGTAAATTAATCTGCTAGGTGAGAATTTCGCCTTTGCCAACTCTAATGCTACTACATTTAAAGTAAATGCATCTGCTAGGTGAAACACACTGAATGTCGAGGGGAAATAAGCAAAATGCTGAATTCCTTCAACTTGATAAGAGAAGACAGACCATGATTAAGTTAAGGAATCATTCTTTTTTACGGATTCATAAACGTACAAACAAATTCTGGAGGAATCAAAGAAAATGTGTTTTAAAAGGCTAGCGTAATTCTGGCAAGACAACAACAAAATGTTGCCATAGATCAGCCGCAACATACAGCTACACCCACATGCACCCATTCTCCATCTGCTGTCTACATCACAAAGTATCCATTCGCAGGTCAAGGAAGCTTTTACATCACATTCCTTTTTTCAATGTATGAGCATTTGCCTCGATAAAAAATAAGTTCTACCTTTTTTTGATTTTATTAAAGATTTCCGTGGTATATGATACATAAAAATGATTATCAAAAATTACATTACGAGTTCATTTACTACATATGTGCCAGCCACACCAAGTATGGTCAGTCAGCTCATTCCATACATACCGTTAACACAGAGAGGGTAGCCAGACCTTGTGTACTGGGCACTAGACCTCCCTTCAGTCTATCGAAAGTCAGTTTACACATGAATGGGGATGTTCCCATGAATTTTTCTATGGAAATTATTTTCTGAAGTTGCGACTGAGGTCCCTTACATTTAAAATGCGGTCTCTATTTCTAAACCACGCTTATGCTATCCCTTGCTTGCCTCTGTTACGTTTTTAAGTATTTATAGTTACCCATTTCTTTACAGTTCATACATGGCGAATTCCTCGTTCCTTACGCAATATGTCCAAATCAAGCATGTTTGTGGTAGGTTATTTCTAATCACATTCTATCCTACAGATTCGTCTTTATTTTCCTCTTCAGCTGATGATTAGATTCCGAATTTTCCATCAATATAAACTCACTAGGACCAGGGGCCAGATGTAGGAAACACTTTGCGAGTCGCAAACGGCAAAATCTGCCGTTTGCGACTCGCAAATGCGTGTTTCCTATGCAGAAATGCATTTTGCCAGTCGTTACCGACTCGCAAAATGCATTTCCGAATCGCAAATAGGAAGGGGTGTTCCCTTCCTATTTGCGAGTCGCACTGGTATGCAACTCCATTTGGAGTCGCAGTTACCATCCACTTCAAGTGGATGGTAACCCACTCGCAAAATGGAAGGGGTCCCCATGGGACCCCTTCCAGTTTGAGACTGGACCCCAAAACATTTTTTCAGGGCAGGGAGTGGTCCAAGGGACCACTCCCTGCCCTGAAAAAACCGAAACAAAAGGTTTCGGATTTTTTTGAAATGCAGCTCGTTTTCCCTTAGGGAAAACGGGCTACATTTCAAAAAAAAAAACTGCTTTATTTAAAAGCAGGTCGCTAACATGGAGGTCTGCTGACGTCAGCAGGCCTCCATGTTAGCGAGTGCCTATACTCGCAATGGGGCCGCAATTTGCGACCCACCTCATGAATATTCATGAGGTGGGTCATTGCGACCCCATTGCGAGTTGCAGTCAGTGTCTGAGACACCGTACTGCATAGCAATTTGCGACTTGCAAATTGCGAGTCGCAGGGACTCGCAATTTGCAAGTCGCAAATTGCTTTTTTGCTACATCTGGCCCTAGATTCCATTGTTGGTGCTAACTACAGATGCGCTCAATCTCATTCGTGTGCATAACAAAGTGGGAGCATGAAGATGGCATGCCTGGTGCCAGTTAATTTTTGGATCTCAACTACAGACATCTTTAGCATTACATTGCTTAGAGCGGCTTTGGGTCTGCCCCTCCTCACTAGTAGATGGTTTTGTGGTCAGTTAACTGCTCTTGGTGCAATTGATTTCCATCCAATCCTTGTGTTGGTCCTGTCCACGAATATTTCGTTTTCACAGTGTTCTGAGTGAAGGAGTTGTATCCTTCCAAGTACATATTTGAGTGAACTCATTTTCTCTGGTACTCAGCAATCCATTGGAGAGCATGCGTGTCCTAGATGTTTCCTCCCATTACTTTATTTTTTACTTCCTCACACTTCCTTTTTCCCTTTCTCCGACCTGATGCTCCCTCTCCAGCTGACTATGTAACGTTTATGCATTCGTGTATTTATTATGAGGACCTGTCAATTGCTAGGTGATACCAGGCCAATCAATTGTTTCTCGCTTCCCTAGAAAACTCCTTTCAACTTCCTCCCACCTCAACACACCCCACCCTCTCTGCATGGCTAGTGTGACTCCATGTTAAATCCAAGTGTTTGACTGAGAGCCTAGCAAGATCGATTTTGGAATGCCACTTGTAAAGCATAACACTAAATAGAGGTTGAGGGACATCCTCTCCAGACTGGCAATGTTTATTGCTGGAATTCAGGAGATTTTGGTTTTGGGTCAGCCAGTAATGTGTACGAGAATAAAGAAAGGGCTGCTTTATATATACCTCACTGACCTTCCAACAGAACCCTGCTGGTGGTCTCTTTCTTAACACGTTTCTGAGCACCATTATTTGACTTGATGGAGGGTGCAGGGAGATGGAGACTGTGGCCTCATTTGTTGTGCAGAATGAATAATCCAGACAGGGCACCTTTGTTTCTCCCAGTAGTGCTGCTCCAAGTGGTGCTCAGTGGCTGATAGTTGCCAGGTCCTAGGTCTCATTGATGATTGTGTTCATGTTTTGGGCTCTGCAGTTTCATACACCCCTCCTAATTACCTGCTGACGAAACCATCACCTAAAACAATGACTGTGTTCACTGCACAGAAGAGAGATGCACTTGGAAAGGGGACCACTTTTACCCAGTTCCAATACCCTGAGAGAATACAACATTCTCGGTTTAAAACATGACTATAAAAGTGGACTAAAACGTCCCCAACTGGTTCAAGATTTCTTGCTGACTTAAGAGGTAGTACTCTGCAAAGTACCAGAGTAACATCTCAGATCCTGAATTGGTGTCACTGAGAGCCAGTCTCTCAGATGAGAGTGTACGTCACCTGCAAAATGTGGTGGAGAAGTTGTGGAACTGCCTTGGTACTGGAGCATGTCTAGCCTGCTGAGAAAAGCGAGTGGAATATACTTATAGTAGGTTTTCCATGCACAAGGATTTAACAGTTCAAGTTTATTTATTTATTGTAATTGTATTTTAATCAGGAAAAACAAACATCACTCACAAAACAGTATAACATACATTAACACTTCTTCATACTGGTTAAAAACATTACACTCAGACCCCTTGTAGTGGATCCTATTTAGTTTTATTGGGAATCAGGAGTTTGCTTAGCCTTCTGGCTTACAGGCCTGTGCCTCCGTGCCACCTAATGACTTGCAACCTACTTACCTGCTCTGTTTTAGCATATTTATTTGATTATTTCTTCCAAGATGGCTGCTATATTTATAGTTAGGAAAATGTTTTGATTTCACGTTGTCAGTGCCACTCCGTGAAGGCGTCACTATCAGCGTCAAAGACAAATGATATACGTTGGTATTCACATCATTTCCCTTTCCCACTTACGTCTGACAGGAACATAATGCACTTTTGGAGGGAATTGTTCATATAATTGCTGCTCCAAGCATGCGTTCTTATCTATTTGGGAACATATCTGTCAGGGGTCTTACAAGATCTGTATAAATATATATTTCATGCAGGCAAGGATATCAGAGGTATCCCTACCAGATGCCATTAAGGCTATCTATGCTACACATCACCTTGATGCAGAACCAGCCTTTGTGTCCCCACAGAGTCTTATCTAGAGACCTAAATTCCAAGGTAACAAGGGTTGGAGGCGCTTCTGATGGACATGGTACTGGCAGATTAGGTCTAACACACCTAGCTCTCTTTAGGTTAGAGATTAGGGTCTCTGTGATAGGATTTTAGGGCTATTTTAGATTTCATGTTTATTGCAAGATGGTGGGGGTCTTTGTTTTTCACGACTCTCATGTTTACAATTCTTCATTATCCTAATCATTGCAGCTTATGCATCTTACAGTAGATTGCAGTTTTGTTAATAATACCTATTGAAAACTTTACTGCATCTCCTTCATTGCCTTTGCGTGAATGAGAATTATTGCTTGTAAGAGAAAAGGGTAATCTCCATTGTTAGAAATGGGGTCTTTGGTTGGCAGTCAGGTTACCCCCTGTCCAAGCAAGGACCCTCACTCTAGTCAGGGTAAGTCACACACAATCCAAATTATTCTGTGCCCACCCTCTGGTAGCTTGGCATTGAGCGGTCAGGTTTAACTTAGAAGGCAATGTGTAAAGTATTAGTGCAATAAATCATACAATAGCACAATATAGCACCACAAAAATACACCACACAGTGTTTAGAAAAATATATAATATTTATCTGGATATTTGCAGGTCAAAACGATAAAAGATGCAGTAAGAAAATGTAAAGATATCACTGGAAAGTGATATAAAGTGTCTTGAGTCTTTTAAAAGCAAACAAAGTCTCTTTCAAACACAAAGTACCTGATTTGAGTGAAAAATCTCCGGAAAGGGCTGCAGAGGAGGAGATGCGTGGAAAATGGGGTGTGCGTCGGTTTCGGCCCTTCACCCACGGACTTGCGGCGTTATTTTTCATGCGGGGAAGAGGACGGGCCTCCTCTTCGGGTTGTGGGGTTTTCAGACGCCCCGGGGTGTGTGCATGGAATCCTGGGCTTGTTGGCAAGCTCTGCGTCGTTCCGGTGGGCGATGCAGGGAAATTTCTCCCTCACGGCAGGCGCTGCGTCGATTTCTCCTCTGGGAGTCGGGCGGCGTCATTCCAGGTCAGCTGTGCGTCGATCTGGTGGGCCGTGCGTCGAAGATCTGGTCGCACCACAGGCGCCGCGTCAATCTTTTCCTTGCGAAGTCGAGCGGCGGCGTCCCGGGTCGGCGTGCAGTGAATTTTTCACCGCAGAACAAGCTGTGCGTCGAATTTTTCGCCGCACAAGGAGTCCAGTTGCAAGAGAGAAGCCTTTTTGGTCTGGAGACTTCAGGGAACAGGAGGCAAGCTCTATCCAAGCTCTTGGAGAGCGCTTCTGCAGCAAAGCAAGAGAGCAGCAAGACAGCAGGGCAACAGCAAGACTGCAGTCCTCTGTAGAAAGCAGTCAGGTGAGTCCTTTAGGCAGCCACGCAGTTCTTCTTGTCAGGGTGCAGGTTCTGGTTCAGGTTTCTTCTCCAGGAACTGTCTGAGGTGGTAGGGCAGAGGCCCTGTTTTATACCCAAATGTGCCTTTGAAGTGGGGGAGACTTCAAAGAGTGGCTTAGAAGTGCACCAGGTCCCTTTTCAGTTCAATCCTGTCTGCCAGGGTCCCAGTAGGGGGTGTGGCAGTCCTTTGTGTGAGAGCAGGCTCTCCACCCTCCCAGCCCAGGAAGACCCATTCAAAATGCAGATGTATGCAAGTGAGGCTGAGTACCCTGTGTTTGGGGTGTGTCTGAGTGAATGCAAACCCAGCCAGACGTGGATTGTAAGGCACAGAAAGATTTAAGTGCAGAGAAATGCTCACTTTCTAAAAGTGGCATTTCTAAAATAGTAATATTAAATCCAACTTCACCAGTCAGCAGGATTTTGTATTACCATTCTGGCCATACTAAATATGACCTTCCTACTCCTTTCAGATCAGCAGCTACCACTTCAACAATGTATGAGGGCAGCCCCAATGCTAGACTATGAAGGGAGCAGGCCTCACAGTAGTGTAAAAACTAATTTAGGAGTTTTACACTACCAGGACATGTAAACTACAAAGGCACATGTCCTGCCCTTTTACCCACACAGCACCCTGCTCTAGGTGTTACCTAGGGCACACATTAGGGGTGACTTATATGTAGAAAAAGGGGAGTTTTAGGCTTGGCAAGTACTTTTAAATGCCAAGTCGAAGTGACAGTGAAACTCCACACACAGGCCTTGCAATGGCAGGCCTGAGACAAGGTAAAGGGGCTACTAAACTGGGTGCCACAACCAGTGCTGCATGCCCACTAGTAGCATTTAATCTACAGGCCCTGGGCATATATAGTGCACTCTACTAGGGACTTATAAGTAAATCAAATAGTCCAATTTGATGTGATCCAAGGTTACCATGTTTAAAGGGAGAGAGCATGTACACTTTAGCACTGGTTAGCAGTGGTAAAGTGTGCAGAGTCTAAAAACCAGCAAAAACAGTGTCCAAAAAGTGGAGGGAGGCAGGCAAAAAGTTAGGGGTGACCACCCTAAGTCTGTCAGGTCTAACATCCGTTTAACCACAACTCCCCTGAGATGTTGCACTATTGAATCCATGCGTAAAGGCAGCCAGAAATCACCTTTTACTGTTTGGGTTTTCGGTGAGTGTTAGAAATGGGGTCTTTGGTTGACAGTCAGGTTACCCCCTGTTCAAGCAAGGACCCTCACTCTAGTTAGGATAAAAGAGAATCACCCTCAGCTAACCCCTGCTTACCCCCTTGGTAGCTTGGCAGAGCAGTAGGCTTAACCTCAGAGTGCTGGGCGTAAAGTATTTGTACCAACACACACAGTAACTTAATGAAAACACTACAAAATGACACAACACCAGTTTAGAAAAATAGGAAATATTTATCTAGACAAAACAAGACCAAAACGACAAAAATCCAACATACACAAGTCAAGTTATGATTTTTAAAAGGTTTAAAATAAAAAGAGTCTTTAGGTAGTTGTAACAACACACTAGCGCTGCTAGCGTGTAAATGTACCTGGTTTGCGTCAAAAATAACCCCGCACGGGCGGTGTGCGTCGAAAGTAACCCTGCACGGCTGTGTGCGTCGAAAACAACTCGGCACGGCGATGCGCGTCGAAACAGCCAGCCACGCGACGGTCCGAAAGTCCCGCGGCGCAGGTTGCGATCTCTCAGCCTTCGTCAGCGATGCTGCGCGTCGTTTCTCCTGCTCCGGGCGTCGATTCTTCGGTCGCGTTTCCTGCGGCGTCGTTTCTCAGCTGCGGAGCCGGCGTCGCGTCGTTTTCTCAGCCGCGATCGGATTCGCGTCGATCTTTTCTCCGCACGGCGCTCGGTGCGTGTATTTTTGTCCTTGGGTTGCCAGCCTCTCCTTTCAGGGTCCCAGGAACTGGAAGGGCACCACAGAGCAGAGTAGGGGTCTCTCCAGAGACTCCAGGTGCTGGCAGGAAGAAGTCTTTGCTATCCCTGAGACTTCAACAACAGGAGGCAAGCTCTACATCAAGCCCTTGGAGATTTCTTCTTCAAGATGGAAGGCACACAAAGTCCAGTCTTTGCCCTCTTACTCTGGCAGAAGCAGCACTGCAGGAAAGCTCCACAAAGCACAGTCACAGGCAGGGCAGCACTTGTTCCTCAGCGATCAGCTCTTCTCCAGGCAGAGGTTCCTCTTGATTCCAGAAGTGTTTCTAAAGTTTGTAAGTTTGGGTGCCCTTCTTATACCCATTTTAGCCTTTGAAGTCACCTTTCTTCAAAGGGGACTCACACCTTCTTGTGAAATCCTGCCTTGCCCAGGCAAGGCCTCAGACACACACCAGGGGGCTGGAGACAGCATTGTCAGAGGCAGGCACAGTCCTTTCAGATGAGAGTGACCACTCCACCCCTCCCTCCTAGCAGAGATGGCTAATCAGGAAATGCAGATCACACCCCAGCTCCCTTTGTGTCACTGTCTGGTGTGAGGTGAAAAACAACCCAACTGTCAAACTGACCCAGACAGGGAATCCACAAACAAGGCAGAGTCACAGAATGGTTTAAGCAAGAAAATGCTCACTTTCTAAAAGTGGCATTTTCAAACGCACAATCTCAAAATCAACTTTACTAAAAGATGCATTTTTAAATTGTGAGTTCAGGGATCCCAAACTCCACCTGTCCAACTCTTCTCTAGGGGAATCTACACTTTAGTCATATTTAAAGGTAGCCCCCATATTATCCTATGAGAGAGAGACAGACCTTGCAACAGTGAAAACGAAATTGGCAGTATTTCACTGTCAGGACATATAAACCACATTACTATATGTCCTACCTTATCCATACACTGCACCCTGCCCTTGGGGCTACCTAGGGCATACCTTAGGGGTGCCTTACATGTAAGAAAAGGGAAGGTTTAGGCCTGGCAAGTGGGTACACTTGCCAAGTCGAATTTACAGTGTAAAAATACACACACAGACACTGCAGTGGCAGGTCTGAGACATGATTACAGAGCTACTTATGTGGGTGGCACAACCAGGGCTGCAGGCCCACTAGTAGCATTTGATTTACAGGCCCTGGCACCTCTAGTGCACCTTACTAGGGACTTACTAGTAAATCAAATATGCCAATCATGGATAAACCACTTACATACAATTTAAACAGGAGAGCATATGCACTTTAGCACTGGTTAGCAGTGGTAAAGTGCTCAGAGTTGAAAAGCCAACAGCAACATGTCAGAAAAATATAGGAGGCAGGAGGCAAAAAAGTCTGGGGATGACCCTGCAAAAGCAAAAGTCCAACACGACCCCCTACCAGCCTAAAGCCAGGGGAGAACAATCAATACCTTGATGTACTTCCCTGATTGGGGCGATAGAACAGGGACCCAGGCCCACAACAGCAGGGGCATGTTCCAGTTCTACGCCTTCCTGACTCCAGTTGGATCCCTCTGTCCATACTCTCAGGGCCCACTAAGCTAACCCATGGGGAACCCTTCTCCACATCTACAGACACCATCTGTGCAACACCTAACTTTACTTTGCTCACAGATGTATTGCAATGGGCAGATAGTACCACCAGGGCCAACACAGTGGTGTTGCCCACTCCACCCCCGGGGTGTGACTCTCGTCCTCCCCCCCCCAGGGGCAACTCTGTCCACCAGGACAGCAAGCCACAGTGGCCCCAGACAACTGTCAGGGATGAGAGCCCGACCTCAGGCCTCTCTAACCACTGTGACTGTGGAGAGTGGGGGGCGGTAGCCCCAGGTGCCTGGCACCCTTTGACCACTCTCTCTTCCACCAGGTCAGGGATGACAACCTGACCCTGGTCCTCCCCTCTGGGGCTCTGTACCCTCCCTGCAGAAGCGGCACCCCCAGAGTCCAAAACTGTCAGGGTGCTTGTAGAAGCAGTCCTGCACAATTCTTCCATCAGTGCAGGGATGTTAACCTGCAACTGATCCTCCAACCTGGGGTCTGTACCTTCAGGTTGGACCAGGGCCAGGGGTGAGGCTTCCCTCCCCCTGCCCTCTCTTCTGGGGTCCTGAACCACCCAACTAGGAGCGGCCCCCCCAGAAGACAACATGGTAGGGGTACTGTTAGCAGTAGCCCCTTCCTCCAGGTCAGGGGGGACACCCTTAACCTGGCCTCCCAATCCAGGGTCTGTACCCACAGACTGGATCACTGCCTGGCAACCCAGGACTTCCTGGGGGGCATACCTACCCCCTACCAGGTCAGAGTTTACCCTCTGAACCTGGTCATCCAACCCAGGGTCACCACCCTGCGGTTGAACCACTGCCTGGCACACCAGGACTTCCTTGGGAGCACATTTACCCCCCATCAGGTCAGAGTTTACCCCCTGAACCTGATCATTCAACCCAGAGTCACCACCCTGCGGTTGAACCATTGCCTGGCACACCAGGACTTCCAGGGGAGCACACCTACCCCCTACCAGATCAGAGCTTACCCCCTGAATCTGGCAATCCAACCCAGAGTCACTACCCTGCGGTTGAACCACTGCCTGGCGCACCAGGACTTCCTTGGGAGCACACGTACTCCCCATCAGGTCAGAGTTTACCCCCTGAACCTGATCATCCAACCCAGAGTCACCATCCTGCGGTTGAATCATTGCCTGGCGCACCAGGACTTCCTGGGGGGCACACCTACCCCCCACAAGGGAAACACTTTCCCCAAGGGCCATACAAGAGTCTGGCTGGCGCAGGTCTCCTGACCTCTGCCCATCTGACAGAGTCTGGATTCCCCCCAGCCCAGAAATGGTCTCACCAAGGTCATTCCTGGGGGGCTCTGCACTCAGAGCTGACCCCTGACCCTCCAGGTTCTCCACTGGGGTCCGCAACCCCCTCTCAACCCTCTGTCTGGACTTCTGCAACCCCTCACTAGGAGTGGTACTGCCAGACACCAGAACTGGTGGGACGCTGGCTACAGCCGCCCCCCCAAGTTCTCCTGACACTGTGGGGTCTCCCTCAACAGATGGCCCTATGGTACAGGCTAGGCTCCCCTCCTGGGGTTCCCGCAGGGAACCCTCCAGGACCTGGGACCGGATCTCGGGCACCTTGGGCCTCAACCCATCCCCATTCCCTCTCCTCTGAGACTGGACATGGGGTCCCTCACCCATCCCACTACACTGGGACCTACCTGGGACACTACAATCCTTCCCTACCTCACCTGGTTGGGAACTACCTAGACCACTCCTCTCAGGAGCACCCCCGAATGCCTCTTCAGACTCTCTGGTACTCACCCAGAAGTCTGCCTCCATTGTAAGCTCCCTGGGGTCAGAGAACTCACACTCCACCTGGTGTTGGCATAGCTCTGGAAAATAAGGACTAGACATATGCTCTCCAGCAATTACATCACTCAGCCCCTCACATGAATTAACCAAAGTACCCTTCACCCAACCATCCAGTGACTCTGCTTTGAAAAAGCACCCCACATCACCCTCCTGAGACTGGTGAGACAGTACCTGACTGTCCCTGACACTCAACCCACACTCTTCTGGGATGTTTTCACACTCCATAACCAGGACTTCTACCTGGGGGGAACCCCTCTCCCTGTCACTCTCAACTAGAGTCAGTAGAGTGTCCCTCCCACCAGTAGGAATATGACTCCCCATGCCAGTTCCCCAATCCACCTCAGGGACCCTGTGCATCACTGGAGCTACCTCATACCCCTGAACCTCCTGGCGTGTGTTAACTCCCTCCTTCAAGTAGGGCACCACATCTCTGGGCATGTGCACTTCTTCAGCAGTACTGGATACAAGATTTTTGCTGCCACCATCTGAACTGGACTCAGCCCTCATGGCCTCCAGCTTCAGCCCTTCACAGCTCAGCTCTTGAGCTGCAATCCTTTCTTTTTCTAGGACTAAGGCTCTCTCCTCCTCAGCCCTCTCAAGCTCTGCATCTAGCTCTTCCAGACTCCGGATTCGAGCTAGGAGCCACTCATCTCTTTCTGTTTCCTCCTCCTCAGAGTAGTTATCCTCCTCCTCAGAGTAGTTATCCTCCTCAGACTCATTTGGTGGTGTTGCCTGACAACGTTTCAATTCATACTGAAACAGGGCTGACTCAAGATCCTCCCTTCTGGATTTCCTGTTCACAGCCAGTCCCCTTTCCATGCAGAATGCTTTAAGCTGCCACTTTTTATACATAAATAGGTGCCAGAAATTGACTTCCATTCTGCAAAGGCTTCACAACCCAAAAACAAAGTCCAAAAATATTATCAATACTTCCAGGAGGACATCAGAGAACAAAAAGCAGAATCACAAGACAAGTAGTATGTGGTCACGTAGTGGTCTGAGATCAAAACAGTAGTGTACACTTAATTACTGTATGTCAAGTACAAATACAAGTCCAATCCCGACCGCTGGTCACCAACGTTAGAAATGGGGTCTTTGGTTGACAGTCAGGTTACCCCCTGTTCAAGCAAGGACCCTCACTCTAGTTAGGATAAAAGAGAATCACCCTCAGCTAACCCCTGCTTACCCCCTTGGTAGCTTGGCAGAGCAGTAGGCTTAACCTCAGAGTGCTGGGCGTAAAGTATTTGTACCAACACACACAGTAACTTAATGAAAACACTACAAAATGACACAACACCAGTTTAGAAAAATAGGAAATATTTATCTAGACAAAACAAGACCAAAACGACAAAAATCCAACATACACAAGTCAAGTTATGATTTTTAAAAGGTTTAAAATAAAAAGAGTCTTTAGGTAGTTGTAACAACACACTAGCGCTGCTAGCGTGTAAATGTACCTGGTTTGCGTCAAAAATAACCCCGCACGGGCGGTGTGCGTCGAAAGTAACCCTGCACGGCTGTGTGCGTCGAAAACAACTCGGCACGGCGATGCGCGTCGAAACAGCCAGCCACGCGACGGTCCGAAAGTCCCGCGGCGCAGGTTGCGATCTCTCAGCCTTCGTCAGCGATGCTGCGCGTCGTTTCTCCTGCTCCGGGCGTCGATTCTTCGGTCGCGTTTCCTGCGGCGTCGTTTCTCAGCTGCGGAGCCGGCGTCGCGTCGTTTTCTCAGCCGCGATCGGATTCGCGTAGATCTTTTCTCCGCACGGCGCTCGGTGCGTGTATTTTTGTCCTTGGGTTGCCAGCCTCTCCTTTCAGGGTCCCAGGAACTGGAAGGGCACCACAGAGCAGAGTAGGGGTCTCTCCAGAGACTCCAGGTGCTGGCAGGAAGAAGTCTTTGCTATCCCTGAGACTTCAACAACAGGAGGCAAGCTCTACATCAAGCCCTTGGAGATTTCTTCTTCAAGATGGAAGGCACACAAAGTCCAGTCTTTGCCCTCTTACTCTGGCAGAAGCAGCACTGCAGGAAAGCTCCACAAAGCACAGTCACAGGCAGGGCAGCACTTGTTCCTCAGCGATCAGCTCTTCTCCAGGCAGAGGTTCCTCTTGATTCCAGAAGTGTTTCTAAAGTTTGTAAGTTTGGGTGCCCTTCTTATACCCATTTTAGCCTTTGAAGTCACCTTTCTTCAAAGGGGACTCACACCTTCTTGTGAAATCCTGCCTTGCCCAGGCAAGGCCTCAGACACACACCAGGGGGCTGGAGACAGCATTGTCAGAGGCAGGCACAGTCCTTTCAGATGAGAGTGACCACTCCACCCCTCCCTCCTAGCAGAGATGGCTAATCAGGAAATGCAGATCACACCCCAGCTCCCTTTGTGTCACTGTCTGGTGTGAGGTGAAAAACAACCCAACTGTCAAACTGACCCAGACAGGGAATCCACAAACAAGGCAGAGTCACAGAATGGTTTAAGCAAGAAAATGCTCACTTTCTAAAAGTGGCATTTTCAAACGCACAATCTCAAAATCAACTTTACTAAAAGATGCATTTTTAAATTGTGAGTTCAGGGATCCCAAACTCCACCTGTCCAACTCTTCTCTAGGGGAATCTACACTTTAATCATATTTAAAGGTAGCCCCCATATTATCCTATGAGAGAGAGACAGACCTTGCAACAGTGAAAACGAAATTGGCAGTATTTCACTGTCAGGACATATAAACCACATTACTATATGTCCTACCTTATCCATACACTGCACCCTGCCCTTGGGGCTACCTAGGGCATACCTTAGGGGTGCCTTACATGTAAGAAAAGGGAAGGTTTAGGCCTGGCAAGTGGGTACACTTGCCAAGTCGAATTTACAGTGTAAAAATACACACACAGACACTGCAGTGGCAGGTCTGAGACATGATTACAGAGCTACTTATGTGGGTGGCACAACCAGGGCTGCAGGCCCACTAGTAGCATTTGATTTACAGGCCCTGGCACCTCTAGTGCACCTTACTAGGGACTTACTAGTAAATCAAATATGCCAATCATGGATAAACCACTTACATACAATTTAAACAGGAGAGCATATGCACTTTAGCACTGGTTAGCAGTGGTAAAGTGCTCAGAGTTGAAAAGCCAACAGCAACATGTCAGAAAAATATAGGAGGCAGGAGGCAAAAAAGTCTGGGGATGACCCTGCAAAAGCAAAAGTCCAACAGTGAGGTACTGCTTATGAGCCAGAAAGATTGTGCTGACATTGGGACTTGTTGTTGGATTGGCCTACTCGCCTACAAAACAAATGCTGTCAACCCTAAACCGGCAGACTTGCCTCGAGTAAGAGTCCACCTATGATACCCTATTATATGGTTTTCTCTACAATATGTAAACATTTCCCCACTGTACAAAATAGTGTAACATGTTCACATTTCAGGATAATAGAAAGCAGATAATTGACTCTGCCTATCTGAGTTATAAGTTAATTTCATTACTGCCCTATATTTAATCACAGAGAAGAATTTGAGCCTCGAAATTTTAGTATCTCCTTTTATACTCCTTGTGCATTCAACACTTCCCATGCTGCTAATGTTGAATTTTCAGCAGGCCTTATAATACTAAATTCAACTTTAGCACTTGAGCTCATAGCTCCCTTAGGAATATTTGCCTTGTTAGATGCTTCTTCCTTTTTTGAAGCAGTAGACCATCCATTTCCTGGTCTTCTAGGACCATAACCGCAGCATTCCTCAGTGGAGCAGTCCTCGTCATCTCCCTAATCTTCCCGTCTGATAGACTACTGGGTTTAAAAAAAGTTTGTGTGACTAACCAATATTATGCTGGTGCTCAGGAAGGCTCTTTCCTACCGACAACTAGGCTTTTACACATCCTCTATTCCAGTTTCATGGGCACTTGTGAAGTAACTGAATAAAGTTTGAGCCCTTACTAGTTATTCAGCTACGGTAAGCAGCCACAGGAGCTCATGAGTTACCATAACAAGGAGAAGAGCAAAAGGAACAAATCAAGAATCAAAGGGTCAGAGAGGAGCAGCATTAAGAAACTCCAAACAGCTCCCTCAAATAATACCTTTCATACCAAGATCTAGTTGCTGAGTGGGTCTACTCTTGCTGAGTAGTGAAACACATTGGGTCAAAGAGCTAGGGGTATAACTTACAATCACCCCTTTCCCTCCTGTCTGCAGGGGAATCTCACCTTCCTATGCATCTGAAGACACTATAAAACCAGACTACTTTGGCTAGCAGCTATGGCTTCCTGCACACAAATCTGTCAGTGCTGGACTGGCATTGGGAAATATGCGTACTAGAGGGTCAAGGCTTTCATCAGCTCAGATGTCAATGCTGATGGACTTTGACACATTGCAACTGCCCTAACCACTTCATAAGTCCAGTACCTCTACTCTGAGCTTTCGCCCAGGGCTGATCAGCAACGTCTTGAAGAAGGGTAGGTTAGCAATTTGCACCTAAAACAGGGGGTCTGAACACATTCATGCAAAAACATGTAAGTTAGGATATTCCCTTACAGTGTGGTCTGCTTAGATCTTTTCTGCACTAGCTGTACTGGCATTTGGACTCCTGGCACTGAGAGACTGCCATTCAGACTCACAGTGCATGTGATCCCAAACCATGGCGTAAAAACAGTTAAACTCAATTTAACTTTTAAGTAAGGCAACAATAAAGTGTCACAGGAAATTCACCACTGGCATAAAAGTTGAAGTCACACATTGACTGCTGTATACATTAACACCATTCACATGTTTCATAGGAAATCATGGCTTCAGGTCTACCACTGCAGCTTGATTGCCTGCAGCCTCAAGCACTGCAGCAACAAGTCAACAATAAACTTTTGGACAAACAAACAATTTCTATTCATTTATTAAGCCACCCTAATTATGCCTTGTACCTCACCTTCTGCGTACCTAATGTACAAAAGTGTAAAATACTAAAATAAAAAACTAAGGTAAAATACTCATATGATAGGACAGATAGCAATTAAAAGTTACCTCTTCGCAATTTGGCTGAAGCAATGCCAAAAAGACTTTGAAAGTTTTTTTTATATTATTGATCAAAAATCTAGATGTGCACAATTAACTTTGTAAAAAACCTGCAATGAGATGTCTAGGAGCTATAGCCATAAATCAGTCCTGCTGGACTTTCCAGCCTGCAATGATTAAGGCTTTATGAATTACTAAAAGATCTGATTCTTGAATGTGGAATGCTGGGAGATGTTATCACTGGTTATGTATCCTTGAATTAAATGCTTAAGTTGGATAGTGAACAGGAATAGATAGAAACACAAAGGGACATAGTTAAAGCCAGATTTTTGACTAGTGAAACCAGGTGACTGTAAGAGTAGGTACGGCAGGGAAGATCCTTATATCCATAAGTAGAGCCGTTATGAAGTTGGAAACTCTAAACCAAGCGCAAGGACCCTGCCATATTGAAAAAGAAAATTGGGGATAATCAGTAAAAAAGCAGTCAGGAACTGCTGCTAAACATCCCTCTTAAAACCGACCAAGCAATGCCAGGAAGCCAACAGTCACAACATACCCAACATCCAATAAGACAGTGGGAAGACAGGAAAAATGGACAGAGAAAAAAAGCTGGGAACCATCTCCCCTGTCAGTTGAAGAAACACAGTAGAAGGCAGAACTGGCCATATACCTCTGTCAGGCTGGCTGTTAGACGTGTCCTTCGAGAAAACAGAGAGTTCAGTAAGGCAGCTAAAGTCCATCAGGTAGGAATAACGATCGGAAATAGAGTGGAATGAACATCCCTCAGAACAGCTTGAACACAGAGAGGGGACGTACAAATGTAAGACAGGTTCAGCCTGTAGCTCCAGTAATCTTATGCAGGGCAGAGGTTTTATATAAATCCAAATGACAAGATACACATAGCTGGAATTCTGCAAAGATGGTTATAAGAAGTAAATAAAGAAGAAGGCATGTTAGCAAAAGAAATAACATGGGCCCCTGAAGATACAGGAAGGAAATAAATGCTGAAATACAGAGAGGTCATTATTAAAACTGTACAAGAGGGAGGTAGGTAATGAAGGAACTGAGATGATAGGTGGCATGACTCCAAAACGAGAAAATCTAGATGGGGATGATATATGTTACAGTGCGCACTACTACCCAGATTTACAGGCAAGATTGAATCAGAAATGACTGAGTTTTTAGACATAAAAGTGAGTATAGTAAACAATAGAATGGAGACGACACTGTATAGGAAGGCCACTTCTGGAAACAGTATATTGCATGCTAAAAGTCATCATCCACAACCATTGAAAAATAACATCCCCTTTGGAGAGTTATTAAGAGCAAAAAGGATTTGCAGTACAGAATTAAATTATGCAAATGTAGAGAGTGAAATGATAGAAAGATTGAAACAGAGGGGTTAAACTAATGAGATCTTAGAGAACACTATTGCAAGAGTGAAATCCCACACGAGGGAACAGTTATTGTTCACTACTGATAAGACAACCAATTTGCCGGAGTTCAAGAAAAAGAATAAATGGAAAGATACAGGGACTGTGAGATTTATTACCACATTTAATACTGCCCATGACTCCGTAAGAAAGTTATTACAACAACATTGGCATATGCTCAAAAGCGATCCAGTCATAGGCGCATTAATAAGTAATAGACCCACGATAACCTATAGGAAAGGAATATCGATGAGGGATATTTTGGTTAAAAACGATGTGAGACAAGAGAAACCTTCTAAAAAGAGTTGGCTAAAAACACAGGATGGATTCTTTAAATGTACCAAATGTAAGGCGTGCAAAAATGGGGAAAACATTCAAACCATTGAACAAACGCATAGAAGAATACATACTATCAAAGGCAGATATGACTGCAAAAGTGATTATGTAATCTATATTCTAAAATGCACTTGCCCTAAGCTATATGTAGGCAGCACAAAACTGCAGGTTCACAAAAGAATTTTACAACATTTGAGGGCAATAGTCAATAGAGATGAGTCTTACCCGGTTGCCCGACATATGCACGAGTTTCATGGAGGTCGCGTAGAAGATGTTAAGTATAGTGTAATAGATGGCATCAGAAAGGATATCCGTGGAGGAGATAGGGAGAAACATCTGAGGAAATTAGAGTCCAGATATATATTGCCATTCGATTCAAGGGAACCAGTGGGGTTGAACTCGAGTGAAGAGTTATATATACACTTAGGTTGATATGGTTGATTAATTATGGATGATATAGCGACAAGAATAAGTTCATTATATATTCAATATATATATATATATTTATTTATTGTATGATTTTGATTGTATATATGAGATTTTGCTTATTAATGATTGTCCCAATTAATAATGCCCGATATAATAACAGTATAAATACATTAGACTCAGTGGATCTCTTTTAAGATTTACACGCAATTAGTTTCTCTGTGATTAATTGCAATCTAACCAGATTTATTAAGATTTATTTAGACTGGTAAATACTTATTAGTGATTTTGTCTTTTACACTGGTACATTTTTTGTCACATTATTATATTTTGTCACATGTATTATATAATTTTCACATGTATTGTATCACAGGTGTTATTACGTTTTTAAAGGCAGTGTATTGCTTTAAATGAATGGTAACACATAGGATATATGAAGGGGGCCAAAATGGCGGCCAGCAGGCTGAAGAAGGCGGTCACGCCGAAACGCGTTCCTGCTTTGTTTAAATAAACCCCTGAAACCATCGTGGAGTGCTGGAGCCTTAATGATCTGTTAAGGATTTATGTTATATATATATATATATATATATATATATATATATATATATATATATATCAAGAATAAACAAAGGACTTCAGAGAATGGACCTTCAACTCCACAGAAGGAATAAGCAGACACCTAAGACACTTCCAGGAAATAGGTGGGTAGATGAGGAATGCAAAGACAAAAAACTCAGATGAGCAACCTTTATTCGATAACTCAACAACAGAGGAGTTTCAATGGGAACAGCGGCATACAAGAAGCCAATATAAATAAAAACGGAGGCAACTGACAAGAAAAATTGCTGGGAGCTAGAGAATGTGAAACGTATTGACTTGCCGGTAGCTTATGGCCACGTCAACTATGCCAAATCTTGAAAGAAAGACTAAATGTGAATAATAGTACAATTCTTAAACATTTTTTTTCCTTGAGAACTGTTTTCAACAAAAACAACTATCAGACTTTCTCTAGATCCTGTTCCTTTAAAAACTCAAGTCTCTACAAAATACCCTAAACTTTTAAAGCTGCTAACTACTGCTCTCTCTTTAAATGCTGCAACACCTCTTACCACATTTAGGCATATGAAACTCAGAATCTACATGCTGACAAACTCCTTTGATAAAGCGTAATCCCAAATCAGACTCTTCCATCCTAGATGATGATGTCAAATAAGTTGTGCCACCTTTTTTTTTAATCACTGAAGCACAATTATGACAACACGCATCTAATAGGCATCCCCAAAATATACTTTGCTTCTATGAAGCAGCATTACATACTGCTATATTAAAAGCATCACATAGTGAAAGATTTGAGCACATGTCTTCTGTACTGATCACAGTGAAATGGCTTTCAATTACTACCAAGGTTATATTTTAAGTCGACAACTTAGTCCACAAAAGGCGTAATTCTAAAATAAAGCACCTCACCTACTTTGGAGTATTAGTACCTATGTTTTAGAAGTTCAATCTTAAAATAACATAGGTGAACTAATACACACTTTTTCTGGGAGTGCACCCAAATTTGGAACTTTATTTTTCCAGCCATTTTGAGAACAATCTCCCACGGTTTTTCAGAAAAGAGCGAAAGTGCCAACTACTACAACAAGATTTGACTTGAGGTCGGTCATCTGCTTTGTTTTGTAACCCGCTGAACTCAACCAAATAAAAAAACCTCTGCAGTAATTCAAGAATGAGCTTAACAATATGCATATTTCTCCAAAGATTCATAAACAAATATGTGTTTTACTCTGATTACTGTGCAATGGTAATTTAGAAAAGCTATTTTTTCACGTCGTCTGTAAAGCATCCATTTCAGGTTTGTCCGCACTATATCAAACTCTAAAATAAATGCATAATTGGTAGCATAATCCGGTAATATTAAAAACATTGAACTGTAACACAAATTAAATGTATCCATTAATCATTCATGGGGTGGGTGACAGGCTTAGTATGGGATGGCCTGAATAACAATGACTACTTTTCAAAATACATTAGGATCCAGGAAGGCGCTATGATGTAATTGCTTAAGGACAAGGAACTAAAGCAGCTGCAGGATCCTTTTGATGAATTTTCTCCAAGTTCTGAACAGTGTCCATGTTTAGTATGCTGAGGTGGGAACTGTTTCTGATAAGCACAAGTTGTCAAAGAATTTAAGTACACAGAGGAAATATTCCTGGTCACATTAGACCAATGGTAGCCAATATTTAATGGACTCACTATGATTCTCTCATGGTGGAGTGAAGCTTCCTGACCAGTAAAATGACATTGAGGCATAATGGTGCTCTTCCAGGTTATCAGGATACTGGTATGCCTCTACCATGATTTGGGTTCAATCTCAGGCGGTAAGTGACAAAGTACTTCACCTATTGCAGTAAATCGCCCCTGGTTTTCTCATGCTTCTGCTGAGGCACCTGCTGAAAAACATTTTTGCAAGTCTTGCGTCCCAAAATTAAAGAACTGATTAACTCTTCCAGGTCCCATCGCCTTGTACCAATAAGTGTTAGTAAGTAATCAAGTAAAAGAATAGCATAGTTAATAAAATATAAACGAGCACATATTTTTGGGACTACATACGGTGAAATAGCACAATCAAAGGGAACTAAAGTCAAAGTCAAATGCAGGCAGTAAAACATTTTTGAGAAAATGCACACCTTGGAAGAGCCAGTTTCAAGTTTTCCTAGAAGGGAGTGGCAGTCACCACAGATTTGGAGATGGAAGATAACTTGATGAATTATAACCATATTTACCAAAAAATATCAGTGTACTCATTACTCCCCACAGACCTTTTGTAGGCACCATAACAACCCATATATATATATTTAACATCTCATAAACAATAAGCTTCATGATGAAGGACACATTTAGCTGGCATTTAACTGAGATACTGGTTTTTGGCTAGATTATCATTAATATATTAGAAATATAAATATATTAGAAAATATGTACACATTTCTAAATGAAAAAATAAAATAAAATATTTTGCCTTACCATCATTTGTTTGTCCCTCTCGCTTAAGCATCTGAACAGCTCCTACATACTTCTTAAGCTGTACTTTAAGTACCTCGTTTTCTCTGCGGATAACATTGTAAGGATACCAATTTTAGAAAATAACAACTACAGTTACATAATTGTTTAAAAAAATACCAACATCACACCCTAATCAACGTGCTAATTTGGAAAGAAAATTTTACACCAACACATAAAAACCTTACATTAAATAATGAAAATGACAAATCAGTCAGATGTAAACAGGCACAATTTAAGGTCCTCTGGAGGAATATGTTCGCCAAGTACATTCTGAACTGTCAGAGATCATAATGATTAGAGAGCTTTTCAAAAATGATCTTTAGAACTGGCTGAAAACCAGCTACTGGGTTTTTGGAAATAGCCACAGAAATCAGAAATGGTTATTAAAAGCTACAAGAGTTTGGGGTGCTACGAGTTGTGCTGGAAACTATACTAGACACTGAATTATTGTTAACAAAGGGCATGACAATTACAGACCGCAATAATACCTCCCCGTTACGAGTTCTGGGCCTTGGAATGAGGAATAAACAGCGAAAATGTGCCTTTGTGCAATTATTTCCTCAGGTTTCCATTTCATGCAAACGTGCACAATCCAAGCTAAATAAAGTACGCGTAAACACATTTCTATGAGGCAGATGTTCTCAAGAATCACGGGATAACACATCAACTTCAAATCAAACCAATCCAGGTGTTACAATGGAAGTAGTCTTTGTTAATGTAGAGGTAAGAGCGAAGCGTTTTAATTCAACAAGCTAAAAAAACTGGCTTTCAAAATACAAACGACATTTCTTCTCGTGCTTTCTAGAATTTTTATTTGCATTTTGCTGTCCCTTATGGAGATTGGAATCCACACGTTTAAACACACCTAAGCAAAAGTAACCACACTATCTTGTGTGATTTTTATTTTGTAAAATGTCGATATGCATTCAATGAAATGCACAAAAATCCAAACTCCATGTATAAAAAGAAAGCAACACATGCTCGAAAATGTTTCACAGGTTCTACCTGCCTGACACGTTGGACCTAATTTACACATTTTTTGTAGGAGTAATCGTTTCTACATGTGTGCCATAAAACTTAGTATCCAACCGCCATGAAAAGGCTGGCAGAAAGAGGATTCTTGATCAGCATGGCAGTCTGACCGTTAATCAACCCGTCGGGAACCATATTCCTGGCGGAGACGGTGGTCCCCTAGTGGTCTGACCACCATGGTCATAATGTGGTGGTCGGACCACCAGGAGTGCAGTAGTCCTACCACCAGGAGTGTGGCAGTCCAACCGTCACTGCAAGGCTGGCGGTCCCAAGACCACCAGCCACGTCATGAGGCCCTTATTCATTTTCTGCTGCTGATTGCTCTTTAAGGCCCCAGTAGATGAATTGCTAGCAATCCTATCTTCAGTAACATCAGAAAAGTGTGTTGGTGCTCCATGTTCGCAGGGAAAAACTTACCTGAATCTCAGAGTTATTGTCCAGCCACATGCCTGGTATTCTGGAGCTTCTGTTGGGCTTTGATCACAGTGGAAATGAGGGAGGAATGCAACACCTGAGGGTGTGAAGCAGAACTTCTGGGAACAGTAATATTTCAGAGGAGGGCCAAAGGAAGGGCTTGGTAGTGAAATAAATGTCTTATGGTGTTCATTAGTGTTTATCTAGGGGAGCTGATCAGTCATGTGTAGCTCTATGGATGCCTAGTCAGAGTGAGGTGGAGGTATTGCTCAGCTGAGGTAACTTGAACATTCACAAAATAAAATGATGGACGGAGTGTTGAAACATTTCAAACACTCACACCCAGTCACAGATCTGGGTTTAATCCATCGTTATTTTGCTTGCCAGGTCACCCCAGTTCACACCCAGCCATATGCAAATCAGTCTTGGCCCTGCTCCCTATAGGAGCAGTCCAGCCTAAACTGCCAAGCTAGGTCCTCCCTCGAGAGGATTCAAGCATTCTGGGACCGGTTTCAGGGTATCACCCTTCATCAGCCAGGCTAGCTTGAATCCAGTGGTGCAGCAAGCAAGCGACCCACGTCTGGGCATACAATAGCCAATAGGGCACACAAGGCAACATCACAAAATAAAATGATGGACGGAGTGTTGAAACTTTTCAAACACTCATCCCCAGTCACAGATCAGGGTTTAATCCATTGTTATATTTGCATCCTGGGACCGGTTTCAGGGCATCACACTTCATCAGCCAAGCTAGCTTGAATCCAATGGTACAGAAAGCAAGGAAACTTGAAATTTGGCCAAATGGCATTGGGGGAATGCTGCATGCACTGTCTTCGTATGAGTGGAGTGGGGAGAGTGAAAAGTGTCGCTGTTGGCAGTCATGTGAGTCAATCCTGGCTAAAGATACCTTTAATATGACTGAGTGGGGATCCCCTTCAGGCATACACAAGCAGAGAGGATCTATTGATTCAGCAGAAGTGTCCATCCTCAACTCACTTCATTCTACTTCATTCTGGCTTGGTTAAGGTGTGCTGTCAGGCCCCTCAGGGTAATCACACTATAGGACAGTGACAGTTCTGCTGTGGATACAATAGCCTCTGAAATTTGTTTACGTGTTCTGACCACAAACGGAAATCCACACCTGGACCTCCTCATATAAGGGATTGCACTGTGTGGCCAAGGCTATGTGCTACACTGATTTCTGGTTTTTACGTCCTTGGTTTATGACTTTCTACCATTGTCATTCAAATAAATCACAGTGCAGTCCTGAAGCTTGTGGATTCAATGACCTCTATAAATAGAGCCTGATGTACTATTTTGAGGTCCTGAAATCTGGTGGGTGCCCAAATTACTGCCACATTAGTTGTTCCATAAACTTTCAAATATTTGAAAAGCATAGCCAGAATGAGGACAACTGTGAGCTCTAGGCACGAAAGTGTAGCCTTGATGGAAGGATGGCGGAGGTGATTCTTTGTCTCCCTTCCTTGGATCACTCTCTTGCATATTCTCAATTTTATTCCAGTGCCATTAATGAGAAGCAATATACAGAACAGAGAACTCTGTGGGTCAGCGTTATAGCTTATGAACACTAGAAAAACACAGTTTAGTGCTCTAGGTGAGGCTTTTACCCACCCAAAGGTACATTTATCTACTGACCCCCAACCTGCACAACTGGTGATCAAACTGGGCCTTAGAAGCTACTAACATAGAGGAAAACTGACAGACTAGAAGCTAACAGGGTGATGAAATGGACAGCTGCAGAGTATCAACTAGAAACCCAGAGTCGTAAAGGTAGCATTGGGTATCTCTTAACCCAGGTCAGGGCCACTGACCCCACAGTTGGGTTGTTTTGGCAGCAAAAAATAACATAATACCTGCCTTGGAGAACAAGATTGCCATAACATCCCTGAAAATGACACTACTGACATCAGACATGTGAAAGGTGTTCAAGAATGTGATGGAGGTAATATATGACATCCAGATGGTCACTGAGAAGTTGATGGATCTACGGAGGAAAGGGACATTTTTGCAGAGCATAACCAGGAACACTGGACATGAGGGCAGTGAAAAAGAGGAACACTCTAGAAAAAAACAATACATGGGTGGTAGAAACAATAGAGAAGGTGGAGAATTACAATATGGAACTGTTCCCGGAAGAGTGGATTGTAAATGATTTCTGATAAGTTGGTTTCCTTGACTGCTTTAAATAGGAAGGATGCACAGGGCACTAGTCCCTCTGCCTACTGTTCGATGTGCCACCTAGAACGATCATTGCAAGACTTCTGAAATATCATAACAGGGTTGTGATTATATAGGTGGCTAGATGAGTTGGACTCATCCACTAGAAAAATACTAGTGCGATGTTGTTCCAAGGTTACACCTTGCAGGTACAGAAACAAAGAAGTGGCTTCAACCACTTAAGGGGAAAACTGAGGTATTTGAAATTGACATATTTGCTCTATTTAGCTGAGCAGAATAAGGTGCTACACAATGGCCGCACCTCTTTTTTATAGACATATAGATGTGAGACTGATCGATTGACTGGCACAGAAAGGCATGGGAGAAAGATTGTGCACAGTAGAGCTCTGTGTCACCTGAGAACAGCAACAAGGAAAATGCACAAGCAGATGCTGCAGCGAGACTTAGGCTCAGCTACAAGGATCCATTTCCAAGATGGTGGGATATTAATAAAGGAGTGGGAGGAACCACAAACCACAGATACATGTTCAAGGTGAACCTAAATTTAATTGAACAACATTGCAAACTTGTGCTGAAACACCTCGACTCAGTTGTGGTCTTCAATGGATCGTGCAGCATAGCATTTACATCCTCTTTTTACACCCTACCTTGTGCTATTCAATGTCATGGTTACGTATAACACATATTAAAGACTAATGGGAACAGGCAATGAGGGTTACATGTCTAATGCACCTATAGCTGAAACTGGTGCAGGGGAAGCGAGTAACTAGAAATAGAACAGACCTCCACCTCTGATTATACCCTTCAGAGACTAAGGCCATACACACATTGTGGGACCAATGATGTAATTGTCCAATGAGGAACTGGTTTTAGTTTATTTGCTTCATAGATTAGTTATTGTAGCTAGAGGAGAATTAGGATACTCTAATGCTATTTTAAGTATTATTACAATGTTTATATATTTAGACTGTTAGTCTTTAAAACATTTCACATATCAACAAACTAAGACATATACTACATGACATTTAAACAATTACATCTAAAATCCATTATTTATAACACCCTGTGGATATAATCAGTGAAATCTATCAATGAAACAAGTCACATCTAAAAATTGCATGTCATTAAGAACCTTATAGTATAGCCCCCATATTTAATAAAAATAAGTTTTAAAGTTTTAAAATATGGTGCCTCAAATCTAAAAATATAAACTGTCACATTATACAATAACACTGTTGTCTCTAAGTCCACAGGAACGTGCCCCCCATATCCTTTAAAAGATTCTTCAGTTCTACCCTGTAAGTATATATGGAGTTTAACCTAACCTAAACCTTAGTAAGATATTCCACATTGTATTGTTGCCAAATAAAGGAACACCGTAGCTACTTGCCAAGAACCTCTCAGAGATTCTGTTGATTTCTTTGTTGATACATATATAAAATCCCTCAGTTTTTATCAAGCGAACACTCTCATATTTATTTCTCTTGTAGGGGCGAGGTTAGACATCTCCATTTAACATTTTTTTATGATAAAATCAATTTCCATCATAACTAAGCGTGCCCTAACTATTCTGTCCCATTGTAGATCACTTTTAATTATTTCTTGTATTCAAAAGCTTCACATTTTAAAAGAATTGACCCTTAATTGTGTATTCTAGAAACTCAAACATAAATTTCTTGCAACAAAATTCAAAGCTATCTAATTAACTTCCAATCTGCTCACTTGGAGCATGGAACATTTAGGCCACACTAATATATATATAGAAGGCAGCATCTTCATCCTTCTCACAATCAACATTTGTCCCCAAACGAATTATTACCTTATATGTAGTTATCACTGGCTGAAGTGAGGGACCCCTCCCCCCCGAAGTCCTGTTTAAATTTCTTTAGCTCTCATATTGCTGAGGAAGCACAAATTCTTAAAGTGTTCCAGCGTATTTTCCAATGTAGTCTACTATTAAAGGTCATTCCTAGATATGTATACTCAGAGACTTCCTCCACCACTTGGTTCCTGATTGTCCATGAAAAGGGTTTACTTTTAGTCCATAAGGTCACTATTGTCACCTTTTTCCATATTAAATCCAAAGCTGTTTAATTTCCTTTGGAGACCAACTGACTTAAATCCAATACTCACCCTGTCCCCCACCCCATTTTTCGGTGAAAAGACATCGGTATTCCGAATGAACTCTGGTATATCTGCTATATCAAGTGCAAATAGGGTGGGCGACAGGACAAAACTTTGGCAAAGCCAATTCGCCATTAATATTTCATGGGTCAGGGACCCCAATCTATCTAATTCAACCTTGGCCCAATTGCCACCATGTAACTTCTCAGAATCATTGAGACTCCTCTAGGTATCTTCATATCTTCCAACTTATGCCAAAGAGTCTCTCTATTAATCCATCAATCAGTCAGTCATCTGTAGAGTGCAGCACTGTCATCCCTAGGGGAATCTGGGTGCTGTGGTAGCTGCTTCTCCATCGAATAACCATGTCTTGAGACTTCTTCTGAAGTCTGCCAGGGAGGAGGCTGTTCTGAGGTGAGGGGAAGGTTTCTCCAGGACTTGGCAGCTATGTGGGAGTGATGGATGTGGGTGTGTGTGCAAGGTTGAGCGAGACTGAGCAAAGGTGTCTGTACGCGACGTGGAAGTTCAGACAGTGGTTGATGTAGGCCAGACCTATGTTATGTAGAGCTTTGTATGCAAGTGTGAGGATCTTAAAGTGGAATCTCTTCTAGATAGGAAGCCAGTGGAGGTTTTTGAGGTGAGGCGTGATGCTTGCCCACTTGGGAAGCTTCAGGATGAGTCTGGTGGCGGTGTTCTACAGAGTATGGAGTCTTCTGAGTAGGTGGGAGGATATTCTGGCATAGAACACGTTGTGATAGTCGAGGCGGCTAGAGATCATGGCATGCGTGACGGTTTTTCTGGTGTCTGTGGTGATCAAGCTGAGGATGCGATGGAGCATGAGGAGGATGTGGAAGGAAGAGGAGGCAACTGAGTTTAACTGTTGATTCACAAACAGTTTGCCATTGAGGACGATTCCAAGGTAGCGAGCATGGTTTGATGGCGCCGACGTGGGTCAGAGTTACGCTGGTCACCAGATGTTGTCCCAGATAGAAGTGTCATTCACGAAGATCAGGATTTTGTTTTGTCACTGTTTAGCTGGAGACAGCTCTCTCTCTCATCCATGATGCTACTTCGGTCATGGCATTGCGGAAGATGGTTTTGGCATTGAGTAGGTCCTCCGTGAGTAAGAGCATCAGTTGGGTGTCGTTGGCGTATGAGATTATGTTGCGTCCTTGGGATCTGACGATGTGTGTGAGAGGGGTCATGTAGATGTTGAATAGGGTGGGAGTGAGGGAGGATGCTCGAGGTACGCAGCAGGTGATGTTTTTGGATGTGGAGGTGAATGCTCTGAGTGGAGCCTGAGATGAACCATTTGAGGGTGTTTCCCTGGATGCCTAAGTTGTGAAGTCTGTTGAGTTGAGTGTGGTGCGACACTGTGCTGAACACTGAGGAGAGGTCAAGGAGGATCAGGGCTGCCGATTCCCCTCTGTCGAGGAGTGTCCTAATGTCTTCCGTGGCTGCGATCAGGGTGGTATCATGCATTGATTGGTCCGGAAGTCCAACTGCGATGTGTCAAGAAGGTGGTTCCATTCAAAGTAGTCAGTGAGCTGTCGGTTGATGGCTTTCTCAAGAACTTTCGCGGGGCAGGGGAGCAGGGAGATGATCTGTACTTCTTGAGGTCCCTGGGGTTGGCAAAGGTTTCTTGAGGAGGGGTCTGACCTCTGTGTGCTTCCATTTGTGTGGGAAAGATTCCTTGGAGATGGAGGTGTTGAGGATGGTGGTTAGTTCCGTGCTCATAGCGTTGGATCCGAGGTTGAAGAGTCGATGGAGGCAGGGGTCGGTGGGGGCACTGGACTAGATGAACGCCATGATGGCTGTACTGGTGTGTTCGGCAGTGGAGGACCAGGTAGTTATCCTGTGGCTGGTGTGCACTGATTGAGGGAGATTGTCAGGGCTGGGCATGGATGATTGGGGGTCAAAGTCTTTGTATATGGTGGAGATCTTGTAGTGGAAATAGTCTGAGAAGGAGTCACAGAGTTCCTGAGAAGGATGGATGGTGGTATCATTGACTGTTGGGTTGGAGAATTCCTTGATGATTGTAGTGAAATATGTGTTTTTGACCACTGACTTTGTGTTGAATCACTTTGCACCTGGATTAGCTGTCTAGTGTTCACCAGTTGCAGACTACATTTTGTATTCAGTTTAGCTGTCTATTGAGTTTATCGTAGCGTTAGACACTGCCATGTTAAATGTGTTAGTTTTATTCCACATTGTAAACTGTGCTTGTTTTCATATTCTTTCTCACTTAAGAGCTAGGACATATTATCACTGAACAACTAGTACATAATATGGAGGAGGTAGACAGACAGCACAATAAGAATGTACCAGGCTAATGTTTATGGTGCAAGCAGAGAACGGTTTGGGCTTGGGAGAGACAATTTGGGAGACTGGCCAGTTCCAACCTGTTTCTTTCAGCTCTGACCTACATTAGCCAGCATGTTTGAATATTTATTTTTAATAGGAGGGTTTTTTCCCGAAAGCCCTTCTCTGGTTCTTTAAGATATAAAAAGACGGCCCTGCTCAGTAGGATTGGAATTTCCGAGACCTCGGTCAGGATTAGACATCAAATGCCTGACATCTGTCCCTTGAGCTTGGATATCTCTTTCTCGCAGTTGAACGGGGTCATCTTCTTGGTAGCATGAGAAAGATGAAGCGTCTTAAAGGGCCTACTGTGATGAATTTTTACTTCATTCTTTGCTTTGCATAATCATAACTACGTATATTTGCTGTGTACATTGCAGTTGAGAATCATTTTGGTATATTTTCCTTTCATTGCTGTGACTATTTTTAAACATGTGTTTTTAACATGCTAACCTCCTTTTTCAGCAACCTCGTGGTGAAATAATAATAAATGTCTTCTTTGAACTGAGAAGTGCATTTCAGAGATTATTGTCAACTCGGTCATTAGTGAAAGCAAAACAATGATTTTTAAGAGTTTTTTTGTGTGGCTGGCTGCAGTGTCAATGTGGGCAGTAATTGCTTCTTTCCTCTTTCTTTCTTTATTAGGATAAACGTTGAGCGGAAGTCTACAAAATAACAGAACAAATTTCCATTGGTTTCCACAGCTTTCTGTGCCAAAGCCTAGAGGATTAAACAATGATCTGTTGTTCTATGCCCTTTCTTAAACCCACTCTGCTCAATGGAAATTATATTATTCATATAAATCCAATCTTTCAGCTTTAGGATATATTTTATTAATCCGATTTAACAAAATAATTTTCCAGATCACATGCATAATTTTTCCTAAAAATGGGTATGAAAATTACTCCATCCCAGCTATCTGGGAATCTACCTGTTGATGTAAAATGTTCAAATGCTTGAGCCAATATTTAAGCCCACAGTTGGAAAATGGGCATCTCTGAAGGGTCACCCCAAACTGTTTGTAATTTACCCTCCACTTTTGAGGAATCTTTTTGTTGGCTTTAGGACTCTGAGCACTTTACCACTGCTGACCAGTGTTAAAGTGCATGTGTGTCTCCGCTAAAACATGGTAACATTGATATATACACAATTGGCATATCTAATTTACTCCCCTGTAAAGTGGTATACCTTAAACCCAGGGCTGGTAAATTAAATGCTACTAGTGGGCCTGCAACACCAACCCACTCAAGTAGCCCTCTAAACATGTCTCAGGCTTGTCACTGCAGAACCTGTGTGTGCAGTTTCACTGCCACTTCGATTTGGCATTTAAAAGCCCTTGCCAACCAATCCTTAAACTCCCCTTTTATTTCAGATAACGCAGCCTTAAGGTAGCCACATGTAGCCCATAGGGCAGGGTGCTGTGTACATAAAAGGCAGGACCTATACTTTTAGGGTTTACATGTCCTGGCAGTGAAAAGCTCACAAAGTTATTTTTCACTACTGTGAGGCCTACTCCTCTCATAGGCTAGCATTGGGAATCCCATAATACACTTTTAAGTTGCAATTCCTTATCAGAAGGGAGTGGTAACATCATGTTTCATATCATTGGATTGGTAATTATGAATCCTCTTACCTGGTTATATCAGATTTAACATTACTATTTTTTAAATGGCGCTTTTAGAAATTGGGCATTTCTCTGCTCTTAGTTCTCTGAGTCCCTTGCAGCCTGTCTCTAATACTTGTCTGGGGAGGGTGACAGCTACACTTTGTGATTCCCTCTAGATAGCCACAAACACAGGAAGGTTAGGTGTGTCAGAGCACTCATCCTCATTCATCTGCATTCTGATGGCTCTTCCTGGGCAGAAAGGGTGGAGAGGACTGGCAGATTTGGATAGGGATAGGGAAGTGCCTGTCCCCACACAAAGGGCTGAGTACCCCCTACTGATAGTCTGGAGCCAGGGCTAAGAAGAAGGGACCACTATGCACTTCAAAGACCCTTCTTTGGAGTCACCACCACTTCAAAGGCTCATTCGGATATAAGACCTGGGTTGCTGACCCCTACCAGATCAGTACACTACTGTACCTGGGAAGAACTCTGCCTGGAGTAAGGACTGCTGTGCCACAAGGAGTGCCACACTGCTTTCCAATAGGGACTGCTCTTTGCCTTGATGAGCTACCCTTGTGCATGCTGATCTTTGCCCAGCTGAGAAAGGACTGGACCCTCTCATCTGACCCAGAGTGAATCCACAGGTTTGATAGCTTGCCCCCTGTTCTCCTGCAGTCTCAGGGACATCAAAGACTGCCTGCAGTCTGCTTTAGTTGCTGGACTCTGTCATTTGTGAGTCCTACCCTTGCCTGAGGTGCCACTCTAGTCCTGGGCCTTGGAAGAGGGTTTAGAGATCCCTTTTTCTTCAAGAATCGACTCTTCCAAGCCTTTGCATCACTAAGAACTGAAGCAGTGCCCGACTGTGAGGTTTGATGGCAACACATTGCATTCATCTCGTGGAGTTCAAGGCCAACGTGGGACTTGACTGCAAAGTGTGACACCGACGCATCAACCCGACTGCCTGGATCAGAACTAATTCATCACTTCAGCATCGCTCCTTAACATTGACCCTTGCTCCATTCAATGTACTTCTTCAGTGGGCTCTGCATGAGTACTGTAGCCAGCACTTCCGCCATCGCGGTCGGCCTGAACTTTGGAATAACCACTGTCTAGTATGACCTTTAGAAACCTTTTATCTCTTTTGACTTCCAGGCACTATTTTTGGTTTATTCTTTAAAAATTAATTTCTCAACTTCTACTGATTTGATATTTGTCACTTTGTTCCATTTTACTAACATGAATATTCTCTATTTTTTTAAACATGTGTGAAGTATTTTTGTGGTGTTTTTTATTGTGTTACTGTGTGTGTGTGTGTTGCACAAATACTTTACACATTGCCTCTTTAGGTGAGCCTGTCTGCTCTGTGCTAAGCTACCAGGGGTGAGCACAGGTTATCCCTAAGTGTGTATCTAGCTTACCCTGACTAGAAGTGGTGGTTCCTGCTTGTACAGGGTGCATACTCTGACAACCAGAAACCCCAGTTCTAACATCCATCAATCCAAATTATTTTTTATCATTATTGCCAGGAGATCATCTGGCCCATTGGCTTTTGTTAAATTAACATAGGATATTGCCTTTCTTAAGGAGTTAATTGAGAAATAAGCCGGTATGTCTTTCTCTATTATAGAGCCAAATTCTACGTATCACCATCTCTACCCTCATGTTTGCCCAGAACCTTTACTCACTCTTGTTAAGGAAACATGTTACTACGGACTCCGATGCCATTTGAACACCTTTTTTAGACCATCCACCAGAATTTACACATTTTTTGATGATATGGCATTTATTATTTCCTCCCAAATCCCAGTTTAGAAATGCCCCCTATTTCTTTTAACTCTGGCATACTATTCCACCTTTATATTACAATAATTTGTTTCAGCTGCAAAGTTTGTCTTAACTAGTTCATCTTTGTCTTTAGTGCCTGACATTGGCCATCAAACTATTTAGCTGTCTTAGAGGATAGTCTCTGCTCTCTATCTATGGTTCTGAATGTATTCTTAGTGAAACACTTTAAGCAGCTTACCACCTCTCCAATTATTTCAGAGTACTGTTCCCCAACTTTTTTTATATCTCCCCCCATTGTCTATAATCAGTGTACACTGAAAATGCGTAAGTAGTTTCAGATGTTTATCATCTATTCGCATAGTTGCCCTCCTAGGCAGCTCTATCTGCAGGTGTAATTCTGGTTTCTTTTTCATCATACTCAAATTCATTCCAACCTTTAACAGCAAATGATCACTACCCCTACCTTTAACAACTGAAAACCTTTAAAAATTATAAAATTCCAATGTATACATAATTAATATATTGGTCCTTCCAACACCCTAAGGTAAATGTTTGTTTGGCAGGTGAATTTGTTGTACAGTAACCATTAAGACATATGAATCCCCTTTAGAGAAGGAACTTCTGCATCTGTAGTCCCATCTGAGTGTTTACACATTTCGAGAATACAGCTTTAGGTGTCTAATATGCTCTTACCATAGTCCTTAGTGCCACATGTTCTTGCTTTGAACGAAGATTACAATAGCTCATTTGTACTATTACTGAGTGCATATATGTTACAAATAGAGGTTAAATCTGCTTCAAATGAATACATTTATTTCGCATTGTATTGCTTCTCCTTTAGTAAAATATGAATATTAATCACTATTTGTAGTATTGTATGTAGTGTTAAACAATATTGTAGGTTGTATTTTGTTGTGTTATTTTAATGTTGGGCTGTATCCTATGTTCTTTGGGGTGTTTGTACTATGTAGAGTGTAATTGTTGTGTATGGTATCTCCCAACTCTACCCGTGGCATTTAGATTCTTCCTTTGCTGAGACAGCATTCTGTGCTGGACAGTTGGAAGTGCTGGATGCTTGGGTTGTGGTTGGAGTTCCTTTTTTCCTCTTATGAAGTTTACTTGGAATAAAATACTGAAGACCACTTTGATTACGTGGATCAGATCTCATCTGTAACTCCTTTACCACATTTTGGTGACAATACCTGCGAAGGACCTCCGCTGCCAAAGGAACTCTAGCCTACCCTTGGCCTTGGGATTGTTCTTGTCACCTTCCTTTTTTCTGCTCCAAGGTATTTAAACCATTTCTTCGTCCACCTCATTTCCTCTTTACGTTTGCTATAGTCTTTTTATCTTTATTAGTGCTGCTCGCCTGTCTCCTCTCTCTTCTACTCTCTTCTTTCCTGTCCTACATTTCGTTTTAGCCTGTGCTATTTCATAATTTTTTTAAAAATATATATATATAATTTTCCGCCTTTTCTCACTCTTGTTAACATTATTCCTTCTACGGACAGCGCGCGCATCTTGCTTTGTACAAACGTGCGATCCGTGCGTGCTGTGTTTATATTGATATTGTCCCTCACGCGCATCTTCCTGTTGCTTGGCCGTCCGCACGTGTGGTATACAAGCAACGAGGGACAACTCTCCTGTGCGCGCGTTCAATTATCTACACGCAGCACGTTCAACACTGCACGCACTCTGTCTCGTGCTGTCAGAGTGAACGCTTCCCGTGCTTTGGAGTGCGCGTCCTACTCAACCTTAGCAGACGCGTTTCAAGTTTACTCCTCGAGCAAATACTTGCTCGTACATTCCTGTTCTACTCCTCGAGCAAAGTCTTGCTCGCTCATTATTTATTGTGAACAAATGTTCTTAAACTTTATGCATAAGAAATATAATAAAAGTTACTGTTTCTACCATTTCCATGTTACTTTTTTAACAGTACAACATTATGTTTATTAAAAGTAAACACTACTTCACTGCACAGTAACTATTTCATTTAATCATCATAATTTATTATGGTTATTTCATTACTATTTTCTCAACTCCTTTTGTGCACCGCTTTCTTTGCCTTCCGTCTGTTACCAGTGTCCCGTTGGTGTGCATTGTTTTTTCTTACTTTGCCCTTGATTCTGTTTACTTATATTCTAACTCCTTCTCCTTATTACTTTTCTACTTCTTTCTTTTTAAAAATGCAGAATATTTCTCCTCCTCCTTTCTTCCTGTCTGCTCCTGGTGATCCCACAATCCCTTGGCCAAAATGGAAAAAAGTTTTTTTAACCTATTTAAAGGTTTGCGGTAGCAATTTATCTATTGAAAGAAAAACATTGCTTCTTCAACATTGTTTGGGTGCGGAAGGACAAGAAATATTAGACACCTTACCCGCTGTGTCAAATCTAGATGGAGCTGTTGGAGATGCTCCTTTGAATGACTTTGAAGAAACTCTTTTTCGCCTTGACACACACTTCTTGCCTAAAGTATCAATCCTTTTACAAACATTCTATTTTGGGAAATGCAAACAGGTGGATGAAGAATCAATAGAAGATTATATAACGAAACTCCGTAAACTTGCTGCTCTTTACAATTTTTGAGCTAATATAGAAGAACGCATTCGGGACCAATTTATGTTAGAATGCAAATGTGATAAAATTAGAGATGCATTATGGTCCAAGAGTGATCCATCCCTCGATGAAGTATTGAAAGTTGCAAAACAAATTTAACATTCTCAATCCTACATTGAAACTTTAAAGAATTCTAAAGCTTCTTCTTCCTTAAACAAAATTGATTCAAAGCCTAAGAGCTCTTTCAACGTAAAGAACAAATCTAGAACAATTTGTTTCAGATGTGGTTCACCTTCTCATCTAGCAAACTGTAAAGACTGTCCAGCTATTCATACTGTCTGCAATAGATGCAAGAAAAAGGGCCACTTTGCTAAATACTGTAGATCCACAAATAAAAGTATTGTAAAAATTAATGAAGTAACCGATGACAACGAAGATCAAACATTTATTTTACAAATAGTCAATGACATTAACTGCATTTCCACCGTCCATTGCGAGTACCCAAATGATCTGGTAATGATAAATGGAATCTCTATCACCATGATGATGGACTCTGGTGCGAAACTGTCTCTGGTGTCCGTTAAAGATTTTATGAAATTTTTTGAAGGTAAAGTCGACTTACTGTTACCAGATGTTTTACCTTTTTCATACAGTGGCAAACCTATACAATTGAAAGGATATTTTAATGCAAGCATTAATTTCAAAGGGAATATGATTAGGGGAAAGATTTACGTTCCTGTCGTTGGAGATACTATTTTGAGTTGGCCCCATCAGAAGGAATTGGGAATCATCTTGAATCCTAATGCTGAGCCGCAGGTCCTTGTGCAAGAGGTTTCGGATCTAGAACGTCAATTATGGAATGAATTCCCAGACGTATTTAATTCCAGAGTGGGGTGTATAAAAGACTACAAACATCGGATTGTTTTGAAAAAGGATGCCCAACCTATGGCTTCTAAGGTGAGGAATATTCCTATAAGTTTAAAAGGAAAAGTGAAGCAGGAATTTCAAAGACTCAAGGACAGTGGAATTATTCAAGAGGTGGAAACAGCGCAATGGATAGCTCTCATAGTTGTAGCAACTAAACATTCTGGTGACATTAGACTATGGGGGTCATTCCGACCCCGGCGGGGATGCGGGAGCACCGCCAACAGGCTGGCGGTGCCCCGCAGGGCATTCTGACCGCGGCAGTTTGGCCGCGGTCAGACCAGGAAAACCGGCGGTCTCCCGCCGGTTTTCCGCCGCCATGGGGGATTCCGACCCCCTCACTGCCATCCTGTTCCTGGCGGCTCCGACCGCCAGGAACAGGATGGCGGTGAGGGGTGTCGTGGGGGCCCCTGCAGTGCCCATGCCAATGGCATGGGCACTGCAGGGGCCCCCGTAAGAGGGCCCCACTTTGTATTTCAGTGTCTGCTTTGCAGACACTGAAATACGCGACGGTTGCCACTGCACCCGTCGCACATACCCACTCCGCCGGCTCCATTCGGAGCCGGCTTCCTCGTGGGGAGGGGTTTCCCGCTGGGCTGGCGGGCGGCCGTCTGGCGGTCGCCCGCCAGCCCAGCGGGAAAGCCAGAATGGCCTCCGCGGTCTTTCGACCGCGGAGCAGCCATATGGCGGCTCCCTCCAGGCGGGCGGCTCCTGCCGCCCGCCGGGGTCTGAATGACCCCCTATGTGTTGATCTCCGTCAACTGAACAAACAAGTTGTTGAAGACGGATTTCCCCTGCCGAACATCAACGAGATGATAAGCTCATTAGGAGACGCAAAGATCTTTTCCACTCTCGACTTAACTTCGGCGTATCATCAAGTACAACTGACTGAGGACTCTAAACTTCTCACATCATTTATTACCCCCTTTGGCGTTTTTTAATTCAATTGTATGCATTTTGGGTTGTGCTCAGCAGCAGCTGTGTTTCAAAGATTAATGCAAGATATTTTAGGGGGGTTGGAGGGAGTGTGTTTCTTCCAAGATGATGTGCTTGTCTTCACTAACACTCATGAAGACCATATGAAGAAATTGAGAGATGTACTTTCATTGTTCAGATCTAAAGACATTACACTGAAAAAAGAAAAGTGTAAATTTGTTCGGTCTGAAATAACGTATTTAGGACATGTTATTTCAGGTGATGGTGTTAAGCCGAAAAATGATTTAATACGCACTATTATAGAATTGTCCACGCCAATATGTAAGAAAGATATTCAGGTGTTCTTGGGCATGGCAGAATTTTATGCCAGGTACATTCCCAATTTTGCTAAAAGGTCCAGCTCCATTAGATCATTACTCAGAAAGGGCACTGAGTTTAATTGGTCTGCTAATTGTGAGTTGGAATTTCAAGACCTTAAGAAAGCGCTTGCTTCTGCGCAATCACTTAGTAGTTTCCAACCTGGTCTTCCATGTCATCTTATTACTGATGCTTCAGATAAAGGTTTAGGTTGTGTGTTGAAACAACTAAAGAATGGGACTGAGACTACTATTGCTTTTGCATCTCGCACTCTACGTGGTGCTGAATTCAATTATTCTACTATCGAGAAAGAGGCATTAGCAATTTATTGGGAAATTAAGAAATTCAGACAATTTCTTTGGGGTATATGTTTCGAAGTACGATCCGATCATAAACCCCTGCAAGAGACCTTTGGAAAGAAAGGTCTGGATAATATATCTTCCCGCATCTGCAAGTGGGTAGTTGGGCTCCAAGATTACCAGTTTACGGTGAAACATGTTCCAGGGTGTGACAACAAAACGGCAGATGGTTTGTCTAGGTTAGCTTCTGATAATGTGTTTGATGATTATGATTGCTCATTGTGGTGGACGGATGAGAAAGTACAAGTTTGTGCCATTACTGACGGGTGTGTTTCAGAACGTGAGTGGCGTGAAGAATTAAGTAAAGATCAAGATCTCTCTAAAGTGATAAGCTTGCTGGGGTCAGGAAAATTTAAGAATGGCCGTGATGTTTCTATTTCTCCTAACAAGAAGGTGTGGGATGAGTTGTGGTTACATGAAGGGCTGTTGCTAAGATGTAACAAACTTGTAACTCCGTCTTCTCTGCATGAACATCTTCTTGATCTCTCACATTCAGGCCATCTTGGTATCAGCAAAACTAAAGAAAGGATGAGGGGGTCATATTGGTGGCCCGGTATGGACATTGCTTTGGAAAGAAGAGTCAGAGAATGTATTGAATGCTCTTTGGCAGACAAGGCGCTTAAGGTGAGGACTCAGCTGTTGATACTTAAAGAAATTCCCAGTGAAGGTTGGGAAGAGGTTGCTATTGACATTATGGGACCCATTTCATCAGGCTCATGTTCTAAGTATGTTATAGTGCTAATGGATATGCTTTCTCGCTGTCCGGAAGTCTTGATAGTTTCTGAGGTAACTTCGAAGGTGGTTATAGACTTTCTTTCCAAAGTTTTCAGCAGAGAGGGAAACCATGGAACGATTTTGTCTGACAATGGAGTCCAGTTCACCTCAAAATATATGCGTGATTTCCTTTCCTCTAGAGGTATAGTACACAAAAGATGTGCACTTTATCATCCAGAAACCAATGGCATGGTAGAACGCTTCAATAGAACATTGAAAGAAACCATACAATTTGCTAAGGTTAATGGGGTTCGTTGGGAGAGTCTAGTGGAGGCAAAGGTTGAAGAGTACAGGTTCACTCCTCATTCTAGCACGGACCAGACTCCTTTTGTATTGTGTAGGAAGTGTGTGCCATATACCAAGATCAGTCCTCCCTGGCTTAAAAAACATCTTTCTTTTAATGTGGATGAAGAAACTATCAAAAGAAATGCTAAAGAAAAAGATAGGTATCACCAACGAAAAAGAAAGGAAATCTATGATGTTCGTAAATCAGTGAAAAAGTGTACTGTACGTGCAGGTGATAGAGTTAAAATTAAATTGCCTGGTAGACACAGGTCTAACACTTCTCATTTCAGTCCGATACATGAAGTTGTTAAAGTGTTTAATGGAGCTGTCAAACTTGATGATGGATGTGCCTGGAATTTGAATAGGATTGTTGTCATATAGTTTGTGGGGACGGGGGTGGTGTAGTATTGTATGTAGTGTTAAACAATATTGTAGGTTGTATTTTGTTGTGTTATTTTAATGTTGGGCTGTATCCTATGTTCTTTGGGGTGTTTGTACTATGTAGAGTGTAATTGTTGTGTATGGTATCTCCCAACTCTACCCTTGGCATTAAGATTCTTCCTTTGCTGAGACAGCATTCTGTGCTGGACAGTTGGAAGTGCTGGACGCTTGGGTTGCGGTTGGAGTTCCTTTTTTCCTCTTATGAAGTTTACTTGTAATAAAATACTGAAGACCACTTTGATTGCGTGGATCAGATCTCATCGGTAACTCCTTTACCACATTATTATTGTATCAAGTTTTCAAGAGTTTGTATTCAGGGTAATATGAGTTGCTTGCAGCCAGTCACTGTTGGTATATATATTTCCTGCCCATGTGCAAATTTGGTAGAGAGCAAGGTAATTAAACATCCTGACATTCACCATGTACCCAATGATCTTACTTGAGAGCTAATTTGTGAAAAGCCATCAAAAGTCAGTACTCACTAGACACCCAGGTCTGCCGTAAGCAGATAATCACATTTTTCTTTGACATACTATTAAGAGATTCAGTATTCAACAATTTTGATAAACCATGTACATTCCATGAGGAGACCCTTATTTATCCGATGGCCATTCTTCCAAATCAACATCACTCAAACTTGGATTCACTACATTCCAATTTGATCTCAAATATGGGAATGTATATTCATTTTGTATAACTGAATCCTCCCATACCATTTGTGATTTAGTGAAAGTTACTTGTAAATGTTGATTTCCTTAACACCACTGAAAGTCCTTGACATTCCCAAACGTTCTTATAAAAGAACTGCTTAATTTGGCTACATTAACTCTGCAGGATTATTTAAACATGGGTTTTCATTTACTCTAGTCAGTAATTTGTCTGGGTTCATTTTTCAAAGCTCTGAATTATATTTTTCTCCACCACCCAGGATCACAGTTCTACTTTTGACACGTCTTTCCCTTCTGTATTAACAATAAACCCCACTTGCTTAAGATCTCTAGTAGTCACTGCATAAAGACAGCAGCATTCTTTAAACGCTCCTAGTAGGTGCAGTCTATTTAGGGGTGTCCATTTTCTAAAATGTTTACCTCATTTTAGGGTGTTAAAGAAAAGTAGCAGTGTACTCTTTGTGCACAATACTCTAGACTTAGCTGAGTCATCCTTCTGTGGCAACCTAATTTTTTGTTGTTTAGTTCCCTTTTCATTTGAGAAACTGTTAGACCACGCTCTGAGGGGGGCGCTGCTTTACCGCTGCTTTACCTTTTCTAGTTCCTTGACAGAGACATGTTCTATCACAGTAGCCTGAACCTACTGGGCCTGTCTCTGTCATTCTTTTCACCAACTTTCCTTTACTCTTTGTGGGGGAAATCATCCTTTTTTGCCTGATCACCCCCAAGCGTTTAGACTGATACTGGTGATACTAGTGGTTACTGACTCTGACTGTGCCCTGGGCATTGTTAACCAGTCCCAGGGCCAGTGGACTGTGTAAAAGTGCATATGTAAATTAAGCATATTTATAACGCCTCTGACAGCCTAGCTATAAGTCCCTAATATAGTAGGGCATGTAGGTTTATGGACCCCAGGATAGATAGGGCACCCCTGGATGCACTGCTGTGGTCCCTGGTCTCATTTAAAAGGCAGGTCTCCATTGCTGGCTGCTTTAAGTTAAGGTTAACCCCCAAATTCGACTTTGGAATTAAAAGTACTTGTAAAGCCCTAAACTACCTTATTTTTACATACAAGTCACCCCTAAGGTCTGCCCGAAGTGCCCCCAGGGTTGAGTGCAGTGTAAATATAAGCCGGCACTTTATAAAAGATGTTTTAAAAGCCCTGGGGAGGGAAAAACAGTAAAATTTGTTTTTCCCCATTGTATTCTTTTTGCCCCGTAGGCTAACATGGAGAGACTTTATTTTAAAATAATAAAGTCTTATTTTTAATAGAGATGAGCTAGATATAGCACGTTTGGTACCAAAAAATGTTATAATAAATCTCATAAATTGCCAGTGTTGAATTTAAAATAACCAGCACAGGAAAAGAGTTTTAGAACTCTTTCTGAAAGTAACCAAATTCAGCCCTGTAGTGCCCTTTTCTGATAGGTCAGCCTCTGGTAGCATGAGCCAGGCTGCCCTGATGAGGTGTGAACTGCCCTAGGCTGAAATGAAGGAAGCATCTGGTGAAAGGAGAACTGCTACAGCAAATGGCAGAACAGGATGGAGAAGAGTAGTCAAACTGGTCTTCAAAGGAGTTAAAGCCACTTGGGCCAGAACCTGGACCACCCCCATTCCCTGCAGTCCCGGACAGCTAGGAGCCCTCTGATTAGATTAGGAGAGGGGCTGGAAAGGGGTGTGTTAAGGGAAAACACAGCCATACCAGTGGCTGAACTCAGCTAGATCTAAACTCTAAGACTGAAATGTTGCCATCTTGAATTTTTGAAGAATGTTGCGTCCTGAGATAGATTTTTGCCACACTTCCCAGGAAGTGGTCACTCAAGAGGGTGGTGGCCTGTACTCTATTAGACAGGAGCACCAATATGCTTCTCACCCCCAGGAGCAAGGATAAATATGGCAGAGCAGCCCCACAATTCAGATCCCTGCTGGAAGAAAATACTGGAAGAAGGAGGACTGCCCTGATGGACCCCTGGCCTGCACCTGGATAGTGCACTCACAAGGACTGCACCAGCTGCACACCTTGGGCTTCCACAACAATAGGACTTTGCCTTGCCTCTGCATCTCCAGGAGTGGACTCACTGTAAGCAACAGATACAAAGGAGCTAACAAGTCCTGCAAGAATAACCCAGATGCCCAGTGTCCAGTGGCCATTTGAGGATTCTGACCAGGTGCATTCGGGGAACAGAAGTCCCAACTTCCAAGGAGCAACTCAAAGCTTCTAAAACCTTGGAGCAAGTTGGTGGACTCTTTGAGGACCCAAAACGTACTTCTGGAAGAAGATCGAGAGTTTGGAGCAATTATGAATAAAAGCTCCATAAATGGACCGACCCCATGTCGTGAGTCAAACCGGCCACCGTGAAATGCGACCCGGTCTGTATTTCAGGTTTGTCCCGCTGAAAAGCTCCGGAACCCCAGACTTCCAGGATTTGACCGGGGGTTTGCGGAAAGGCAATCCAACGATGTTGCACTGAAATTGGCTTTCTGAGGAGGACCATCCGACTTCAGGAAAGAAAAGCTCCGCAAATGTTTCTAAGTGCGAAGGTAAATGTTTGACCGAGGCCCCTCGCACTGTGTATCCAGAAGGGCTCTGTTGCGGTCAGTCTCAACTTCTGACATTGCCCCAGTCGAAGAAAATCTCTGAGAAATTTTTTAACTGTGAAGGTAAAACTTTAACCGATGCCCCCTGCTCAGTGTATCGGAGCAGGGCTCCATTGCGGTCTGCCTCAACCTTTGACTTTGCCCCAGTAAGTGTGACCAGATGTTCCCGGTTGGCACTTTTGGTTTTTAGGTGCTAAAAAACATTTTTTTTTTCATTTAATCTTTGAAAGTGCATATCTCCAGTTTTCTACTTTGGAGTTTTGTCATCTTGTTGTCATTTTAAAGATAAAAATATTTAATATTTTTATAAATTGGTGTTGGATTTTTGTTGTGTGCAGTGTTTCACTTATTTACTGTTTTGTTTTTATTAAATGCTTTACACACCTGTCTCCTAACTTAAGCCTAACTGCTTGTGGGCCAAGCTACCAAGAGTTGAGCAAGAATTAACTTATTGAGACCTTGACTGGACCTAGTGGGGGTTTGTGGCCTATGGCTAACTGTAGGTAAGTGTCTGTCCTTACCAATAATCCACTTTCCAACATTTGTGGTGCACAGTGGTGGGATCCAGTACTTGTATTTGATATCACAATACATTTTTAAGTGAAGCAAATTAAAAATCCTTTAAATTGTCCTAGTGCAAAAAAAAAAAAAATTTTTTAATTTGGACTAATTTCAATTGAATATTTTTTGTGATTTTTCTAAATTCCTGACGAGCAAAGAGATGGTGGCAGCCAAGTAGACTTTGAGGTGTCTAGGGGTGGTGGGTTTTGCCTCAGACTACCCAAGGGGACTGTTCCTAGCTATCAAGAGGGGGACGATATAGGCAAGTGTCTAACACCCTTTGAGAGGGCTCTCAAGATGAGGAAGGTTAGACCTCAGTACTGGGCCTCTCTCATATGGGAGATGATTCCAGTATCTGGGAGGGATAGGCTCCTGACCCTAGGGGAGGATGAGACAGAGTCCTATCCCAACAGGAAGAAATGCCTCGCCCAGAAGTTTGGTCTCACTCCAGAGCAATACAGGATGAAGTTCAGGGATACCCAGAAGGTCAATACCCAGGCTGGGTTGACTTTGTGGATACCGCTGCAAAGGGCTGGATACAGGGTATTAAGGTAAGTCATCAAACAATAGCAAAAGAAGGGGGGCTAAAATGGCGGGAGATTCGGAAACTGCGTTCCTAGTCCTGTGTATACTGCTCCCGATAAACGTATAAATCAAAAAGATATACACAGTTCCATTACAAAAAGGTATGTACCTATAAATCGCAGGTCTCTGGAAATCAAAATCTTTGGAGTAAGAGCCCTCACTCACCATTCTGTGACATGCTTCATCATAGGGCTATGCTCCTCGTCAGGCCGGCACTGCAATGCCTGACGGGCCCCACGAGGGGGCTCTTTGCCGGAGATCTTTTGCAAGTAATAACAAGCCGGTCAAAATGAGTGCTGATCTAGGATTGGCATGAAAAAGAAAAGCAGTTAAAAATTACTAGAGGTAAAACATATTTTAATAAGATGTGTGACCTCTGACATAATTAAAAACAAGAGTTGCAAAAGATCTCCGGCAAAGAGCCCCCTCGTGGGGCCGTCAGGCATTGCAGTGCCAGCCTGACGAGGAGCATAGACCTATGATGAAACATGTCATTGAATGGTGAGTGAGGGCTCTTACTCCAAAGATTTTGATTTCCAGAGACCTATTAAGGTAAGTACCTATGAGGGGCTTTACAATTTAATCATGAAGGAGCACTTTTTGACAGATTGTGTCTCAGAGAAGTTACACCAGTATCTGGTAGACTCTAAGTTGTCCAACCCAGAGACCTGGGGGAGGCAGCTGATGAATGGTTAAGAACCATGGTTTTCAACAAACCCCCAGGAGGCGATCGGAAAAAAGGAGGACAGAGTCCTTCCCAGGGAAAGCCAAAGGGAAGGAAGATAACAAATCCAAAGAGTCCTCACAAGAGTACCCAAAACCTGCACAGGGAGACGGAGCCCCGAGCCACGCCACTTCCAAGGGGAGGAGTCTCAGGGGAAGCATTACAACCCTGCAAGGATGTTCCAGGAACCTGCAAAGGCAGGGAAGTATTTTGAGTGCCACCAACCAAGACACAGAAGAGGAGATACTGTCTGCTCCAAGAGGCCCCCCACTGGTGGGAAGCCCCATGGGATTGCTAGTTTTGGGGCTCGGTTGGAAGTTGGCCCAGGGATGGGGTCAGGATATACAGAGGTCACCTTAGTGTCCGTGGGAGGGGGGGGGATGTTGCAGCCCTGGCCACCTTACCTCCAAGCATGGATAAGTACAGGCAGATTCCTAAAGTCAATGGGACAGAAGTAGAGGCTCTGAGAGATACAAGAGCCAGTGTGACTGTGGTCAAAGAGAAACTGGTTTCTCCAGAGCAGGCCATACCTGGTGTATTCCATTAGATGACTTATGTAGACAGCAGAACCAAGCTCCATTCCATGACCATGGTGAGCTTGGAACGGGGAGGTGTGACTGGCTCTAAGAAGGTAGTTGTAGCTTCTGCCCTCCCAGTAGAGTGCCTACTGGGAAATGATCTTGAAGCATCTGAATGGTCAGAGGTGGCGAGAAGGGTCCATGTACAGATGCTGGACCTCCATGAATGGGTGTGTGCTGTGGCCAAGTCACAGGCTGCACAGCAGGGAAGTGCTGAACACTTGGTCCCTGGAACAATGGGCCAGGCCTCCAGAAGCAAGAGAAAGAGCACAGGGTCTGGCTTGCCAGCCCAAGAAATTACAGAGGTGCAGCAGGAATCCAATCCTAAGAGGGAGGATCTAACCTCTGAGGGAGAGACCCCACCACTGCAAATCCTGCCTGACTTGGCAGAATTGCAAGGGGCGCATGGACCCACCAGAGAAGACTGGTGCCAGGGGCAAAAAGAGTGTCCCACTCTTGAAGACCTGAGGCAGACTGCCTCCAGGTAAGAGCGGGATGATGTCAGTGGATCTCACAGGGTTTACTGGGAGGATGGAGTCCTCTATACTGAGGCAAGGGACCCCAAACCAGGGGCAAACAGGAGAGTGGTGGTTGCCAACAAGTACAGGGAATTCCTCCTCACCTTAAGCCATGACATCCCCTTGGCAGGACGTTTGGGGCAGACCAAGACCTGGAATATGCTGGTCAACCATTTCTATTGGCCCAACATGTCAGCAAAAGTAAAGGAGTTCTGTAGCTCCTATGGGACCTGTCAGGCCAGTGGCAAGACAGGGGGGGCAATTCAAAGGTTCCATTAATACCACTGCCATTGGTTGGGAATCCCTTTGAGGGGGTGGGGATTGATATTATTGGTCCCCTAGACCCACCAACTGCCTCAACCAATAGATACGTTTTGGTGGTAGTGGACCAATCCACCAGGTTTCCAGAGGCAACATCCCTCAGGACAGTCACTTCTCCCACAGTGGTGAGGGCCCTACTAGGTGTGTTCACCAGAGTGAGTTTCCCCAAAGAGGTGGTCTCAGATAGGGCACAAACTTTATGTCTGCCTATCTGAAGGCGCTGCGAGGTGACTGTGATGTTACTTATAAGTTTATCACCCCATATCATCCCCAGACTAATGATCTGGTGGAAAGATTTAACAGGGCCATGAAGGGTATGATAATGGGTTTGGCTGACTAACTCAGGAGGAAATGGGATGTTCTCCTACCATGCCTGTTGTTTGCTGACAGGGAGGTACCCCAAAAAGGGGTGGGCTTCAGTCTCTCTGAGTTACTGTTTGGGCACTCTGTAAGAGGCCCATGGTGTTTTTGGTGAGAGAGTCGTGGGAGAAGCCTCTCTTGAAGTCTAAGCAGAATGTGCTTGACTATGTGCTGGGTGTGCAGTCTTGGATGGCAGAGTACACGAAGAAGGCAACCAGCAACCTGGAGGCCAGCCAAGAGCTCATCAAGCTCTGACATGACCAGCTGGCTACTATGCCGGACTACCATCCAGGTCAGTTGGTGTGGGTTTTGGAGCCTCCAGCTCCCAGGGCCCTCCAGCCCAAGTGGACTGGGCCCTATCCCATTCTAGAGAAAAAGGGTGAGGTCACCTATCTGGTGGACCTTGGCACCCCCAGGTCCACACTGGATCCTGCATGTCAACAGACTTAAACCCCACCAAGACAGGGCAGACATGATCATGCTTAATAGTCAAAGATGAGGGAAAGGAGGAGAAAAGTGAGAATCTGCCAGACCTCTTCTCTACCAATGTGCAAGATGGGTCAGAGGAGAGAGTGGTACTCTCCCCAAGCTGACAGCACAGCAGAAAAAAGACTGCACACAAATGTTGGAGTGAGTCTCTGGGGTGTTCTCCCTGACCCCTGGGCTCACCGTTTAGTGTGTCCAATACATTGATACAGGTGACAGCTTACCTGTTAAAAACCAGGTTGTCAGACCAGGTCAGAGCCAACATTAAGGCTGAGGAAGCTGAGATGTTGGAGCTAAGGGTATCTGAGCCCTCTGATAGTCCTTGGGCCAGTCCAATGGTGTTGGTACCCAAGCTTAACCCCCAGGGGGAGAAGGAGTTACGATTCTGTGTAGATTACAGATGTTTAAATGCAGTCACTAAGACTGATGCTCGCCCCATACCTAGAACTGATGAGCTCATTGATAGGTTGGGGGCTGCTAAGTTCCTGAGTACATTTGATCTGACCTCGGGATACTGGCAGATTTCCGTAAGTCCAGGAGCTAAGGAGGGGGTCAGCATTTTCCAACCCAGAGGGCCACTTTCAATTCAATTGATGCCCTTTGGTTTGACAAATGCTCCTGCCACCTTCCAAAGGTTGGTGAACAGAGTCTTGTCTGGGTTGTAATCCTTTAATGAAGCTTATCTGGATGATATAGCTGTATTCAGTTCCACCTGGGAGGATCACCTGGTCCAACTGAGGGAAGTGCTTCAGGCCCTGCTCCAGCCAGTCCTGACTATCAAGGCAAGCAAATGCCAGATAGGGCAGAACTGAGTGGTGTACCTGGGCCACCATGTAGGTGGAGGCCATGTACAGCCTCTCCAGCCCCAAATCCAGACCGTCCTGGATTAGGAGGCTCCTAAAACCCAGACTCAGGTTAGGGCCTTTCTTGGCCTGACTGGGTATTACAGGAGGTTTGTCCAGAATTATGAGACCAGTGTGGCCCCTCGTTTGGACCCCATAGTGTCAGAAGGCCTTTGACACTCTAAAGGAGGCTATGTGTTCAGTACCAGTGCTACTGACTCCTGACTCCAATAAAAATGTATTGTGGAAACAGATGCTTCAGGGACAGCTATTGGGGCAGTGTTGGCACAAGTGAATGGGTAGAGTCAGGATCAGCCAGTTGCCTTCATCAGCAGGTGACTACTCCCCAGAGAGCAAAAATTAAGTGCCATTCAGAGGAAGCCATTTGTTGCGGTCTGGTCCCTGAATAAGCTGAGGCCATACCTGTTGGCACTCATTTCCATGTTTAAAGTGACCATGGACCTCTCAGATTGCTCATGCAGATGAGGAGGGAGAACCCAAAACTATAGATATGGTCAATTTTCCCTGCAGGGGATGGACTTTACAGTGGAACATAGACCTGGAACTGGCCATGCCAATGCAGATGGACTTTCCAGGTTTTTTCCACTTAGCTGAGGAGGACTACCAGGGTGTTGGTTAGTACCCATCACCTTAGTTGGGACGGGCAATGTGGGAAAGTCATCCTATTTTGCCTGATCCCCCCCCCCCCCAACATTTGGGCTGATACTGGTGGTTACTGACTCTAACTGTGTTCTGGCCACTGCTAGGCAGTCCCAGGGCCAGTGGTCTGTGTAAAATGGTATATGCAAACTAGGCATAATTATAATTGGCTCTGACAATCTACCTATAAGTCTCTAGTATATGGTAGGGCATGTAGGTTTAGGTATCCCAGGATAGATATGGTACCCCTGTGTACACTGCTGTAGTCCCATGTCTCATGTCTGGCTGTTTTTAAGGTAAAGTTAACCCCAAGTTCAACTATGGAAATAAAAGTACTTTCAAAGTCCTAAACTACCCTATTTTTACATATAAGTAACTCCGAAGGTCTGCCCTAAGTGGCCCCAGGATAGGGTGCAGTGTAAATATAAGCAGGGACTTTAGAAAAGATGTTTTATGAGCCCTGGTGTAGAAATTATGTCACATGTGTTTCCCCATTGTATTTAATGGGCCCCACAGACTAACATTGACAGGCTTTATTTTAAAATAATAAAGTCTTATTTTCTAATAGAGTTGAGCTAAATGTAACAAGTTTGGTACCAAATTAAATGTTATAATGAATCCAACAACTTGCCAATGTTGAATGTTATATAACCATCACAGAAAAAGAGTTTTAGAATTCTTTCTGAAGGTTACCAAATTCAGCCCTGTAATGCCCTTTCCAGATTGGTCAGCCTCTGGCAGCCTTGATGAGGTGTGAAGTGGCCTAGGCTAAAACAAGGAAAGCATCTGGTGGGCAGAGAACTGCTACAGCAAATGGCAGAACAGGATGGGGGAAGAGTAGCCAAACTGGTCTTCAAAGAAGGGAAAGCGACTTGGGACAGAAACTGGACCAACCCCATTTCCTGCAGTTCCGTCAGCTAGAAGCCCCCTGCCTAGACTCAGAGAGGGGTTGAAAAGGGGTGTGTTAAGGGAAACATAGCTACACCAGTGGGTGGACTCAGCCACATCCAAACTCTAAGGCTGAACTTTTGCCATCTTGGATTTTTGAAAACTGTTGCTCCCTGGGATTGATTTTGTCACACTTCCCAGGAAGTGTTCACTCAAGAGGGTGGTGGCCTGCACTCTATTGGACAGGAGCACCCCCTGCTTCCCACCCCCTGGAGCAAGAGTAAATATGTCAGAGCTGCCCCACAATTGAGATCCCTGCTGGAAGAAGATACTGGAAGAAAAAGGACTGCCCTACTGGACCCCTGCCCTGCACCTGGACCCTGCATTCACAAGAACTGCGCCAGCTGCACACTTTGGGCTTCCACAAGAAAAAGTACTTTGCCTTGTTCCTGCTCCTCTAGGAGTGGACTCCCTATAAGCTACAGGTACAAAGGAGCAAGCCAGAGTCACCTCCATAAAGTCTTGCATGAATAGCCCGGCTGATCAGTGGCCATTTAAGGATTCTGATCAGGTGCATTCTGGGAACTGAAGTCCCAACTTCCAAGGAGCGACTCAGAGCTTCAGGAACCCTATAGCAAGTTGGTGGACACTTTGAGGACCCTAAAAGTACTTCTGGAAGAATATCCAGAAGTTTGCAGAAGTTTGGAGCAACCTTGAAAAAAGCTCCATAAGTGGATCGACCCGACATAGAGAGTCAAGCCGGCCACCCACAACTGCGACCTGTCCTGAATTTCAGGTTCGTCCTGCTGAAAAGCTCAGGAGCCCCAGACTTCCAGGATTTGACCAGGGGATCTTAGAAAGGCAATCCGACAATGTTACATTGAAATAGTCTTGCTGAGGAGGACCGTCCGACGCTGGGGAAGAAAAGCTCCAGAAAAGTTTCTAAGTGTGAAGGTACATTTTTGGGCCAGGCCTCCTGCGCAGTGCATATGAGAAGAGATCTATTGCAAGCAGCCTCAATGTTTGACTTTGCCCCGATCTAAGAAAATCTCCAAGAAATTTTCAAAGTCTGAAGGTAAAACGTTAACCAAGATCTCCCGCTACGTGTGTATTCGAGCAGGGCTCCATCGCGGTCAGCTCAAAATTTTGACTTTGCCCCGGTCACGTGTGACCAGATGTCCCCGGTTGTCACTTTGGGTTTTTAGGCACTAGAAAGCATTTTTTTATTTAATCATTAAAAAAGTACATCTGTGGTGCCCTACATTGGATTTTCCAACACTCTTCCTTACACTTTTATTGTCGTAGTCAAAACTTTTTCTTACACCTCTTAGAAATATACACCTGCCCCTTGTATGAAATGTTATTAGTCTATAACATGGAAGAGTACTCTTTTGTATGTTCAGCACAGATTATCTTGAGATAAATACAAACTGGTTTACCTCTGTGACTTCCGTTCCCTGTGAGCCCACCTTGGGGTCCCTTCCGATCTCCACAATTTGGGCATAATTGGGGCATCTTATAGGTCTTACAACAGACAGCATACAACTATTATTAGCTTTTATTTCAATGGTCTAAATTGCTATGTGTCTTTAAGGTATTGTTGTTCAAGACAATAGTTTTGAGAATTTCATGTCGAGTTTTTGTAGGAGCAGCAGCATGCCCTAGATAGACAATGAACCTATATTGAAATTCTCCAAGCCTGACTGTAAATTAGGGCTTCCTTGCCTGGGGATTTTAGCTACCAAAACCTTTTCAGAATTATCTGCATCCTTTTGGTTACTTGTCCTGGATCTCCTTACGTGGGGAGGGGTTTGAAATGTCCCCTACACTCATGCATCACCTACTCACCTCCAATTTGAAATGGAGGTCTTCAGTGAGGAAACAAAGTGAGGGAGGCAGAAGATGACAACCAAGGTTTAAGGATCCTGATCTGAGAAAGCTGAAGCTCATTTATAGAGAACACTGATGAGGCTGAGTGAGTTACTAATACCTAGCTGTAAGCCGAATGACACTAAAGAAGGGTTTCCTAAGTTTCCATGCTTAAAATGTTTCCCCACAAACTCTCTAACGAAACAAGATGGTTTCACAACAGATGTAGAATCGGTGGAATGGCCAGTGGAATGGATAGATCCAACTCCCTTATTTTCTTGAGACATTCTAAAATGCATAGGGGTTGCATTTGGATCTTTCGTTTACCTCATGTGGCACTGGTTTATTCGCTGCTTTGGGCGTAGCAAATTATTCTGAATGTTCAGTTGAACCTGGTTCCTCTTTGTCCTTCTAATACCAAGATTTCCTTGTCCCTAGTTGGCTTCTGCAGTTTCTTCATAACCACAGGCATTTTTATATGTCGACCTTGAGGGAGAATATTTCTACAGTGGTGTTCCAAGGACTGAAACCGAGCTCAGCCAGAGCTCTGCTAGTGATCACCAACCTTAGAAGATCTCACCCCCTTGTAATTTACAGCTAATTAGGCCTTGTCTTTATACTCTGACTTATGCATATTTCATTTCCCTGGTAGAAGTAATAATATATATACACTATTCCAACTTTTATGTACTAGTTCCTGCATCAGTTTCACTTTCCTTACTCGAAGCCTTAGTCAATACTGTCCCCTCCACCTACTCTGAGTAAAAAGTCTATTTGTGGCTTCCACCTTCCGTTTTAACTCTCCACGTGCTCACTGATTTTAATACTGCAGGTCTCTTTATTAAAACAAGGGATTGCAGGCTCTATCAAAAGCGATAAACTAATATGTAGTGTCCATTAGGTACTCGGAGTGTCCTTAGCAAGTTGTTTGCCATTACACAAACTTTGCGCAAACCTTGTGCCGGCCTCCCAGTCTCGCACTACCGCTCCCCAACTCCATCCCTCGCTCTGCAACATGCCAATCCCACCCTGCCTCCTTATGGTGGGCTAGCTCTGTAGTGAGGAAGGCGAGCAGAAGGAGGCATGTGATAGGCAGCTGAGTACCTGGCGCCCATGTACTGATGCTTTGTGACTGGTATAGTCACTAATATAAGGTTTAATGATACAAGGCAGCAGTGATTACCAAAAGGACCAGTTCTCCTCCGGAACCGGAGCAATCAAGTGCCACCATTGGTGAAAAAATGGTGTCTCCGACTCAGCAGCACTGAGTCATCATCACAGTTATCCCGCGCCAACACCCTTACACATTGCACAAGTTCGCTCACTGAGGCTCTATTTCTTCACTAATGGTGTCTCTGTTGGCATTTAGGTTCACAAGCATGGCATAAAGCAGAGACTGGCGGAGGGAGGAAGTCCCAAAGGTCTCATTTTGTTTACGTTTTATGAATATAATGGGCTCGGGTGAGCTCGACATTACTTGAAGAAGGGCTGCCTGGACTTATATTATGGAAATTATGTCAAATGCACAAGAAGTGATGAGACGCTCACGCACTTTTGTTTAGTGAAAGGCGGCAGGTGAATATTTTCTAAATATGCTGAGGAAGGCAGTTAGTATTGAATATATCAAAAGTGAAATGGTTGTACAGAAAAGAATGAGGAGGGTTCAGAACTCTTCTGAATGTTGCATCAAAAAGAGAAGAGTGAATCTCCTGATTTGAAATGACTACACAAAGAGTTGCAGGGTGTCATTTTTAAAACATGAGTGCTCCGGAAGCATTCTTGCAAGAAGCACAGGAAAGAACATGAAAGCATAAAGAATGAAAAAAGATTGAGGGACAGATATTACTCCTTGTAATCATATGTCAAAGGTGTGGGTATTTGCATAATAATACAGGAGCCTCTCTCTGTGATCTATATGGTACCAGATCAAGAAGACAGAAAAACACTCGTAGCTCTTACCACAGTGACTGATAAATGTGCCCAGTGTCTTGGAGTTATGTTATAGGTGTGGCCTTGTCTGTGTTTCCCTCAGTCAGGTGTCACGGAAATTAAAAGCCTGTCTGGACCGGTCTGCTTGCCTTTGGGATTCTGAACATGAGGCAGGAGCATTTCTTCAGGCTGCAGATTCAATGACTCTAGACTAGCAGATCTCAGCACTTCAAACATGTTTGGGTAGAGCTCGTGTAACGCCACTTCCTGTTCTCCAGTGTCGTGGCATGACTGCTCATCAACTCTGGAGTTCCCGTTCTTGTTTTCTAGTGCTTTTTCAGTATCTCCTCATAGATCAAGATCTAAGCAACAAGCAGTGCACACATTTCACAGGTTCGCTCCTGACAACTGTTTGGCAATCGTGTGCCAACACATAGTTTGATTTTGTGTTACAGTTCTACAAACTTGAACTTGTGGCACAGCATTCAAGACTCATTTGGTTCGGGTTAGGTTGCCAGTTTGCAAGGAACTCCAGTTGCTTCCTTTGATACTTTGTATTTTTATAACTCCGGCACGTTTGCCTCAATGCATGACATAATCCACAAAGGCAAAGGAAATTTCAGAACCTTCCACCAAGAGTGTACTAAAGGTGAATGTTTCCATAAGATGTTACCTTATCGTTATTTTAGTAGTTGCTTTATCAGACCTGTGTTTACCGTGGTTGTATTATGTTCACAGCACAGTCACATATCTATAGACAACTACTACTGTACACTGTGCTTAATAGAGAACAGTATTTATTCAGAGGAACAAGAGGTGTGTTCTCTCAGTCTTTCCAATTGCCTCCCCACCTTATGTGTGATGCTCACCCTGTGATATTTTGTGGCGGTAGTTGCAAGAGAGTGGATGGATACACGACAGCACTGCAGGACCAACCACGGCAAAATAAAGGTGAGAGCAAATCTGTTGTATTCTTAGCCCCACACCGCCTCCTGACAGATTTTGTAGAAGGCTGGTGTGGAGCTAACATTCCACAGAAAATTAGGTTTGAAACAGGTTTGGCACTGGAGAGAGCTGTGGAAGAGGTGCCTGTGATGTCAGCAACTCGGTGTATTTTCTGTTTTGTTTGCCTACAATAAAACGCCTAGGCTAAGCGAACTTTATTGCCACAAAATCTTCTACTACTTTCATTAGACGATTACCACTGTGCAACAGATGATGATATGAACAAACATCTGCAGAAGAATACAGTAAAAGGTGCATGTAGGAGACAATGCTTAGGGACTTCAAGCATTAGGTTTGGTAGATGCCCGGAAAATGCGACATGACAATGTGAGGGAATTCTCAGAAGCATACAGGTTTTATGCAAGGCTAGATTACATATTTAGATCTCGGAAAACACTGTGGGGATGGCAGAGCTGCTATTTCATGGTACAATACCCTCTGACCACTTCCCTCTGGGGAGCTCTTACTCACGGAAGAGAATTACTGCCAAGGCTCTGGTGTGGAGACTTAGGGGGAGATTTAGGGATTGGTGGAGGGGGAATTGAGCCAGTACTGCAGATTAGGAACCAAGGTTAGAGTAGCGGAAGAGTCATATGCCCACAGGCAGAAACCTTTTAACCAGCTGGTCCATCCCTCAGAGGGCTGCCTAGTCATAGTGCCAGATTACCTATACTATTTAAGGCTGGGTAACAATCACTATGGGGGTCATTCCGACCCCGGCGGGCGCTGCCCGCCGGGCGGAGACCGCCAAAAGACCGCACCGCGGTCAAATGACCGCGGCGGTCATTCTGACTTTCCCGCTGGGCCGGCGGGCGACCGCCAAAAGGCCGCCCGCCGGCCCAGCGGGAAAGACCCAGCAATGATGAAGCCGGCTCCGAATGGAGCCGGCGGAGTTGCTGGGGTGCGACGGGTGCAGTGGCACCCGTCGCGATTTTCAGTGTCTGCAGAGCAGACACTGAAAATCATTATGGGGCCCTGTTAGGGGGCCCCTGCACTGCCCATGCCAGTGGCATGGGCAGTGCAGGGGCCCCCAGGGGCCCCACGACACCCGTTCCCGCCATCCTGTTCCTGGCGGTAGAAACCACCAGGAACAGGATGGCGGGAAGGGGGTCGGAATCCCCATGGCGGCGCTGCAAGCAGCGCCGCCATGGCGGATTCCCTGGGCCAGGGGAAAACCGGCGGGAAACCGCCGGTTCCCCTTTTCTGACCGCGGCTTTACCGCCGCGGTCAGAATGGCCCAGGAAGCACCGCCAGCCTGTTGGCGGTGCTTCCGCGGTCGTTTGCCAGAATGACCCCTTATGTTTTCCCACATTTTCATTCTTGTCTGAAATGCCCTATATGTTATTTAATTGCACCAACCTTACAACTGCCCTAGAACACTTGTACTCAGCCGAGTAGGGAGCTCCCATCACGCACCGCGACTGAATTGCTGACGGATCAACGCAGCATTTTCAACTTTTGCTCTTTGATACAGAATGGAATGATGCTCCCCTCACTGTAAAGCAGGGCCGGAGCAAGGCAGAGATCGCTAGGCTGGCTCACAATGGAGGCCGTGGAACCTTGCTCACCTTGGCGGGTTACAGGCAGATGAAAGGCACTAAGCGCAGCCTCTCCTCTCCTCCCACTCATCTCCTCTTTGTCGATGTTGTGTCAGCGACTGAACAGTGTTGGCACTTATTTAGGACCTCAGGACCAAGCTGCAAAACAATAAAATGTGGCGACTGCCTTCAAAAGCAAAAGTAAGTGGACTGCAACCTCCGCATTCATATGAGTTTAGGATTACACCATGTTTTAGAATTTGGGGATGATTGGTTATGTCCTGAAGTCCTCATAGAGGGAGGTGAGACTGCTAAGTAGACTGCTATGTATTATGGGCACAAGCACAAGACCTAATTGAGGCACAAGGGGATGCGAAAGGGAGAGGAGAGAGAGTGAAGAAGTGCCGTACAATACAGCGGTGACATATATACGGCCGGTGGCAGGTCTGTCAGCAGACTTTCTGCTGGAGCACGACCCAGTATTACACAATAGGCATTTTGCTGGGTGGGGCAACCTTTGGCTGTCACGGAAGCAGCCTGTGCAGGTATGAGTGCAGCTTGTGACTTTCAAGGGAATCCCCTAGTACAGACACTGAATTATGATGAAGAGGATAACACACGACTCCCAGTTCAAGGTTTGCGACACTACGAAATCTGCATGACATTTTAAACAACGATATCAAGTATCTCATGAGAAGGATTCAGGGTTTGCGGGTGCAGGTCTAGGAGAGCATGGTATGGGCATTAAAAGATTAGCATGCCCTTGCATCAGCCTGGAGAAGGAGGGTGAGCCATAAGTGGTTAATGACTGTATATTGGATGTAAAAGCATCTAAAAATGGTGTGGGGGGGAGACACCCCTTCTGACTTAAGTGGGGAGCACCATAACCCAAACCTGAAAGCCACATTTTCACACAAGTCTAGAATAGAAGAGGCAGGGGGAAAAGATATGCCTCAATAGCACCAAACATACCCCTTGTTCTTGCTGTCTGGCCCACAGGATCCTGTATGGGAGTTGACTTCTGTTAAAAACCAGATTAGACACAACGCAGTACCTTGAAAGCGGAAGTCATCACTGTACCCCGACCTGAGGTGACTATCCATGACCCTCCTGTGCTTGTGCCAATTATGCGGTCACCCACAACACTGGCAGATCAGTCGATTACACATAAAATGCTGGCATCTGCCCCTCCTGATTCCGGGTGTTGCTCATCCCCCCCACAAATGGATGAGGCAGGATGATATGTGTAGCTCTGCAACTCAAGTCCTCTTCCATTAAATTTTGAATAAAATTAAAGCAATGGAAGTCTCACAAAAGGTGGCAGATAAAAAAACTGAGCAACAGTTATCCTTAATAATGACAATTTACAGCAACTCACTACACGCCTTTCGGATCCCGAACAGCGTTTATCAGACTTAAAAGCTGGCAGCACCCAGCTGGACACCTCAGTGGTTAAATTCCAAGCAGAACTGATTGATCTACAGCTAAGAATTGAAGATGCAGAAACTATATTGCACCACTGAAAACTTACATTTACGGGGTACCCGAGGGACACGTAAATTGGCAGCCACAGCTAACTTAATTTCAGACTTTATACTTAAGCATGTTTACCCAGAAGCAGCGTCTCAAAAGTTGGACCTTACAATTTTGTGGGCTCACAGAGTACCGACGGTTAGCTACCCACTGCCAAGTACCCGCGGACGATATTGGTAAATTCTGGGGACTAACCTATTAAAGAACAGATCCTCTCTAGAGCGATTAAAGCCAAACTTTTACAAATTCCAGGGTATTACTCCTTCAAAATATTTTCTGATACGTCCGTTCTTTCAGCCCAGTGTCGACGGGAATTCAATCAGTTCATTAAGGATTTACAGAATGTTGGTGCCCCCGCAGGCATTGTATAACAAGGAAGACCCAAAGTTCTTTTAATTTAGACACCACGCAAATACAGGCATGCTTTATAGCTTCTTTAACAGCCAAGTCATTTACTTTAGCGAAGTGGAAATTGCTTACCATTCCCACCATTGATCAGTGGTGGAACAAAATAAGGAAGATTATGCACCATGAGAATCTCTGTGCCAAAAGAGTTGGAGCAGTAAATAGTTTTGAGGGGGAGCTCGGATATCAACATGAATATTGATGGCCATGCTGTCTTTTTTAATATGTTTTGCATATGAAGTGTATATGAATTGTATTGTTATATTTTGATCAAGAGATGATAATATTTAGGATGAATACTTTTATGTATTTTGTTATGATGGATTACTCTTGCTGCAAAAAAGAATAATTAAAAAAAAACAAGTGCACTCCTAAATCAAGTTTACGTCTTCTAGAGGTCCTTACTTCAGTGCTGCTTCCTCTTCAACTCCCTATGTTTATTTGGCGTACTCTTGTGTGTGGTAGGGATTTGGTGTTTTTGGTAGCCATCACTTCAGCGTAACGTGCGAGCAAGCTGTAAACAATGTGTGTCAGGTTGCCCTTAACCTGTTTCTACCCAGAAAACTGGTCCTGTCTTCTAAAAAGGATTTCTTACCTAAGGCGGTGACCACATTTTATATGAACATTCCTTTTCCTAAATTTTACTCAAGCCCTATACACAAAAAGAGGAGGCGAGGTTACACGGTCTGAACCTTTTGGAGCGGTCAGCTATTCCATCGACCTGACATAAGGGATCAGGCCTAACAACTCCCTACTTGTAGAAAATGTAGGCAGCAAGAATAGCAATGCAGTCCAGAAAAGGCATTGTCATGGTGGATCTTTCTCTACAATTAAATCTGTTATGCCCTTGCAAAGAAGAAACCTCCAGGTGGAGTCAGTGCTCTCTCCACCAGAGGGAAGGGTTCAACATAGCACTGACAAGAGGAATGCCTGTGATGTAGTTTTGTCATGCAGCGATCAAGGATTTTCCTTCACACTTTTGCAAAGCACAACTGCATGAATTCGGAAAGCCAATTTACAAATAAAATGCTTCTAGATTTTCTAGTCTGACGGTTCCTTCAGACCCACCACTTAGGAGTTGGAATCTGCAGATAAAAGCAGACATCAGAAAGAAAACATTACATACTTTCAGTAACTTTCTTTCTAGTGGAGACTCCAACTACCTGCAGATTTCTCACCAAGCCGGCCTGACTCTCCATTCTGGAGGATATTACTAGGCCTCTGAAAATTAATAATGTACCAGTTAAGCTCTGTTGCTGTGCATAGTCACATGCAATCTGATGCTGTCTTTGCTTCTGCATCTAAGTGCTTAAAAATAGATAAGAAACTGATGTCAAGGCACCTGGGTGGTGTTATATATCTCCAGTGACATCACAATTGTACTGATAATGCCACAGAGTTGGAGTTAGCGCCACCTACCTGCACAGGAGACTGCTGCAAAGATTCCAAACCCAGTCTGGTGCATCTGGCTATTCAAAAGTTGAGGAATCTCCAAATAAAAGTACCCATCAGAAAGTAGCATTAGCTTTGCAGTTTCGGCAGGTTTCTACAAAAAAAGGCACTGCTTGAATGTTTTTGTAGCTAAGCAGGAGCCATACAACAGTAACCTCTGGCTGCATAAGCCATCATTGGTGAAAAAGACATATAAGAAACTTGTGCATGGGTAAGGGTAGACACACAGTCTGGTTGCTGAGGTGAGATGTCATAGGGCTGAATGCGGATTGCTGACCCAAAGACAATATTGTATCCAGGAAACTATACATGTCTGGGCTTAATTTACGTTTAGTAATCAATACAGCCATAGAAGGAAAATAGCTGACAACATTTAGAAACTTTGAGTAAGTAACAGATTAACAGGTTAGAATGTATGATATAATAAAATTGGGACCTAACATTTGCCTATATCTGTATTTGATTATATATAATAATAATAATAATATTAATAATAATAAAAATAATAATAATAATAATAACAATGAAGCGACATTGTTTGTAGTTAAATACAGTAAACTAAATAGTTATAGGATAGTAAAATATCAATCATCGTGTGTGAATACTGATTTTGGGACTCAAAGGAGGGGCTCAATTTACTATCACAGGCGGACATGAAATAATACAACATGTTTATCTAACTCGTAACAGTCATCGTCTAATATAGTGTGACTTGCTAGAGGACTTAGAAACACCTGCCACTCTCCTTGTCTTCAAAAAAGGTTCATCTCCTCCTGGAGCTAAGAGATCTACTGGGTGTGATCCCAATAATATCGGGTTCAAATCAACACCATATATTGCCAGGATTCTACACTTCTGCAGACTGTCCTTTTTCAATAGAAACTGCTGCCCGTAGCTAAGTATTTATGTATCTCGTGCCTTACTTGGTTGAATTTATAAAATATCCATTTGCTTGTATTGTGTTATAGTTAACCTAATGTACTTAACTGCATTCTTGTTAAAAAAGACTCATCACCCACCCCAATCTAGAAGTAATATTGGAATCCTTTTCCCTGAACTGTTCGTGACTGGCCACATCCATCAGGGCACCTATTTTCCATAATGCAGTTTCACAGATGATCCTATCCTTCACCACAACTTGATTGCTGCTGCTTTCTGGGTCTTGATTACGACTTCTATCCCCAAATCTTTTATGTGGAATCCCATCAGGAACTTCTGAGCTCCAGAGTGTTGCCTGTCTATGGTTGATTTAGTTCCTCTTGTGTCTCTTCCACCACAATCTCTTTCTGCATCGATCTGCCCTATCTTCAATTGATAGGTGCAGTATTGGGTGGCCCCTATAGATTCTTTAGAGATTTTCAGATTTTGGTATTTATAAGATCCCTTAAAGCCTTGTATGAGCAAACAATGCCTTCTCCCTGCCCATCCCTCAATTACTTTATCCATTAGGTCCGCTCCTCACCCCGTCTGGTCCAACATGCTCTAATTTTACTTGCTTGTTTCAAATATCGTATATTCTATTCAGGAACCATATATATTCCCTTGAGGTCAGTTATGTTACAAATGTATCCTGGAAGTATCAACCACTGGGTTAGCTATGATTGCATTCTCCAAAGTTACCAGGATGTCCTCTACCTCATGAACTGCATTCTCCCTCGGAATGCTCCTATGTCTAAGGATGTGTTGTTATTATATTGTACTACACTATTTCTGTAGCACTTTCCTACCCTTTTGAGGTCTCAAAGCCCTTTCTGTTCAGCCAAGTCAATTTGCAGTGCAAGGTCGCAGGAAGATGTTGACAGGGGATTCACCTATGAGTACTATATTTTAGTGTTGCAAATAAGGTCTGGAGAATATGCTTCAGGTAAGTACGAGCATGTATAACAGGAACATCTGTGTGAGGCCCAGTACTGCAAGTGACATAGACAGTATAACTCCAGCCCCACAATACGCTCAACAATGACCTTTCTTAAATCCTTCCTTATGCCTACTCTTCTCCTCAGCCTTTCTCAGAAGCCAGGGTAAGACTGTAATCCACACCCTAAGCACCACTCCAGTAGCAACCCTCTTTCTCACACTTGGAATGGTAGGTCCAGCCCCCTGTATGTATCTTCTTTGCATCTTCTTAAGTTTTACGTTGTTGCAAGTAGCAAACACTTTCCATGAGCTTCTGCTAAACAAGTGTCACTTGATTTGTGCTACCCTTCATGTACCCCCTTACCCTCTTCCAAAGCATGCCCCCATTCTGCAGTATATTCCTTCAACTTCACTATGATGGAAGAGTAGCGTAAAAACCTTTCACTTAATAAAGAACTTTCAGCCTAGCAGGAAACATTACCAACATATGTAGTTGCAGATTCCTTAATATTAATTTCACTTTGTTAGACCTGACAGCCTTTGGGTGGCCACCTAACTTTTTGCCTGCCTCTCTCCACTTTTTGGACACTGTTTTTGCTGGTTTTAGGACTCTGCGCACTTTACCACTGCTAACCAGTGCTAAAGTGCATATGCTCGCTCCCTTAAAGACATGATGACATTGGATCTTACACAATTGACATATTTAATTTACTTATAAGTTCCTAGTAAAATGCACTATATGTGCTCAGGGTCTGTAGATTCATTGCTATTAGTGGACCTGCAGCACTGATTGTGCCACCCACTTCAGTAGCCCCTTAACCGTGTCTCAGGCCTGCCATTGCAAGGCCTGTGTGTGTAGTTTCACTGCCAATTCGACTTGGCATTTAAAAGTACTTGCCAAGTCTAAAACTCCACTTTTTCTACATATAAGTCATCCCTAAGGTAGGCCCTAGGTAACCCATAGGGCAGGGTGCTGTGTAGACAAAAGGCAGGACATGTACCTGTGTAGTTTGCATGTCCTGGCATATAAAACTCCTATATTTGTATTGCACTGCTGTGAGGCCGCCTCCTTTCATAGGATAACACTTGGGCTACCGTCATTACTGTTTCAGTGGTAGCTTCTGATCTGAAAGGAGGAACAAGGTCATATTTAGTATGGCCAGAATGGTAATACAAAATCCTGCTGACTGGTGAAGTTGGATTTAATATTACTATTTTAGAAATGCCACTTTTAGAAAGTGAGCATTTCTCTGCACTTAAATCCTTCTGTGCCTTACAATCCACGTCTGGCTAGGTTTAGTTGACAGCTCCCTTGTGCATTCACTCAGACAAACCCCAAACACAGGATGCTCAGTCACACTTACATACATCTGCATATTGAAAGGGTCTTCCTGGGCTAGGAGGGTGGAGGGCCTGACACTTTCATGTCAAAGGACAGTAGCCTGCCCTCAGACAAAGGATTGCCACACCCCCTATTGGGACCCTGGCAGACAGGGTGGAAGTGAAAGGGGACCTTGCGCACTTCTAAGCCACTCTTTGAAGTCTCCCCCACTTCAAAGGCACATTTGGGTATTTAAACAGGGCCTCTGCCCCTACCAACTCAAACACTTCTGAGGTAGACACTCTACTTCATCAAGACACTTTCTGGAGAAGAAACCCTGTACCAGAACCTGCAACCTGCCAAGAACTGCCTGGCTGCCCAAAGGACCCACGTGACTGTTATCTGTGAAGGACTGCTGCCTTGCTGTTGCCCTGCTGCCTTGCTGCTCTTTGGCTGTGCTGACAAGTGCTCTCTAAGGGCTTGGATAGAGCTTGCCTCCTGTTCCCAGAAGTCTCAGGACCAAAATGACTTCATTCCTGCAAGAACAACTCCCTGTGCTGCGAAAATGGAAGCACAGCCTGCCAGAAATGGCGCACAGCCCGCATCCCGGTGAGATAATCACCACACGCGGAACTGGAATGACGTAGCCAGACTTCACAAGGAGAAGACTGACGCAGCGCCAACGTACTGACTGGAAATTCGACACATGGCCCACTGGATCGACGCAAAGCCGAGCCGGAACGACGCAGCCCAACTTCCTGAGAGGAATCGACGCAGCACCTGCCGTGCGGTAGAAATGTCCACGCAACGCCCACTGGATCGACGCAGCCCCTGTGACTTAGTCGTACCAGTGCTGGATTTCAACGCATCATCCCCGGGGCGTCTGAAAACCCCACAACCGAAAAGGATCCATGTCCGAGCACCGGAAATCGACGCAAAGCCTTCCCTGCGTTAAAAATAAATGACGCATTGCCATGTGCTGGCCAAGAAATCGAAGCACACCTCCCTGTTTTCCACGCATCTCCTCCTCTGCGGTTCCTTGCAGAGATTTTGAACGCAAAGTAGATACTCTGTGCTTGCAAGAGACATTTGTTGCTTTTAAGAGACTAAAGACACTTTATATCATTTTTACAATGATATTTCAACATATACTTATTGCATCTTAATCGTTTTGACCTTCATCTTACCAGATAAATATTATATATTTTTCTAAACACCGTGTGGTGTATTTTTGTGGTGTTCTACTGTGTTAATGCATGATTTATTGCACAAATACTTTACACATTGCCTTCTAAATTAAGCCTGACTGCTCAGTGCCAAGCTACCAGAGGTTGGGCACAGTATAATCTGGATTGTGTGTGACTTACCCTGACTAGAGTGGGGGTCGTTGCTTGGACAGGGGGTAACCTGACTACCAACCAAAGACCCTATTTCTAACAAACTTCTTTAAAGGATCATCACAACGTCCGCACATAAACTGTGTGATCTGGGAAGAGTATTGCCATCAAGTTATTGAATGTTAACTGTAGTATGGTCCTTGCCTATTGCAGAATTCCAAGCAGATTCTGGTAGTTCAAGATGCAGGCTACTTTGATTGCTTTCTATAACGAGGCAATTAGATAACTTATTTGCACCTACTAAAGTATGGAACCAAAACTCTAATGTCCTTCCAGGGTTCTTTGTCACTCTCAGGAACCCTCCCACCTGCATATTATTCATTGGTAATCTTTAATTCATTCTTTCACTCTATGCCACAGAATCCCTATCCACTGTTACATGGCTGGTAACTACTTTTTCAGGTCTCCCAGGATATCTTCTGCTAATGGAATGCACTTGTCTGGCTCCTGGAATTCTCTTGCAGAGGTTTTGGTAAAGTGATGTTGTAATAGAATTACTTACTCGTCTACCTAAACAATTTTTTCAAGTACCATTTTGGACTCCTTAATAGCTTTTAGTAGGTCATAAATTCAACCCACTTTGTCATAGACCTCACCCCATGCCAATTAACCCTCTTCTTCCTTCGATTTCAGTATTTAAGTCTCCATTCTGACCTGCTGAGCAGAGACATACACATCCTCTTGCCCCACTGTTCTTGAGCAATTTCAGAAAATGCAGCTCACCTGAGTCTCCTCAGGGCATCACTCTTGTATATAACATGTCAGTTTTGGCATATATCTTAAGGTAAGCCACTAAGGGCTTCCAGTGATTTTAAAACAGCAGGTACTGTTATATACCACTTTACATCTTTCTGGAGTGGCTTAAATTATGAGTGAGAAGGAGAAAACAGACGTCAGAAGTGGAAAGCCAAAGTTTCCTAGAGTAAGAAAAGGAGTGACAATGAGAGTATATATCAGATTTGATGGGATTTTATTTCAAAATCCACAGGAAAAAACATTGAAGGGGGCACATAGAAAAGAGAAGGCAAATGTTTGTGATGTTTCTGCTCTGAAAACTAAAGGATACAATAAAAGACAGCCCAGAGCAGCACCAGGACATTTCCCTTTGTCAGAGACTACATTTTTAATATGTGATGAGAGTTGTTATTAGTAACATGATGTGGGTAAAATTGATAACCTTACTATGAGAGTTGTCTCTATGGAGTAGAAACCTGCAAGCGTGGAGAATAGCCTGAAGGATATGTAAATAACAATGAAGTACAGGGACACAAAGTGAAAATAGTAAGAAAAAGAATGGAAGCTCAATTTAGAGAAAAAAGTTCACTTGGTATTAGAAAGAAATGCTGATGCTGACAGAACTTCTGTTATGCAACATAAATTAGCATTTTGGCGATTCCAAAAGGTCTGACTATTAATGATTTGTGAGACTTTTAACAATATGGCTCGTGGAGACACCAAAGATCTCAACGACATTGAAAGGTGCTATATATTCAAGCAACTTCCTAGACTAGGGAACCAGGAAAAAGAGGGTAATGCCACATTTTTGTTAAAGGTAACTGAAAATGAAGAACGAGAAAGGATCCTGCAGAGTGGCATGTACAAAGAGACAAAGTTGACAACTGAGCTCCAGGACCTGTGTTAGTACTGTGCCTCAGGCCAGACCCGGTTGCATGGACCCTTCTAGAGCTTGGGTGGTGGAAGCAAGGCAGGTCCCAACATGGCGGTGATCATGGTTTCAGTACTTTGGAGGGAGCTAAAGACTCTGAGCTTGAAAGAAAGAGAGGATGGAGAATCTGCTGTCTTTTGCCCCTGCTTCAAGCCCTACCAATGACTAAAGCCTGTCTGCATAGGGATCCCTAGTGACAGAGAGACTTCAACCTAGGATGCCATACCACAATAGCAAACACTGTGGCTTGTGCCCATGCTACAGGACAACCCAGGCCTATGCAGTCTCAACCTGAAAGGGGGTAGACAAAAGTAGTCCAGCAGTATTATCCACACTCAGAGCCATGGAGATGAGAAGCTAAGGAGGAGCCCCTGATCTGTTTCTACATTCAAGTTGTTAGAGGTGGGGAGTCCTGACAACATGAGGGCACTTGGTCTCTCCACCTCAAGAAATGCTGGTGCCTTGAAGCTGAACCAGCATTAGTAATGCACACACCCTCCTTCTGAACAAGTATACTGATAGAGGCCCGGAGACTCCAGAGTAGGAAGATCAGATGCCTTGGCACTTTGGAATTCAGTGTGATATGTGGTGCCCAGTATCCCTGCACATTGATAGCAGAGATGGCACTCATGCTAGAAACTGCCACAGTGAAATACAAAACCTGATATCACTGAACTGTTAGCAGGCTCACCACAAGCTAAGAGGGGAGATCATAAGAAGCCAAAACAGGTAACTTTGTGTAGCGACAGTCCATAGCTTACCTCGTTGAAGGCTGAAACACTTTATGATTCAACTATTTCAGGGACTGAAGGAGGGACTTTATGGCACTGTGCACGAAACTCAGTGATAAAATATGTCCACTAGTAGGGGGACAGAGTTTTTCAGCTGGAAGAATCTGGGGAAAATAGATCCATGTAGCAAGAGTTTCTCAGACAGGAAGGGATTCATTTAAAGGAGCATTACATTAACCTTCAGGAAACATTTGTGGCACTGGTAAATGGCTGCTAAAGCAACAACATACATGTTAGTCAAGTGAGTTGCAAGGCCATGAAAGACTACCAAATATTCCACACATCAAAAAATAGTCAAGGAACAAAGAGTCACAATTGGACAGGCAAAGAAGGAAGTCGGTCCCCAGGGGAGTAGATATAACAACATCAGTATCTTTTTGAGATGACAGCAAATAAATTATCATTAGGCCCTTGGAGAAAGTTGCTGCATTGTTTGGTGACAGGAGAGGGTTGGGGAGTGATAAGGCAAGTGAGCCGCTGTGCAAAACCGGACCATTTCTGCTCCAGTGACAATGACAGGTAGATCTGAGATTGATGTTTTTTGGGTTACTGGGTGATTGTTCAAGAGGGAAGAGAGAGAAAACTTAAACTGGGGAAATGTTCATAGTTATTTAACAAACAAATGTGTTTTACCTAATTTGGGAAGGGAGTTCAGAGCTCACTATAAGTTGGGCATTTGGGAGTAGATAGAGGATGTCTACCCACACATTCTTTGGCAGGGAGGAGCCTCAATCTCACCCATGCTTGGATGAAGTTACAAGCCACTGCCCTTGAAGTGCCCACAATGCCTAAAGGAAGTAGTTTTCTTGAATGTTTGTGGCCTCTATTCTCAGCTGAAGCTCATGACACAGCAGACTCGGAGGAGAACAGGCAGAAATATTTTTCTCTTACAAGTGACTAACCTGTTGGCCAAAGACACTTCATGGGTTACGTCAAGGTATTCCCCATTCAGTTTCATGCCTCAGGGAAATCTTAAACAGTGGCTATTGGTATTCCCATTGAAGGACATGCTGGCATGCAGTATTAGGATTATTTTTCTGAGAGGCAGGCAGATTGCTATTTCTGAATGGAAGGCTGAAGGGAAGGAAATTTTTGATAACACTAGTATAAGCGAATAATAATGTTCAAAAGAATGTTCTTAATGTCACACTTCACAATTTTTTTATCTCTCGCCTTGGCTCTATGGCCGCATTTCTCTGTGTCATATAAACCATTGCTAGAGTCAACAGGATCTTTGTAGTTAGTGAGCTGGAAGGTTTGCTAATTGGGGTAAGCCACTGAATTTTTGTCTTATCAAAGCATGTAATGGCGCTGCACTAGAAAGGGCAAGATCAGCATCTGAGGCAAATGGAATTGACAAGGCGACTCACAGCTCTTTGCTTTCCAACCAAGTGACTATGATGGCAGAGGTGTTACCAAGGCCTGACCGCCTTCATGGCATCTAGATTGCCAAATAGAGTATAACTTTGATAAAATTCTTCTGTCTACATCTTAATCCCTTGTATCAGGGTCTGGCTGTGGCATATTAGTTACACCACTCCTCCCCACCCCAACCACCTTCAGAAAGATATCGCAGAAGTACAGGCATACTAAGTAGCTCTCCTGAATGGGCTGGATTGCTTCCATAAATATTATATTGTATGTAGTATTTTGTTTTTTCTTTTAATCCCTTCCTGGATTGGTAGGACAGGGACATCAGATAAGGTCCAGTCTAATGGTGCTAAGCATGTAGAGGGCAATAAGAAAATGACAACTTATTTACTAAGTATACCGGGGGCAGCAGCAAGTTGAGAACTGGTTTGAAAAAAGGATTCTTTCATCCAAGGGAAGGTGAGTTGGGTATTCCTGACCTTAGGATCTATTAGAGAGCCTCCCAGCTTAGACATTAGTGGTCTAGGTCAGAGACAGACGACAGAGATCTTTCCCGGATCACACAATTGCAAGACAGCAGCTGTGGGGGCTGCCCTGGATCAAGAAGATAGAAAGGTAAACTTGGACAAAGTAATGACTAATTTTGGACGATACCCACAGAGAGTTTGGACTGCACTAAACCTCAAATATGGCTTGATGGTGTATCCATTTGCCAATATCCATCTTTTTGGCAATTCCGATTTTATCCAGAATTAGATAGAGAAGCCATAGCAACGGTTAACAAAGAGACGTATCAAACTTGGTGACTTATTCCCGAGTGTGATATTATGGGGGTAATTCCGACCCTGGCGGTCCAAGACCGCCAGGGCCGGGGACCACGGAAGTACCGCCAACAGGCTGGCGGTGCTTCCCAGCCCATTCTGACCGCGGCGGTAAAGCCGCGGTCAGAAAAGGGGATCCGGCGGTTTCCCGACGGATTTCCCCTGCATGGGCTGAATCTCCATGGCGGCGCTGCAAGAAGCGCCGCCATGGAGATTCCGACCCCCTTCCCGCCATCCTATTTCTGGCGGTTTTTACCGCCAGGAACAGGATGGCGGGAACGGGTGTTGTGGGGCCCCTGGGGGCCCCTGCACTGCCCATGCCACTGGCATGGGCAGTGCAGGGGCCCCCTGAAAGGGCCCCATAAAGATTTTCACTGTCTGCTTAGCAGACAGTGAAAATCGCGACGGGTGCAACTGCACCCGTCGCACCCCTGCAACTCCGCCGGCTCCATTCGGAGCCGGCTTCCTTGTTGCAGGGCCTTTCCTGCTGGGCCGGCGGACGCTCTTTTGGCGGTCGCCCGCCGGCCCAGCGGGAAAGCCAGAATGGCATCTGCGGTCTTCTGACTGTGGAGCGGCCATTTGGCGGTTCCCGCCAGGCGGGCGGCTCCTGCCACCCGCCAGGGTCAGAATGACCCTCTATATCTTTTTAGCAAAACAAAACAGATTTTGATCTGATGGGCATGAATGGTCTGATATACACAACTGTATATTTGAAGATGGAGCAATTAGGTCTTTAAATCCATTTGAGAAGATGTTTCTTACAATCATCAGATAGTGATAAACACACAACTCTCATGTTTACAAATTTTTGAGAGAATTTGTGGTACCCCAAAATTGTGGTTTCGGGCTATTTCTGGAAAGGACCTGGTAAATTCTGTGAAGATGCCCTGTCTGGTATATTCCATTGTGCTCTGTGGTCTCCACCTGCACACAAGGTTCAGAGCCCTGCTTGAATCTGTTCTTCCATTGGGGCTAAGCATCCCTGTAGCTATGTACAGTGGCAAACCCAACCACTGATGGAGGAGCTGTGAACAATTCGAATCCCTGTTTCACAACTTCTGACATTGTGCTAGAAGGAGAAAGTTGAGTATTTAAAAGAAAATGCAGTCTATTTGTTGCTATTATCCACCAAGTAAGCCACATTGAAACAACTGGCGGTCTGGTCTGTCCCATCTAAGACTGACTGGTAGTATAGACTCTGGAATATTCTCAATATGAAAAAGGTCTCCCACAATATTGCTGGAACCAATCACAGCTTTGTATAAACCTGGGGTATCCCAACATTATTCTTTGACAGCAATGAACAACACCTCGCCTGCCCCGAACACAGAAGGAAGTCCAAATCCTCCCCCTTGCAATGAGGCAGAATGTGAGGCAGTTCTCATTGGAAGAGAGGTCGGCTGTGTTGAACCACTTTCTCCTGGAAATTGTTGTTGATCTTCTGGAGTGAGGATTTTAGGGAAAAGAGAAAAGGGAAACAATGGGGAGGGTGTTATTTTTTTTTCTCTTGTTGAGGTTTCTTTCTATAAAATCAATAAGTAGTTATCAAACTGTAAATGATAGCATGGACTGTTTTATACAGGAGAAACAACAAAGAGAAAAACAGAAGGTAGGAAGTAGCATAAATACGATTTTAGAAGGAATTGCATAAATTCTACTGTGGCACAAAATTAGTTGTTTTTGATTAACTTCATCAAATAGTTTCATGTGGAAAAGGGGTACATCCCTTGCAAAGATGGGACTGTTTGAAAGGAATCCCCATCAGAGACAATGGTTGACTGTTTCTTGATAACAGTGCAACGGTGGCTATGGAATATAGCAAGTGGAAGACAATTTTATATTAATTAAACTCTCTATCATTTGTAGTACCAGCAAATGCCACTGTGGATTATACAATGCTACAGATAGGAAAAAACAAAGTAATTTTTTAGTCTAAAACCTGGTGTAATTAAAGACGATGGCAGTGTCATTGTCTAAATATCTATACTTCACCTGGATGAGATGTTCCGGAAATCTCAAGTCTGCCAATATAAAACATACCTCAGAGAAGTAAGCTAAAGTTCTTGACCTGGTATTTAATAGAATGTGGTTCAAAAAACGTTTTGCATTTTTAATGAGTGATATGAATTATGAAATGTAAATAGGACTAACAATGCCCATTAGAACTAGATATGACACGTGATTAGAATCTAAAAACACAATATATTTGTTAGAGGGGTCGATGAGATGGAGTATACATTAACTGTAGGGCCTGGGATAGGAGAACTATTAGTATTACAATGCTTTATGTTGGCAAATGGGACTAGATATCACCGGAGTTAATGTTGTTCGTCAAAACATGATGCGTTAAAGAACTCATACTGAAGGATAATCTTCCCTCTTTTAGATAACATTATAGAGGCCATGATAGGTGTCCAACTTGCTACTTGTATTTCTGTAAAAAATATATGCCAGACCTACATCTTTAGGTTTTTTTCTTCTCATCAGCTGTTTAGTGTATGTAAACTCCTTGCCACAAGTGCAGCATGTTTTTTTTCCCCAGAAGAATGCAAAGCTAATGAGAAAACCATGCTGTAATATCATTTTGGAGAAAAAACAAAATATTATTGCAGCAGATATTTGTGTTTTGTAATACCTTTGATGAAATGAAAAATAGATACAATGGAATCACTCATTATTTAGAACATTTAGGAGGTCAAGCATGGTGAAAAGCAAAAGAAAATAATATACATTTCGGCAAAAATATGTTCCCATCTAGGTCATCTTTCCAGGTTTCGCATAATGCGAGGTTTCTGCTATGGCACAAAAACAACGTATTTAGCTCAAATTAACCTTATAATTTTGTATATAAATATTCATTAACGAGCTCCACTTTTACCTATTGCTTATACAAAACAAAACATGACACATTTATGATTCACTCATCTGATCTGAATGTAAAATATTCATAGAATGTGGGAGAAATGAGTCAAAGGTATAAATATATAACCCAAAATATTAAAATTAACTAATGGAGCATTTGTTCTGCTCTCAATGATATGCAGTTTTAAATGTCAAATTCATGCACACATAGTATTAAAAACTGTTAGTGTGACTTATGCTAAAGCATTTCACTGACCCGAATAATTAATATTTCAGATTGTCACTATCACTACACATTACAGACTATCACAGAGCAGTCGTATAAAACTACAGTAAGCTTTTGCTTAGTAACAATTGTTCTAACGTGTTCGCTTTATAAGGCACCTTTGCTTGTGCTGAATGCCGGAGTGCAGAAACTCAGAAATGTATAATACCATCAAATGATGGAACTCTAGGTTTAAGAATGCGGGTTCAGTTGTGGCTCAAAACGTAATGATGCTGAGACTTGCATGATAGAAATATGGCTGTCAAACATTTAAAAAATATTCTAATTTCTTCATTAGAAGTTAAATAAAGTACACATAAAATATCCATTACCAATGAAAATGAAGTCTTATATTAATTGATTACGTAGAGGGGTTATCATCTGTGTGGCGATATTGGGAGGGGGGGTTGAAGAGAGGTGTTGAGAACAAATGCTACAGCTACGACTGTCCTTCCGTGACTTCTTTGCTAGTGTCAATATACACATAATAGTATATTGTGAAAGCGTCCAATGAATGGGTAGATGCTCTGCATATGCCCGTTAGTGACTAAGTGCCCATGAATCCAAGTGTACCCCACTTCTCTGCAGTGCAATGAGATCTAGGTGTCTCCTCCAATGGTTTGTTGACCACTGAATAGCAATGTTCAACCGTGTGAACTATGCATCCTAGGATGGTGTCTTTAGTTAATGCTGTGCCCAATGCGGCACAAACAAATGTAAGGTCTTTCTGATATAATTAATGCATATAATTTATTACTGCCCTCTTTACAGCTAAGATGTGTAGCTTTCTTTCTGCCATGCACTACTTCATTTGTAAAAGAATAAGTGCCAGGACCCAATGTTTTACTCAGAAGCCCACGCATGGTGCTACTGAAGGACTGGGTGCTGAATACTAAGGCTGCATTCCCTTTATCCACATTGTGTGTTTTTCATTCACCATCAGACACAGCCTTTCTCCCTATCTCACTCTTGTCTGTTCATGTCACCTGTGCTTTCCCCCCTTGTCACAGTCTTTCAGTCTATCTCTTCCTACCTCTTTCCCCCTTTCATATTTGTGTTTTTCCCTCTCTTACTCTGGATCAAAGTCTATTCAGGAAAAATAGGTGTTGGTGCCCAGAAAAAGAGTGCTGGTGGGGACCATCTGCAACCACCGGGTCTTATTAACCACTGGGCTTCTGAAACAAAGCCAATACTGTTATGTTCTGATTATGTTAAATGGTGACCTTAAATGAGATAAAAACTTTGGGTGCATCCTAATAATAGCCTTATCTTTGTGGATACGTAGGCACTGTTCATGTACTGTGAGCGGTAGGAAATCACTTATTCACATAAGTGATGTGATCACTAGAAGGAATGCTGTCTTTAATGTAAGGTGCGCAAGTGAAGCTTTGGGCATGAGCTTAAACGGTGTCTTCATAAGAACTGATAGCCCTAAATGTAAGTTCCATTGTGGTGCTGGGATTCTATGTTAAGGGAAACGTTTTTTAGCTCCTGCTATAAATCTCGTAATAAATGAAATCCCGAATAATAATTTTGCATAATTGCCTCTAATACATGCTGCAATCGCTTACAGATGTACCTTAATGAGATAACTCACAGTCCACTTCGTATATGAGGAACCTACCTATCTCTGTTTCCTGAGACACGTGAAAGGGAAAATTGTTTTTCTTTCACCATATTAGGTACATTTTGCACTTCAAAGGGTAGTTCTGGCTGGCAGATGGTCTGCAAACCTCCCCAATGAAATCGTATTTTAGTAACTTTAGGTGACTAAACTCAGCTATTTCAGGAGCCAGGCCAACAAGTGTAGTTCTCCCAGATTCAGGTAAAACAACTTCCCACTTTGCACTGAGTCTTTTTGTGTATAGGGATCCTAATGCAAAGACTGTGTACTTTCCTAAGTAGGTAAGTGAACCAATGTTAACATGATCATCTGGGAGCCACTAGGATCAGTCATGATGGATGCCTTTAACTTTTCCAAGACTATGGGGATCTCGGTTCTGGAGGATAAGTATAAGCTAACATCCTGTACCAGCTTATAAATATTGCATTTCACAGAGACTGGGGATGGAACTGTCTGAATGTGAAGAACAGGAATTGTGTGTTTCCTGCTGTTGCAAACTGGACTACCGTGGTGTTCCCTGCTGCTAGAAAACTATGTTACCACATCTTGTTGTAAGTCCCATTAGTGGGAAGCGATTGCTTGCCTGCTAAGCTCGTTTGAGTGACTGCTTTCTACTCTTTAGACGTGGTTTGCGGTATGTTTATTGAAAATGTCCCTTTGAAAATGAACTGTTTCTAGTTTTGAGAGCTGGGCAGTGAGGTGCCAGCCTACCCTGAACATTCAGGTAGAACATCACAGTGGGGTAATCTGTTAGAATCGGTACTCTCTTCTCTCAAGTTGGCTTTGGAATGCTTTTAGTATTCAAAAATAGTTTGCAACTCAAAGCAAGGGATATGTTTGGACAACTCCAGGGCAGACTACATTGCGCTAATTTTCATTTGTCCCATGTGTGCTCCAGAGCCAACATGTGGTGCGCCCATTGTTATTACGGCCTAGGCAGAGGTGCAGTGAATGTCCTCCACTTCACCATATTCGCTCTGTTCCACCACTTCACCTTCTTGCTGGCCTTGTCTGTAGCAACCATTACATCCTCTCAATTTCCCAAAGCTTGCAACCACTGTCTGCTTCACCATACCTGAATAGGTGTCATGTGCAGTCCTGGGTTTGAAATCAAGTGAATACAAGAAACCATCATATCCAACAGTTTCATTACTGTCCTCACTGGCAGAAACGTCTGATAAAGGTGAACTTGTTCCTGCAATGCTTGCATCTTCTTTGCTTTCCAAAGCATATCTGCCCCAGGAATGTCGTTTTCATCTCTGTGGCAGTGAAAGATTTTTCCATACTTTTAGTGAACCTTAGTGTAACGGAGTCTGGGGCCAGGACCTTGTTAAATGGGGATAACGTGGAAGGAGGTCAACACAGGACAGAGGCAGGTAGATTTCAAGTAGTTTTGATTTCTCTCTTTGCAACACATATCACACCCTAAATGAAAAGATAATAGGTGTTACTCCACACCACGGTTCTTTCAGTCCTTTTTTTTCTCTTTAGGTTTTCATGCCTCCCGGTTCTTCTGGGGCCTCCTCCATGGGATGGGCACCTCGGAAAATGAAGAATAAACACAAGCCTTTCTTTAATCCTATTGTGGTTGCTTCAGGGGAGCGATATTGATGGGACTAAAGATTTAACAAGTTGTGCACTGGTATCACACGGGTGGCCGTCACAGTATTTGTGTTCCAAGTCTCTCTTTTGATTAACATAAACACCATAGGCATTCCTACTGCTGCAAACAAGTCCAAGTGCCAGTAGCAGTGAGAGTGTCCAAGCCCCCGCATGCACCAATGGCGTTCGCCTCTAACCCGTCCTACTCACGATTCCCCCCAGCCTCCTGCAGTGCTGCACATGAGAGCCCGTACCTGCGATAGCCATGTTCCTCCAGGAAATTGGTGGGATGTCTCGTTATGTGGCTGGTTCCCCGACACTGCAGATTAGGCGGCCTCAGTCCTACGGTCCTCAACTCCTCCTGCTGAATTTTTCCACTTGGCTCCTGCTGGATCTCTCCGCTCCCACTGCGCTTACGTCTTCCTGCTCCACTCTACGCACCTCCATTAGCAGCTCAGCCTCCCTATGAACTGTTCCCACTTCATTGGAGGGCCGTGCCCAGGTAAACAGCTGGGGCGGCACACCATCTCTCTGTCGTACCCCTGGGGCACCCACTGTTGTTTTCTCCTGTCTTCGTTGTGTCAGCGCCCGCATTCCTCCACTCTTCAGGTACTGACCTGTCACACCTAGTTAGTGAAGTAAACTCACCATCTTGTGGGTCTATGCCTTGCATTGTTTCAAAGTGCTTGCCTTTGCCAGCCATACAAGTAAGGATGCACGTGATCATACAGTATCCTGAGGAGGGTTGCAGCAATTGTTTGAGTATTAGTTATCACTCTAGGCATTGACTTTATACTGAAAGCAAAACTCTGAACTGGCTAGGCAAGTCCATCATCAAAAACCTGAGGTATTTTCTGCATGAAAGGTGTATCAGGATGTGGAAGTAGGTGCCCTTCAAATCGATGGTTACCAAGTAGCCCTTCACTTCCAGCAAGTGTATTACCTACTTATGTGTTGTCATTGGAAACAAATGGGTTCAACACACGTGTTAACAAACCGCAGGTCCAGTATTGGCAACAGGCTTAAGACTTGTTTTTAGACTAAGAAATAGACTGAGAAAACTCCAGGGTTTCCCTCCTAGAGAGGCGGTATCTCTATGATCTACGTCTGTAATAGTTCTTGGAAGTCTGTTTGGAGTATTTGTTCCTGACTTCTTCTGCATCTTTGCGGTTTTGGTGTTACAGTAGGTGTTGCTTTCAAGAATACTATACAATACTCATATCTTAGTAGGCTTATCATCCATTTGTCTGTGATTATAGACTACCAGGTGCTTCAAAAGTACTTTAAAGTACCCCCTAGAGGTACAGTGCGTGGCATGAGAGTCCAGCCAATTGACAATTTGAGGACAGAGAGGCTGTTCCTCTGGAGGTACTACAGCTAACTTTGCCAATGCCTGAAAACAAAACATTTGGCATAGTGTTATTGTTGCCACTGTCTCAAATAAACAAACTGAGTCACTGTAGGCTGTCTTTGATGTTAAAGAGTATAATGTGTTCTACGTTGGCCTCTTCTAACTGTGATCCCTTACCTTTTTCAGAGTAGGTTCAAACATTTGCTGAGACGCGATGGCCTTAGCAATTTGTTCACTTTTTCATGGACTCCAGTGTTGGGAAAAAATGATTGCCTGTAAGGGACATGTGAACAACATTGGCATTTTTCTCAGGTTTTTAAACCCAAAATGTATTACAAAACACATCTCCTCTGCAATGTGCTTGTGGCCAGTTGCCTAGCAACTGTGTCAGCTGTGTTTAGTGCAGATTTGAGGCATGAATTAGTGATGTTTTGCTCTCTTCTATGACTGCCTTGGCCCTTCCTGGTACTCTTCAGGAATGTGCAACATACGGCCCTCCATGTCTTTCCAATTTAGGGACATATCTGTTAAGGAGGGCACTGGAGTTTGTGATACACCAATGGCTAACTGCTGTTCTCTCCATCTTCCAAGCTAATACCACCAGTCTCTTGCTATTCTTATCTATAGAGAGAGCCATGGAAGGCGGCAATTTAGGCATTTTTCTAGCAGTGGATACTATTAGATAATCAGGTTCTACAAGAGATTGGATATATTTTGGGTTCTGTGTGGAAGCCCTATACTTTTCCCTATTCTCGGTGTTGCAACTTTCGATGATGTTGGTTTGTTGAAGGCTTCTCTTCCCTGCTGTAGGATACTTGGTAGCACTGGCAAAAATGTTTTCTCTTAAAACAGGTGTTGGATCCTTTCTGCAGAGGCACCCCAACACTTTTTGCCTTTCCCCTCCACTTTTTTCTGAATTTGTTTTTGTTGCCTAAGGACTCTGGGCACTTTACCACTGCTAACCAGTGCTAAAGTGCATGTGATCTCTGCTTAAAATAAGGAAATGTTGGCTTATCCACAGTAGGTATATTTAATTTACTTATAAGTCCCAAGTAAAGTGCACTACATGTGCCCAGGGCCTGTAAAATAAATGGTACTAGTGGGCCTGAAGCAATGATTGTGCCACCCACTTCAGAAGCCCCTTTAAACATGTCTCAGTCCTGCCTTTGCAGGGCCTGTGTATGCAGTTTTAAACTGCCATGTCAACCTGGCAAGTTAACCCACTTGCCATACCTAAACATTCAGTTTGAATATTTATAGGTCACCCCTAGGGTAGGCCCTAGACAGCCCCAAGGGTAGGGTGCAGTGTATTTAAAAAAAATAGACATGTATTTTTTAATTTTACATATTTAGGTAGTGAAAAATTCTCAAGTTTGTTTTTCATTACTGCAAAGCCTAACTCTCCTATAGGGTAACAATGGGATTGCCTTATTACATTTTATAATTTTAAAATGTTATTTCTATTCGGGGAGTGATGGGATGTCTCTGGAATCACAATTTAAAATCCCAACTTATGGTGAAGTAGGATTTTAAATTGTAATTCTGAAAATGCCACTTTTAGAACGTTTGCATTTTTTTTTACTTTAACCATAAAGTGCCTTCTGCTTGTCTCTGAATATACATCCGGGTGGGGGATAGCTGGACTCTTTTGCATTGCCTCGAGACAGCCACACAAAAAGGGAGCTTAAGTGTGACGGAGTGGCCATCTGCATGTTGATGGGCCATCCTGGGCAGGATGGGAGTTAGGAGCTTGCACTTACATCTAAATGGGCCGTGTCCTGATTTCCTAAAAAGGACTGCATAACTCCCAGTAGTGAGTCTGGAGCCAGAACAAGAAGGGCAGGGACACAGTGCACTTTAAAGGCTTCTCTTTGAAGTCTCCCCACTTCAAAGCCACCACTGGGTAGAAAAGGTTGACTTCAGACTCCACCAAATCAAAACCTTTCTATACCCGAGGACATTCGGCCAGGAAGAAGGACAGCTGGGATGCTGAAGAGACTATCACTATTCTGGACTCTGCTGGACATTGCCTAACTCCTGTTCTGCTGTTCCTGCCCTACTGCCTGCTTCTAATATTGCCTGAGAGTGAGAAGGACTAGACCTCCACCGCCCCAGACCTAAAGTGCTTCAAGGGCTTGAGGCTTACCTCCTGTTCTGAAGTCTAGGAGACATCAAAGACTTAACTTCATCCTGCAACAGCCAGCACCTGAACTTTGCTTGATGCAAGTCTTGCCCTGCCAAGTGGTGCCAATCCAGCCCTGGGCCTTGGACGTGGGTATAAAGTGGTGCAACTCCAAAATGTACACATTGCAGTTGATCCGCCGGTCGGAACTGACGCATCTTGCCTCTTAAGTTAAGCCTGCCTGCACTGTGCCAAGCTTCCACAGGGTTAGCAGAGGTTAATTTATGGTGTGTATCTGACTTACCCTGACTAGAATTGTGGTCCTACTTGGACCGGGTGCAGATCTCTTCTAATCAAAAAAATCAAATTTCTAACAACAGAACTTCGAATTTCTGGAAGGAATCAGATGTCCTCCTTTTCCACCACCATTTCAAAACCACAGGTGTCAACAACTACTTTAATTACCTTGTGGCATGTTACGATATGCCTTAGAATGAAGGTCCTAAAAGGTAAATGGATAACTCTTCTGGGCAGAAGTCTGCCCAAATGTCTTCTCAAAGAGCTTCCTCCTCCGTATGTGCTTCAAAGTTGATTTCTACATCCTTAACTTCAGGGAGTGAGTAAAGGAACTCTTTCTCTCAATCTCTGTACCTCCTTCTAAGTTGGTGGCTAACCGCAAACTTGCACAAGATTTGCCCAGCCAAGCAACAAGGAAAAATTCTCCATTTAGCAATGATCCTCCCGAAAGATTAGTTACCTTTTCTTCCTCCCTCGCATAGGAGTATGTCTGTGGTAAAGATGTATATGCATATGGAAAGGATATCCTCTTTTTGGCTCATCTGAAGTGGGAAGGCCATCTGCATCAGTCTCTAAGTGAGTCTAAAGTAGCTATCAGAGAGGCCTGACATACAAAAACACCTACCCGAATGGAGTGTCAAGTGAAATGACACAGACGATGTCGAGTAGCAGGATCAGAAGAAACGCACGGCTGTTCTTCACTTGAGAAGGTCACCTGCAGAACATAGTGAGTTCATAAATCCTCTATTGGACTACTGAAAGTCAGTATCAAAATAAGGTTTAAGCAAACTTAACTGTTTAGGGCAAAATTAAATCACATTGAAAATATTAGCAGCTTAAAGTTCATGCTGAAAAACATTGTATTTGGAGTGCAAGAAAAAAGTCCACTGATAGTTCGGCAGCCACAATACATGTTTAACTTCAATTTGCTGAGTTGCTAAATCCAGACTGAGAGGGATGACTTTGGTTCTTTTCGACGTAGGTTCTTCGTGAAGGAATTCAAAACTCTATTTTTCCTCTATTCACTTTGCCCAGATTCATGTGCTGAAAACTGTGGGCTTATTACAGCGAGCACAAAAAGTGGCCACTATGGGATTCTTGTGTGTTGCAAGACTTTTGAGCGTTCTGTGATTGGTCATGTGTAGAGCAGGAAGCCAGCAGCCCATGAGATCACTCGGCAGTAAACCTCATGTTTTCAAACAAGCATTTGCAATGCACTGGGTCTCGCATTTGTTCAAATTAGAGTTATTAGCGTTGTAAACTCCTAACCGGACTTTTCTTGCCGCATAAGTTGAAAATGAAAAGTAAAAAAGTTTCACATAAGCGAGTCGATTCACAGTGCCACGACCGCCATGATCATCGGCGCGAAGGAGAGACATATAAAGAAAAAGAAGTTTGCTTGCAATCAAACTTATCAGCAAAAGTGCAATTAGCCATGTAACAGGGGCGATGTCCAAGGTGGTAGGTAACAAAACCTCCCCAAGGAGGGGCAAAAGTAAACCATTTACCAATCTCATCAAAGTATTTTTGAAGGGCAAGCCCACAAACGAGTGGTGGTGATGGCCGTGAGGTAGGTGTTGTTAAAAGCCCAAATACATGCCACCAAGTCAGAAAAGCAGTGCTGCTGTGCTCGACCTAAAAAAAGACAGACATGTAGCATAGTGCTAATTTCTGCCTTTAAATAGCTCCAAAGAACAATAACTAAGAGCGAAGTGAGCATTGGGCCCACAACGACATACTTCTTTTTCTGGATGTCTTAAAGTGTACCTTGCCTCATGTAGAACACACGTTTTCACTGATACCGTTTAGAAGGACTCAATCACATAGATTTTACCAACTTTCCCGCAGGACTTGCTCTTGCTTGGCACCTGTCAAGATTCCCTGAAGTTCTTGAGTGACATGTATTGTCTGATATCTGGGAATTAGCTAGACTTGTCCGGAATTCTATATAGTCCTCCTAAGATGTACTAGGAAAAGCTCCTGTTGGCAAAAGGATTAAAACTCCCAAGGGAAATACGTTTTGTTCACCCAAACTAGAGTTATTTAAAAAAAATATATTTTTATTGTTTTTGCATGGCACATAACATTGCCTACAGTACAACCGGATAGGTATACTTTCTTCCCAGTATGGACCTCTCTGGAGGCCAGGCTGTACCTCTTCTCATCCTTGCCATCCCTTGTCTTAGTGTCCTTCTGGACAATTAGTCTCCTGGTAGTGCTCAAGTCCTGCATCCAGACTATGGTATGTGCTTCACCTCCCCCACACTTTGTTGAATTTTTTGGGAAATTCCCTACCCTTGAAGACCACCTTTTCCGCCTCCATGCATATATTCATTCCTTCCCTCCAGTTCTCCACTGTAGGAACCTGGTGTTTGCCCCACATTTGTGTAATGTCTCTTTTGGCCACGATAAAGCCCAGCATGCAAAAGCCCAATATGACTTTTGGGCCCTCAACATCACTTGGACTGCTGAGGGTCACTAAGTGGGGTGTTTGGTGAATTTCTAGTGCCATCACCGGCTCCAATTCCGTTATTAATCCCTTCAAATAGACTTTTATGTTGAGTGTGAAGGAACATGCCATCTGTGGTGGCACAACGTAGGCAGTTGGGTGTGATGGCTTGACCCATTTTGAAAAGCTAGCCTGTATTAAAATACTCTATGTGAAACTTTTTACTGCATTAGCCTTAGTCGTGCTTTGATGGCTACTTGCTTTGATTGCATCAGGGCTTCCGACCAATCCACATCTTCCATGGCCCCTGCTTCCCTCTCACTCCTAGTCCGCAGACTCTGGAGGGTGTCATGTGTATTGTTAATAATGGCTCTCTATAGTTGTGAGATTAGCTTGTGCATGACCGCTCCCTACAATACCCAGCTTTCCAGAGTATTGTACTCCAGCAAATCCTCCCATTTTATGTTTTCCGCTCGTAGAATGTGTGCCTACTGTATGAGTGGGTGCTAGATGGAATTCCTGCTGTAAAGCTGCGAATGTCTTTCTCTCCTCCCCATCCAGAATGCCTCCTAATACTTCTATTCCTGCCTGATCCCAGTATGTAAACTCGTTAGCTTGCTGACTTCCTCCAGAACCCATCCCGTCCATGACGGCGTGGCTCAGGTTGTCTTACCATGGGCGTTTGAGCAGGGTTTCTACAATTTGAAATTGAAAGTACTAGAGCGTCTCAAAGGGGAGTTTGCATTTTTAATAAAACCGTAGAGTAAGTTTTAAGCAGTTGTAATACTTTTAATGGGACTTTTAAAGTACTTCTCACAATAAGGTTGTACATTGTCAAAGGCAGAACATTGAAGCAGAAAATATACATTTTTGAAGGAAGAAATCATAACTTACCACAGAATTACTATAATTTTAAGGGGGCGTGCCAAAGCTTTGCTGACTCAGCAAACAGGCCTGTGTTTGAATGGGCATTTGAGCTGTGTGGGACATTGCTTAAGTACCCATGTATCATCACCAATGCAAGCTTTTCTTGCAGGGCAAGTATCGTGGCGGCAGCAGCAATACACATTTCTCAGATATACACAGAGCAGGTGCCTTTTAGGAAGGAACAGTGCACTGGTGGTGCAACAACTAAACGTCAATGTTTTCGGATGCAGTGCTGACTCTTCTGTCCGTGTTCATACGCGACCCAGTCCAGCCTGTCAGTCGGCGTAAGCGCTGCCCTTGTATCCCTTCTGCCAAGTATCAACAGGGGGCGCTCTCGGATGAACAGAAAGTGGTACAATGTGGCAGCTGTGGGTAACATGGTAGAGATGTAAATTGGCAAATATAAGTAACTATATATGTAACAAAGCTGTAAGGGCCATATGTGTGTAGCAAGGGTACTACCAGCTTTGATTTAGGCTAGGATAGTAGGCTGTAACAGAGTAATAACTGGTGCCATGTGGACCTTCGTCTCCCTGGAAGCGTTCAGACAAGTACAGCTGTATGCAAATGGGAATGGCAACCTTCGGAATGTAACACATTCGAAATGCACTTCTGTCCTATGGATACTGCTTCAGATTCTTTCCCGAACGCCCTCCTGACTGCAGATGCTGGTTGACATCGTGAGCATAAGGCATTTGGGTCCTGCAGATGCCGGGGCTGATTGTGATTTATGCCGTTAAATAGAGCGGGAGGGCGGCGGCGGCATGGTGGGGGAAGCAGGGGCGGAAGAGCAGCACAGAAGGGACGAACAGACAGAAGAATACAGAGAGGGGCAGAGACAGATTGAGAGTGCGTTAGACAGAGGGCTAGACATGGATTTTGATAGAAATAGATGAATAGAAAGATATAGATTTGCTAGTTGGATAACAGGTGGAGGTACATGACTAGAGATCCAGATAGACAAAACAACTACACAGATGGAGAAATAGATGGGAAAGATAGATTGGATAAGCTGATAGTTGGAAAGTTAGACATATTATTTGGGGTCTCCGATTCTCTCTATGTCTCTTTCACTGATTTTCCACGTGTCTTAGTTCTCGCATCTTTCTGCCTCTTTTCTCCATCTCTCTCTGCCCTTTTCTCTCCCCGACTCTCTTCCTATGCGTCCCCTCATATCTAGGTCCCCTGTTCCTCCCTATGTTTGGTTCACTTCCTTTCTTTCTCGCTCCATCTCTCTGTATCCCTCGTTTTCTGTCTCGCAGTTTTTTCTCTCTCATCTCATCTCCCTCTATCTCTGTCACTCTCTGTTTTCTACAATCTGACTTTCTCTCTTTCCTTCCTTCTGATCCCCTCCCTGTCTCTCTTTTTCCATTTCTCTCTAGGTCGGTCATTGCTTCTCTTAATCCGTCTCTTTATCCCTCTCTCTTTATGATTGCCTCCCTCTCAGACCTGTCAACTCACACGGTGCAACCTTGGGTCACACGATTTTGGGTCCCTCCACACGGTTATCCGGTGATGAGACCAAATCACACAATCGTAGGAAAAGCAAGCATGTGCAATGCAATCGGTCTCACATTTGCTCCAGTTAGAGCTATTAGCGTTTTAAATTCCTAACTGGACTTTTCTTGTCACATAAAATGAAAATTAAAACAGTTGACATAAGCCAGCTAATTCAAAGCGCCATGAGCGTGAGCCCGGAGAGACACAAAAGGAAAAAGAAGTTCGCTTGCAGTCAGACGTATCGGCAAACGTGCAATTATCCTTGTAACAGGGTCGATGGCCAAGGTGGTAACAAAACTACCCCAAGGAGGGACAAACGTAAAGCATTTACCAATGATAAGAAGGGATTTTTGAAAGGCAAGCCCATGAACAAGTGATAGTGATGGTTGTGCGGTGGGTGTGGTTAAAAGCCCACAGATAGATTACAACACCTCAGAGTGTTTGCCCACTTGACCTAACTAGCTGGAAACCACTGCACAGAGTGGCTTTCCTGCTGTTTTCAGAGGCTGTAAGCAGCTGATGTCCATTAAGGGGTGTGAAAACACCCCAGGACATCAGCGAGGACCTCAGTGCCCTTTGTATTTTTTGGGAGGGGAGGCAGTGGGTGGGGGTTGGTGGAGGGCAGAGAGCCTCTTGGTAGCTATAGGCATGCAGCCCCACCCCTCTTCACACAGTGACATTTAGTTATAATTTGTCAGGTATGGTCTCTGTGTGTCCTGATCTCTCCTTGTCTTTCTCTATCTCTTTCTGTCCCTCTTACCTTGTCTTTCCCTTTTTCCGTCTACCTTTATTTGTAACCTACTGTATTTCTTTGTTTCTCATTTTTTTCTGTCTGTCTTTCACTAGCTGTCTTTCTCTTCCTGGCTCCATGCCTTTTCTCTTGCTCCTTGCCTTTCGATGCTCCCCAGTTTCCGGTCTCTCCCTCACACTGACTCTCTTTCTCTGTGTTACTCTTTTCCAGAGGTAGCATTCATGTTCAACCAGATTCTAGTTATATCCCCCACTTCCCCATCACTTCTCTTTCTGGCACATCAACAGTAGTTAATTAATTAGATACAGATGTATCACTTAGTAATGCATCTCTTGGGTATGCAGGGCCACCCTTAAAGGCTCCTTGTATTGACTGAGCCAGACTCCAATGTTATCAGACTGATGTTTACAAGTCAAGACTAACATCCGTACTGTCTTTTTTCCCTTTCTTTTTCCGCCGATCTGTTGGGACATGTCCCACATTTAAACCCTTCTATCAAAAAATCCAACTTTTGCCCTCCCTCCTTTTTATGGTGTTGTCACCCCAATATTGTTCAGAATTGCTACATTATACCATGACTAGAACACATATACACACCAGGAAACCCGAATACACATGCACACGCTCACATGCATAGTCTCACCTGCACTGAGTTTTTACATTTAGTTTGTCTAACCTTTAACTAGTGTATTCCACCAATCCATCGCCTTCATCCTACAGCTAGATCCTGTTGACCTTTCCAACTTTCAGGCACTATGTTTGACAATGCAAGGCTTAGTGACTCTGCTGTCTCTTACACTGGATATGTTACTGGGCCCTTTCATTGGGAGCAGGTAGGAATATCGAGTTTGGTGTCTAATGAATTGTATTTTAAAAGCCTTGTTAATGGTAAGGGTGGATTTTAAGTCACAATTCTGAAATGCCACTTTTAATAAGTTGGCCTTTTCTTGTCCCATCAATTTGGCACCTGCAACCTGTTTCCTGGTTCACACGACTAGGTGAAGCTGGCAGTTGCTCTTTGTGTATTGCTCCTCGGTAGTAAGACAAAAAAGCATAGGTTTTCGAGCTTGTGCCATTTCAGACTTGATGAGGGGAGGAGCTGTTGCCTATCACACTTGCATATCACAAAGGCTCTGCCTTAGAACACTCACAAAGGGTTTTGATTCTACTGTTATGTGACCCCAGACATGCTGGAGCTAGGGCACGGAGGCAGGAAATTTCAAACACCTCTGGTGGTGGAAACCTCGAGAACCTTCTACTGCAAAGTGGGTGTGAGATATAAATACTGGATCCTCAGACCCAACTCTTCAGTACACCTCTAGACCCGTGGAAGACTCAGAAGGACTGCCGTGCTGCCCTCTAAGAAGGACTGCTACTCTGTTTCCCTGCCACTTGAGGAAAAGGACTGGACTTGCATGTTGATTCCAGGTCCACCAGAGTTACTCCAGGGGGTAGTTGGCTGGCCTTCTAATCAGAGCCTCTGGGACAGAAAAGGCTCCAACCATCTTGATCCCTGCACTTGTACACGGTCTGATGTGAGTCTTGCTCCCAAGTTGTGCCACCCTAGTCCCGGTGGCTTGGAAGTGGCCCTGAAAGTGCTCTGCTAGCCCACTTATCGTCCGGTGGGCAGAAGTGCATCTCCTCACAGTTTTGCTTCACAACCGTCACTATGCAACAAACCCCCAACACAGAAAATTGCATCAAAGCCTGCAGTCTCATCAGAACTGTTGCTGCACAACGCTTCCCCAATGCAGGTCTTTGTATCATAAGCCTCTAGGCATCAGCATCACAGCAATGACGCAGGACTCAGAATCGCAGCCATGCAGCTTATTCATAACCCGCTGGTGCGTGAGGCATCTTCAACGCAGTACTTTGTTTTGCATTACAAGCCCCTTATCAGTGGCATCCTCGACAATGATGCAGGATCTTGCATTGCAGCACCTTAGAACCGCCACTGCCAGAAACATCTTTGATATGGTACCTCACAACGCTCCACAACTAGTACTTAAAGTATTTTTGCTCAGTGGATCTAACTTAGGGGGTCATTATGACCCTGGCGGAAGGCGGAGAAGCGGCGGTAAGACTGCCAACAGGCTGGCAGTCTTTTTTTTTGTATTGTAACCGCCATGGTCATCCGCCGGTTCTCCGTTCCGCCCGCCGGGCTGGAGACTTTGGTCTCCAGCCCAGCGGCCATCACTATACCGCCAGCAGTATTGGGACCCGGCTGACCACCATGGATTTCATGGGGTTTGTAACCGCCATGAAATCCATGGCGGTTAGCACTATCAGTGCCAGGGAATTTCTTCCCTGGCACTGATAGGGGTCTCCCCCACCCCAACTCCCACCCCTACCACCCCACCACCCCTGCCACCCCCCAAAGGTGGCAGGACCCCCCTCCCCACCCCGACCCGACCCCCAACATAACATCACTCATACACACACGACACGCACGCAGGCACCACCAACACACATACACGCACACACACCGACATACATGCAAACATCAACACACACAGTCAGACACGCACATCCACATTCAAACATACACGCACACATCCATACCTACAGACATACATGCACCCATTCCCAAACACACAACACCCCTGCAAGCATACACGCACTCACACACCCCCTCTACATACACACACGCACACCCCCATTCACGCACACAACACCCCCCACCCCCCTCCCCTCACGGACGATCGACTTACCTGGTCCGACGATCCTCCGGGAGGGGACGGGAGCAATGGGGGCTGCTCCGCCGACACCACACCACCAACAGGACCCCGCCACGCCGAATCACAGGACGTGATTCGCTGGGCGGGGTTCTGTTGGCGTGGCGGTGGAGGTTTAGCAACCTCCACTTCCCCACCGCCCGCCAGTATGGCTGTTGGCGGCTCTCCGTCCGTAAAAGGACAGAGAGCTGCCAACGGTCATAATAGGCCGAGAGGCAAACCGCCAACACTGGCGGTCTTCCGCACGGCGGTCTTGGAAAAAGAAAGCCGAGGTCAAAATGATGCCCCTAGTCTCTTAACCAGCCTGGCGCCATTGTTGTCAGCCTGAATTTGTGACTTTGTCCCCCTCTGGGGCAATCTGTTAACCACAATTGGTGCTTTGTGCTTTCAGTTCCTGTCGGAAGCTGGCCTGGTGTGTGGTGGGTACCTAAGGTACTTACACCTTATACTAGATCCAGGTATCCCTTATTAGTGTAGTGTAGGCAGTGTCTAGAAGCCAGGCTCTCTAGAGGTAGCTGTGGATGAGCAGCCAAGGCTTATCCAAGAGACATGCAAAGCTCATGTAATACCACTGTAGTCACTCAGCACTCAGACACATGAAAAGACTCAGTGTTACAAAAATAAAGGTACTTTACTTTAGTGACAAAATACCAAAAAGTACTAGAGAGGCAACCCTCCAATCGGGGTAAGTAACACACTAAATATATAAACTAGTTACCAGAAATAGGCATAGAAAATGATATGAAACAGTGCAAATGCAGTTCGGCAATAGTGACCCTAGGGGGAGTCCAAATCATATACTAAAAAAATTGAATGCGAACACAAGACCCCCACCTAGGTAAGTGGAATGTGTAGAGGGGAGGTGGGGGTATTAAAAAAACACCAAATGTAAGTACCACAGTGAGCCCTAGTGACCGGGAGAATAGGAGTAAGTTAGTCAAGTTTACGCAAACCACCCAAAAGGAAGGAAAAGAAGAAAATGCAACACCCAAACAAGACTGCAAGTAAACCAGCGGTGAATTTCTGAAGAAGAAGACCTGTGGAAGAAGGGGTCCAAGTCCAGAAGAGTCCAGGAAGAGTAGGAGCTACTACCCACCCAGCTGCGAATGCAGGAGTTGGTCGACGGTGATATGAAGGAGGTCACCACTGCAGCCCTGGAATCGGTAAAGAGTTCCTGAGGGATGCAGAGGATGTTCCATGCTGGAAGAAGAATTGCAGTTGGGTGCTGGTGCAGGAAATCCACCAACAGGCCTTGGCAAAGGCAATGGTAATGGTAATGGTTTGGCAAAAAGTGGAACTACCGGGGACCATCAAGGTCCAGGAGGACTCAACCCAGGAGGAGGAGTCAAAGAGGACCCTCAGCGACACAGAAAGCCCAAAGGAGCAAAGGCAGTACCCACAGGGATCCCACAGGATAGGGACACAGGAGTCGCAGAAGAGCCCACGCAGCACGACTGAAGAAGGGTCCCACGCTGCAGGAAAACCACGGAGAGGGCTGTGCAACGCAGGAAGGAGTGCTGTGGGCTGGAGCGACACAAAGCCTGAAGATCCCTCGGAGAAGATGCAAGCAAGCCTTGGCAGCTGCTAGAGACGCAGTGCACGGGGGTACTGTCCTGCGTGGGAAGGCTAAGGCTTACCTCTACTAAAGTTATACAGCTGGCAGAGAGGACCAAGAGGACTACTCTTGACCACCAACTGTGATGCAGGATCCACGCAGCTTAGGATGAGAGGAGATCCACACAGCCAGTCGTCGTTGCAGTAGGTGCCTGCAGATGCAGGGGAGTGACTCCTTCACTCTAAGGGAGATTCCTTCTTCCTTCTCTTACAGACTGAAGAATTACTACCCTCAGAGGATACAGTCGGGGAAATGTTTCAGAAGCTGGAAGGAGCTGTGGAAATAATGTTGCAGGAAGAGTCTTCTTCATGGATGCCGACAGTCGGTTCCTGGAGAGTCCAGTCGCGATTCCAGTGGCTAGAAATCGAAGTAAGGTGGCAGAGGAGTCCTTCTGGAATCTTGCAAGCCGAATCTGAGGACCCACCCAAGTGAGAGACCCTAAATAGCCCTGAAAGGGGGATTGGTCACCTATCCAGGTAACCACCTATCAGGAGGGGGCTCTGACATCATCTGCCAGGCCTGGCCACTCAGATGCACCATGAGGTCCCTGCCAACCTTGGATTCAAGATGGCAGAACTCAGGGACCCTCTGGAGGAGCTCTGGGCACCACCTCTGAGGTGGTGATGGATAGGTGAGTGTTCACTCCCCTTTCCATTGTTCAGTTTCACACCAGAGCAGGAACTCGGGGTCCATGAACCAGTGTAGACTGGTGTTTGCACAGAGTGCACCAAAAGTGCCCCTCAAAGCATACCAGTGGCTTGGAGGGGCTAACTCTCCCAAGCCATGTAACACATATTTCCGAAGGGAGAGGGTGTTACACCCCTCTCCCAAAGGAAATCCTTTTTTCTGCCTTCCTGGGCTAGAGCTGTTTGAGCAGCACAAGGGCAGAAATCTTTCTGAGGGGTGGCAGCAGCTTGGGCTGCCTGGAAAACCCTGGAAGACTGGTAGAAGCAATGTTGGGGGTCCTCTAAGGAGCCCCCATAGTGCATGGAATCATACTTCCAATACTGGCAACAGTATTGGGGTATTATTCCGACATGTTTGATACCAAACATGCCTAGGTTCGGAGTTACCATTATGTAGCTGGACATAGGTAGTGACCTATGTCCAGTACATGCAGAAAATGGCATCCCCGCACTCACGAAGTCCATGAAAATGGCACTGGAGTACACAGGTACACGCACCCTGCCCTCTGGGCTAGGAGGACCTGCCATAAGGGTGAGACCAGTAACCTGGTGCAGTGACTTGTAGTGAAAAGGGTGCATGCACCCTTTCACACAGACTGTAATGGCAGGCCTGCAGAACACTTTGAATGGCCTCCCCAACGGTGGCATAATACATTCTGCAGCCTATGGGAATCCTCTGGTACGACAATGCACTGGGTACCATACACTAGGGACTTACATGGGGGCACGAGTATGCCAAATGTGGGGTGAAAATGGTACAAGTTACCAAGTTAGACGTGAGAGAGCATAATTGCTGGGGTCCTGGTTAGAAGGACCCCAGTAAACACAGTTAAACACACTGACAAACAGGCAAAACGTTGGGGTAACCTTGCTAAAAAGAGGCTACTTTCCTACAGTCACTAATTTAAACTTCATATTTTAAATTGTAAATCTCCGGTTATTGATTGGATTTTTATAGTTTTGTTGTCAAATAATTTAATAAAGTTTGCTCCATTTTGTCTACATTTATGTGGGATTTTTATTTTGTGGTGTTTTTACTGTTTGAATTGCTGCACATACACTTTATACATTGCCTCTAATTTAAGACTGAATGTTTTGTGCCAAGCTACCAAAGGGTTAGGCACAGGTCATTTTGGGGTATCCTTGCGACGGCATCCGGATAGACATTGTGGCTGCTTTTGCACACAGTTTCACCACCCTCAATTAGTTATTCAATTTCCAACACTTGTGTTCAGTGGTAAGGATTTGAACTTGTGTTTTTCCCATATGATACAGTGATTTTGTATAACACAAAAATCCCAGCTAGATAATTTGATTCCAAATGTATTTATTTTTAATTCTCCTTAATTGGCTCTTTTGCTATTTCCAAATTTAATCCCATTGCTACTTGATTGTCTGCGACCATACCCCCCAGTAGAGGAAATTAATCTGTCCAACTGGAAAGTTACACTATGGTTGAGCTCAAACATTTTTGTAAGGAAAGGGGACTGCAAATCGAGAAGGGCACCAATAGGTTGGAGCTTCAGGAAGCTCTGAGGGTCCACCAGTTGCTGACAACAACAGAGTATGTAATGTAACGTGGAAAACTTGTAACCTGTAATGGTATCCCAGCACTGAGTAGACACAGGTTCTGCAAGTAGGATCAGTTGAAGACCCAGGTTTTCAGTTTCCTGCAGAGGGATGGGAATGAGGAGGATGAAATGGATGAGCACGGCATGGATACCAGCCCTGAGATGCAGCTCTCAGAGGAGGGGGGTGACATCTCCTGAGATGGAACTCCCTGTAAGGGGGGAGGAGTGGAACGTGGCATAGCCTGTTCCCAGAAGGGCTGGAGGGCTGGAAGGCAGAGATGAAGTTTCAGTTTCAGTTCCATATGGCAAACTCAAGGTGGAGAGACTATTTTTTCATAAAAGGAGTTTCAAGGAGCTTGACCTTAAAGCCAAAGTCCAACAACCATGGTGGCAGCCTCCCCACAGTGTCTGAAGGGGACAAGCAAGTTTTCATACCCAAAGATCTGGTGCCCAACTAGACAAGTGGTTTTCTGCCTATGAAGTGGCCCTTTGGATGCACAGGGTTGCAGAAGAGATTTGGGAAGCATCACTCTAGAAACATGACTCCAGTTAGGAGAGATACCTTGCTTACACTAGAGGTGGGGACCAGGTGAAGTACATCCCAATGAAACCCATCCTTGTCGCCAAGTATGGACTCACCCCAGAAAAGTACCACATTACGTTCAGGGATTGCCAAAAGATGCTGAACCAGTCTTGAGTAGATGTTCTTGATTATGCCAGCAAGGCACTGAATGGTTGGATATGGGGCAGGAAAGTTGACAATTTTGTTACTAAGAGAACACATGTTCAATATCTATTTCACAGAGTTGGGCCAGCACCTAAATGATAGTAAGATCACAGACCCCAGTGAGCTTGCTAAAGAGGCAGACATCTGGGTCAGCACAAGAGTGTCAATAACGCTATCTAGAGGGATCACCGGAAGGGTGGTCAGGTGTCCCAAACAAAGAAAGAGTGGGGAGAAAAAATTAAAAATAAAGAGTTATCTAAAGGCTCCCAAAATAACAATAGAAACCAGTTCCAGTCTGAGGCTAAAAGAAAGGGAATATTTGACAAACAGACAGGGAAGTTCGTCCCCCAATGTATTAAGTGATCCAAGTAAGAACACTCCAAGTGAGACACCAAATCTCCCACAAAAGCACAGCCCCTCACCAGTGGGCAGACACCTGGGTTAGTGAGTGTAGTGCTTGGGGAGGAAGTGGCCCCAGCTACCTTAGAGAAGTGAGCAGAGGTTACCTTTGTATCCAAAGGGGTTGAAAAGGTGTTAGCAAACTCCCATATGCCTTCCAATACTTCTACATATAGGCAGTGGGGCACTATCAATGGGAAAAGGGTGGAGGCTCTAAGAGACAAAGGAGCTAGCATGACTACTGTACAGTGTCATCTGGTGCCTGCAGAGCAGGACCTCCCTAACACATTCCACATGGTCTTAGTAACAGAAAACAGTGAGAGCCCCTGTCCAGTAATTCTGGTGCCCTTTCAGTGGGCGGGTCTCAAGTTCTCTAAAAGTAGCTGTGAGCCCTTCCATGCCTGTAGATTGCCTGTTAGCCAATGACCTACAGCACACTGTCTTGAAGGAAGTAGAGCTCAGGTCTGACCCGGAGATGTTACACTTGCCTCAATGGGTATGTATAACCACAAGGTCAATGGCTGCCCAAGAAGGGGAACATGAAAGGCCAGAGCTTGGAAGAATGGCACTGGGAGCTGCCAAGAAAAGGCAGGGCAAGGGGGGGTGGGAAACTGGTCCCATGTAGTTTCCACAGTCCAGGGTGACAGGGCATCTGAGGAAGAGCCCCTGAGCCTAACAAGGTGAACATTGCTGCCCTGGGAGACCTGGTTGAAGTGGCTGGATGGCAAGTTGAGGCTGGGCCTACCAGGGTAGAGTTTTACAAGGCGCAGAAACTGTGCCCAACTCTTGAGGCCTTGAGTTGGAAAGCTGAGTCCCAGGCAGCAGGTGATACCTCTCGACATCACCTTATCTATAGGAAGAATTACCTTCTTTACAGATAGCCTTATGTTCCGGGATTGGGGCAGCACGAGTGCTGGTGGTTTCTCAGTATTACAGGGCATTCCTACTTGGGATGGCACCTGATCCCTGTCAGGACATCTGTGGCAGTACAACAACTTTGCCAGTCTTGTCCACACTTCTATTGGCCTTGGTTGAAGACAGTCTAAGATACATTCTAACGTTATCCCCCACCTGCCAGTCCAGGGGAAAGCAGGGAAAAATCTGATGGCTCCCCTGGACTCCTTGCCTTTCGTTGGCACTCCCTTTGAGATGGTGGGCATCTACATTGTTTGACCCTTAGACACCAAGCCAGCCTTAGGCAACAGGTCTTGGTGACCATGCCACACCGTACCCAGAGACCTCTGAGGACGGTGACTGTAACTGCAGTGGCTAAGACCCTGATGGGGATTTTTCCCCATGTGGGGTTTTCCAAAGAAATAGTGTCTGATAGAGACACTAACTTCATGTCAACGTACATGAAGTCCATGTGGCATGAGTGTGGGGTAACCTATACGCTTGAAAGGCTTCAACAAGACCCTCAAAGGCATGATTATGGGCCTGTCTGTGCCCATGAGGCGGAAGTAGGACGTTCTTTTGCCATGCCTGCTGTTCACCTACAGAGAGGTGCCTCAGAAGGGGGTTAGGTTTAACCCATTTGAGTTCTTCTATGGATACCCTGTTAGGGGACCTCTCAGCCTTGTAAGAGAGGGGTGGGAGCAAGCTCCCAGGAAACCCCCCTATGCTGGCTCTCCCTAACCTGATGCAACGTTTCTGGAAAAAGGCAAAAAATAAAACAGAGGCCAGTCAAGAGGTAATTAAACTCTGGTAGATCAGAACGCCACTCTGATGGTGTTTTAACCTGTCCAAATAGTGTGGGTCAGGGAGCACAGAGCTCTCCAACATCATTGGACAGGCCCATCTGAGGTGAAGGAGAGGAAGGGGATGCCACCTTCCTGGTAGATCTCAATAAACTTAAAAACTCCATGAGGCTGTGCCATATAAACTGCTTCAAACCACACTTTGAGAGGTCCGAAGTCACCACGCTCTTGGTGACAGATTATGGAGTGGAAGAGGAAACAGAACCTCTTCCTGACATCCAGTCTTTCAAAGAGTTAATGGGTCATTTTTCTTCTCTGTTCTCTCTCGCCCTTGGGCTCACAGATTGATGTACCCACGACACAGATACTGAAGACAGAATGCCTGTCAAAAACAACATTTACAGGCTTTTGGATAAGGTGAGGGCCAGCATTAAGGAGGAAGTCTATAAGGTGATGGAACTGACCCACCAACACTCCCTGATTCAGATCAGTGGTGCCACCCCAGAACTTCGGTTCTGTGTGGACCACAGGGGACTCAGTTCATTCACCCCATCCCCCCAAGCTAATGAGCTCTTTGACAGGCTGGGCGCTGCCAAATTCCTCAGTACTTTTGGTCTCACATCGCGGTACTGGCACTAGTAAAGTAGTCCTATATGTACCCAGGGCTTGTAAATTAAATGCTACTAGTCGGCCACCAGCACAGATTGCCCCACCCACCTAAGTAGCCCCTTGAATATGCCTCCTGCCATTGCAGCCTGTGTCAGTTTTTTTTTTAATTGTCTTTATTTGGTTTTGAGGCTAACAATCAAACAACAAGAGCCAGCTGACATAGTTCACATCATCGACACATGTCTACGGAGCCCCTTAGCAGTACAAGGGGTCATCGCAGGTAGTAATACAGTAAAAGGCAGTAGCTAAACATGACAATACTATGAGTATGTGGAATATGAGTGGCCATGAAGTGGTATGCATGTGGTATGCATGTGGAGAGAGAAGGTAAGTCTAGTCCAAGGGAACATGCTCAAGGGTGCGGAGGTAGCCTCAAAAGGGCTGCCAAATGTCTATAGGTCGAGACGTGGAGGGTTGGAGGAGAGCATAATCGTCACTAACTCACTCACAGTATGTCATGCTTTTGAGCCACTCTGAGGAAGTGGGAACTCTGCAACCTTCCGAATGTAACACAATCTCTCGGTTTGCTAACAAAAGGGCCATGGAGGTGAGACAACGTGGCGAGCGCGGGACAACCTTAGTGTAGCCCTGGAGGGCAACAAGAGGGTTGGGAACCAATTCGATATCCAGCATGGCAGAGGAGTGCATGAAAACAGAAGGCCAGTATCCAGAAATCTCTGGACATGTCCAGGTCAAAGGAACAAAGTTTGCACCTGGAGAGTGACACTTAGGGCAGTGGTCAATCCTATTGAGATCGAATTTAGCAATAGCTGATGGAGCGAAGTAACAATGGTGGAGGAATTTAAAATGCAATAGTTTCTGCCTATAGTTAAATGAGATATGCTGAGTTTGGGTGCAGCAGTAAGTCCAAATCAAGTTGGTAGGGAGAATGCCCGGTTGCTCTTCCCATACCTCCCAAACTTGAGCTGTCATGTCAGGTTTCATGGCGAGGCATAAATATTACAGTCTGAGATCAAAAAGTCACCCTCTGCATCTGTTACCACATGCGTCACCGGTGGGAAGTCTTCAGGAGCTAATGGGTATAAAGGGAGAAGGAATTGGAGATTATTGTAAAGTGTTCGAAAGACAAAGAGATCCATACATAAGACTTTCCACTGGTGCTGAGCAACAGTAGGTTGCACAACATGGCCATAAAGAAATAGGTCCCCCATAGTGTGTAAATTATGACGATGAAGTGTGCGCTGTACCAGCACTTCCCAAGCGAGAAGGAGCCATGGGTTGTTATGCAGGTGGAGGGCAGCAATGAAGAGTTGTCCACCGCCCAATGTCTGTCGCAGTCTGTGTCATGTCCAGCAGGTCGTGGACACGTTTTTGACATTGTGGCCCTTTGGTAAGAGCTGTGAATGGAGAAGCCCATTCAGCAGATTCCGCTCTGGCTTATAGGAAGGGACGTGAGCATCTGAGTGATACCACCAATGTGATTGTTGATACTGGGCAGTGAGATAGTAAAGATAAAAGTTGGGAATGCCGAAGCTGCCACGGTCAAAATGTAGGGTTAGAGTATCCCAACGGTCAAGGGGGCGATCACTCGCTCAAATCAAGTGGAGGAGATGACTACGTAGTGTACGACAAAAGGCCAATGACAATGGTATAGTGATATTCAAACAGGAAAAGAAAATAGGGGAGAACCACCATTTCAATAATGGCCATCCACCCCGCCATAGACAGTGGGAATTTAACCCATCAAGTCACCTGGGCGTCAAGGTCTGCCATCAGTGGGCCATAGTTAAGTTGTAAGATTTGATTCTTGTTGAGTCGAAATGTCTAGATTGTTGGTGACATCCACAGCCCATGTGAAAGAATAATGCAGGTATGGGTTGGGCAGCGTCCCTTAATGGGAAGAGCTCAGATTTAGACAAATTGATCTATAGTCCCAAGAGCATACCATAACAGGTAATCTCCTGCATAAGGGGGGCAATGTTGTCCACAGGATGATGAATGAACAGAAGGATGTTGTCTGAGTAAAGTGAAAGCAATAGCTGGCCACTAAAAAGTTGGAGATCTTTAGCCGCGTGGATTTTTAGCAGCGTCTTCAGGTAACGGACTAGCGGGTCCATTGCAATAATGAAAAGAAGGGGGGAAAGTGGACACCCCTACCTAGTGCCTCACATAATAGGGAACGTATGAGTAAGCGAGCTGTTTACCCGGATGCTGGCCACCAGGTAGGTATATAACAGCCTGATCAAAGAAGTAAAAGAGGAGGATACCAAGCCTACCCAGGACAGCACCAAGAATGGCCACTCCAGGGAGTTGAAGGCCTTTACAGCATCTAGCAAGGCTACGGCAGCTGAGATGGATGGAGCTATCTGTGTAGGACTGCAAGACTGCAAAGATAGTGCGTAGATTGAGAAGTTGATTGATGAGGGACAAAGCCAAACTGGACGGGTGAAATGATCAGTTCCATTAGGAGAGAAAATCTGGTGGCACGTATTTTGGCCAATTCTGATTATCGAGGTTTAAAAGAGAAAGGGGGCGACAAGTAGTGCAGCGGATTGAAACTTTGCCAGGCTTTAACAATAGAGTGAGGACAGCCTCATGGAGCATGGGGGGAAGCGTGCCAGGACCATGGATTCACTGTGTGGAGTCAAGAGCTGAGGAGACAACTGAGTCCTAGAAGTCTTATAGAAGGCCCCGGTCAGACAATCTAGTCTGGTGTTTTGGAACCATCCAGTGTCTCTATGGCCTGGACCACCACATCAAGCATAGGCAGTTCACTAAAGAACTGTTGCTGCCCATCCGTTAGCCAGACCAGTGCTACCTCGACCAGAGAAGAAGAAATAGCAGATGGGTCATCAGGTGTGCAAGATGCATAGTCATTTGTAATACCGCTGGAACATGGCCAGAACACAGGCCCCGCCAACAATGCGCTCCCTGTCTTCAACTCAGTGACATAGTCACAAAATTGATTTGGTCACAGCAGTCATGGGAGGGTTCGACACGGACACTCTCCCTCCCCATATCGGAGTGCTCTAGCATTGTTCCCCAAACATGCAAGCTCCCTGTCTGCGAGGTCACGAAATTCCATTAACAATACGGAGTGTTGGAACAGCCGGGAATCTCCATCAGCAATAGAGGCACTGTAGTTTTGTTGAATTATTGCCTCTATATGTTGCAGTTGAGTACGAATGTCACAAAGGATGCCCGTTTGATTGGTAATGCATACCCTGCATATAAAGGCTTTAAAAGCCTTCCACAGGTTGGCCTGTGTGGCAACCATGCGGGTATTTAATGTAAAGTATTCCATTATCGATTTGAGGACCTCACCCAGGAACACAAGATCACTTAGGGCTCAACTATGGAGCCTCTAGGTGTGCACCAGGCCTTGCTCAAAAGGGATTTGGAACTTAAGAAGGATAGGGCTGTGGTCGGATAATGTATGAGGGAAAACAATGACCTCTGAAACCCACAAGTAGGCATTGATTGAGAGGAACAAGTAGTCCACCTCGACCACGTGGCACGAGGGGCTGAGTAAAACAAGAATTCCGGGGTAGAGGGTGTCGGGCATGCTAATTATCACGCAACATGTAGGTGGAGGACGTTCCAGGCATGAGGTTTATCACTAGGTTGTGAGCTAGTACAGTCAATGTGCAAGCACTGTGGCATGTCAAGGTCACCCTCAAGTATCACATGATCAATGTCAAGCAGTCTCAAGTGGTCCTCCACGTCCCGGAAAAAAGCAGGATCATCCACGTTAGGGGCATAGAAGTTAAGTAGCAAAACACGCTTGTCCGCAAGTATGCCCTGTACGGGAACTCTGGATCAGAGTGATTGACCTGGAGGGTAATGGGGATATTTTTGTGTATGAGAATGTAGGTGCCCTGGGGATATGAACTATAGCAAGAGAAGTAATGGTGTGTTTCCCAGGCTTTGGTGAATGGAGGAATCGGTCCTGAGGGACAAATGCGTTTCTTGGAGATAGGCTATTCCCACACCATGCCTATTTAGGGAGGACAAGACCTGTCTCCCTTTTCGTGGGTTGGTCTCTGTCTTTACAATTTAAAAGAGCAATAAGATAGTAAGGTGGGGCGCCCTCAGGGGCCCAAGGAGTCATGGCCACGCTCCACAGCAAAGATGGAGGAAAAGTTGGAGTGATCAAAGAGGACTAGGAAGAGTTTCTCCATGAAGGTGTCGGGCTGGCCCATGTTGATGGTCTCCGTGATGCCCATGATGTGAATATTGTTTGTCTGGGACCAGGCTTCCAAATCCTCACATTTGATTGAAGCTTGCTTCATAGTGCATGTCATTTTGTCTATATATTTCTGCACGGTGGTCAGGCCATCCTCCAGGCTGGAGATCCTCTCCTCCCACCCCCTGGTGGTCAAGGAGTTCTCCCATTTTGTTGATGTGGCCAGCAAGAGTCTCAAAATGCAGATCCATTGCTCTGCCTTACTGGCGGACATGTCATCGGATGAGGCCATTACAGTGTTGCGGTCAGTAGCTTTATCAGTGTCATTATGGGTCTGTCGAACGTTAATCTGCACTGTTTGGGATCTGATCTGCCCATGGTGGTGGTCTAACCAGTAGCAGCGAGAACAGCGGTAGTGGGCCCCCACTACACAGAATTGGATGGTACGTGTGGTAGGCCACTTGTCGGGCCTGGGAGGCAGTCCAGCCACAGTGCCTACAGCGGTGAACAGGGTTCCAAAGTTCTGGGGGCACCCTTTTTAATGATTGTGGAACAGCCATTCAATGTAGTGGATGAGCCGAGAAGGCACAAGCTGTAGGTCTGAGTTGATGGCAAACTGGAGGTGCAAGGGTGGGTGCACGCAGCACTACACAAATGAGAAGGAGAGTAGGGCAACCTCCAAGGCTCTTATGTGTTGTGCTCCAGTACTTTCTATTGTTTCATGGTCAGGGGGCCACACCGGTCAGTCGCCTTCATAACAGTGGGTTAGGGGTGATCTTCCAGGCAGCGGTGGACCAATACATCTATCTATAGAGATGGGGGGCACCCCAAAGACAGCCTGATGGGTGCAACGTTCAGCGCAGGCCAGCGGCTCAGGACCTCCACCTTCCATGCTGCCAGGCCCAGCCACCAACCGCCTGAGCACCAAGATTAGGTCACAAGGGCAGCGGCTTGAGGAGCTGCAGCGATGTGCAGGAGATCCCGGCTATGGAGGGCGATCACAGTGCAGGAATCCAGTAGCACTCACTAGGATGATCGCCGGATCCCAAAGGATGCGAGCAGGGTACAGGAGCCGGTAGGTCGAAGCACACCCCTGCACTGCCACCCACAGGGCGCACAGGAGCCGACCGGTCCAGGAGATGGAGTCGGCGAAGAGCAGCCCCCGCTCTGATTATGCAGGGAGGACGGGGGGATAGTGCGTGGAACCGGAGAGATCAGGCATTCTCGGCCTCAGGCTCGTCCCCAGCCCCTGTTGCTGAGAGGTTGGGCTGCCAGGTCACCCAACACCCATGGAGCAGTTAGTGGATGGCAATCCCTCTAATAGTTGGCCCCCCTGCACTCGCTCTGCTTCAAGAGCGCTAGAAGGTCATCACAGCATCCAGGAGACAATGATGGCGGTGATTCGGTCAATATTATGGCCGCTGCTGCTGGAGCCTCACAAGAATGAGACCATCTTGGTGACGGTCATGGCCATGCCCCATCTGTTTGTGCAGTTTAACTTGCCATTTTGACCTGGCAAAATAAACCTTTTGTCAGGCTTAAATCTTCCTTTTTAATACTTATGAGTCACCACTAAGTTAGGCCCTAAACAGCTCAGAGTGCAGGGCACAGTGTATTTTAAAAGTTGGACATTTACTTTTGACCTTTACATGTCCTGATAGTGAAAAACTTTAAAGTTTATTTTTCACTACTTCAAAGCCTACCTCTATCACAGGAAAACATTGAGTTAACTCATTACACTTAATAAGTGACACATTTCAATTTTGAGCAGGTTGGAATATCAAGTTTGGTGTCCACAGAATTGGAATTTACAACTCTCTTGAACAGTAAAGTCGGACTTTTAGTCACAGTCGCTTTTAGAAAGTTGCCATTTTCTTGTCTCAACCATTTGGTGCCTGCAATCTGTTTCCTGGGTCACATGATTAGGTGTAGCTGGCAGTTGGTCTTTGTGTATTTCTCCCACACTCTTAGACATAGAAGCATAGGTCTTGGCAGGATGAGCTAACTCTGAAATGGTGAAGAGGAGGAACTGTAACTTCCCACACTTGCACATCACAAAGGCTCTGCCTGAGTACTTATGTACACTCTCAAAGGGTTTTGGCACTCGTCTTTTGTGATCCCAGACAATTTGGGACCATGGAGGCAGGACATTTTTAAACACCTCCAGTGGAGGAAACCTCCAGAACCTTCTCCAAGTTCAAAGAGTGCTCCAGGTATAAATAATGGACCCTCAGACCCAACCCTTTAGTACACCTCTGGACCTGTGAAAGGCTCAGAAGGAGTGCTGTGCTGCTCTGTAAGAAGGACTGCTACTCTGTTGCCCTGCTGTCTTGCGGCCTGAGAGAAAAGAACTGAACCTGCTTATTGATCCCAGGCCCACCAAAGGGACTTCAAGGGCTAAGTGGGTGGCCTCCTGATCAGAGCCTCAGGGACAGAAATGGCTCCAACCACCTTGAACCCCACACCTGGACTCAGTCAGCTGTGAATCTTGCCCCACAAGTGCTGCCACATTAGGGCCTGGACCTTTGGCAGTTGGCCTGAAGGTGCTCTGCCCGCCCAAGCTGTGGTCTGGTGGACAGAACCAATGCAACGCAATACATTTCCTCACAGCTCTGCTTTGGAACTGCGCAACGCACCACCGGCACAGGACATCACTCCCATTGCCGCCGTCCCCTCGGAATCTCCAGTGCACAATGTATCCTAGATGCAGGCCTTAGCATCTCAAACCTCTCATCAATGGCATCCTCAACGATGACGCAAAACCTCACATCACAGCCTCCCAGCTCCTCAGAACCAACTCTGCACGACTCATCCAACCAAGATTTAGGGTACTTTTGTTCAATGGGCCTAACTTGGTCAATGTAATCGGCCCTTGCTCCATCATGGTCAGCCTGAACTTGTGACTTTGTCATGGTGCAGCACAACCAAATAACCAAAGATGGCGTTTTGAGCTTTTAGGCACTTTTTTCACTATTTAAAATTGCATATCACCGGTTCTACTGACTGGATTTTCATTGCTTTAATTTATTACATTTTCCTCTATTATATTTAAATTGATGTGGGATTTTTCTTGTGTTGTCCTTTCACTTTATTACTGTTTGAAGGGCTGCATAAGTACTTCACGCACTACCTCTAAGTTAAGCCTGACTGCTTTGTGCCAGCCAACCAGACGCTTAAGCACAGGTTAATTTGGAGTTTGCTTGTGACTAAACCCTGACTGAAATTGTGGCTTCTGCTTGAGAAGGGTTTCACCCACCTCCACCAGCAACCCACTTTCCACAAACACTTATAAAATGGACTACTTCTTTGTAACCAAATAAAATGTTCCTCTTTAACCAAGTACCTTTGCACATCTAGTACATGACATATACAACTGAAGTTAAGAACATTTATAGTTTCTGCAATGATCTCCCCATAACATTTAGAAACGTGTTTCCAAAAGTTCACCATCAGATTTAAATTGAACAGCTTCAGATTCGCTATCCATTGTGACATGATTTATATCAAGGGAAATCATAGGAGTGCACATTATTGTTCGAGTGCATAATAGGATGAAAAAATGCATAATTCAGCACGCTAACTTGATTATTGCTTGATTAATTAAAACCATTGCAACCATTATGAGACCAATCTTCAAAGCACCAAATAATAGAAAATTACATATCCTGTTAAGAGACAAACTGAAACAGGCAGTCCATTATAATCTAAAAAAATAATTCAAAGAGAACCTATTAAGCCCATAATTATCCACCTACCTAATACTGAAGTTTATGAATGTTACCTGATTTTAATGAGTAATTTAGAAAAGCATGAAAACATATCAACATACTCTCTACAGACACACAGCTAACTGGATGTAAACAAATAAAAAAGCATCAGAGTTTTTTCGTAATTTTCTGTCTACTTTGATAACATATAAGCCCATTACTAGAAACGTCTGTTAGAATATCCAGAAATGAAGAATGGCAAATTTTCAGTGACTTGAAGAGACAGAGGCTACTGATTCGACCTTGCTGGTACTGAAGGATTCATACATTTTCTTTTGATAGACGTCAGGCTGAGAGTCAGTTGCATTAGTTACTTGTTGCTAGAAAAGGGTTAATTAGTAGGTGCAGGGAGGTACCTACAGCTTGCAATAAAGCAACAATCACACATAAGGTCCAGTCAAGGTCTCAATAAATTAACTCTTGCTCAACCCTAGGTAGATTGGCTCACGAGCAGTCAAGCTTGACTTAGGAGATAGATGTGTGAAGCATTTAATATGAGCAAAACAGTAAATAAGTAAGACACAACACAGGATACAAATCCAACAACAAGTTATAAAAATTAGTTTTATCTTTAAAATGACACAAAAACGACAAAAATCCAATGTAGGGAACTGGAGATATCAATTTTTAACATTAAATGTAAAAATGTGTTTTCTAGAACCAAAAAGTGAAAAGCGCCAACCGCAGCCATCTGGTTGCACCTTACTTTATCAAAGTCAAAGTATGAGGCCAACCGCAATGGAGCCCAAGTCGGATACACTCAGCGGTAGGCCTTGATCAAAATTTTACCTTCTACTTAGTCACTTTTTGGGTTCTTTCTCTCTAAACGTCGAGCAAGGCTTCTTGTGGCTCGACAATGGTGGCTTGCTTCAGCGCGAGGCCTTGGTAAAATCATGGAGGTCTTACCTCTAGTCATTGAAAGCGAGCAGCTCGGGACCTTCAGCAGGGCAAATCTGAAATTCAGGCCGGGTCGTGGTTTGATGTCACTGCTTGACTCTCTAGGATGGGTCAGTCAACTTTTGGAGCTCTTTTCCAAGAATCCTCCAAATTATTCTAAACTTCAGCAGCTTCTTCCAGAAGGTCCTTTTGAGGTCTTGAAGTGTCCACAACACGAGTCAAGTTTCCCGAAGCCCTGAGTTGCGCTGTGGAGAGCTGGGACTACAATTTTCCACAAGTGATTAAAAGTCCACAGGACGCTAGTCAGCTGGGCTCTTCTTGCAGGAGTTGATGCAGGTGACCCTTGATAGATCCTTTATACCTGTTGCTTACAGGGAGTTCATTCCTGAATCTTTTAAAGCAAGGCAAAGTCTTCTTTTTGTGAAGTCCAGAATATGCAACAGGTGCAGTCCTTATGAGTGCAATCCTTCTTGGTGCAGACAAGGGTTCAGCATGCCAGTCCTCCTCCTTTTGGCTGTTTGCCGGCAGGGATCTGAGTTGCTGGGCAGCTCTCTCACATTTATCCAGGTTTCTGGGCTAGCAAGCAGGGACACCTCTGATCAATGAGGTACAGGTGGCCACCCTCTTTGATGACCACTTCCTAAAAATGTGTAGCACATGTTTGTCCCAGAAAGCACTGTTTCTTAAAAATCCAAAATTGAGAAAATCTCTCCTGGAGGTTCAGATCTGCCTAAGCCCATCCACAGGTGTGGCTAACATTCCCCTACACTTCCCTTCCAGCCCCTCTCCTAATATAATTAGAGAGGCTCCCACCTGGGTGGGGGTGCAAGAAGTGGGGGAGGCCTGGATTCTGTCCCAGCTAACATTCCCTCTTTAGAGACCAGTTTGGCTACCCAGCCCCCTTCCTGCTCGGGCATCTGCTGCTGCAGATCTCCTCCCATGAGATGTCTCCTTTGTCTCAACCCAGGCCACTTCACACCTCATCAGAGTAGCCTGGTCAGCCTGTCAAAGGCTGCCCAATCAGAAGAGGCTGCTACAGTGCTGATATTGGGTGACTTTAGGAAGGAGTTCTAAAACTCTTTCCTGTAATAGTTCAAATAAATCCAACCTTGGCAAGTTGTTGTATTTATTGCAAGTATTAATTTGACACCTTGAATGGTATTTGTAGCACAATCCTAGCGACAGATAGACTTTATTAATATTAAATCAAGTCTTCCTATGTTATGCTATGGAGCTAATGTACTGGCTAATGTACTGCAATGGGGAAAATGAAATTGGCATTTTTTCCCTTAACAGGGCTCATAAAACAACCACAATAATGTATCAGCTTATTATTACATTGAACCCTACCCTTTGGGCACGTAGGGTAGACTTATAAGTAAAAAATAAGATATTTATGATTGTGTAAGTACTTTTAATGCCAAAGTCGAATTTGGACATAGTTTTATTTTAAAAGCAGTCTGCAGGCAGGACTAACTTTTAAAATGACAACAGGCACCACAGCAGTGCACACGTAAGTGCTTTAAATCTACTGGGCCTCTAAACCTGCATACAGATAGGTTGTCAGTACCAATTATAATTACACTTAATTACCATATACCTTTTAAATGCGGGCCCTGGGTCAGGTTAGCAGGGCCCAGGACACAATCACCATCAAAAAAAAAAAGTATCATTCACAAATGGTGGCAGAAGGTGAGGGAGCATCTGCAAAAAGCCCTGTTTTGTCAAACTTGTAGTACTCCTCAACTTAATTGCACAGCTAAAAGAAGGACGTAGAGTGGCCATCATTGATTCTTTTTAATAGAGCAGGTCACACTCTGCTTAAAGTCAAATAGCTTCTTCAGTCAATAATGAGACTGAAACACAGAAGGAAAACTGTTTCAAACATTTCAATACAAACACGATGCACTAGCTTCTTGCAATGCTGCGATATGTTGAAACTGACCCCAAAAGGTAAAAATTAATAACTAGCAAGAATAGGGTAAAAAAACAATGGCATGATGCTCCATAGGGATTGTCTTTTTTACTAGTAGGAAATAAATAATGGACTAAAACTCTAGTTGGGCTATAGTCTGAACAAATGCCTTCCTTTCCTTAATATTCACTTCATGTTCCACTTTGGTTGTGACCCTTCAATCAGGTAGGCATATGTGTGCTTTTTCAAAACGAATCTTCTGGATCACTGCTCTATCTAAAGTTCTCAAGTGAAAAACAAGGCTTTAAATAAAATGTAATCACCTGTTTCCAGAACTCCCTGAATTGCTCTTGTAGTTCTTATCAAAATCCAGTTTTGCAGTACTCTCCTTTATAAAGAGAGTGGAGTACTTTTGACAATTATGTACACTATAAAAGTGTGCTTGACAAAAAGGAGAACTCCAACAGATACATCAGCCAACAATTTTAACCAATGGGTCTTTGGGTTAGCAATAATATATCTATATGTATTTATCAAACCGGTAACATATGGCCGTGGTTAAGTACGTGCAGGGAAATTTTAAACCATTGGTCCCAAGTTTATGACATCATACTAAGGTTAGATAACAGGTCTACCTCTCTGAAGTAAAACTAGTTTCCAGTTATGAAATAATAACAGGAACATTAAGCTAGGAAGCATTATATTTGACCTTTGGATATGACTGGGACATATGGGTGAGTTTTGGCTCTGAAGATGTTGATTAGCAAGAAGTGACATGTAAATTGGTGACACATTGGTACAAATAGAGACTAATTCTGAAGGTTGCTATTTAGGTCTTAAGTGAAACGTTTTGTGGCAGGAAGCCATTGAAAAGGCATTGGACTACAGACTAGTGATTGACATAATATTTTACCAAATAAACAATTAACAACAGAATTATGCTTATGGTCACGTTGCATGAGGTTGAGCACTAGCTCTTGGATGGTTTGAAATTTATGAGTTCCACCTGCTAGTGTGGAAATGGGCTTACCCTAACTCGCTGCCATGTATTTAATCACCATTGCATTTTAGAACTGGTATTTGACTTTATCAACATAATTATATTGATGTATGTCCATGAGTTTTTTTTACTCAATGCACAAATAATTAACCAGACAATGGGAGGAACATTTTAACAATGTATCCTAATAACTCAAAAAATGGGTGCTTGAAAATTTACATCGCAAATTTGGTTTCCTCGGTTTCGTTCAATTATATTTTAATACCACGGGATGGATGTTTGGTGGTGGCCCCATAGACGATGCTGTTAAATGCTTTACAAACAAAGGTTTATTTGTATTATTTTCAGCCCTGATTAAGTCACAATGGTTAATCCTGAATTACAAAACACGTGTTGGCTGAGAATTGACTGTAATCTGTGATCGACTGAAAGTTGACTGTTTTTGATAACGAAAAAGTTGTAGTACTTGAAAGCCATGAGAATGAACAGAATTGGACGAGAATAAAACTTCTGTGCTAAGACAAAAACTCTTTATGAAAGTGGTGTGTGCCCTTAATTGTACTTGCTTCATGTCAATCCTCGGCTTGGACTAAGGGAAGTGTTGTGTTTCTTCCCTTTTAGGTGCACTGCCTTTTGTTATATGATTCATTTGTACATATTGATGGGTGTATCTTCTGTGAGCACTTGATTCCTATAAATCACCCGATGTTTGCGAACGTAACTCCAATGTTAGCCTAAGGAGAGACAGTCCTTGAAAAAGTGAAAAACGAATTTAAGAATTTGTCACTACGGGACATGTTAAACTTAAAAGTACATGTCCAACTTTTTAAATACACGCACCCTGCCCATGGGAGTAACCAGGACCTACCTTTGGGGTGTCCTACATGTAAAGAAAGGAAGGTTTGGGCCTGACAAGTGGATACACTTCAAAGCAAAAACAACAAGTGACAACAAGTGTTTTTGCTTTGTCGCCCTAAGTGGGAAGGGTATGCCCAGACGTGGGTCCCGTGCTTCCCATGCCACTGGATTCAAGCTAGCCTGGCTGATGAGGGGTGAAACCCCGAAACCGGTCCCAGGATGCTTGTTTCCGGTCCAGTGAGGACCTGGCTTGGCAGTTCGGTCTGGACTGTTCCCATGAGGAACGGGGTCAAGACTGATTTGCATATGGCTGGGTCCAAACTGGGGTGGCATGGTGAGCAAAAGAACGATGGATTAAACCCAGATCTATGACTGGGGGTGAGTGTTTGACAATGTTCAGCATTCCGTCCATCACTTGTTGTTTTTGCAAGTGGATACACTTGCCAGGTCGAAATGTCAGTTTAAACTGCACACACAGACTCTGCAGTGGCAGGCCTGAGACATGTTTGAAAGGCTACCGTAGTAGGTGGCACAACCAGTGGTCCCTGCCCACTAGTAGTATTTGACTTTACTAGGGACTTACTGGTAAATCAAATATGCCTGTCACGGAGAAGCTACCATGTATTATACACAGAGCGCATGCACTTTAGCACTGGATAGCTGTGACAAAGTGCGCACAGTCCTAAAGCCAACAAAATAAGGGTCAGAAAAAGAGGAGGAGGAAGGCAAAAAGTCAGGGATGACCCTGCAAAAAAGGTCATTTCCAACAGTTAACGTCATATAATATTGCTTTTAGTGCAAACAATGAGACCTTTGAACTGGATATCATAAAGGAGTAGGCATAAATCTCTTAAAATGAAGTCCTTAAATTTAGAAGCTTGCATTTATTGTGATTTATTTCTCTGTTGAAAAGTCAAAGTAAAAAGTACATAACGTGGTGCTAAAGTGAACCCAGCGGCTATTTCAGGAGGTATGCAAATACACAGTAAGAGCTAACATTGCATCATCCCTGTAACGTACACTTCAGTGAAAACACACGTTTACCTAGATTGCCTTCCCATTGATGACCTGTTATTGTTTAAATTTACGGTCAAGTACTTTAAAGTCAACTCTGATCAATGTGCTATCTGGAAAGCTGCACCGTCAAGGTTCCAAAAGTTCTTACTTTGTTGTCTGCTAACATTATTACAATCATAGGGAGATTTAACATACACACAGTCTCTGACTTCTCTCCCTCCCTTCACAGTAGTAACCATTATTTTTATCATATAAAGTATGAGGCGCCGTTAATTAAAACGCACCACTTTGACTGCCAAGTGGCTTCACTTCTTTGCAATTCGTCATCACAGAAAACATTAGACCACTGTAAAAGAAAATACAGCCTCTTATCAACGGTTAAATCAAGCCTGGTGTGATTGTGGTGATGTTTAGTGGCGGCTATACTGTGTAATGTACGTTTTTAACTCACCAATCAATAAAGCTATTTCATAAAAATGAGACTGAAAGTAATAAATGGCACTTCTATTTTAACATGAGCTGAAACGTGTTTAGAGCGTTCTTTTATTTTATTTTCAGCAAGACTTTCTTCTTTACTTTTAAAGCTTCCTAGTCCATTGTTTGACGGGGTCACGTGGAGCACGGAACATTTAAATGAGTTCAAATATCTCTTGTGCATTTCTCTTTATCTTTGCTTAATTATTAGTGCTCTGCCGCCAAGTAATAACTCACGCAAGTAAGGTCGTACAGTCAAATGCATTAAAAACGGGTCTGGTGGCTCAGTGGAGTATATATCGAATCCAGGAAAATGGGATTGACCACATTGTCAAAGTTTGAATTCCTGGGGGTTCACTTACTCTTCACCATTCTGAGGTTCATAGCATTAATACCAATGACTTGTATAGCAATAGTTTTCTGCTGATCAGTGCAGTGTAGCTTCGCCGTTGTCTCTTTATGGTTTGTGAAGTACTTATAGCAAAGTCAGTAGGTCTGGCTTTATTGTGCTGAAGCATGCCGACACAGACATGCACAAATGCCATTTACATTCATTAGTAAATTAAAGTCAAGCTTATTAGCTTTTCCCCGGGTATTTAAAAAACCATCAAAAGATAATGGCGAAGCTACATCACACATATTCATTTGTAAGGCAAATGTTCAGCACGCGGTGGCATTTTTGGAGCTCAGTATAATATATTTATTGATATACAGCTCATTTTATTGACCTAACAAGGATGAAATGCTGCGCATACGCGACAAAACTGACTTTGGCCCAAAGTATTCTGAGAAGACTGTCCAAGAGCGTGCATGGTTGTGCATGCATGGACACTATGTTTAAATGTTTTTGCCTAAAGTGAAACAAAAACATTTCCAAGAAGGTCACCAGTTCATATGCAAGCACCCAGCGATCTTGGAATGTTTGAGACATACTTTGTCATTCTTTAGCCTTCCAAGATGGCTGACAGGTCGCTTCTAAACGTATTATCCATCGTGGAAGCGTAAATTTATACTGAACTATAAGAAAACAAACAAGCACTGGCAAAGACAATAGCTATGCAGCGAAGGTCAGACCTCTTGGCTTTTCAAATGTTTATGTTAAAAAGGAGCCACCTCGTTTTTAATATGGAAGGTGATCTTGACAAAATATTGCATAGTAGGGTGTACTGGAAGAGAGACAACCTTTGTCGCCTTGTAAGTAAAATATAAGATTCTCCATATAAGTGGCCATGAGTGATCAGGAAGCATGTGGTAAATTGCTCAGGGAATGTTTCCTACAAAAACATATCTATACTGTCGCCCTTGTTTGCCTGTCCATAATACATAATAAAAGTAAAACAAAGTCACTTCATAATACATAATAAAAGTAAAACAAAGTCACTTAATTTAAAAGGTAAAACGGTTATGAAATTACACATCACGCAAACAAATTCAACAAAAGTAAAAAACTACGATCAAAGGTGCTTTAACCGGAGGAACCGTCGGGCTGCACCCCAACTTCTGCTTCACTCAGGGGCACAGACAAGCACCTCCAATCCTTTTAAGGACGTTCCTTTCATATCGAATTTTCATTATCAGCCTTCTCATAGTATTCAAATATCATTATGACTCATTTCAAAATAACAAGTCACTTATTAGGACCATCATCACAAGGAAATAAGTGAGAGGCTAAAGTCATTGTACAATGTTAAAAGTTCAGTTAAAAGTATGTTTATATAAATGTTTGGCCCAATGCTGAATTTGTAAATAAAAACGTGCCGGTGCCCAAAGCCCTCTTCTTAAACACGCGGCTGCTGCAATTAAATGTGCGAACACGGAATAATGAGGCAGCGTAATCCTGAAGCCATCTCGGGCCTCTTCAATCTACTTAAAGTCACTCCCTGCCCCTCAGCTCCCTCTTGTAGCTTTCTGCTTTCTCCCATTATGACGCTTTTTTTGTTTTTCTCTTCCTCCGTATTTCTCACATGTGTCTCTTGCTTGCTTTGAATGCCTGAGGCAGAAAAAAAGTGCCTGCCCTCAAATATAAGTGCTGGTGCCCTGCACCAGTCACCACAAGAACAAATTAAGCACTGGTTTGGCCATCCATTAAGTTTATTGACATTAAGGAGTAGTTGGATATTAAATGTGAAGGTGTTTTTTCACACGGTTATATTTAACACAATGTAATTTACAGGGGTCTTTTTCATAAGTTGTTTGCTCGGTTATCCTCCACACCTTCCCTTCCTTTCTTGGAGGACTAGAACAATTAGCAAGCCCCAAATTTTTAGCAACTATTTTTGCATTTTGTGTTAGACTAGTGGTTCCCAACCTGTGGTCTGGGGAGCAGTGCAGGTGCATCAAACAAAATATAGAATGGACAAGGTGTGGCTTCAATTGAATTAGGAAAAGCTCCAGACTTCCTAGTATTTTTGTATTTTGTTTGCAAATTAAATAAAATGTGTTATCATTTGTGTATGTATTTGATGGAATGCTTGTTTATGCATTTTTTTGTGTAGCGTTTTGCAGTTCAAATCATCAACAATATTTAGGTCTGGGTCCCCGTCTTCCTGTAATGACTCAGTGGGGTGTCCCTGGATTCCAATAATGATTCAGTGGGGGTCCTTGGGTTCTAGTAAAGATAAAGTGGGGTTCACATAAGTCAAAAGGTTCGGAAACACTGTGTTAGATCTTGTGTTAGCACTTTGTGACCTTTTTTATTTTGTGCTTTAAACCTCACATTAACACCTTTTAAATGAAGGAGCAATTTTACTGGTTGAAGAGCCAGATCTTCAACAGAAAAAGGGACCATCAGCCAAAAAAACAGTAAAATTGTGCAAGAAACAAGATAAATAATTTGGGAGGAGATGCCACACCAACTTAATAATGCAATATCTTTTGAATACATTACTCAACCCCTCATATCTATCGTACAAGAAGCACAATTTTCCTCAGAGAAATGTGTTATGTACAAAAAGCACCAACAAAATATTAATTCTAACAAACCAAACAGATTTTCCAATTTAGTAATTAAGGAGAAAAAATACAAATCAAAATTATATAAAAACTGTAAAACAGTAGACACAAATGTATAGAGCTTTTCGTCCAAAAAGCCACTAAGAAGACACAAAGGTGGTCATTCTGACCTCGGCGGTAAAAGGCGCCTACCGCCGGTCAGAAATCCTCCATAATTCCGCCGCGGTCGCGGTAACCCGCCACGGTCATTCTGACCCGCAGCAGCCAAACCTCCGAAAATCCGACAGCCACAACAGACCGCCAGACCAGCGGTCGGCGGAAAAGTGGAGGTGACCAAACCTCCACCGTCACGCCAACAGAAATACGCCCATGCCATTACGACCCACGAATCCACGCGGCGGTCTTTCAAACGCGGTTTTCCATTGGCGGTACACACCGCCGCGGTCAGAATACACACAAACGAACAAAACTCAGCCACATTGGACGATTTGAATTCCACACACCTGATACACATACACACACCACTCCCACACACACAATACAATATAAAACACACACCCACATCACCCACAAACCCCTTCGACCAAAATCCAAAAAGAAGCACTGAGAGACACAGCAGCGATCACAGAATACCATCACACAGAGGCACACTACACCATCACCCACACAATATCCACACACAAAACAACACACACCACCACACTCAACACACTTAACTACACATTCTCCACCCCACCCATCATACACACCACTCCATGGCACCCCAAAGACACCCCCGCTTCTCAGACGAAGAACTCAGGGTCATGGTGGAGGAAATCGTTCGGGTAGAGCCCCAGCTCTTCGGCACACAGATCCAATACACCATCATTGCCCGGAGGACGGAGCTATGGCAGAGGATTGTCGACAGGGTCAACGCTGTGGGACAGCACCCCAGAAATCGGGAAGACATCAGGAAGCGATGGAACGACCTACGGGGGAAGGTGCGTTCCATGGTATCCAGGCACAACATCGCCGTGCAGAAGACTGGCGGAGGACCCCCACCTCAACCCCCACAATTTACAACATGGGAGGAGGAAGTCTTGAACATCCTGCATCCTGTCGGCCTCGCAGGAGTCGGCGGAGGAATGGATTCTGGTAAGTTGAAGCTTCACTACTGCTTCCCCCCCACCTGCATGCCAAATCATACCCCAACCCTCACCCCCATCCTCGAACCCCACCCTCACCCCCACCCCCACCCCCATCCTCACCCCCACCCTCACCCCCACCACCATCCTCACCCCCACCACCATCCTCACCCCCACCACCATCCTCACCCCCACCCCCAGCACACCTATTCCCTGCCAATGTCTCACCATCACAACCCACACATCCCAAAACCTAGGCCTGCATGCGTCCACTAAGCATGGACACCCATCACCAAAGCATGCCCAATGCATATACACATCCCACCCACAAGCCACCCTCACCAAAGCCCCGACACACGAATGCCAGCACTTGGGGACACGGGAACCCACAGATACACCCATATGCCACACATTGAAACTATAACCATACCTCTATACCCCTGCAGGACCCGACCGTCAACACACCGCCACGGAGGGCCCAGAATTCTCCACACCCCCCACCCAAGAGGCCATCAGCGATGACAGCAGCTCTGTCGACCTGGACACTGATGACCAGCCCGGATCATCGGGGACCTCTGGACAGTCGGTTCCCCTCACACAGGCACAGGCCACTACAGACCCAAACCCCTCTGGGAACACCAGCACAGCTCCCACCCAGCGGGCCCATGCCTGTCTCCAGGGCGCGTCAATCTGCGGTGTGTCTACCACTACAGGGCACCCAGGATAACCCACCACCCCAACAACAACAGGGACCTGGGGGGCAGTGGTAGTGGGCACACCGGCCAGGGGGCAGAGGCCCAGGGAAACAGGGCAACTCGGAGGGCAGCTGTGCGACAGGGGGGGGACGGGCCCAGGGAACCCACTCTCCACGAGGCCCTCACCACCATCATGGGAGCATACAACCGCTCCCAGGAGACGATGGCGACGGTACTGGCCCGGTTCCAGGAGATCCAGGTACTGCAGGAGGAACACTATCGGGGGTACAGGGAGGACATCAGAGCCCTCACCTCCACCCTGGTTACCATGGTAGGGCTGCTGCAGGACCTCATCAACACCAGGACGGACACTCAACAACAACAAAGGGCCCCTGCCACTAGCCTGGACCAAGAACAGCCAACCACCTCCGCCGGCGCTAGTGGACAGGAGGCCCCCGCACAACAGCAGCCCACCAGACCCCCACCTCCTGCAGGAGAAGAACCACCCCGCAAGAGGGCCCTGAGATCTCGCAAGAAGACAGAGTAGGATGTCAAGACCCCCGCCAGCAAAGGATACCACCTGATGTCATCCCACTGTCCCACATTGTCACCCTGTCCATCCTTGAACTGCCCATGCTCCATCTCTCCACAGGCCTCTGGACAATGCACCTGTGTGACTGTTACTCTGGACTCTGCCATGGACATTCCTTCACCATAGCCCCCACCCACTTGAAACCACCCATCCCATTTTGAGCACTGAAATAAACACCTATTTTGCACAAAACTATCTGGAGTCTGGCTGTGATTTCAAAATATTGTAATTGACATGACAGTGCAAATATGTCCTTGTACATAGTGAAGTCAACAAACAGCTGCCACAAAGCTGTAGTCCATGGGGAAACGAAGCACAGGACTCGTAGTGGGGACCCCAGATCTGAAATAGGGAGGGAAAAGCCACAACTCAGTCATCATACACTGGGGCAAATAGACAGGCAGCAGAGATGCAGGAGAGTAGTTCACATTTACTAAATTATGTTTGAATTGTTACCTGTGTCCTATTGGAAGTACTGTTCAATGATTCTGTCCCTGTTGTCTGTTTCAGCCCCGTCGTCTTCCTCCTCGTCACTCTTCACAGGTTCCACAGCTGCCACAACACCACCGTCTCGACCATCCTCCTGCAGGAAAGGCACCTGGCGGCGCAAAGCCAGGTTGTGAAGCATGCAGCAGGCCACGATGATGTGACACACCTTCTTAGGTGAGTACATTAGGGATCCACCTGTCATATGCAGGCACCGAAACCTGGCCTTTAGGAGGCCGAAGGTGCGTTCGATCACCCTCCTAGTACGCCCATGGGCCTCATTGTACCGTTCCTCTGCCCTGGTCCGGGGATTCCTTACTGGGGTCAGTAGCCACGACAGGTTGGGGTACCCAGAGTCCCCCAATAGCCATACACGGTGTCTCTTTAGCTGTTCCATCACGTAAGGGATGCTGCTATTCCTTAGGATGTAGGCGTCATGCACTGACCCAGGGAATTTGGCATTTACATGCGAGATGTACTGGTCAGCCAAACACACCACCTGGATGTTCATGGAATGGTAACTTTTTCTGTTCCTGTACACCTGCTCCCTGTCTCTTGGGGGAACCAAAGCCACATGGGTCCCATCAATGGCACCAATGACGTTGGGAATATGTCCAAGGGCATAGAAATCACCCTTCACTGTAGCCAATTCGCCCACCTCAGGGAAAATAATGTAGCTCCTCACGTATTTCATCAGGGCAGACAACACTCTGGATAACACCTTCGAAAACATGGGCTGAGACATCCCAGAAGCAATTCCCACTGTTGTCTGAAATGACCCACTTGCCAAGAAATGGAGTACTGACAGGACCTGCACCAGAGGGGGAATCCCTGTGGGTTGGCGGATGGGGGACATCAGGTCGGGCTCCAGCTGGGCACACAGTTCTTGTATAGTGGCACGGTCAAGCCGGTAGGTCAGGATAATGTGGCGTGCTTCCATTGTCGACAGGTCCACCAGCGGCCTGTACACGGGAGGATTCATCCGTCTCCTCGCCAAACCCAGCGGACGGTGCCTAGGAAGGACAACATGGAGCACACAGTCAAGCAACCCACAGGTACGTACTCACAGCTTGCACAGTAAACGATTCTCTATGCAGTGAATGGCGTGTCTGAGTGGCTATGCAAGGCCTAGGCCTGTGTGACGCAGTTGAAATTGAGCCATGTGGACCCTCGAAATGGCGGCTGCCTGACCTGTGAAGTGTGGCAATGGGATGTGAGGTCAATGCGCTGGCGTGGCACACCGCGGCGGTCGAAGACCGCGGCGCGAAGCCGCATTGGTTAACATTGAAGCCTATGGGTTTCAGGAGCCAATGGCGAAGGGCGCCGGCGGTGGCGGTACGCACCGCCGCGGACGTGACCGCCATTTTCTATCTACTTATTCACTTGCGACTTGAACTTTCACAGGAGAGGACCTATACTGCAAGTGTTGCTGTGACCTCGGTCTGGAAGGGACAATGGCTGCTGCGCCTGGGGAAAGGGCCCCTGCCTTCACTGGAGAAGAGTTGGAGAAACTTGTGGATGGGGTCCTCCCCCAGTATGCGCTACTCTACGGTCCTCCAGACCAACAAGTGAGTTTAATTCAATATGGATTTGGGGCCACTGGCTGGCTTGGGGGCCTGGCGGGGATGGGGGGCATGTTGGGCCTGGCGGGGGGCCTGGCGGGGATGGGGGGCATGTTGGGCCTGGCGGGGGGCCTGGCGGGGATGGGGGGCATGTTGGGCCTGGCGGGGGGCGTGGCGGGGGGCCTGGCGGGGATGGGGGGCATGTTGGGCCTGGCGGGGGGCCTGGCGGGGGACCTGGCGGGATGGGGGGCATGTTGGGCCTGGCGGGGGGCCTGGTGGGGATGGGGGGCGTTGGGCCACTGGCAACGAAAATGCAGACAAACTTGAACGTGGTATTTCTCCCTCCCTGTACGTGTCACATAGGTCCGCGCCCATGAGAAGATCGGGATTTGGCGTGCCATCGCCAAGGAAGTCCGGACCCTGGGGGTCCACCATCGACGGGGCACCCACTGCCGCAAGAGGTGGGAGGACATCCGCCGCGGGACCAAGAAGACCGCTGAGTCTCTGCTGGGGATGGCCTCCCAACGTAGGCGGGGTGCCTGCCGTCAACTGACCCCCCTGATGTTCCGGATCCTGGCGGTGGCCTACCCTGATTTGGATGGGCGCGTGAGGGCAGCACAGCAGACACAAGGGGGTGAGTACAAGCATTATCTACTCTGTTGTCGCGCAGTGGAGGTGTCTGGGTGGGGGAGGAGGGCTGTGGGTCCCCCTAGGCCAGGGCGATATCTGTAGGCTGGGCACCCCCGTAAGCCCCTGTGTCCCCAGCCACCACCCTCAGTAGTGTGCCAGTACAGCCATCCCTGGGCCGTGTCATCCATGGGTGCAGTTGTCAACTCTAGGCGTGTAGGGCATGTTCCACGGAATGCGTAGGGGACCCCAAGTGCGCAACTTAGTGCAGGGGGCATCTGTGTCTGTCATGTCCGCTAACTGTACCGGTGATCCATGTACTCAAAATCTCTTTATTTCTCTCTCCCCCCCCCTTTTTGTTTGTCTTTCTGTGCTTGTGTGCATCAGCATCATCAGGCGGAGGAGAAGTGGCATCGGGGCAGGAGGGAGCTGCATCTCACATGGCCCAGGAGGGCCATGCCACAGAGTCTGACTGGACCAGTGAGACGGAGGGCGAGGGGAGCTCCACAACGGGGACGACTGGACCCTGCAGCAACACGGACACGTCCTTGGAAGGGAGCTCCCTTGCGGGGGTGGCACCATCCGTGCCCCCCGCCATTACAGGTACAGCCGCCACCCAGCGCACCATCTCCGCCCTCCCAGCAGCCCCTCAGCGTTCGCCCCATGCCCGCTCTGCCAGGAAGCCGGGCATCTCCTTCGCCCCAGGCACCTCAGACCCTGCCCCTGTTACCCCCGCTGCCCTCAGTGAGGAGGTCATTGACCTCCTCCGAACGCTCATTGTTGGGCAGACTACCCTTTTGAATGCCATCCAGGGGGTGGAGAGGGAGGTTCATCGCAGCAATGCGTACCTGGAGGGCATTCATTCGGGTCAGGCTGCCCATCAGCGATCGTTCCAGGCTCTGGCCTCAGCACTGACGGCAGCCATTGTCCCTGTCTCCTGCCTCCCTCTACTAACTCCCTCCTCCCAGTCTCCTGTTCCTCTGCCTGTCCCAACCACACCATCAGACCAGCCTGCACACACCTCAACACCCAAGAGCAGCTCATCCAAACATAAGCACCACAGATCACGCAGACATTCACACAAGCAACATTCCGATGCAGACATGCCAACAGTCACTACCACCTCTGTGACCCCCACCTCCTCGTCTCCCTCCTCCCTCCCTGTGACGTCTACACTCACACCTTCATTCACCTCACCATCAGCCAGTGTTTCCATCACCAGCACACCCTCCAGTACAGTCCGCACACGTGCAGTCACCACCCCCACTGCCATTTACACGTCCCCTGTGTCCTCTCCCACTGTGTCTGTCACCCCCTCTTCCACACCACACAAACGCAGCCACCCACCCACCCAACAGCCATCCACCTCACGACAGCCTCCCGCTCCTGCACCTGCACCCAAAGACAGCAAACTTGTCTCGCCTACAACCACATCCTCTCCCTCCACTCCCATTCCCACTGTACCTACCACTATCCATTGTCCCAGGAAAATCTATCTCTCTACTGCTACCTTCTTTCCTGACCCTGAGCCCCCCCCTCCTTCTCGTCGGGGTAAGAAGAGCACCTCAGCCACCACCAGCCCTGCAGCCCCCTTGACAAGGGTGCAGGGGTATTGGAGCCCACCAGCCCGCAGGTCTGGATCTTCGCCCAGCAGCAAGGGGACAGCCAGCCCACCCCCTGGGAAGCGGAGCCCGGGTTCTATATCCCCCCAGGACACTAGCCAGCCACCGTCAACAGCCACAGCTCCAAAGGGAGGAAAGGGCCACAGACTCCCGACTAAGGAGGGCAAGGGCAGCATGGCGGAGAAGTCAGGCAGCAGGCCTGCTGCCCATGGAGGACCCGTCACAGCTGCCTAGGAGGAGCCCGCAACCCCCATAGCCGCTGCCCCGGGAGGAACCGGCACAGCTGCCCCGGGAGAGCCCACCACCCCCATAGCCGCTGCCCAGGGAGGACCCAGCCCAGCTGGCCAGGAGGGCCCCACCACCCACAGCCCAGGTGGGCATTGAAGGAGCACCATCCCCGCTGCCCAGGAGGGCACCACCAGGCAATGAGCAGTTGGCCATAGAATGTCCGCCGTCTCCAGCACCGCTCCGCTGGGGACCGCCGTCTCAAGAACCGCTGAACTGGGCCCTTCAAAGCAAGTACCGCTGAACTGGGCCCCGCCGTCTCCAGCACCGCTCCGCTGGGGACCGCCGTCTCAAGAACCGCTGAACTGGGCCCTTCAAGGCAAGAACCGCTGAACTGGGCCCCGCCGTCTCCAGCACCGCTCCGCTGGGGACCGCCGTCTCAAGAACCGCTGAACTGGGCCCTTCAAGGCAAGAACCGCTGAACTGGGCCCCGCCGTCTCCAGCACCGCTCCGCTGGGGACCGCCGTCTCAAGAACCGCTGAACTGGGCCCTTCAAGGCAAGAACCGCTGAACTGGGCCCCGCAGTCTCCAGCACCGCTCCGCTGGGGACCGCCGTCTCAAGAACCGCTGAACTGGGCCCCGCCGTCTCCAGCACCGCTCCGCTGGGGACCGCCGTCTCAAGAACCGCTGAACTGGGCCCCGCCGTCTCAAGAACCGCTGAACTGGGCCCTTCAAGGCAAGAACCGCTGAACTGGGCCCTGCCGTCTCCAGCACCGCTCCGCTGGGGACCGCCGTCTCAAGAACCGCTGAACTGGGCCCTTCAAGGCAAGAACCGCTGAACTGGGCCCCGCCGTCTCCAGCACCGCTCCGCTGGGGACCGCCGTCTCAAGAACCGCTGAACTGGGCCCTTCCAGGCAGGAACCGCTGGCCCTTTGGCAGACGTGGCAGAGCAGGATCTGTCTCGGGCAGGGCTGCAGGATGTCCTCTGGCCAACATGCCTCCTCCAGTGGCAGTGGAGTCTGTTATGGACTGTTTGGACTGTGGCTTTGCTCTCCCCAGGATGGCCCAGTGGGCAGGCCACCCACTGTATGGACTGTGGCTTTGCTCTCCCCAGGATGGCCCAGTGGGCAGGCCACCCACTGTATGGAGTGTTTGGACTGTGGCTTTGCTCTCCCCAGGATGGCCCAGTGGGCAGGCCACCCACTGTATGGACTGTATGGACTGTGGCTTTGCTCTCCCCAGGATGGCCCAGTGGGCAGGCCACCCACTGTATGGACTGTTTGGACTGTGGCTTTGCTCTCCCTAGGATGGCCCAGTGGGCAGGCCACCCACTGTATGGACTGTATGGACTGTGGCTTTGCTCTCCCCAGGATGGCCCAGTGGGCAGGCCACCCACTGTATGGACTGTTTGGACTGTGGCTTTGCTCTCCCCAGGATGGCCCAGTGGGCAGGCCACCCACTGTATGGACTGTTTGGACTGTGGCTTTGCTCTCCCTAGGATGGCCCAGTGGGCAGGCCACCCACTGTATGGACTGTATGGACTGTGGCTTTGCTCTCCCCGGGATGGCCCAGTGGGCAGGCCACCCACTGTATGGACTGTTTGGACTGTGGCTTTGCTCTCCCCGGGATGGCCCAGTGGGCAGGCCACCCACTCTATGGACTGTTTGGACTGTGGCTTTGCTCTCCCCAGGATGGGCCAGTGGTCATGGAGTCCCCTCGTGGATCTGGCGTCGTGTACTCAAGTGGCTGAGGTGCCCCCCCTTCCCTTCCCCCTGAGGTGCCTGTCCTTTTTTCTTTCTGATGCCCCTGCAGTGTTCTCTCCGTGGAGTTCTTGTCGTGGGACTGGGCCTTGCCCCTTTGCTCAGGACCCCTGTGGTCCACGGACAGTGGTTGGACTACATTTAGTAGATGTATATATTTTGTACATAGTTTATTTATTTATTGGGATTACTGCTGTCCATTTTTCAATATATCTGCCCGTTTAAGATCTCTTCTTTTGGTCTTTGCATTATTTCGGAGGGGGGGGGTTTGTGGGTTGTGACAGTGATCTGTGGGAATGCATTGATGTGTGTGTTGTAGTGGGTGTGGGTGGGTGGGTGTGTGCCGGTAATCTTTTCCCTCCCCTGTGTCGTAGGTGCAGTACTCACCGATGTCTTCCGCGCCGCCGGGCGTGCTCCTGGTACAGGAGCAGGTATAGGAGTGCGGGGATGACCTGCAACTCGGGTTCCATACTGCCGGAATCTCGCGTGGAGGTGAGCGTTTTCCCGTTCGTAGTCTGTTTCCGCCGTGTTTTTATCGGCGGGGCTCCCGCCCCGGAAAAGGTGGCGGATTGGTGGGTCGTGATAGGGTGGGCGGTACATTGTCTGCCGCCTGGCTGTTGGCGGTGACCGCCGCGCTGTTTGTTTGTTCCGCCGTGGCGGGCGGAGTGTTAATGCGGCGGGCTGTGTTGGCGGTTCCCGCCAGGGTCAGAATTGCATATTTTGGACCGCCGGCCTGTTGGCGGGTTGGCCGCCGCTTTATCACCGACCGCCAGGGTCAGAATGAGGGCCAAAGTGCCAATACAAAGTCAATGGAGGCACTGACCGGGACGTAAGAATGATTTTTGCCAAACATGATGTAGCAGGGGAAGGGTAAGCAATAGTAGTTCATCCCGGTCAAGAGTTTTTACCTTCACTGTGAGACATGTTTCCTCCTCAATTTTCTCTCATAGGGCAAAGCAAGATACTGTAGCCAATTAGCTTTATAAGGTTGGATTCTACCTCTTAGCAGTCCTGCTGTAGCCACATACGTCTCCTGAAAAAGCTCTGCGCAAGACTAACCAACAAATCTTGGATGTCAAAGTGGCTTCTTATTCAAGGAGCATTGGTATTGTGTTCTGGTTTCCAAAGGTTACAACGTTTTCAAGTCCCAACTTTCTGGAGGTGCTGGAAAATGTTTTCTTGGTCACTCCAGAACCCAAGCAGGTGCAGGAGACTCAAAGGGAGCTGGGAAGCTTTTTGTGTCTCAGTGACAAAATATAAGGCTAACCAACTGACCCTTGAAGAGCACTTTCAGTAACTGGGTACACATTGAGAAAAGTGGATGACAACTCTGTAATACCTCCTAACTATAATTAACACACAATGAAACGGAGGAACAGCAGAGAGTAGGGAGCTTCTGAGCCTTGCACAAAAAAGAGAAATCTGTTAATACAGAGAAATTCAAGACAAATCTAAACCACTGTAAACATCAAATCACAGTTTTGATTGCCATCACTGATGATGAAGAGTGGTTAACTGAGTCTACTTTTATTACGCGAAAGACAAAATGTGAAGCTCCCATACAGTGGGAAAGTGATTCTCCAAAAACACTAAAGGTGTCGTAAACAAAAATACTTTAACTGTGGCTAAGAAGGCCAGCTGCTGGACTGAAGGATAATATATGGCAAGCAGTTGATGGGCACTACGCTACGACTGTTAGGCTAGATAGCTGAATGACTCCCCTCAAACTGTTCAGGCTAAGATTAGGAATCAAACATGAGGGGGCAAGAACGGGGACATCTGTAACGCCGGGCATAAGTGACACCACAGGGAAACAAGCATTTACAATGCAACGGGTCTCGCGTTTGCTCATGTTAGAGCTGATCGCGTTGTAAATTCTAACCCGACTTTTCACCTATCGGGCAAAAGTGCATTTGTGTACACAACCCGAAAAAGTGAAATTAACTATGTAAATCGCTCGACTTCTGCCAAGCGAGATCGCGCTCGTAAATTAGAGAAAAAGAAGTCCACGAGCCCGATGGAAAACAGCGAGCCTCGCATGTTTTCTGTACTTGGTCGCTGCGCTCGAGGAGGGCTAGCCATCGGAAAAGGCATGACTTGTGCATGCCTTCGACTAATGAAAGCAAGCAGATTTTATTAGGCAAGCCCACGAACCAATAAAAAACACTGACATGAAGTTGACAGGGCTCTGAGCCCTTTTCTAAATACAAAAGCATCTCGCTGCAATACGCATGCGCGAGCGCATGCAACACAGGCTCGACCCTAAAAAGAGGCAGCTTTACAAGTATATTCTCGTATTTGCACTGCCATCTGTACACCTCACCTCATCCCCACTACATTTCAGTCACAGGCAGGAGAATAATTGCACAAGAGTTGAATTGCAGAACAAAGATTATATCTGAAAATAAATTAGTACATTCTTATACCTAACTCTAGGCCTACATACTTGCTAATGAAGAGCTACAGTTAGAGGCACTATTATATGCTGAGAAGAGTGAAAGTATTATGGTTGAGATTACTGTACATAGCCATGGTCAAGACAGTATGTAGTGAGGGCACTAAACTAGTAAGGTTTCGATGCTGTTTGCTTTCTACGGAGGTGGTAGCCCAAGATGTGAGGTTTGTTAATCCCACTGTAGAGTATTGATCAATCATCGTGGAGGGGAGAGAGCAGAGGCTGAGATCAGAACAGTTTTCAAGCACAACCATGTCTATTAGGGGTGGCACATCACTGATGCACTTGCAATATTCAAAAGTTATGCATTTTTCTACCAAAAAACAGTTATGTATTTTGCTATGCCAGCAAGTAAACGTTTTTCATCTGTTAACCTCAAGATCTTTTAATTAGCCAGACACATGGCGAGATACAAGAAGCATTAATGGCTAATGTCCCTGAGCTCTTGAGGCAAGAGAGATATGTGCTATATGGTTGCAAAAGTTCTTAGTATCTGCTATAACCACAGGCATTGTCATTATTAACTACAAGAAGGTGTGGGTGGACGAAATAATTTTCTGTCAGACTATGATGTGAGAGTATTGCTGGAAAAAAAACAGTCAACAGGTTGACGCTTTAGAATCGGTTCTAAACATTTACATTTACATTCTAAACACTTTCCATTACTACTGTAACTCTAAAGTGGAGCATCCAAACTCCATTAGCGATATATCTCCAGGTCAGTATCAACCTACATTTGAAACCTACTTAAGAGTTTGGAGGTTCTCTCTGTAGTGCTCTAGGGAACGATAATTAATGTTTAATAGGCTGCACCAGAAGGATAAATAATTAAGTGCTCCTCAAACAGCATCTTATAATGCTCCTTGTTATGCCTTGTATTAAATGTGATCGCTGTAAAATAGTAAACTAACCTCATGAACCACAGGCATGATCCCATGCCGCCTGTAAAGGCAATGGGTGAATTAGTCGATAAACATGTACCTGGAGACCTTTCTTTTTTGTTAAATCCATAAACACTGTGCTTTCCTCACCGTGGGCTACAGTGCTGCATCAACCAATCACAGAGGGAGCTTAATCTTTGACGTTGTGATAAGTTGTTTGGACAAAATAAAAGAAGTCTGCAAGCTGAACAATACATTAACAGCAGGATGACAACAGAGTAACTAAAACATGTTTATCTAGCGAGATAAGTGTGTAGGAGCGGATCTAAAAAATATTTGCTATGAACAGATCAACTAGTGACGTATGAGAGGTGGATCAGAGGAGAGCTGGCAAACCTATATTGTGTCTCCAAAAGTCTGCTAGGCATAGAAACTGTAAGAGGACCACCATCTAAGAACATAATAAAAATTGTAACGAATCATGGCCACTAACTCAATTTATATTGGTCTTCCAAACAACGCAGTTCATAGGCCTAAAGTGGTACACAATTGGGCCGATCACCTCGTTTACAGACTTTCTAAGGACTCCATTATGTTTCACCTCTATCAAAATAACTGCATGGCTTCCAGTTAAGCAAAGGATACCAATTTAATATATGTTGCACTTCCTCCAAAGCCTCAAAAGGACTGGATTTCTGGTTCATATCTATTACAATTAGGCAATATACCCCTTCTCATAAGCTAGGATAATCCAATGCCAATCTCTTATAGACCACGAGGTACCTGGGTATGGGGGGCAGGAACTTCTCTGTTTAGGCACTGAACCTTTGAAATTCTCTTCCTGATTATTTGCGTTCAGAAACTGTGTTCAAAACTTTCATGATAAATCTTGAAACATGGCTATTCAGGCAGGCATGCTGCTTCTACGTCTGGCCCTTTAAATTGCATCTCAATAAAATCCTCGTTTACCCAGCGCCAAGGAAACTTTTAGTGAACATTTGCTTTATCAGTATGCCGAACATAACAACAACGTTTGACACTCATGTACGGTGATAAAGTGGAGTAAAGGAGATGGTGAGACATGTAAGTAAGGTAGGTGTAAGCTCCAAAATTACTCCTACTCCACAGTGGCCAGCACATGGCCAGTGGTTTCAGCATGTGCTTCCTATTCAAGGAGTACTACCAAGAGCAAGACATGAGATTCACCAGCGAGCTCTGCACTGTGTAGTATTAGGATCCACCATAGCAGCAAGGATTCAGGGTGTGAAAGACTGCCCTACAAATGAGAAGTGCTTTTCTGTACCAAGATGCAGCAACACAAGCAGTGGATTATGTTTTGGGAAACTGCTTCCCTGTTCTCTTTTTTTCTTGTTGCAGCATGTGGGTTTCTGTCACCTACATGGCAGGATCTGAAAGTTCTCCTAAAATTACTATTTCAGTGCTTAGCAAACCCGCTTCTGCACACCAATAACTGGGTATATGTTCCCACATCTCTACACTTTTATGCACTGTGTCACCACTTGCCCCTTAAAAGGGAGTCTATCTGTGTGACGATTTGACTGATGGCAGAGTTATAGGAAGGAGGATATTTTGAATAGGTGAGAGCCTATGGATTAAGAGAAACACAATCACCATTGATATAGCCTACTCTTAATTCATGTCTCCCTCTTATACCCAGCCTTTGGATAGATTTAACAGTAATAGAAATTCAAGAAGAGAGGGGTAGACAATGCCTTGGGCAACATATTTCTTAAGACCTCCTGTTCTGAATTGGGCTATGCCCTGTGAGGAAGCATTAACAGAGCACTGCTTGTATAATGTGTGCGGGGTTGCCCATTCAGCTGCCATCTGAGAGGAATGTTCATAGAAAATGCAGATTACACTGCCTTTGATCCGGTGGCATGTGTGTGGTCACTCAATTAAAGAAATGTCCTGCTACAGTAAGTGACATCCAGGAAATAATCCACCCAAATTGTGGACTTTAAACCACCAAAAACATGCTGCTTAAAAGAGAACAGATACTTGATTTTGGCCAAACAACAATTGAGAGTGTGCCTGAGGTCAATACTGTATGGCACCTTGTCTACTGAGAAAGTATGGGGGTGAGAAAATGTGGAAAGAGAATCGGAGATCCAGTCAACACCAAAGGGTTAAAGGAAGGGTTTAATACCTTGTTCTTATGAAAACGGTCTAAGGTTCTGCAGTTCAAAGTTCACTAAAGCGTCTTGCAGAAATGATCGTACTCGATACAGCAGTCCTCCAATAAAGGAACTTTGTCTTCAGAAGCTCGTTGGTTTCATAAGTATTGCGCGCTAGGTAGGCCACTGCAGAGGTCACTTCCCAACTTCAGTAGGGCCACACAGGCCTATTTTAGAACCATTGTTATCTTCCAGCAAGCATGCAAGCCAAGTGGGTGCTGGATCTTTGCTTCACACTGAAAGCAGGACAAGGGGCCTCCTAACTATGGCTAAAAGGAACTTCCTTTGGCAGCCAACCCTTTTCAAACTGGTGAACAGACGTTGCAATCGACTTTTAGGGTAAATAATAAGCCTTTGGCCCGAGTGGCCTCCTATGATTACCTGGGCTGCAGATTAGATGAAAAACAGACATGGAAACCACAAATCTACAAAAGCAGAATTTCCTTGGCCCAACAAGCCGGAGCAGTACTCAGATTTGCAAAGGCTACAGGCAATCACTCCGTGAGCTCCGCGCTGCTTGCATACAAAACAAAAGCAAGAGCCGCAGCACTTTACAGCGCAGAGATCTGGGGATTCAGAAAGATTCCATCAATACAAGTAACCGAGAACAAATTCTTACGCCAATTACTTTGTCTAGGTAATGCTACACCAATGAACGCAATAAGAATTGATCTACAGATGAGAAAGGTTGAGGACTACATCGCTCTGGCTCCAGTAAGATACTGGATCCGTATTTGGACAAAAGAGGCTCTCAAACCATTCAGAGACGTACTTAAGGATATCATGAAGCTGCAAAACCATCGGAAACTGCCCTGGTTCAAACATATTTCAACTATCCTGGCTGCTATTGGCCAGGATGACTTTTGGCTCCATCCTGAAAAAATCGGAAGGCCTAGTCTTGCTGTCATAAAAAAGGCATATTGGGAGCGAAAGACAGAGATTATGTGCGAGTCATTTAGCCCTTTATTCAAGCGGTATATTTTGTTTAACCAAGAGCTTAAACCAGCAATATTCATAGACAGTATTTATCCGGAGGAAAAAAGGGCTCTCTACTTCAAATTCCGTATGGGCACACTACCAGTGACAGCGGTGGTCAACAGATGGCAATCCGCTCCTCTGGGTAGTTTAGAATGTTGTCCATGTCTTCATGGTGGTTCGGAAACACTTTCCCATTTCCTTTTACTATGTCACTTTACGCTCAGACTCCGTAAATTGTACCTTCGTCCACTTTTCAGAACTTTCGGAGTTAGGAAGTGCAAGGAGGCGGAAGCGCTATGTATGCGTTCAGATGAGAAATACATTGTGACAAAGGTCTCAACTTATATCTTGGAAGCATGGAAATTACGTCTATCAATGCACCTACAGTTGGCACAGGCACAATAGCCTATGTTATCCCGTACCTATTTAGCTTGGGAAATCGGTGCAGGGCAATGTAGACTGGGTTAGGCCTCGGTCTTTTATTAAATGGCTGGAAGGCAATGCAAGGCCCCAAATGACTCGTCCCATAATAAGACATTTTAAATATTAGATTCATAATGTTTTTCTAGAATAAGTTAAGTTTTTATGTAAATTATGGTCAAATCAGGTTTTACGACAATGCATGGTAAATTGGATACATTTTGGCACATGTTAAATAAAAAATTCAAGCATAGTTCCTTTTATTGAGATGTTTTTATCTTAATGTGATTTTTATTGAGTTCGAGGGATTGATATCTATTGTGTGATTATTGTTAAGGCCGGACAGGCTAATAACAATTAAATAAATGGTAAATGGTTACTTCCAAACTGGTGATGGGTATGTGCTAACACCATTCAGGTCGAAAACTAGTGGACAGCTGGGAGGGGCATAATAGAGGGCAACATCCAACACAGAAGTAAAAATGTAAATGCACCAATTGCCACAAGGATGGAGTGTGCTTGTCAGCAGGTCACCACTAAGCTCACCTACATATATGTAGATTTTTGTTCACAGGATAGCTCTTCCTAGACTAAGGTGGGATGCAGACAAGGCACCTTGTGACACCTGGTTGTTGAGAGACAGCAATGATTAGAAGAAAGAGTTGGGCAGGGTGGCAGAACTTCAGCATACCTGCAATTTTTCAAGACTAAATAAGGGTGATATTCGTGGTGGTTTGCTAAACCCCTTGGCAGGCCAGAGATGACTGGGAATGAGCCTATGATGGAAATTGTGGAATATGGGTGTAATTCAAAACATGATAGAACAATAACTGAGGTCAAACCTGCATGGAGGTTAAAGACCACTTGTCAAAGTAGTTGAAGGAATGTTTCTACTGAATAATTTCTGTAAACAGGAATAAGTGGTGTGATATAAGCCCTAGGTGACAGTGGCATTAGTTAAAACAGTAACAACTCAAAGACTGTTTTGGAGTTTAGGGATCTCAGTCACAACTTCATATTGTGTGGGAAACAAAGCACTTCTAAATACACTAGCCAGTAACTCTGATCACAAATGGTGAGTGTTGAAATCTGAAAAGCATGCTAAGCTAGTAAAAATGATTGGAACTAATAAAGTTTATAAGTCACTTTACATGGGGGTATTTTGAGTAGATGTGAAAAGGTTTTGGAAATTTTGCAGGTAAGACTGCACATTAAAATACACTAGGATAGTGATTTTTCCTTGAAAAAGTTTAACCCGTTCCATGCAGAAGACGGAAATGGTCTGTCCACAGAGAGTAGGAGTGTGCTGCGGACAGAACTGTTCCGCCCTCGCACCCACCCACAGAGGACGCACTGGCCCTTCCCCCGTCTGCATCCCCTTTAAACCTCCCTCCTACCAGGGATGTCAGCAGAACAGCTTCTGCTGCCACCCCCAATCCCTCCCCTCCCTCATCCATGATCTGATGACGTTGGCGCATGCTGGGGCCCCAATGTCATCAAATGCAGCCAGCCGCACTGGAAGCCATTTGCTTCCAGCGCGCCTTCGGGAGAGGACAAAGAATTCCTTCTCCAGGGTATGCGGGTTCTTTTGATTCAAAACATATACAGGGGAAAGGGAGGAGTTTTTCTTTTCTCTCTGTTCTTGTTTTGAATTGATTCCTGCTCCACGATCGCAAGCAGGAATCTGTCCAGTAGACTTCTAGGGATTTTATAAATATATGTTAGGAGAGCGACCCCTTAAGCAAGGGTTGCTCCCTGGAGGGCATAATATATACATGTTTTGGCACCCCTGGGAGAAGATCACCTGTGTTTTCAACTGATCTGCCCTCCAACGGAGGCGAAACCCACTAGGCACCAGGGATTTTTAATTGTGCAGTTTAAGGGAGCGACCCCTTGGGCAAGGGTCGCTGCCCTGGAGGCAAAATGTTTTTTCTGTGTTTTGGCCCCCTGGGGGCTAGATTGGCCATTTTCTCTGCCAATCTGCCCGCCAGGAATGTCTAAACCCACAATGCACCAGGGATTTTTGATTGTACATTGGAAGGGAGCGACCCCTTGGGAAAGGGTCACTGCCCCGGAGGGCAATATGTTTTTTTTCTGTGTTTGAGCCCCCCTGGGGGCTAGATCAGCTGTTCTTTTCAGCTGATCTGTCCCTCAGGGGTGAAAACCCACTAGGCACCAGGGATTTTTGAAGGGAGTGAACCCTTGGGCAACAGTTGCTGCCCAGGGAGGCAACATGTGTTTTCTGTGTTTTGACCCCCTTCCGCCCCAGGGGCTATTAGGCCGTTTTTCTGGCCACTCTGGGGTGGGGGGTGTCGGCTAGATGCCAGGAATTTTATTTGAGAAGTTTGTGGGAAGCAACCCCCTGGGCAAGCCCACCAGACATCAGGGATTTTCTAGATATGTCAAGTGTGGCTCCACTGAGCCATTTAGTGGAAAATTAATAGGTATACTTTGGAGGTTTTCTGCCCCCTCCCACGAGGGCAGATTGTCCATATTCTTAGGCCAAGCTGCCCGCAAGGGCGGGGGGGCAGAAAGCCACTTAACACTAGGGAAGTTTTCAGTGTGTGTGTGAACTGGAGTTCAGCTGTATCTTTTTCCTACAAGAACATGTTTTCTGTAAATGGTGCAATAATAGCAACATATTTAGCTTCTGTTTTATTGTGTGTGAAATTCTCCTTGGATTTGTGTAAGATGTGTACTGTACTGTCTTATCTGTAATTTTAGTTTGTTTTTCCTTTCTAGTGGGATATCATTGGTGCTTGCTGTGTCTGTGCAGAGTAGGTATTGGTAAGTCTAGCTGTCTATGGCAAGTGAGTGGCATTGTTTTTGAGTGTATAGGTCTTTGTGTGCATTTTATTCATTGATTTGTCCTTCTAGAATGCCAGTAGTTTTACTTTCTGTTTGAAAAAGCCACACTTTGTTTATTACTTATTTTATACAGAGTTAGTTATTATTAACTAATTTGTCAAGATACTTTTATTAGTAGGGTTATGGCTAGCTGCAGGATTACCGCTCAGCAGGTTGTTGGTATGTTTTTCGATTCTTCCTGTGATCATGATTATGAGACTGACCCGGCATCTAAGGCAGAGATGGCAGTCTGGGATTCTGGCAGTGAATTTTATGTCAGAGAGGAATCATCTGATGATGAAGGCACTCTCAGTGCGGAGGAAGTGCCTCTTTTAGAGGAGAACACTGGTATGCCGATAGTGCAGCAAGAGGCATCTGGAATGCAGCCTGGGGAATGCAGCCTGGGCTGAACAGCTTCCCATTGGAAGGGCTGAACTCTGGGTTTCCCCAAACATGGTGCAGCCGGAGTTGCCTGCCCTTAATGGTTTCACAAGGTGTAACGTCAATACTGAAAACTTTTTGTCAATAAATTGCTTTCCGTTGTTTATGGACGGTGTATTTTTGGATGAGATTGTTGATCAGATTAATTTGTATGCTGAACAGCATTTGAGGGACAACAGTGCCAGACTTAAGCCCCATTTTCGGGAGCTAGCTGGTGGACTCCCACAAATCTGGGTGAGTTGAAGACGTTCTTGGGTTTAACTTTTTTGATGGGCTTGATAAGTAAGATGTCACTGTCTTCATATTGGTGTACTAGTCCCTTGATGGCAACGGCTACATTTCCTGCAACCATAAGTCATGATTGGTATTTGCTTCTTCTTGGGAAGCTGCACTTTGCTGATAATGCTTCAGCATTGCCACAAGATCACCCCCCTGATTGTGACTACCTTTTTAAGATTCTGCCTGTCCTTGATCACTATGTAAATTGATTTTCAGAGATCTATGTTCCAGGGAAAGAAATACCTGTGAATGAGTCTTTGGTCCTGTTCTAGCGTTGTCTGTTTTTTAAGCAGTACATTTCTAGCAGAAGGGTACGGTATGAATTTAAGATGTATATGCTATCTGAGAGTAGTACTGCATATGTCTACAATTTCAGGTGTACGCTGGTAGGGATTCCAGTATTGATCCCCTGGTTGCCTGTACACTTTCAGAGTTAGTGAAAAAATTGTGTGGGAACTTGGTAGAGGACGTTTTAACAAGTGTCACCATTTATACATAGATTTATATGTAGATATCTTCTACACTGGTGAGCACATGGGTGGTGTATATAGAGTTGATCAAAGGTTGGACCCTTACACTGCTGTTCTTAATTCTTACATTTGGTATAAGAAGTTGGATATCCATGTTTCTATTTAGTAACCTTCAATGCTTTTGTTGTACCCAAGGATTGTTCTCCAGATTCAAAGATGACATTTGTTCAGTTTCATCAGTCTGTGATAGGCAGCCTTGTTGTAGTGGAACAGGCAAGTGTTCCAAGAGTTGGAGTGGTGGAGGATGTGGCTAGATTGGCATTTTCCTGATTACATTCTCTCACACCCAAAAAAAAACAAAAACTTTCCCATTAGATTTAGAGTCTGTATCCGAAAAAGTGTGCAGAAGGAGAGTTGTATGTTCAGCCCTGAGTGTCCTTCTAATCCTGGGCTACATGTGTCTGCATGTATTAATTTGTGCCATACACAACGGAGTTATTGGGAGCAACCATGAGCATAAAAGTGAACTGTCTGGTCTGTATCGTTTTATATGTTCTGTTCAGATTTCACAGTTGGCATTTGAGTGATGTATTTAGTTAGAGCTACTGTGTTTGTAGGTATAGAAATACATCTACTTCCAATTGGTTTGTGTTTTATCTTTTCTTTAAAAAAAATGTGATGGCGGTGTGTGTAGACTGGCTTGGATGGTGGTCCTCGTGGACTGACGCTTGGCTGGTCGGTGTGCATGGACTAGTGCTTGCCTAGCACTGTGCGTAGACTAGCGCTTGGCTACCGGTGTGTATGGACTGGCCTTGGCTGACGGTGTGCGTGGACTAGCACTTGGCTAGCGGTGTGCATAGACTGGTGCTTGGCTAGCAGTGTGCATGGACTGGTGCTTGGCTGGCGGTGTGTGTGGACTGGCGCTTCGCTCACGGTGTCCGTGGGATGGTGCTTGGATGGTAGGGTGCATGAATTGGCGCTTGGCTGGTGGTGTGTGTGAACTGCAACTTGGTTGGCGGTATGTGTGAGCTGGCATTTGGCTGATGGTGTGTGATTAGTCACCAACTGCTGGTCACTATACACACTGCTAGCCAAACACCAGTCCACACACTCTGTCAGGCACCAGACGGTGTGATTGCAGTGCCAGTCATGTTGGAGTCTGAAAGTGATGGGCCCCTCAATAGCGCTGTCTATTGATGTGAGTCTTGTAATGTGCTGGACTGCAGCTGGCAGTGTGAATGGTCAGAAAGTTGATTGAATGGCCGGTAAAGCAGTTGGTGCCTTGTTGCGGCTTTACAGCTCAAGAGCTGTGAGTCATTGGTTCAGTTTTTTAGTTTTCAATTATTAATAGTGCATTTCATTTTTGTAAACTCTTGTTAATGAAAAAAAAGAATTGCCAAATAGAACCAGTATGTGTGTGCACATGGGGAATAGATGGTTTGAAGTAATTTGTCTTTTCTTTCTTTCTCTACTAGAGTATACATTGTCTGTAAATAAAACATCTACCAACTCTAGATATTTTCATAAACTAGACACCCAGGGGAGTACAGAGTGGTGTGCCTCTTGTGGAGCCCAACAGGTTTTCTTACCCACAATGCCCTACAAACCTCACAATGTGACTAGAAATACACATTTTCCCTGCATTTCTGTGCCATATTCTTCCAGAATCAGAAGGAAACCACAAAATTCCTACCACCCCACTTGTCCCAGTAAAAATGCTGCCCTACGTGTGTGGCTGGGTCTAGTGCCTGCAAGAGGAAAAGATCAAACTAACACCAATGGGAGTCCTCACAAAGGGACCCTCCTTGATCTTGCTTTAATTTGTTCTGTTGCAGGAACTAGCCCCTACCATGTGATGTAGGGTTTTTATCGGACTAGGAAGAATGCTGTGTGGAAGGAAGTTTGTGGTGTTCCGCAGATTGTAGAACTTTCCATGACAGACATGTGAGGAATTTTTTTTTTTTAAATCAAAGTTTGAGGTATGCAAGGGATTCTGGGTAACAAAACGTGGTGAGAGCCATGCAAGTCAGGCACCCTAGTTACCCTTAGATGTCTAGTTTAAAAAAATCTACAGGTTGCTAGGTTTCCCTAAGTGCCAGCTGAGCTAGGGACCAAAATCTAAAGCTACCCACATTGGAAAAAGAGGGTCAGGTTTGGGTGGGAAAATGGGCTGCGTCCATGTTGCGTTTTGGGCCATTTCCTGTTGCAGGCACTAGGTCGACCTATGCAAGTGAGGTACCATTTTTATTGGGTGACTTTGGGGAATGCCGGGAGGAAGGAAATTTGTGGCTCTGCGTGGATTTTAGGTCTTTACATCACAAAAATATGAGGAAAATGTGTTATTTTAGTTCAAGTTTGAGGATTGCAAGGGATTCTTGGTAACCACACATGGTGAGAGCCACGCAAGTCAGCCCACCTTAGATACCTCTTTGTGTCTAGTTTTCAAAATGTTCAGGTTGGCTAGGTTTACCAAGGTGCCAACTGAGACAGGGTCCAAACTCTAAAGTTACCCACACTGGAAAAAGAGGGTCGGTGTGGGGTGGAATAATGGTCTGCGTCCAAGCTGAATTTTGGGCTGCTTCATGCCACAAGCAATAGGTCTACCCACACAAGTGATGTGCTATTTTTATCGGGAGACTTAAGGGAAGCTGTTTGGAAGGAGGTTTGTGGTTCCCCCTGGATTCTAGAAGTTTGCATCTCACAAATATGAGGGAAATGTGTTTTTTTAGTCAAAGTTTGAGATTTGAAAGTGATTCTGGGTAACAAAAACATGGTGAGAGCCACACAAGTCAGCCTACCATGGATACTCATCTCATTGGTGTCTATTTTAAAAAATGTACAGGTTGGCTGGCTGATCTAGGGCCCAAAATCTAGAGTTTTCCACATTGGAAAAAGAGAGTCAGTTTTGGGTGGAAAAATGTGCTGTGTCCATGTTGCGTCTTGGGTTGTTTCCTGCCACGGGCACTAGGTCTACCCACATAAGCGAGGTACCATTTTTATCGGAAGACTTGGGGAAATGCTGGTTGGAAGAAAGTTAGTGGCTCCCTGATGATTCTAGAACTTTCCATCACAGAAATGTGAGGAAATGTGTTTTTTTTAGTTAAAGTTTGAGACTTGCAAGGGATTCCGGGTAACAAAACGTGGTGCGAGCCACTCAAGTGGCCCACCTGGATACCTCTAGGTGTAATGTACAGGTTAGCTAAGTTGTCTCCACAATCTAGATCTACCCACATTGGAATAAGAGGGTCAGTTTTAGGTGGAAAAATGTGCTGCTTCCATGTTGCGTTCTGGGCCATTTCCTGTTGCAAGCACTAGGTGTACCTACACAAGTGAGGTACCATTTTTATCGGGAGACTTGGGGAAGCATACAATAGTAGTATCTAAGCAATTAGATTTCACTGCATTCGTCTTGCTAAGATACTTACAAAATAATGGTTGGTGAATGTGTGTGGGGTTGAGCAAGGGGCTGTCTTCCATGTCAGAGAGATGAATATTTCCCAAAAGGCCTAGGTTGCAGCCTTCTGGGTTGGCTGTGGAGGACTCTTTTAGGTTTGTGATGGCACGTTTGGATGTATATGACTATCCATCTGAAAATGTCTGCTTTGGATATAGGTTAGCACCTGTGAGGTTTAGCAAAGGCTAGTAATAGTTAGTCTGCTACGTTTAAGGGCTCAGTTCTATCAATGTAATGCACAAGAGCATGTTTGACATCTAAGATATAGAAGGCTCTCTCTCCTACCGTGCCTAGTTGTGGGAACAAGACTAGGAGCCCTATGATCTGGTTGAGATGAAAATGGGAGAACACATTTGGTAGGAAATTAGGGTTAGTTCTGAGCACCACCATATCTTTATGAACCTGAATCAACGGTTCCTGTAGTGTGAGGGTTTGCAACTCACTAATATGTCAGAGAGAAGTTATGACAGCAAGGAAGGCCACTTTCCAGGAGAGGTACTGGAGAGAGCAAGAGTGTAAGAGATCAGAGGCCGGACACATGAGCCTAGAAAGGACTATATTAAGACTACACAGGAGCAGGGGAACTCTGGGAGGAATGACGCTTCGAGGCCTTCCATGAAGGCTTTATGTTCTGGTATACAGAAGGGGAAAGAATGTTGCCTACACGGAGTCCTATGGAGGTATAGGCTAGGCCTGATTTTGGCACAGGTCGCTGGACTGCCGGTTTTAGAGGGTCCAGGTGTTTGTAGATGCAGTAGTTGAGAAACTTTTTTCATTTTGCTGCATAGAAGGCACATGTGGTAGGTTTGTGTGATTGCGGTAGGGTTACCATGTATTCCTGTGAAAGATGCAGGTAGACAAACTCGAGGACCTCAGGTGTCAAATGGCTAGACTGAGCTGCTTGTTGCCTGGATACTTGACTTAAACTCACCCTGGCTCCTGGTGTGAAGGTTCAGCCTTTGAGGGAGCATGGCGGAGGGACTGACTGATATGGAGAAGTGCTTAGTAACAGGGCTTACTGGACCAGGTGGGGGCTATGAAGATGAGAACATGGGATGTCTCCCATACTTTCTGTACCACAAATGGAAATAGGCAGAGAGGCAGAAAAGCGTAAGCAAAAATCCCTGACCAAATCATCCATTGAGCGCTATCCATTGACTGTGGATGTGGATACCTGGAGGCGAAGCTTGGCATTTTGGGGGTCATTCCGACCCCGGCGGGCGGTGGGCGCCGCCCGCCGGGAGGAGACCGGCAGAAGACCGCACCGCGGTCATTCTGACTTTCCCGCTGGGCGGGCGGGCGACCGCCAAAAGGCCGCCCGCCCGCCCAGTGGGAAAGCCCCAGCAACGATGAAGCCGGCTCCGAATGGAGCCGGCGGAGTTGCTGGTGTGCGACGGGTGCTGTGGCACCCGTCGCGATTTTCAGTGTCTGCTTTGCAGACACTGAAAATCTGAATGGGGCCCTGTTAGGGGGCCCCGCGACACCCGTTCCCGCCAGCCTCCACCGCCAGGAACAGGCTGGCGGGAAGGGGGTCGGAATCCCCATGGCGGCGCTGCTTGCAGCGCCGCCGTGGAGGATTCCCTGGGGCAGGGGAAAACCGACGGGAAACCGCTGGTTCCCCTTTTCTGACCGCGGCTTTACCGCCGCGGTCAGAATTGCCCCAGAAGCACCGCCAGCCTGTTGGCGGTGCTTCCTTCGTCCCCGGCCCTGGCGGTCCATGACCGCCAGGGTCGGAATGACCCCCTTTGTGTTTTCAGGAAGGCAAATAGGTCTATTTGTGGAGTGCCCCAGCAGCAAACATACTGGCTAAGGACTACCTGGTGGAGTTCCCACTCGTGTACTTGTTGATGTGTCCTGCTCAGCAGGTCTGCAAGGTCATTGTCCACCCCTAGAAGGAACTCCACCCTCAGATGGATATAGTGGAGGAGTGGTCAATGTCAGGTGTCATATAAAGCAGTCCCTTTTCTGTAGATACTACATGGCAGTCATGATGTCTGTCCCGATGAGGACTACTTTTGTTTCTGAATGATCAGTAGAAAGTCTTTGAGGGCGAGCTATATGTCAGGGAGCACAATCTTGTTGATGTGGTTCCCTTGATGATGAGGGGTCCACAATCCCTCCAGAGTGGCATGGTAAAGATGCATCCCCCAGCCAGCTTCAGAGGCATCTGTGGTAATGATAGCTTGCACAATGGGGTCCAGGAAAGGCCTGCCCTGCAACAGATTGTTGTTGCTCTACCACTGCAGACAGCGATGTGCACTTGCCTTTACCAGCACTAGATCCCCTGTTTAACCCTCCAACTGTGGCCACCTGGGTTGAAATGCAGTGCTGCAGCAGGTGCTTAGGTAGCCAGGCTTGGGGCACTATGGTGATGCATGAGGCCATCATGCCTAGGCAGTGCATGAAGGTTCTGATTGCGAGAGGATGGTTTGGTTGAACAGGAGGTAAAAACTGTCGTCTGTGGTAGGCTTTGCCAGTGACTGCGTTCCTGCTCTTGAGAAGGGCTGGATTTTGAGAGGTTGTAGGTAAGAATTGGTGGATCTATAGTGAACTTAAATCTGTAGAGGAGTGAGATGGTGGCCTGGGTATGCAAAAGGCACTCAGCCAATTGTTGAAGTAGTGGAAAACATGGCTGCCCATCCCACTCCTTAACTGGGCAGCCACCACTACTAGACACTTGATGAACACCTTTGGGGTAGTGGTGATGCAGAATGGAAGAACTCTGAACTGATAGTTATGACCACTTAACACATAGTGTAGTTAACATCAGTGGGCAGGATGAATGGGAATGTGAATATAGTCATTCTAGAAGTCTAACAAAGCCATGTAGTCACCTTGTTGAAGAAAAGGGATGAAATCCTACAGCGTTACCATATGGAAAGATCTGGAGAGGATGTATTGGTTGAGGGGCCAGAGATCCAGAATAAGCCTGTGGGAACCATCCTTCTAGGGGATGTGGAAGTTGAGAGAGAGAAACGCCGTGCCCCACTGGTGTGGTTGGCACTGGTTCTATGGCCCTTTTTTTAAGGAGCGCCTGTATCTCTTCCTCTAGAAGATTGAGATGTTTGTTGCTGAGGGCGTTGTTGCTGGTTGGGATTTTGGAAGGGGGTGTGATAAGTTCTAAGAAGTTGCCATGCTGAACCACCACTAACACCCACTTGTCTGATGTAACTTCATGCCAATGAGGTCGAAAATACCGTAGTCTGCCCCCAACTGGTGTGATCAGGTGCAGGCAGGGATAGTCAGTGTTTTGAGGTGGAGGACCCTTTGCTGTAACCTCATTTGCCCCTGCTGCTGCCCCTGTAGACACACCTGATGTATGCTGATGGCGATTGCTAGCAGTAGGATTGTTGCTGCCTCTGGTAGGAGGGGAAAGTGTCAGGGTAGGTGGCTCTGGAACGAACCATATGCTATACCTCCAAAAGGAGCCTCTGGGGTGGAATCTAGAGGGTCCCCATGTCTTTGTAGGTATCCTTCTTGATTTTTTCTAACACCTGGTCAACCTGCTGATGGAAGAGATGTTCACCATCGAAGGTTAGATTGAGCAGGTGTTGTTGGACAGTCTGAGGTACATAGGCATGCATGGCATCTGATAAGGATGATGGTGTTGCTCCCTCAGATGCTGTATCTGCATTATGGGCACGACGTTCTGACAATAACTCATCTGTCTTCCTAAAGTCCTTTGGGACTGCTTAACCAGCTCCTGCATTTCATCTCTTTGTGCCTGATCATACAGGAAGAGGAGGCCAACTGTGTTGGCTATTCTTCAGTGTGTGGAGGCTCCTACAGCTACCTCTTTGCAGAGGCATTGAGCTTCTTGCTCTCCTTGCCGGGTGAGGGAGCGTCCCTTGTGGCCTCATCAGTAACCTGGTTGTGTGCGGTATGGACCACCAGCGAGTCAGGAGGGTTGTGACCCATTAAGTAGGGCAGGTCATCATGGAGGGCTTACATTTATTTATTTATTTATTTTCTTCTTGACATTTGGCGTTACCAACCTTACCATGAAGAATTCATTGAAGGTGCCTGCGTCAGGGTTTACCATGTCCTTCAACATCTGTTCTTTCTGATCTAGATACTGTTTCCAGTAGGAAGTCATGTTCCTCCGGGAGGACCTGCATAATCTCCTTGTGAATGGTGGTAGCCCTTTGAGTGACCTCATGGTAAAGGTGGTAACATCTGGGGTAATGCCCTTACAAAACAGGGATCCAAGACTGGATCTCCAGGAAGATTGACAGTGTAGTCATCCCACTGGTCACCAGACCAAGCAGTGTATCATAAGGGTGAGTAGAATTGAAGGGACTACATTGCATCTAAGAAGAGTGAGGGGAACCCTCTGGTGAATGTGGAGACTGTGATGTAAGACAAAATGGTGGAGGTGGATGAAGCTGTGGCAGATTCAGTGGGGAAGAGGAGGAGGAAGATCAGGAAACAGAGCCGGGCTGGTGGCCCTGTCCTTGTGCATTTTGTGCTTGGGAGCCGGGAGGGACTTGAAAACCAGCTCTTTCTCGAAGGTTAATGTCCTCTTCTGAGGCAAAATATGCTTTGGAATAGATAGCTTTGTAGATATTTTTCCAGTTTGGGCATATATGAAGAGTCTCTTCTGCTTTAAATCCAGCTCTTCCTTGAGCTGCTGAAAGGAGGATTGCTGTGAGCCACTGGAGCCCACCATCAAAGAATTATTTGGGGTCAATGGAGTCTTTGACGCTGATGGGGTCCTCTGACTCAAGGGGAGTGCAGTTCTTGGCAGAGATGAAGGTCTAGTGCCTCCTTTCGGTGCCAGCATCAAAAAGGTATTCGGCCTCAAAGAAACTGGAGGTCTGTGGAATATTCTCAAGCTCGACACCCAGGATGTGTTGATGCCCCTGGGCAGGATCGTCTCATACTCCAAAGCCTTTGGCTAGTGCTAACCAGAATACAGAGGCCTGCCCGTTACATGGTGAGCTCAATGCCAGCCCCCCACCTTTGCTCGGCCTCATCTTGGGCCTTTTTTGGTATGTTGCTCAATGCTGACCATTGGCAAGGTCCATGCATGTCTTCATCTGGGCAATGGCCTCTTCAGTATACTTGCATATGGTGGAGAAATGTTCCTCGAAGATGTCCGGGGCATCTTCAAATACTTGATATGAATCCTCTGGTGTGCCCACTATCTTTGACTTTGATACTAAAGAGTTGTCTTCGAGTGGCATGTGAAGCAGTCCTCGCACCTGGTGCTGTCATGATCAGAAAAGAGGAGGAGGTTGCACACCTCGTGGTGGATGGTCCATAGGAACTTTGGGTGGCACTGGGGACCATTCTTGAAAGGCGGCAGTTCCCTAACCCTGTGTGCATTCTCCTCTGTGAAGAAGTTGACGAGGGGCCAGGGGACCCGAAATGGCCCAAGGCTCTATTGGTTAGAAGGCAATCATGAATCAGTTACTGAGCAAAACGGGTGGCTTAGCTTTTTTCACCTGAGAATTGGGATCCAAAAAAGAGAGTGAAGAGCGCATTCAACTCTGATCTCAAGAGGTACACATCTGCACCAGATCTCATAAAATACTTACTAACATGGAGTCAGTGCCCATGTGCATTGTCAAGTAAGGAAGGAGTCACACTATACCTTGTTACTTGAAAAACGTCTGCTAAGAAAAACAATCTGTATGCATCTGTAACCAATACTAGGCAGCAGGAGTATGCAGAGAATGCATGCAAAGCATGCTTCAAACATACAGTTACAAACAAAAATATTATGGAAAGAAATTCAGAACCTTCTCTGACCCCAGAATATTATGCTTAGAAAAATATTGTCCAAATATCACCTGGCTACTATGCCGTACATCAAATTCTTCATCCTTTCAGTTTTATCAAATAAAGAAATGCAAAGAAACTGATAAGTCAAGATGTGATCTAATGACTGCATTTCAAACTTCATCCTCAGGAGAAGTCATTTACATCCCAGCATCTTTATTAGACCAAACTGTGTGATTCTATGCAACTCACTCAGTAATTCTGACCCCTTATCTTAATGGGAGTGTTAAAGGTGACTCAGTGACCCAAGGGCACACCAAGGATGGCCTGCAGTTTTGCAGTTCGGTGGTCCCTTGGGATAAGTGGCACCTCAAACTTTGCCAAAAAGAAAAACACCAATGAACCTTGAGGGCAGAGGTAAAATATAGCGAGGTCAGGCCAACTGAAAAAATGGTCGGAGATCTTTGTACTACCATAACATAATATAAAACAGAAATCATTGGTGTGCTTGAAACAATGACTGTGTTATTGTCATCTGCCTTTTCATAAATTGTTTTCAAGAACATACAAATCTCAGAGTGCCAGAGTAAATACCTTAAGAAAAGACTTTCAATAAACAAACTACACCTTCTCAAACTATATCGAAACATTCACCTTCTAAGTCTTTATATTGCTGAGATAAAGCATGTGAGCTAAAAAAATAAGTAGACAAAACAATATAATAGAACTCCCTAACGCTCTCTATAGGCTTTGATGTACTGAGAGCGAAGTTGTTGGTTCTAAATGTTACCATGACACAATCAATCTGGGTTGTGTGTTTGCTCCATACCTTTTTGGGGCCATCATTAGTTATATACCAGATGAACATGCTTTGTTAGGGACGTCATGTATGCCATTTTGCGTTTGAAAACAATTGCTGTGCTAAATCTGCACTCATGTAGGTTGGATAGAAATCATTAGACCTGCTAATGATCAGTGACTGAAGGAACCTCTACCATATTGCCATGTTGAACAGACTGTAGGATAAGAGAGAAAAATTCAGTCACATAAAAGGTTCATTCCATTGTTGGGTTATCAAGGGATCCTATTGCTAGTAGATAATGCATATAAGGGTGCTAGCAACCTAACACTGGTGGGTGTTATATTTTTATTAAGCTGTGATTCAGACTATGGTTAATGCCATGCTTTGTGAATTATGTCACTTGTGGATACATTTCTTTCAAAAAATTAATTTCATAATACTCTCTGTGTTATTTTGTTTACTGTAAACCTATTGTTCTTACTTTTAAGTATCTTCTGCTATTCTCTTGTTGTTTTTGCTTAATCATTAATTCTTTCACTAAAAGAAATCATAAAAAAAGGAAAACATGTGCATGAGGACAAAATGACCAACCGAGAGAAGACCATACCATTAACCATCAGACAACCATCATGTTTTCTGGACTGGTGTTATAACAGTACATTGGAGAAAACATGGCAGAAGTTTGAGAAAGTGATTCAAATTTTCCTGTGACCATGTAAACTCTCTTACCTTGTCAATGCCTGCACCTTCATCATGTGTCGCTCCTCCTGTTCTGCTAATTTCCTTTTTAAGTTATCAATTTCCTGTCTCAGTACTGCAGAATGCTCCATTTCTCCATCAAGCAAATTTCGCATTGATCTGGAAAGAGGAAACACTTTATGGTAAGGCTTCTGATTGCAACTCAGTTCTCAAAGAAAATGTTAATGGACAGAAAGAATAACAAATATGTTTTTTTTTCTCCAAATTCGCGGTCATCCCATTTAAAATATAGCCAGCATGATAATTAAGATAACCTATTTTTCTTTAAATAACAACTGTAAAAGAAAATTGCTGGTCATATTCCTCCTTTGTTTTCCAAACTAACATTTTTCACAGCTATGTATTTTGTCTGGCACGAAACATTAAAAGGTCAGAGATCAGTGCAAGTAAGATGTAGTGTAAGAAATCCATCTTCTTTGTGTGCTCCCCTGAGATCTGGAATATTGGAAAATTGGTGTTGTATACTCCTGGTCAGTGAAGCGCTGCTAAAAAGTCCTCACTGCATGTGACTTTCCCTAAAGTACTGGTAACAGTCTGGGCTGAATGAACAGCATGTTTGACTTTCCAGTAGATATCTTAGTCCCCGGAACCATTGTGCCAGGAGGTGCTGTTGCAGATGAGGACAGGGGGAGGAGCCTCCCTTGCACGCTACATAGTGCCATCAGTGTACCCGCTGAGCGGATAGCAGCATTGCCATCAGGGACTTCTAGTTTCAGGAACCATCATGCCATGAGGCGCTTTTGGGAGCCACCTCACGCGCTATATAGCACCATCAGTGTTCCTGCGAGGCGGGATTGCAGCGTTGCCATCGGGAACAACTACCACAAATAACCATTGCGCCTGGAGGTGCTTTTGCAGCTGAGGGCAGGGGGAGGAACCCTCTCACTCGCTATTTAACACATTGGTATTTCCATTGCACGGGATAGCAGTGTTCCATTATAGGAATCATCTCTGCAGGAGGTGCTTTTGCAGCTGAGGACAGGGGGAGGAGCTCCCACACGCACTATATAGCGCATCTGTGCTCCTGCTGTGCGGGACGCACCAGCGCAAATCCTGGACCTAGGGTGGGCCTGTCTTGCCCCCGTCAGCGCCAGGAAGAGGTGGCTAGATGCTGCCTGGTGGTTACGGACAGACTATCTCCATATTCAGGTACACTTACATATTAGCCAACATTTTGTACCTCCTCACTGGAGATCCCCTGAGATGGGTCTCTGTCTCTAAGCTCTTATGCCCTAAAAGCCAGGACTTTGGGGTGAGAGTGGGACTCCTATTCTTCTGTTGCTAGGACGCTGTGAAATACTTTAACAAAGGCAGTATTTACCTTGCCTGCACTGAGGAGCATTAGTTTACCGATGTATTTGTAAGCCTGCAAAGAGAGGCTGGACTTTACTAAGTGCCCCCCAAGTGTTTATGCTTCCTGAAACGTGGATGCCAAAACTTTGCCAAAACTCTGCAGTTTAATCCGCACAAGTGTTTTTATATTTTACGGAATAGTCTATTTGACGGATAGCCTCTCTCCATTGTTGGGTGCCTACCATTATCATGTGTTTCCATTCGTATTACCATATACCACGGAAAAAAGAAACGCATGTGGTGCTGTGGCTGCCCTGCTCTGCAAAAAAAGTGCATCACAATTGATCGGATGCTGGAGAGGGCCATGGGAGTAATAAGCACAGAAATAGCCCCCACTGAGAGAAGACTGTCCCTAAGCTCCTGCAATAATCCAGTGCCCTTCGAGGAAGTATCCCTGGATCTTTTGTCTGGCCCTCCCCACCTATTTGATCAATCTTTTACTTTCCACAGGTGGGAAAAGCTGCTACTTCCCTTAGTTCTTTTTCTGGAGGACACAAGGAGTCAGTTAAGGCTAAAAAACTCAAGAAGGGGCAGCAACGCGGTTTATCAGATGCTGCCACAGAGAAAGACTTTCATGCAGATAATTCATCAATCTTGGTCCGAGGGAACCCTGCAGTACAGTTTCTGGAGTCATCAGAGTCAGGCACGTCTGTACCTTTACCTGACCCTGCTTGGAAATAGTTATCTATCATCGACTGCATTACCAAATTTAAGGTTCTGTTACAGACTGAGCTTTCCCCAATTTTAGCCCGCTTGGGACCTATTGAACCCAGCTTAAAGCAGTTGTTGCCCCTACAAACCTCCTCAACAGGAAGCAAGTCTAGTTCCATCACTAAAACTTGTCAACAAAACTACTCCACTGAGCAATCATCTTTATCAACAGGGGTGCCCCCTCCAGCAAGAGGCGACGTTTACCCTCTGACCACTCAAACAGAAGTGGCTATTTCTAGGGCTGGGGGTTCTGCGGTTAATGTAGTTAATCCACATTTGATCCCTAGCCTGACCATTATTAACCTTTCTTCAGCTGTGTGTCCCTATGTGGTGGTTCAAATTGATGTACTCCCCTTACAGGAAAGATTGTAAGGGATCATATGGGGAGTTGCACAACAAGGTCCTGGACTGGTTTGCACGCAATAGGAATTTTCCCTTCGTTCTTCAGATGAAATCTTGTTCACTCAAAGGTTGGCTGGATTGGTCCGGACCATATCACTTCTGAAGGGGACTGTGTGATCATCAATTTTAGATTGCCGCATGTGGCACAGGCTATACCAGGTGGGAATTGGAGCAGATGTACACCAACGAGTCATATATTCCCTGTCTCTCTTGTTTTTTGTTTTTTTTAAACAAATCTACAAACCTCTTTTGTATGCGTCCACTGACTGAAATGTTAGTCTCTGGCTATGCGTGGGGGAAGGGTCAAGGATTCTTTGGGGGCAAGACCAGTTTCTATACCACCTAGTTTTTCTCCTCTGCTCTCCCTAATGTACAGTTTAATGTCTCAGTAGGGAATCTGTTTGCTATTTTAACAGAGGTCAACTGACTGCCACAATCTCTCAATGGAAGTCTGATTACTGATGTACCCAGGAGGCTGTAATCACGGAGAAGGGGCCTGTTTTAGGGGTGGTAAGGTCTGGTAACCTTTTCTCACTCATGAGATGGAACATGGCAAGGTTAAAAGATAAGACTATAACCCCTTTATTGATAAATTTGATGTTGTTGTCATACAGGAAACTTAGGTTACTATACCAATCTCATGTAGGGGATGTTCCTGTTTTTCCTGCCCTGCTACACCTTCTTCTAAGGAGACAGCTAGGGGCAGTCTCTCTATATGGGTACTACTTAATCTTGTGGTAGTAGTTTCAGCTATCGATTCAGATAGCTGTGCATACCACCTCTGCTTTTCAAGGATAGCCAGGGCTCTTTTTATTGCTACCTGTCATTTTTTATAAGAATGATTTTACTAATTCTTTTAGTTCTTTAATTGAGAAATTGTTTTGTTTTGTAGTAAGCTTGAAACCTAATGGATCAGGTACTATGTTTCAATCCCATTTCTTGCTATGTGGAGATTACAATTCCAAACTTGGGGACTTGCACGAAGAGTTGGGTTTTACAGGCTTAGCAGCAGTAGCAGTGTCACTAGATAATAGAGGGGGAGAGTTGAGGAAAGTTGAAGCTGTATATGATCTTGTAGATGCAATCAGTTTCTTTCAGGACAAAGGGCCAAGTAAATCCACCTACTGGGGGTGAACATCTGTTATAGACTATATATTTGCTTTAAGATAGGTCCTGCAGTGGTGCTCCAATAGTTTCACCATAGAAGCCCAATGGGGGATCACAATGCATTGTCTCTGGAAGGGGTCTTCCCTGTGGGTAGGGAGCAGCATTTACAGTAGTTACTCGGCATTCAAGAGATCGGCTCAGATTGGCTTGGCATCTGAAAAACCCTATCTCTACACTTGGTCACCTTCTTCAAACATATCTGCCAGTGTTTGTGGGGCACTTAGCAGAGGATTTAGGGAAAGTTTTATCCGCCAGTTACCAATCCTTATGCTCGTGGATTAAAAAACATCTGCTGAAGGCCTATCATCCTAACCCAGACCACCCTTGATGGTTCGAAGCGAGCTGTTTAGTGGGTAACCGCCATCTGAGGAAGGACCTGACAGGGGGCTCAGGAGATGTTGGGGAGGTTCAGGAAGCTAGGCTGGACTATAAACAGTTGCTAAGGACAAGAAGAATTCTTTGAATATTTGAATAAAAAGGACTGAGAAAAGCTGGAATTAGTAGCCACCCAGAATAACAGTAAAGTAGTCTCGGATACTGTCAACAGGTTTCGTCAATGAGATACTCCCCCTAACCAACTCCTAGTCTGCAATATTTCTGGCCCAGAATTGGTGATGCATTTTACCTCTGTTTATCAGTAGCCCATAGATAAGCTGTGTAAGGGTAGGTTGGAAACTCCCCCCTTCCAGTCTTCCCTTCAGGAAGTGGTTAGATCTATTAGGCAAAGCTCAAGTGGTAAAGCTCCAGTGCCTGTCTGTTTCCACATAGATTTACTTAAATGTAATTTAGATGTCTGGGGTCCCCTGCTCACTAATTTGTTCAATAATTTGTGTAGCAGTATCCCGGATTCTCGGGCCTTTCAACTATTGTCCATATTTTTAAAAAATGAGACTGAAGTCTCTCAAAAGTTACAGGCAAATATCTCTTATTGAAAGTACAGTAAAGATATCAGGGAGGGTAATTTTCAATTGTCTGCAGACTTGAGTCAGTGATAATAACATCTTGTCCCCACGTCAGTATGGCTTCCGCCCAGGGCTTGGCACAGTGGAGCAATCCCTGAACCTGTACATGATTGTGCAAACATATCATTGCCAAGGGCAGGCCACTGTACCTTGCCTTTATGGATTTATCTTCCGCATTTGACTGCATAAAGAGGGACAAGTTAAGGACAATTCTGATAGATCTGAGTGTGGGAGTCTGACTGGTAAATTTCCTGTATACATTACAAGAGATCTTAGGGGCCTGGGGATCGAAATGGCCGGGCAGGAGAAACCTCTGATGTTTTCCCTCTAGCTAGTGGAGAGTGCAGGAGTGCGTTCCGGCACCTCCTCTTTTTATTATCTATATTAATGAACTAAGTTCCCACCTATCTGCCTCCAGTGACATATACCAAAATATTGCCAACTAGAGCATGGGTAGGGAGTACCATGTTTCCCCCAATCGGGTGGAAGAAAACAGGATTTGTAGGAAGTCCCCATTTTATTCTACATTCTGAACTTAACCAGGACTATATTTTAGATAGATTGAGGTGGCCTGGCTCCTGCTTTAGGTGAGTCTGTAGTCTAATATGGGAGCTAGCATTAACAGAAAAATCATTCTTGACTGCGTTAGTTTGGACAAGGGTCTCTCAATTCCCTGGATTAAAAACGTCAGGAAGTCCTTCAATGATATTGGCCTCCCTGAAATATTTAACGCTCCGGCAAAAATAAATAAACATGATAGGAGGCTGGTAAAGTCCCACCATGAAGAGTTCAATCTCTCCGACAGAATGGAGGAGGTTTTTAGTTAGCTCTCTGTTCGCAACTATTTTATCCTATTAGCAACAGGGAGCTGGTACTTTATTTAACTCGGAACTCTCAAGGTGGGAGAGGTCTCTTCTTTTTAGATTCAGGGCTAGTACGGTGCAAATTCTTCTGTGTTTCTTTGATGGGGCTAACTCTTGGGGCAGTATTATACTGGCATATCCCTGTGACAGGTCGGATGAGCTTTGCTGCATTTTATGGAGTTTTTTGCAAATGTTATTGTCGTTTTTTACAATACTGTCTCAAGCATATTCTGCAACCACAAGCCTTCAAGAAAGGTAGGGGCATCTTGGTATCTTTACGTATCTTCAGATGTTAGGCAGTCCTGATGTCTGTTACAGTGTTTGCTGTTTCCTAAACATATCTGAAAGGAGTAGGAAATCAATGAAGGGATAATGGTAGCGGTGGCAGTTCATTGCTAAGTTAATACATTTTATTACAGTAGTTTACACTGTCTGAAGTTATGTTTTTAATGGACTATGTATTAATGTTTTAAACCTTACTGTATGGCCTCAGCGTTTTTTTTATGATTTATACTGTATTCTTTTTTGATTTTTGCTTAAAAAACGAATAAAGATATTTGGTTGATTGATTGCCTGTACAGCCAACATGAGTAAGAACAAACTGCTCATGGGGTATAAAAGTCAAATAAACAATGTGGCTACATGGAGACTTTTCCCACCTATACACAATGTAAAAACTTACCACCTGGACTGAAAAACAAACAAGTGCCACTACAGGCCAGGTATGAGTGTGGGGTTGCGATAAGAACCTGTTTTTATGTTTCAAATGAGTAAATTTGCTGTTAGGTTTACCACATTTCCATGTGTTTCTAAAAGTAAGGCCCATCTGTGTAGCCCTCGATGTTACAATATGCGAGCTGTACATATGTGCCTGTTTAATGGCATAACATGACTTACAGTGCCAATAAGTCAAGTGATGTTGCAACCATTACACTTAGGTAAAGTTGTGCAGTATCAATTACTTAGTTCTTCTAACTTAGTCTAGTAAGTTTTTATGAGTGCAGTTCCTGTAACACATATCTTAGAGGTGAAAATAATATCATTAGTTACATGTATTGTTTTGTATGTTCTAAATATGGTTTTTTATATGGTTGTCGTGGTTATTTTAGGTAAGCAGATTAAGCGTAGTGTCTGTCATGTGCTGACTGGCTTTGTCCCTTGATCTAGGCCTTACTTAGTTCTATCAACTTATCCTACAGTTATTTGAAATCTTTACAAACAACAAAGCAATTCGGAATGTTCAGCATACAGAATTAAAAACACTACATTTTAAAAACGACAATACTTATTCCAGGCGAGGAATAATAATGAGCCATTAGTAAAAAATAAAAAGTGCAAAGTGCGTTTTTGATAGATGCCACATAAAACAAAACGGACCTCCGACTCAGTTGGATAGCACAATGTGCAAAGTACACCAGGCCAGGTCCCATTATGGGGCCAGCAGATCCGCAGTCTGCACAAGAAGAAGACATATTACAAAGTTTTCTTGCTCTCAAACTATCTCAAAGCAGGAACAATCAATGCAGTTAAAAAAGTACCAGCCAAAAGTAAGTCTGTACAAAGTCATGGTGTGGAAACACTAAACAGCGTGAGGTGCCAAATATGGAACAGAGGAGTTTGAACATTTAAAATCAGCGTGCAATGCGCAATTATGACCATTCGGGACCAGACAATTGGCAGCATCCATAGTCACTTAGGGCCATATGTACGAACACATTTTCCCATTAACACAGAATGGGAAAAACCCTTTGCTACATCTGGCCCCAAGTTGCTACGTGCAAAATATGTCGGAGGCATGACTGGACCTAGTCCTTTTCCAGCATACTTATAAAGACTGGTCATTTAAGACCAAAGTGCAATATGCAATTATGACCGTAGGAGAACAGACAGTAAGCAACATCTGTGGTCACTAAGGAGCCATGTGCAAAAATCAGCCGGAGGCAAAAATAGTCCCATCCTGCTTGCAACATACTGTGCAAACTGGTCATTTAAAAACAATCAGCAATGCGCAGTTATGACCGCTGGGGGGCAACAGTAAGCAACAAGTATGTTCGCTAAAGTGCAATGTGCCAATGACATTAATAGACCCAGCCCGTTTCCAGCATCCTGGGCAAGCAGAGATAAGAGTACTCTTAGGACAACAGCGTTACTTAGTTTTTGTCATACTTACCCTGAAATTGGGAGAGGAGTGAAATGGAATGGACTGCAGATCTAAGGCTTTCCCAGTGCAACAGGCTTACTCAGCTTAATTCCCTCCTACTGCACTTACAGCTGTCAAAAATAGAATGCCATTGACAAAAGGCCTGATCAGACACATGACCGATAGCCTTATCTGCCCCCTGTTCTGCCCACCTAAATCAGCCAATGCCCAAAGGAATGCTCTCAAAGAGCATTCTGCCTTCTGCTTCGTCTTCCGGAAGTCAAAAAGAAAACTCAAGTAAGTCATTTAAAGCTGTATGGTTACACAGACAATAGGGATCCTTATTTGTAGGGAGATAGCATATGGGTGCTTTGAAATGGTATGTTTGACTTTGAACATGGAAGGGCTAAAAAGAGTGGCCTTCAGTAGGAGCAGCTAAGGAGAGCGAGTGAATCCTAGTCAAGTTTAGAAAGATCAGAAATAGGGCTATGTTTTCACCACAGGTCATCCTGTCACTCAGACTGCTTGCTTAGATATAGGGAGACAAGTCTGTTTTTGAAAAAAATCTGTCTGATTGGGGAAGGACTGAGGGGTACTCTTTCTGCTCTTAAACCTCTGATTCTGAAGGTTTTTCTTTGAGTCAAGAAAGATGGTATTTTGAAGACTCACATTAAGAAAAAAGGTTCCAGGACTTATTTACAGTAAAAACCAACACAAGTCAGAAATCTCCCTACAAGTTGCAAAACTTGGTGCTTAGAAACAGCTCAGCCATGGAAGACCGGGACAGGGTGCTTGGCTCCCCAAATAGGACATATCCTATATGGGCCAGATTTTCAAGTTCAGCTCATTGAGATATTTGTTGTGAAAAACTTCTCTCCAATGTGACCCCGCGTAGAAGGGACTGGACTTCGAGACCAAAGGTAAACCGTGAGAGGGGAAAAAGGAACCAAAAAGTGCTAAATGACAGGCCGTGTGAGGATGGCTGTTGCTCCCCTCCCACTCACTCGGCAGTCCAGGGTAGTAATCACCTCTCAAAGGCTCCTGTTGGAATGAGACCACTGTGGAACCGTACAGTGCTACAGATGCCTGCTCCAGAATTAATTCACCCACTGGGAGATTTCCTAATGGCGTTTGCGATATCTGGACGGGTCGCAGGCTTTCATTAACTCTCCCTGCGCTTGCATGGCTCGGAGCCCACATGGCAGTGATGGCGCTGCTGAAGCAAGTTCGGGGATTGAAGGGTCAGGGTAGCGGAGGGGCTTGTGCGGAGTCACGCATGGAAATCGAAGTAAGGAAATCAGAGCCGCCTGTCAATGTTAAAAACCAGATCAGAGAACTAGCTCGGAGTCTAATGGGACTGCTGAATAAGCGGCAACGGAAGTGCCTGTGTTAGGACTGTGTTGGCCAAGATATTTGGGAAAAGCACACATGGTGGGGGCCCACTGAAACACAGTGACATTCTGCGTTATGGTCAGGTAGCATTGACTGCAGCAGTGCCGGTACCGTCAGGCACTGATCATTCACACCCCCCAGGAGGGGGTGCTCAGGAGGAGGGTGACCTGGTCTCGTCAACCCATCTAAGTTTACAGGGCTAGGGTATCGATCGGATGCCTCTGCCCTCAGTCCCTCTTCTAGGCAAACTAACCTCAGAGCCAAGCACAGGGTCCTCTGCAGCTGAAGGGATGTCCCTGTACCCCACCAACCCCCTCAACCCGCCCCCACCAACCGTCCTTGGACACATTGCGAGATCAATTAAAGTGGATTTTCTGGTGGTGGGTGATGAATCTGCTGCCGGTATGGGGTGGGGGAGAATAAGGAACATAGGGGATTCACAGGACACCCAATACCTGTCTGCCGCTGTGCTGGCCCTTGCTGCCCCTGAGAGGGAAAGCATCTCTGGAGATATACCTGGCTCTTCAAGACAAGCGGGCACCCAGGAGGGTACACTCCGCATCTTTGGATCATTTAAGTCATCCAACACACTCGTTATCCCAAATCGGGTGGACAACAACTCTACTGAAGTACCTCAGCTACAATCGGGTTCTAGAGGATGAACTGCTGTAGCCCCTCCTGAGTGAAACCTGATCCAGAATCCATTGATACATTTTTTTCCTTATCAGACTGGTCTGGTGATAAGAGGCAAAACTGCAGCCAGGTTAGGTATAGTCAATCTAGTCTGGCAACGGACATGAGTAGCTTAGAAGAGGATTAAGGTGCCCAGTCTGCAGAAGCCCTTGGTGATAATCCTACCATGGTCAGGAAAAACGGGAGGAAAGGGCCCCCTCAAGCAAAATATAAATTTGCTACAAAAGTTCTATTTTGGGATTATTCTGATTCTCCAGGTTTGTCTACAGGTACCCATGGTATAGCAGGAGCAGGAGTAGTTCTGATGGCCCAGGAGACAATCTCACCAGGAGTAATTTATCAGAGTATCAATGGCTCTCCGGGGCAAGATGCACACAGAGAATCACAAGACTCAATCAGCATGTCGGAAACTTCAGGGAGCAAAAACCTGCTCAGAATTTACATCTTGTTTGGGAGAGGTTGAGGACAGAATTGTTTCACTCGAGGGAGGTGTAGCTTCTCAGAAGAACTCAGCTGGCCCTAAAATTCCCATATGATCGACACCCAGTGGAAACTTGAGAACTCTGAGAACAGGCTAAGACGTACTAACTTGAGAGTTCTGGGGATCCCCGAAGGGCAACAAGGGGAGGACCCCCCAAATTCATTGCAACCCTCTTCAAAGAAGCATTCCCGAAGCTGGATAAGTGGGACTGGGATCAAGAAATTTAACATGCTCATTGTTTTCCTTTTCAGTTCAATGTACAAGTAGTTAAACCCAGGACAGTTTTGATATATGTAGGGAATTTATTCCTCCGAACGTACAGGAAAGGGGTGTTCGTTTTTTGTCTGACCAGATTACTGTAATTTTACGGGTGAACAACTCTGGTGCTTACAGCAGTTAATCCAGCCCTTTCAGGCAAAGAGGGCGCAGGCTTCCTCCTGCAGCCAGCCAAATTACAGGTGGTTTGGCAGGAAAAAATCAAATTTTTTACTTCCAAGATAAAGGCGCAGGTGTTTCTTCAGAATTTAGGTGTACCATCATTATATGCCTGGTACTCTATAGGTTGCTTCTACCCTAAAGTTAATGTTAGTTTTTCTGTCTTAGGCTGTTAACTATATTCAGGGATATCATTAGCATTTATATATTATTGTTTTATTTTTGTCTGTAGTTGGGCCTCGGTTGTGGTTATTCTTATTACTGTTCTGGAGGGCCGAGCTTGTAGGGAGTGTCAACACTTCATCACGGACCAGGGAGGTCCATCTGCTTTCATGAATAGGCAGGGGAGAGGGGAGTGGGGGGGGCAAGGGTTTCACGGAAGAAGGGGGGCAGGGGAGGTAAGATGGGCAGGGTTGGGGTGTGTAGGAAGTGGGGTATTTGTGGGAGCTTTCGAAAAGTACTGTACCAGGTCAAGAATTGTATTTTGTTCATGAAGCCTGGTTTTGTGTTTCGATAGCAGTGTAACTATTGCTAAAAGGCTTCGTAATCATGGTATCAACCGAAATGCATTGGCTCCATGACCGTTTGTGCCCTCAATTATAGGAATAAATGGGCTAGGGTTGCCCTTGTTCTACGGTATATGAAGGATGATTTACTCTGTCTGCAAGAGACACATATCCCCTGGGACAAATGCTAGAGGTCCCGGATCTGTCCTGTCTAGCAGATACGCTCCAGGGCTTTTCATCAAGGGGGTGGCGATCCTGGCTAACAAAACACTTTGCATGTCTAAGTAGGTTAAGGAGGATAAAGGAGACTGTGGCGTGATTATTCAGTGCGAGATACGTCGGGAATTTCTGGCGATCTGCTCGGTCTATGGCTCTAACACAGATGAGGCGTATGTCTTGAATTTTTTTAATATAGAATTGGCACTTTGGCCCTACCCCTTAGTGCTCTACGGGGATTTTAAAATACATTTTGGCGTACACATAGACTGGCTCAGGATGAATTATCGGTACTTCAGAAGGAAGCCAGGTTCATATAAGGCACTGCAGAGCTTGGTGAAGGATTATGGTCTGGTTGATTTATGGCTTAAGCATAAAGCCCCTAGCCGGACTTTACATTGTATTCTATCCCTCATAATAAATTAGTTTGATTGGAGTTTTTTTTAACGTCTTCACCTCAATTGAGATTTCACCTTGGTTCATATCTGATCATAATCCTTTAATTCTGGAAATCTCTCTTGTAAGCGGGGGGTCATGGTTGTTTGTAAATTATTTTTAGATCACGCATATAAAGATCATATGTCCAAATGGATCTCTGAATTTGTTATCAATAATAGAGGGACTGCCTTGTCAGGGTCAGTCTATCATGCATTTAAAGGAGGGGTGAGGGGTGAAACCCTTAGTTTTTCTCTTTATCAGCAACAGGCAAAACAAGATGTCATCCAAAATAAGCTTTAAAGGATGAAGCAGGTAGAAAGTCAGCTTAATAGCTGTATTCTGGTGGGGCAGCACTCGTTCCTTCTACAGCAGGAGGCAGCAATCCTCAACACCAAATTAATAAGCAATTCGGAGCTGAGGCAGCAGTCAAGTACCATTTACATAAGAAACGGTGTTATGAACTGGGAGAGGCTACAGGGAGACTTTTAGCAAAGCGTTTTAGACAGAGAGAGGTGGCTAATCATATTGTATCCATAGAAGTTCAGTCTGGTCTCCAATCCAAAACTCCCTCAGACATTCTGGCGGCCTTTAGGGATTTTTATGCAAACTTGTACACTGGAGTGTTCCCTCCTTCAGACACGAGTTCCTCAGACTTTCTTCAAGTACCACTTACATCCAAGTTTGATAAAAAGCGAAGGACATGTTAGATGCCCCCATAACTACAGAAGAGATTTATGAAGCTATCTGCCTGCTGGCATCAGGGACTGCTCCTGGCCTAGACTTCATCCCAGTTGAGTTTTACAGATTAATAAGGGAAAACCGGCAGAACAACTAGCCTCATACAGGCCGATTTCCCTCATAAACTGTGATGGGAAAATCTATGCGAAGGTACTGACCATCAGACTTGGGTGAGTGATCGCCCCATTAGTTTCTCTGCATTAGCACTGGTTTATTCCTGGTAGAGGTACAACTGACCATGTCCACAGAGTGATTGCATTGTTGGACACAGCATCTGTGTAAGGGTTACCTCTAGGACTTATGTTACTCAACACTGAGAAAGCTTTTGACTGCGTATCATGGCAGTTTTTATGGGCAGTGTTACGTTGGAAAGGTGTTGGTCTCAAGTTTATTCAATCTGTTAGAGCCATGTATAGGACCCCTAGTGCTAGGGTTAGGCTTATGGGGCAAGTCAGACACCCTTATTATCTCAAGGGGGACACAACAAGGTTGTCCTTGCTCTCCAGGCCAAGTCACACTTTATATTGATTCCTTCTTGCAGAAAATTGGGGAGTGGCACAAAATCAAACTTGTTATAATTCATCAGATTAGTTATAAGACTCTGGCATATGCAGACGACATCGCAATCCTTACAATAGACCCGTCTTTGGTGCTCCTCGAACTCGAGTCACAGGCATGTCTATTTAGACTCCATTTACGGTGTAAGTTAAATGAATCTAAAACACAAGTATTATGCACAGAGGGCATAAACTTAAAGGATGCACACACAGTTGCAGAGGCAGTGTATTTGGGGATTAGATTTACTACTAAGGTAGGCAGGATGGTCAAATTGAACATGGCACCCTCGTTACGTAAAATCGAGTATGAGTCGGAAAAGATAGATCGCCTGCATTCTTGGGCAGGGTAATGTACTGAAAATGAGCATCCTTCCTATGGTTCTATATTCTTTTTAGAACAATTCCATTAGAATTCAATAATATCGGTTGTCTTGCTTAGATAGTATTTGTAGCAGGTTTCTGTGGGGGTATAATAGGCTTAGGAAAGCTGGTAAATGGATGATTTTACCCCGCCTCTGGGGGGATGAACCGTTCTCAGCTTTAAATTATATTAATGGTCCTGCATGCTCCAAACAGGACATATTCTATGAGGGCCAGATTTTTAAGTTCAGCCCATTGAGCTATTTGTTGTGAAAAACTTTTCTACAATGTGAACTCGCATAGAAGGGATTGGACTTCAAGACCAAAGGAAAACCATTAGAGGGGAAATGGAACCGAAAAGTGGTAAATGACAGTCCTTTTCCACCCATACACAATGTCAATGGCTGTCCCAAAGTGTCTGTCAGTAGAGAGAGTGAACACACAGTTGTGGTGAATTTTCTCAGCAATATGAAAAAAATTAGGGGCAGAGATCAATCAGGAGCACATTACAGTGAAGAAGGATAGAAGTGGTAACAAGTGACAGACAGACTATGGGCAAGAGGACTTGGGAAAAGTAAAGAGGTAAAGAACAATAGAGTGCAGAAGTTAGGTAGGTGCAGGGTCAGAGAGTGTTTCACACAGGTAACTGGGGTACAGATCATTTAATGACGCAAATCAAGAAAAGATGTAAATGAGTTGCAGGTGAAAAGTCATATAACTTTTTATCAGTTTAGAGAGAGGGCTAGTACTGAGGGATACCATATGGGGTACAAAGTTAATTATTTGGTCAAAAGGAAGGGAAAAACAAATTTTGGAGACCTAGAATACCCTGTAACAGCAGTCAGGAAAAACAGGTGGATGTGATGGAAAATAGGTGGAGGAAGAGAGAGGTAAACAGCTGAAGCAAGAAGGAAAAATACACATTCTTGCTGGTCATCTTCATCTGAGTGACATGATTAGTGCCCCCAACTGATAATACTCTTTTTAGAGATTGATTGTCAGTTGAAATTCTCTTGCTAACAGTATACAGATAGCCTCTTGCCACTGGCTTGGCAGTTTGTCATTTACATCATGGCTAAGGCCAGTAGAGTATTCATCTCTCTTCTAGGTCTAGTGGCTGTTTATGTGACTACATCCACCTTCACTTAAGTGCTTGGTTAGAATAGCATGAGGGATTACTTTGGCAATCCTCATTGTTTGTTTCAGTTTGCTCACTCCTGTGTGCTTTGCTCCGTTCCATTCTGCCTGTCCTTCCTTACCTTGTGCACTCCTCATGAACCCAATCTCATGTTCCTCCCTACTCCTTGTTTCTCTTTGTTCCTTGACAATCCCCACACAGTCTGCCAACATGGCTGATGTCTGGTTGGCCTCAATGTCTGAAGATTTGTTGGAGGTGATCCTAATGAAGTTCATATTTCTGACAATCACCAGGGAGCTGCTGACAGTATCTGCCTGCTCAGTCTTCCTGGTAGATGTTCCACCTAGATGTCCACTCCAGTGATGATGACCCAGTCAAAGAACATTTGAGTGTTGTCTAATATGGGTTGAGCTCTCATGCCACCGTTCTTGACTTTGTACTATATGGAGGAGGTGTTGTCAATTCTTGGCAATGCATGTAATCCCAGAAGAATGACTTGGGTTCTAAAACATTGATATGGAAAGGGCGAGATTTCTCTTCTGTCAACCAACAACCTTTTAGGGAGAGATCTTGAATGTGCACTCCCCAATCTTCCATTAAGGGTTATGATGAACATCATCATCAGCTTAGCTTGTGTGGGTTGGAATGAACCCACACAAGCTAGGTTGAGGAAGAATATCCACTACAGTAGAGCCTGTTTAAATGCTAAATAGTGTTTACAATATCGTCCCAGGACCCCGTTGTCTGCATTCATTGTAGTTCCAGTTGTTGAATGGGCCACACTTGTACTTGTCAAAAAGGTATAAACGGTATGCAGGATTACATTAGACATGGGAGTGATTTGTAGGTTTTGACCATGACAGTCCCACTTTTGCTGAAGGTTCCTACCATGTTTGTATGTTTGAAATATGGTCTTCTGACTGAAAGTTCTTACCTACGCTTGTATTCAGGACTCATTCAGGAACTGCAGGTGAGTCACTGTTGTGATACATGACTTGAGATCATGTTCAGGGTCAAGCCCAGCCAAAGGAATAGGTTTCTATGTGACTCTGTTAATGTCAGTGCTTCCTGAGCAGAAATGCCCTTCATCAGTCAATCCTCCAGGTATGGAAATACCTGGTGACTCTGATGCCTGCCACAGGCACTAGACAGTTTGTGAAAAATCCACAGAACAGATTTCAGGTCAAACAAGAGTGACTTGAATTTGATAGTATTGACCCACCACTGAAAATCACAGGAACTACCTGTGATTCTGGTGTACAAGAATTTGAAAATGTGTATTCTTAGAGTTCAGGGAGGCAAAGTACTCTTGTTTTTGTAGCAAAAGAGGTATACTTTTTGGGAGGTCGCCAATGAGAAGAATTGCTGTCTCTTTTTCGTTTCTAGGCTCTAACATTAGTCACCAACTACTATGCTGAATCCACCTTCTGTACTACTCAACTGTTGGATGTGATCTTTCTTTCCTCCATATGTGTAACTGGACGCTAGTGGTGTGAACAGTACAGTCAGTCAGGAGAGCTTTGAGATGTCTTGTGAGTATGACTAAGATACTTCTCGTTTCATCCCTCAGGAGTTTTGTTAGAACTCTCTTTGAGGAATGACCCTTATTAATTAAAGGCCAATAGTGTTAGCACTTTCTACCCAAAGATTCATACTGAAAGGAGGCACTCTATATGATTGGGTTCCCTTGAAGCCACTACACCATGAGGAATTCCTAAACTCCAGGGCTCCCAAGGAATATCTGGTGTGTTTGTTTTGGAGTTCTATTGGACTTTGTCATTATACTTTCGGAACAAATTGTTAACATCAAAAGGTATGCCAAGAATCTTGGGATGGAACTTTGTTCAGAAGGAGGTGAACCTCAGCAATCATTGCCTACCCTGCACAGCAGCTATATGACAAAGTGGCTATTAGAAATTGGGTCTCTAGTTGGCAGAGGTATGCACTCTGTCGAAGTAGGGGCCACAATCCCATTCTGGGTATGTAGCAACACAACCTAAATTATCCTGTGCTCACCCTCCGGTAGCTTGGCACAGAGCAAGCAGGCTTAACTTAGAAGGGAACCTGTAAAAAATTTGCTCAAGAGCTCCTACAGTAAAAGAGTGATAACACCATATAAGTGCTCCACACCAGTTTAGGAAAATAGATAATAATTATCAGAATAAAATAAGACCAAAACGGCAAAAATCCAATGTGCACTTTTTAAAGGTTTAGATGGGTCTTAGTCCATAAGAATCAGTGGTTGTATCTTTTTAACACACAGTACTTGGGATGCGTAGCAATTAAACGCCACAGAGGGCTGCACAGGAGGTGTTGCATTGGAAAATAAAGCGATGCATCGATTCTTCTGGCATGGTGGAGGTGATGTGTCGATTCATTCCTTGCAGGCAAGGTGCTGCATCGATATCTGATTGTGCAGCCTTGGCTCCTTACTGCGGTGCAGGGATATTTTGACGCCCAGGGATGATACTTGGAAAATCCAAAACACGTTAAGAGGATGAAACAGGTGCTGCATCGATCGGTAGGCGATGCAGCAATTTTTCTGCTGTGAGACAGGCGATGCGTCAAATTTTCAAGGCGTTGCGTCAATTTTCAGATGCAGTGGATTTCCTCTCTCTGGTGAAGTCTATGATGGCCCGAGACTTCATAACAGGAGGCACCCTCAGTCCAAGCTCTTTGGAGATCACTTGTGGGGAAAGGCAGAGTCCTTCCAGTAGAGTCAGGGAGCAGCAGGTAGCAGGGCAACAAACAGGAGAGCCGTCCCCACTGAAAAGCGGTCCAGATGAATCCTTTGGGCAGCATACAGTCCTTCTGATAGAGTCCAGTTGTGGGCCCAAAAGTGTCTGATTTGATGGGGTCACAGACCCATAATATATACACAAATGTGTCTTTGAAGTGATTTTGAAGTGTACCAGTTTCCTTTTCAGCCCAGTCCTGTCTACCAGGAGATCTGTGTGGGGTTATCAGTCGTTTGGGTGAGGTCAGGCCACTAGCCTTTGAAGCGGAAGTGAGAGCCCCTCCACTTTTCCTGCCCAGGAAGACCCATCAGTATGCAGATGATTGCAAATGCAGCTGAGTGTTCTGTGTTTCTGGCTATCTGGGTGGAAGGCACAAGTGGAGCTATCAACCAGCAGAGACCAGACGTGGATTGGAGGCAGGCTGTAAGGCACAGAGAGCAGTAAGTGTAGAGAAATGCCTACTTTCTAAAAGTGACATTTCTGAAACAGTAATGTTAAGTCCAACTTCATCAGTAAGCAGGATTTCTCACTACCATTCCAACCGTACCAAATATGACAATGTCACTCCTTTTAGATCAGAAATTACCACATAAAGGTACATAAGGGAATTCAAAATGCTGGCCTATGAAAGGAGCTGGTTTCATAACAGTGAAACACAATTATTAGAACTTTTCACTACCAGGACATGTTCAACTTCCAAGTAAATGTCCTGCCTTTTACGTACATAGCACCCTGCCCTTTGGACTACCTAGGGCCTACCTTAGGGGTGACTTATATGTAATAAAAAGGTTGTTTAAGGCTTGGCAAGCAGTTTTAAATGCCAAGTGGAAGTGGGAGTGAAACTGCACAAACTGGCCTTGCAATGGCAGGCCTCAGACATGGTTAAGGGGCTACTTATGTAGGTGGCACAATCAGTGCTGCAGGCCCAGTAGTAGCATTTGATTTACAGGCCAAGGGCACCTCTAATGACTTATAGGTAAATTAAATATGCCAATTGGGTAGGAGCCAATGTTACCATGTTTAAGGGAAAGAGCACAAGCACTGGACAACAGTGGCAAAGTGTGCAGAGTCCTAAAACCAGCAAAAGCAAGATCTGAAAAATGGAGGGAGGCAGACAAAAAGTTGGGGGAAGACCACCCAAAGGCTGTTGGGTATAACATGCGACCCCCACCAGCTGAAAGTAGGGAGACCTACACAAACCCTTGGGAGCTCTCTTCCCTAAGGCGAAGGAATCTGGAAAGACCATCAGCATTGGTGTGGTCAGACCCCCGGGCGATGCTCCAGCGGAAAGTACATTCCCTTTAGAGAGATAGGCCACCTCAGGAGTTTAGGACTTCCACCCATCATTTGCATGAGCCATCTGAGGGGCCTGTGGTCTGTCTGAACCCAGAAGCAAGTCCCAAACAGGTATAGTCTCAGCTTCTTCAGTGCCCAGACCATAGCAAAGGCTTCTCTTTCAATGGCACCTCACCTCTGTTCCCGTGGAACTAACCTCCTGCTAATGAAGGCTACGGGTTAGTCTAGGCCCCCCTCATTCAGCTGTGCTAAGCCTGCCACTATGCCATGCCCTGAAACGTCCGTCTGCACGATGAATTCCTTGGAGTAATCAGGGGCCCTGGGCTTTCTGACAAGCCTCTATCCAGATCACCAATCGGGGCTGCTTCTTAGAAGTCAGCTCAGTTAAGAGGGCAAAAATGGTGACATATCTCTTGACAAATCTTCTGTAGTAGCCAGTGAGGCCTAGGAAGGCTCTCACTTCGGTTTCGGTTTTAGGTGGTTGCCAGGCCATGACGGATTGAGTCCTGGCTTGGAGGGTATGCACTTTGCCACCTCCTACCAGGTGCCCCATGTACACCACTCTACCTAATCTGGCACTTGCTGGCCTGGATTGTCAGGTCTGCCTGGAGCATGGCATAAAGCACCTTGTAGTGGTGATGCAGGTGTTCCTCCCAGCTGGCACTGTAGACAACAATGGCATCTAAGCAGGCAGCACAGAAAGCCTCCTTGCCAGTCAGGACCCTGTTAACCAACCTTTGGAAGATAGCAGGGGCATTGTTCAAGCTAAAGAGCATCACCCGGAATTGGCAGTGGCCCTCAGGAGTTGAGAATGCTAACTTTTCTTTTGCTTCCTCAGTCATGGCGATCGGCCAGTACCCTGATGTTAAATCAAAACTACTGAGGAATTTGGCAGTGCCTAGTCTGTCAATGAGCTCATCAGCTCTGGGTATGGGGTGTGTGTCATTCTTGGTGACAGTCCACGCAGAACCGAAGTTCTGGTTTGGCACCCAGTGGGGTGGTCTTTGGTACCAACACCATGGGGCTGGACCAGGGATTACAAGAGAGCGCAATCACCTCTAGGGCTAGCATCTTGAGGACTTCCGCCTGGATGCTGGCTCTCACCCTGTCTGACAACCTGTAAATGTTGTTCTTTACAGGAGGACTGGCTCCCGTGTCAATGTCATGGATGCACAGATGTGTGAGTCCAAGGGTCTGTAAGAACAGTGAGGCAAGCTGTCCAAGCAACTGGTAGCAGTCACCTTGCTGCTCTGTAGTCAGGGTGGCAGGGAGGTTGACACCCTCCACTGACCTATTAATTTCCTGTGCAGAGAGGAGGTCAGGGAGGGGTTCAATCTCCTCCACACCCTCATCTGTCACAAGAAGCATACTCACTTTGGACCTCTCAAACTGAGGCTTGAGTTGGTTGACATGGAACACCCTTACGGGTTTCCTAGAATCTGGAGATCCACTAAGTGGCCTCCCCCTTAAACTCCTTGATCTTGCATGGGCCAGTCGAGCGGTCTTGGAGAGCTCTGGTCCATACTGGCTCCAAGACCCATAATTTGTGGACATGCTGAAACTCTACCAGAGTGGCCTTCTTGTCACACCAGCATTTCATTACTTCCTGGCTGGCTGCGAGGTTACTACTGGCCTTTCCCAGAAGCAGTGATCTGGTTCTGGAGCACCAACATGTAGCTGACCACATCCGGGGGGGGTGTTCTGGGAGCTTTCTCCCACCCCTCCTTAACAATACTCAGAGTTCCCTTGACAGGGTGGCCATAGAGGAGTTCGAAGGAAGCCTCCCTGTAGGCAAAAAGAAGGCATGGCAAGAGGATGTCCCACTTACGCTGCAGGCCTCAGGTAGGCCTGCAATCATGCCCTTCAAGGACTTGTTGAACCTTTCACCTAGACCACTGGCTTGCGGGTGATATTAGGTGGTGAATTTATAAGTTACCCCACACACATCCCACATGGACTTTATGTACACAGACATGAAGTTAGTGCCCCAGTCAGACACTATCTCTTTGGGGAACCCCACATGGGTAAAGATCCTCACAAGAGTTCTGGTCACCATAGGTGCAGGCATTGTCCTCAGATGGATTACCTCTGGGTAGCGTGTTGCATGGTCCACCAAGAGCACAATGAACCTGTTGCCTAAGGCTGTCTTAGGGTCCAATGGACCAATGACGGTGATGCCATCCCTTTCAAAGGGGGTGCTAATGACGGGAAGTGGGATCAGGGGAGATTTTAGCTTTTTCCCTGACTTCCCACTGGTGTGGCAGGTGTGACAGCACCTGCAGAATGCATCTAAGGCTGTTTTCATTCTGGCCAAAAAAAGTGGGCAGCAAGCCTAGCGAAGGTATTTGTCTTGCCGTAAATGTTCTGCCAGGTGGACGTCATACGCCAAAGCCAGAAGGAAGGCCCAGTAATGCTGGGGGACCACCAGCACAATTGGCTGGCCCTGCACACTGAGCCTTAGGCTCGCTGTAGAGAAGATCATTGTCCCACTTGATCAGGTGATCCCCATGGGCTCCACCTGCTGCATGGGCTGAGGTCTGTCACCTCAAGCCCTCAAGAGAGGGACTCTCTTGCTTTGCTTTGCAGAATTCCTCCCTGGTAGCGCCACCCTCAACTTGCCAGGCAGCAAGCTCATGTAGGTCACCTAGGAAGGCAGTGTCCTCCCCTGTTGGATCAGGGGCCTCCTCCTCAGGGATCTTGTCAACCTCCGCCACAGGAGGGGTGCCAGAGAGCCCGTCCCCAAGATGGCTGCTACTCTGTGAGGCTCGGCTGACCAGGGAGTGAAAATCCACATTTATCCTGCAGGAATGACGGCACCAGCACCCGCCGACCGGCATTAATGTGTCTGCGGCTCTTCCCTTTCAGGAGAGCATATTATTGAGGGCGTAGTTGATGTCTGGCAACAGAATCTGTGGCGGGCCTGAGCAACTAGGGAAGGGCAGAGACAAAAGACTTTTACTGTGCGGCGAGTGCGGAGCAGCATCTGTCTGCCACCTTGGGCCTGAAAAAAAGGGTGAACGGCTTCCTGGAAGACTGCGGCAGGTACCGCGTGCAGCGCACTGCGAAGACTGGTGACCGCGGGTCCAGTACGGGGCTGTGCTGCGATTGTGTGGCCCTCTGCAGGACTCACGCGGAGGAAAACAAGCCCCCAACTGCAGGATCTGCGGCAGTGCTGGGGTGCTGTGCATTGGTGGCCACAGCGCAGAAGGTGAGACGTGGCGGGCTGGGAGGTGAATTAGGGCTGATCATTGCGAAGGCCTCATTGCGCAGGGACCTGCTCTCCGCGGCAGTGGCTGACAAGGCGGTACCTGCATGTGCCTGCCAATGAGAACTGATACTCCCCCTGTTGGGTTCCCTGCTACCCCTGCTGTGCCTGTGCATAGTGACTTTGCTGGCCCTCTGCCAAGGATGACACTGGGAAGCACCATGACATACTGGTAGGCCACACCTGGGAGGGGAGAATCGTGGGGGAGAAGGGGCTTCCACCTAGGTTGTGGGCTACTACAGGGTGGCACACTATAAGATCGAAGCCCTGGGAATGAGGTCCTGACAACCGCCAATGCAACTAGTGAGAATTGTGGCCCCTGCTGGACAGGTGGATGTTTACTGCTACCACAAGGAACCTTGTAGGTTTGGAGGGAACTGTCGGCCTTATCGTGTCCCTCATCTGTATCCTATGAGGAGTGGCGGGACCTGACTTTGTTCGCCCAGACTGGAATATGTCCAATCTGCGACTGGGACATGGCCAAACCAGAAATAACAGCACTCACCTGGGAATAGCGGCACTTCGCATGACCGCAGTTTGCTGGTGTTCCTTGGAAACAATTTCTGAGGTGAGGTGGGACCCAGCTGGAAGAGACTGACTGCCTTGACTTCTTACCAACTGCCGCCTCCGCTGCGACAGCACGCCTCTCTGCCCTTCGATATTCTCAAGATGGGGAAATCTGACATAAAACAATCGAAGCTTACTGTCGAACAGCGCTGGAAGATGCGCACAACAGAATCGCCCTTGCAAGATGCACAGGTGTGGTCGGGCTGCTTGGAGAATACACCAGCTGAAACGCATAAATGGGCCATGCTTTTGGATTCAAACCATAGGCCCTCATTATGACGCTGGCGGTAAATGCTGCTTACCGCCGCGGTGACGGCCGCCAACATACCGCCGCAGTGGCGAATATCCATTTGCCATATTATGACACACACACACACCAAACCAACAGAATACTGCCACAAATACAAATCCGCCAGCCCAAAGGTCAGTGGTAAAGTGTTGGTACACCCATACCGTTACGCCAACAAAACAACACCCACCACACTATGACCCACAAATCAACACGGCAGACATTCAATGGCGGTAAACCATTGGTGGTACCCACTGGCGCGCTCAGAATGGCCACCCCAATACAAAACAACACAACATTGGCCTAAACAAAAATCACACACATGACACTGATACACATACCACACCCACCCATAGCACTATAAAACACTCACCCACATTACACACAACCAACAATTGCCACAAGACTAACATGAAGACCACTGAGACAACTACACACACACACCACTAACACCCATCCATCCACCACGCACCCCAAATCCCACACCCCACCACATCACCCAACACCCTCTGCACAACACACACCACACAACACCCATGTCCCCACTAAGGCACCCCCGTTTCACAGATGAGGAGTTGCGGGTCATGGTGGAGGAAATAGGCAGGGTAGAGCCACAGCTGTTTGGAGCACAGGTACAGCAAATATCCATTGCCAGGAAGATGGAGCTATGGCACAGAATCGTGGACAGGGTGAACGAAGTGGGACAGCATTCAAGAACAAGGGACGACACCAGGAAGAGGTGGAATGACCTACGGGGGAAGGTACGTTCCATAGCAGCAAGGCACCAGCTTGCCATCCAGAGGACTGGCAGTGGACCACCACCTCCTCCCCACAGCTCACAGCATGGGAGGACCAAGTCTTGGTAATACTGCATCATGGGGGACTCACTGGAGTAGCCAGAAGACTGGAAACTGGTGAGTCAATATTTACTATCACCCCCATACCTGCATGCCATCACACCCCCTCACCCTTACTCCCATCACTCCACTCCATCCCACACACTTCACCTACACATCTGACTAACCCCAATGCAAAGCCCTGCATGCTATACCAATGCATGGACAGCCCTCCCAGCCCTGCATGTACACCCATCACCAAAGCATGCACAGTACAGAGAACTAACAATCCCAAAATACATCATCATATACAAACAAAGGTGGCAGGGCAACAGCAACAATAGAGGGGAAGCTAGGCATGTACAATATGTCACAGACATGAAGCATAATACATCACCTACATCCCCACATGTGCCCTAGCCAATCTCAGCGGTGAGGAGGTGCCACGACTATCCAGCCCCCGAACAGAAGATGCCTCCAGTGATGACAGTAACTCTGGACTTCAGGATATGGATGAACTACCTGGCCCATCAGGGACCACTGGTCAGTTGACTCACAGTCCACCAGTCCACCACAGAGCCTCACCTCTGAGTATCCCCCTCAGTATCCAACACCACTTACCCAACGTCCCCACACCCCTGTCCCCAGGAAACATCAATCAGCAGTGTACCCACCTTTAAAGGGACCCCAGTCCACACCTCACCCCCAAGACAATCAGGGACCTGGGGTCAGCGGCAGTGGGCACACCGTTCAGGGGACACAGGCACAGGGGAACAGGGACACTGGGAGGACTGCTGTGCGCCAGGGGGAAGACAGGCCCAGGGAACCGACTGTCCAGGAGGCACTCACTAATGCCCTGGGGGCTTACCAACAATCCCAGGACAAGATGGGCCAGATTCTTACCAACATGCAGGAGAATAAAAGGCTGCAGGAGGAACACCATTAGGAGATCAGGGAGAATTTGAAGGCTCTCAACACCACTATGGTCTCAATAGCAGGGGTGCTGGAAGATATGGCCAACATCATGAGGGAATGGACAGCACACCAGCGGGCCCCTACCACTAGCCTGTCTACTGACCAGCCCACCACTTTCCCTGCAGCTTGTGGGCAGGAGGCCCTGCCAGAGGACCCACATGCCACCAGCACCCCTCCCACTGCAGAAGGCGAACCACCCCGCAAACATTCCCTGCGACCCAGAAAGAAGACAGAGATACTTGCCAAGACCAAGACCACTGCCAGGAAATTAGACCCTCCTGAATATCCCCCTTGTGTTCCACCCTGTCACCTTGTTCACTTTGAACCCCTTCCTATGGCCCCTTGGACACAGGACCGGTGCTACAAACAGACTGGAACAATACCCTGAACTTTCCTCAACCATCACCCCATTTCATTGCACTTTTCCGTCAATTATTTGCACTACAATAAACACCCTTTAACACAACTTGGGTGATAGTGTTTTATGTGATGAAAATGTGCATTTATGGAAACAGTCACATCATGCGCAAATGATCTGAACACTTTGATAGCATACAATTGATGACCTGAAGCTGTCTGTAGTCATCACATCAGTACATAGTTGTTATATCACTAACATCTGCAAAATGAGAATCCATAGGTGACAGTAAGTAGAGATGCAAAGGAAGTGAATGCCATCCTGCTACAGCCACAGAGAAAACATCAATAATCAGAGGAATGGTCAGTTCCACTGTCTCACCTGTGTGTCATTGGAAGTATTGACGTATAACTGATATTCTGTTGTCCACATCCTCATCCTCTGCCTCCTCATTCTCACTGTCCTCAGGGTCCACTGCTGCAACAGGAGCATTTCTAGTCTCCTCCTCCTGCAGATAAGGCACATGTCGACTGAGGCCCATATTGTGTAACATGCAGTATGCCACTACTATCTGTCAAACCTTCTCGGGTGAGTAGGTCCTTTCAATAATTCTCCTGGTTTACCCATGTACCTCATTATAATGATTTTCATCCCCTGTCCTGGCATTCCTCACAGGGGTCGGGAGCCACAATAGGTTTGGGTAGCCAGAGTCACCTGCAAGTATTGAGGGACAAACATTAGCCTTACACAGTGGTATGGGGTTAACACTAGAAGGCATTCACTGACATACATTGGGTGGGGAGTCAGGCTCACCAATTAGCCACACCCTGTGCCTCTGTAGTTGTGCCATCACATTTGGGATGCTGCTATTCCTTAGGACAAAGGTGTGATGCTCCAACCCAGGATACTTGACAGTGACGTGAGAGAGGTACTGGTCCGCCAGGCACACCATTTGGACATTAAGTGAGTGGAAACTTTTCAGATTCCTAAACACCTGTTCATTCTGGCGGGGGGACAAACGCAACATGTGTACCGTCAATCCCCCCAATAATATTGGGTATATGTCCCATTGCATAGATTTGTGCCTTCACAGTGGCCAAATCTTCCACCTGGGGGAAAGCAATGTAGCGGCACATGTGTTTGACCATGGCCGACAAAACCCTTGCCAGCATGACTGAGAACACTGGCTGTGACATTCCTGGTGCCAAGCCCACTGTCAATTGGAAAGAACCAGTTGCAAGGAAATGGAGCACTGACAGAACCTGCACAAGAGGGGGGATCCCAGTGGAGTGACGGATAGTTGATATCACATCAGGCTCCAATTGAGCAGACAGCTCTGTGATTGTGGCCCTGTCCAGCTATAGGTCTGTATCATGTGCCTGACCTCCAGTGAAGCCAAGATGACAAGGGGTCTGTACACGGGGTCTTGTCTCCTCCTCCTATTCATCCGCAGTGGTAGGTATCTAAAGGAAACAGGAATGAGTAGGGTGTCACAATTTGAACAATGGAACCACCTCCTCAGTGTACATTGAGCATTGATGTGATGGGACAATGTGAATGTCTGTATGTGCAAACTATAGCAATGGCGCAGTTATAGATTATCTGAATGTAGTCCACCACCATGAAATGGCGACCACCTATCCTGTATCCAGGGACAGGTGGAAGTGAGGTAACTCCGCCGACGTTGTGCGTCATGACAGAAGACGGTCTTTCACCACAGTGCAATTCCTCATTGGCTAATATAGGGCTCAATGGAGTACAGTGGCCAATGGCAATCAGCAGTGGCGTTGACGGTGTACACTGCAGCGGACATGACTGCCATTTTCTATCTAAATCCTCACCTGATTCCTGACTTTCCACAGGACACCTACACTGCGTGAGCTGCTGTGACCCATGTCTGGATCCTGCCATGGCCCGTGTGAGCGGGGAAGGGGCCCCTGCCTTCACTTCGGAGGAGTTGGAGCACTTGGTGGATGGTGTCCTACCCCAGTATGGACAGCTGTATGGGCCTCCAGACCAACAGGAGAGTACACCTTGAGCACAATGCATATGACAAGATTGCATGGAGATGTGTGTGCAAGCATCGTGTCATTTGGGAGGGTGGTATGTCTGGTGGTAGTGTACATGGTGGGCGCTGGGTGATGTGTGTGCCGGTGGAGCTGGAAATGGTATTTGTGGGCCATATGTGTGACAGGCTGGGTTGCATGTGTAATGGTGTCCTCCTGTCTGTTTTTCCTCTGAAGGTCAGCGCCCATCAGAAGAAGGGACTGTGGCGTACCATTGTGCGGACCCTGGGGGTCTACAGGAGGCGGAACACCCACAGTAGGAAAAGGTGGGAGGACCTGAGACACTGGGCCCGGAAGAGCGCAGAGGCCCAGCTGGGGCTGGCCTCCCAACAAGGGTGGGGTGCCCGTCGGAACCTGACCCCCCCTGATGGCCCGCATACTGGCAGTGGCTTACCCAGAGCTGGATGGGCTCTTGAGGGCATCACAGCAGCCACAAGGCGAGTGGAGTACCACGGCGGAGACAGGAGGTGACAACACTGATTCTGAGTCCTCCTCCGATGGAAGCACCCTGGTGGTGGCGGACACCTCTGGGACCACCCCAGCTACAGGTACAGCTGCCACCCTCGTACCAGCACCACCCTCCCAGTAGCCCTTCAGCGAGTTGCCCATGCCCACTCACCCAGGAGGGTGGGCATCTCCTTCGTCCCAGGCACCTCAGGTCCCCAGGGAGCCCTGCTGCCCTCAGTGAGGAGGCTATTGTCCTCCTGAGATCCATCTCTGTAGGGCAGTCAACCATTGTGAATGCCTTCCAGGGGCTGGCATCCCAGATGCAGCAATGCAATGCATTCCTGGAGGGCATTCAGAGTGGATTAGCGGCCCAATAGAGATCATTCCAGGCTCTGGCCTCCTCTCTGATGGCAGCCATTGTCCCTGTTCCTACCATCCCCCTTCAAACTACCACGTCCCAGTCCCAATCTCCACAACCCCAACCTATCCCATGCACACATACAGACAAGCCTGCACACAAAACATCACACAAGAGTGGCACAGACAAACCCAGGCAGCACACTTCAGGCCACAAGCACTCACACAAACAGCAGACAGGTGCACACACAACAACATCCACTGCCTGCTCTGTCTCCCCCTCCTCCTCCCTCACTGTCACATCCACACTCACACCTGCATGCACTGCATCAACATCCACCACCACCGTCACCACACCAAGCAGTTCAAACACCTCACTTGCAGACACCTCCAAAACATCCATCCACGTGTCCCCTGTGTCCTCTCCCACCCTGTCTGCCTCCCTCCTAAGAGACACAAACACACGCACTCAAATCCTAACAGCCATCCATCTCACATCAGCACACTGCCCATGCACCTGCACCCATGTCCAGCAGACATACACCTCCAACAACCAGTCCCCCAACCTCCACTCCCATCCCTCATCCCACCCCACTGTCCCTAAGAAGATTTTCCTTGCCCAACCTGACCTCTTCTCTTCCCCTCCAGCCCCCCCCTCCTGCCCAAGAGCAGGGTCACGACAAGCCAGCCCGGCACCTCAGCCAAACAGTCCACGGGGACAGTGGAGGTACCTCCTAGCCGTGGAGGCAAGAAAGGGAAGGATCCCAATCCACCACCCAAGAGAGGGAAGGATCCCATTCCACCATCCAAGAAAGGTAAGAATCCAACTCCAGCACCCAAGAAAGGGAAGGTTCCCACTCCACCAACAAAGAGAGGCACGAGGCCCCCTCCAACAGCAGTGGGCAAGGAGCCCTCACCTCCAGCAGAGGCTGGCATGTTTTCTCCTCCAAAAGCAGTGGGTAAGGAGCCCTTCCCTCTTTTCCCCTCCAACAGCAGTGGGCAAAGAGCCCTCACCTCCAGCAGAGGCTGGCAGGGTTTCCCCTCCAGCAGCAGTGGGCAAGAAGCCCTTACCACCAGCAGAGGTGCCCCCCTCCCCCATAGCAGTGGGCAAGGAGCCCTCCTTGTAGGCCACCCTCCAGGGACTGTTGTACAAGGAACCCCCTCGGGAACCAGTGGGCAAGTTCCCCACCTGAGAGACTGTGACCTTGCACTCCCCAGCAAAGGGAAATGGGCATGAAGCCTCCTCCAGAACCAGTGGGCAAGTTCCCCACCTAAGAGTCTGTGACCTTGCACTCCCTAGCAAAGGGAAATGGGCATGGAGCCCCTTCCAGAACCAGTGGGCAAGTTCCCCGGCTGTATTCACCATTGTCGTCTTCGTCGGCGTTGGTGTTCCAGGTGGAGCATGGCGTAGAGGAGCATCTGGAAGCCTTGAATTTCCGGTTCTATGGCGGCGTTGATCTTCTCTGTCTCTCTGATGGTGAGATTTTGATCTTCTGTGTTCTGTTTCCACCAGGCATTGATGGAATTGGTACCGCCCTGGAAATCATGGCGGTTTGCTGTCATAATATGGTGGGAGGTACCTTGTCTTCCGCATGGCTGTTGATGGTAGCCGCCGTGGTCAGTGGTGTTAACACCCTGGCGGTTGGTGTGATACATTGGCTGTCTATGGGAGGTGCCACTGCCATGGACATAGTTTGGCGGTAATTACCACCAGCCTGTTGGTGGTGTTACCGCTACTTTAAAAGTCACTGCCATTGTCATAATGACCACCATAGTCTCACATACATCAACAAAAAGATTGTCATGCTGCCAGACATATTTCATTGCCTCAAGGAAAGAGATGATTGCCACGGCAAAGGCATAAAGCAACTGGGAAATCGCACGTCAACGCTTAAGAGGATGGGGCACAGGTAAGCGAGAAACTCCTCCAGATGGAGAAGTTCCTGGAAGTGGTCCTCAACAAAAATGAGGATTTGGAGGCACGCTCAAGGCGGAACAACCTCAGGATCATGGGGGTTCCAGAGCCCACCTCCATGGGTTGTATGGAAGACTATGTGGAAGCAAGGCTACGCACCCACTTTGGTGATGCAGTCTCCCCTTGTTGACTGTGGAGAGAGCGCAGAGATCTCTGGGGCCGCGCCCCCAGCCTGGAACCCCGGCCTCACACATAATAGCCCAACTATTAAACTATAGGGAAAGAGACATTGTGCTATTTATCGCAAGGGATCAACAGTCTATCAGGGCCTGAATGTTCCTTTTATCTGGAATTCACAGTTGCCGTAAAGGCAGCTACGACTTGCTGCCAGTCAAACGCTCCCTCCTTAAAACAGATGCCAAATATTTGTTACTGTATCCAGCCAAGCTATGAATCTTCCATGCCGGCAAGACACTGTACCTTACGGACCCGAAAGCGGCTGCTAAATCTGATTAAAGCATTCAGCTGAAGGTGTCCAGGCCAAACGCAGAAGCCCCTAACCCGGACCAGAATCTCCCTGGCGATAATGAAAAGGAGCTATGCGATCTCGCCCCTGCTACCTGCCTTAGAGCCGAAGCTGATGACAATACTGAAAATGTCAACCTGCGTATCACTAATCATATAGAACTTTTGTGGCCGTGAATTAACGAGCCTGCATTAGCTACATGATCAGCTCGGATTCGAGCCGGCGGATGCTCCTCTATGATGGGTTTCAGTTACCGGTCCCCAGCTTTCCTTGGCTGGGAAAGTGCTGGGCCTCTGGCTGTCCCCTCAGAATGAATCCTTGGATGTTCTTCCTTTCCGGCCCATTTCGGATGGATGTGTGACTTTCGGCACAATTAGGGGGCTGCAGTGGGTGGCGGGTGGGGTTGTGATATTGTTGGGTATTGGCGATTCACTTATGTCAGATATCTGCTTCTTATAAAAAAATACATCTAGCAGAAAGTACGCTTAGCCACCTGCAAGGCAGCTGGTTTGGGGAACACCATACTGCGCATTACGCGAACTATCCTCGAGGGTCACCATAGTCCTATGAAAGGGCATAACTTAGCATACATGTAAGGTACTCTGCAACAAACAAGGCCGATATGTGATACTATCAAGCATATTGCAGGGACACCAGCTTAAGCTCCTTTTTATTTACTGTCCTACTATAGACTATACCAACTTCTTCTCAGAAGTCTGGAGGTTGGCGGACTCCCTTGGCCCTGGTGGACTGCTGTGGGGCAGGTTTTTCAATGTGATCCTCGGTCCCTCAGTGGACAGATCTAGCGACTCTAGGTGGCCCCACCCGCGCACGACTACCCAAATGCACTCCATTATAGAAAATCACAACCTCGTTGATCAATGGAGGACCCGACACTCGAGTGGTTAGGAGGGGACTTATAATACCTTGTCCCGCCTCGCCTGGTCGTGAATAGATCTCTAGCTATTCACAAAGGAATAGACGCATGGACTAGTGAGGTCCTCCACATGCAATGAACCCTGTAGGACCACTCCCTTGTCCTCCTGTGCTTAACGCCCCAGACTATAGATCATGCGCTTTCATGTGGCGCCTACCCCAGAGTGCACTGCGAGATCTGGGGTTCCAAGAGGAGGTGTGGTCAACCATAGTGGAATACTTTACGCACAATCAAAGGAACGACAGACTCATGCGCTACCTTATGGGAGGCGTTCAAAACTGTTATCCATTGGGTGTGTAGAGCTAAGCAGGCTCGAGTGCTGCGCACACTGCGAAACAACGGATCTTCACGGGTAAAAGTGAACGCACATTGGCAAGCATCCATAGTAAATTAAATGACTTTGAAGAGGCTGCGCGGAGAGAGACACACGCTACCTGTATAAGGAGAGCCAGGCTCAATGATACGGGGACGGAGAAAGCAGTTAAAACAATTGCAAATATGATACGCAAGCCCTGGGTTAATGATTGTACAGTAGAGCTGAAAACTGAGGGCAGCGAAGAGGCAGTGGGCACAACAGCGGTTCAGAGGAAATGACTAACTATTACTCCTCCCTATACCAGACCATTCAGTCAATCAAGCCACCATAGTTAAAACCCTTCTTTGATACACTGCAACTCCTCTGGCTTGAGGAGGGGCACCTTAGATTACAGGACAAAACTTTCAATGTAGAAGATACTGTCCAGGTGATCGGTGCTCTCCCCAGGGACAAGACACCAGGTTTAGACGGACTCACTACTGCATTTTAGAAAAAGTTCGCTCCATCTTAACCCCGCTTCTCCTTGCCATGCATGAGGAATCATTGACGAGGGGAGTGCTACCACCCTCCCGACGGGAAGCACTGAAAATTACGATCTTAAAACCAGACAAGGATCCACAAAAATGTGACTCCTATAGACCGCTTTACATGATTAATACGTGTAGCAAAGTAGCATCTTTCTGGCATAGTTGCCCCCATTTTTTGCCTGGTGTCGGTATGTTTAGACTGTAGTATACTGGGATCCTGCCAACCAGGAGCCCAGTGTCAGTGTTCTCTACTCAAAATCTAGTTATAAGATAACTTTTACACCCCACAATTGTCATACTGGTGCACCCATGTAAGCCCCTACTATATGGTACTCAGGTACCCAGGGCATTGGTACAACAGGGGTCCCTCATGGGCTGCAGAATGTATTATGCCACCCACTGGGGCTCATGCAAACTGTGACTACAGGCTTGCCATGGCAGCCTGTGTACAATGGTGCGTGCACCCTTCACTCCAGATATAAGTTTTGCCTTATATGATGGTCACCATACTTTGACCCTGTAGGTCACCCCTAAGGTAGGCCCTTCAGCTCAAGGGTAGGTTGCATGGTTCTAAGTATGAGGGCACACCTGCATGAGCAGAGGTGTAGATACAAACCACAGACTTTATTTTCTGGGCTTTGTAAGTGCAGGGAAACCATCTTTAGGTATGTAGTGGACACTGGTCAGCACGAGTTGTCCAACTACATAATAGCTTTCTGGAACACAGGTATGTTTGGTATCAAACATGTTGGAATCATGCAACTACATTGATTCCAGTCCTAGTTGCATGATACCATGTACTCTGGAGGTTCCCTATGGGCTCCTCCAAAGACTGCCTGTACAGCCTTGCAGGGTCTGCATGCCAGCCCATGCTGCTGCTGACCCCAGACACTGTTCTGACCTCCTGCTGCTGAGCCTAACTCAGGCACAGGAAGGAAGGACAAAGGATATCCTGTAAGATAGAGGTGTGATTACCTCTTATTTAGAAATGGGCATCTCTGAGCTGGGGTGGGAGGTGACTCTGAGTGCCACCAGACTGCTTTGAAGGGCACATTTGGTGCCCTTCTTACATAAACCAGTGTGCACCAGTGCAGGAATCCCCAGTTCCTGCTCTGGTGCGAAACCACACAAAGGACAAGGGCGTGACCCCCCCTTGTCCAGACCCTCCCCTAGGGAGGTACACAGAGCTCTGCCAGGAGGCCATTTGAATCTGCCAGCTTGAAAATAAGATGAGCAGAAGCCCCCGGGAGCATCTGATTGGTCAGTTGAGGAGGGTGATGTCCATGACCCCCTCTGATAGATGAGTCACTGCAGTATGTGTCCAAACTCCTTCCTGGGTTACTTAAGGGCTCCACAGAGGGTGGGGCCCTAGATTTGTCTGCAAGACTTCAGGAACTGTCTGCAAGACTCCTCTGCAAGAAACATCTGCAACCTGGGCACCAGAACCACTGCTGTTCTTTCCTGGAACCAAAATAAAAACTGTAACCAGTAGGAGGGCTCCTACTGCAACTTTGTTTCCATGTTCCGCAAGGACGTCTGCAACCCTGTGGCAGTGCATCCTTCAGAGTCACCGGCTCTCTTCCTGCACTTAGGAAAGCAAGAAGGAATTTCCCTTGGAGTGAAGGAGTCGCTCCCCTACATCCGCAGGCACTTTAACGACCGGCTTGTGGATCCTGCTGTTCCACAGATTCTTTGAGAGGCTCTACAAGTCGTGCCCTGTGACTCTTCAGAGGTCCGACCTATCTTTCTTCTAACTGGGAAGTCTGTGGTTCCTCGCTGGAGATGCTTGGCTAGAACCCCTGTGCATCGCATCTGTTTGTTGTGCAACGCTTCCCTTTATTTGCCACGACTTGTTGGAGGTCCTGCAGACCACAGCCCCCTCTGCAATTCGATGACCGGCATGGGAAAGAACGTGGATTCCTCCTGGGATGTTCCTGCATCACCCAGAGTCCACAGTGGTACTTCTTCATCCACCGTCCAACAGGAAATCATCTCTGAGAAGGGTGGGCATTGCCCTGCTGCACCACCTGGGCACCTCTGGGTGGTCTGGACTCTGTCCCATCTTTTCTTAGGTCCGCCTATTCATGTATCCATGCCTGGGTTTCACCGACCTGTTCCACGGGACACAACAGCAGCTGAACAACCGAGGTCCCCATTGACTTCAACGGGGTGAGGGTTCCGACATAACTTCACCCCTATGCACCTGGGATCCCTGCTGTAGGTACTCCACTATTCACGTATCCACGGGGGAGGCAATATCCAACCTCCCTTGTCCCAAATGGGTTTCCTCAGAGTCCTCCGGGAAGGGTCCTAAAATGCTAAAACTCAATCTGGGACTTCCCCATGTTATCCTATGGACACTGACCTGAGATTACTACCTGGGGAGTTCCACCTACTTACCTTTGCGGTTTTAATACTTTCTCATTCCTAAGGACTCTTGGGTTTTAGTGTGGGTTGGGAGTGATTTTCGTATTTCATGTTTTTTAGTATATGGTTTTCCCCCCCTCCCCATAGGGGCCCATGGTATTTTATGCCTTTACTTACCTGTTGCTAAGTATATTTTTGTATGTTTATATCTCTGGTTAGGAGAGATATCAAAATTAGTTATAGGGTGTGTGTTACAATAAATATAATCTATTTTTCGAACACTGGTGTGATTCTTTCCAGTGTGTACAATACTGACTGACCTGTGTGGTATTTCCAACTGCTTTGCACCCTCCTGCATAAGCATTAGCTGCTCTCCAAAGCTCCCTTTATGAGTCCTCTGATTATCTAGAGCCGTCTATAATAACAGTTGCCTGGACCCTGAATAGGATGCCTCAGCTATAGGTATACGATTGTACGACGAAACAACGACTTCAAAAACAACTACTGCCTTAACAACGAGGTCGGAACACTGACCTCGTTGCTACTACTAATGATTTTACCACGAATGCCTTAACAACGATATTTCGTTGTAAAGGCATTCCTGATAAAATCATTAGCAATAGGCACCATTCACCCTACATCCCTCACCCCACCCCCCCCAACCCCACCCCACCCCAAAACCTAAAACCCCCTGACCCTCCACCCACTCCCCAAAACCAAAAACGCCCCACCCCACCAACCCCACCCCAAAACCTAAAACCCCCTGACCCCCCACCCACTCCCCAAAACCAAAAACGCCCCACCCCCCAACCCCACCCTAAAACCTAAAACCCCCTGACCCCCCATCCACTCCCCAAAACCAAAAACGCCCCACCCCCCCAACCCCACACCAAAACTTAAAACCCCCTGACCCCCCCACTCCCTCCCCAAAACCTAAACCCACCACTTACCTTCACCAACTCCCTTCTTTGTACCTTAACCACGCATGTTCGTTGTTCAGAACATACGTGGTTAAGGCACACAAAAACAGTGTCGTGGTTAAAAAAAGTGTTGTTGCGCTTTCGTTAACCACGACTTTCGGAAAAAAAAAAGTCATAAAAAAGGATGTTTCCCTAGGTATACACCATATACTGAGCCAGCCTCCTACAATACAGACAAAAAAATCCTTACTAAACTGATCGCCTCCAGGCTGCTGCCCTTCATTGTTCAACCAGACCAGTCTGTATTTGTTCTTGAACGTTATACGGGTCACAACCTCCGCACTTTTTTTTGCTTTGTTACACACCATTGAGCCTAGTCTAAGCGCAGTTGCGATTTTTCTAGACATCACAAAGGCTTTTGATTTATTGGAATGGCCATATATTTTCGCGCTGCTGGCTCGACTTGGAATCAGTTCTAGATTTCCCAACCGCATCCGCCTCCTTTATAAAAGCCACGTTTCCTGTCTCTGCATTAATGGACAGGTTACCCCTCCTCTCCCAGTAACCAGAGGAACACGACAGGGGTGCCAAATGTCACCTATCCTTTTTGCCATTGCAATGGAGCCTCTCGTGTCTAGACTTCGTCAACACCACTCCCACTGGGACCTGGCCTTTTCACCCTGTGTGGTTTTGGTATCCATGTATGCTGACAACATCACACTTTATGTTAAACACCCCCATGTGAATTTGGACCCATTAGTCAGGGAATTCACCCTATTTGGGGGGACTCTCTGGTATTACCACAAATTGGTCCCAATCTGTAATATTTCCAGTTACATCAGCAACCCAGGAGATGGAGTCAGAATTTCCCTTGCACTCAGCGACTGAAACAATTAAATAACTGAGGATTTGGCTGAGCTGAGACATTGACACTCTTTGGCGATCCAATTATGGCTGCTTGATGAGTTGGTTAGAAGATCAAGCTTAGGTCTGAAAATACCACCCACTTTCGTTGATTGGCAGGATTGATCTAGCCAAAGTAGTTGTACTGCCTAAATTCTTGTACAGGTTTCTCAGCCACCCACTCCAGCTACTGCGATACTTCAAACGCTGTTTCCACTCTCTTCTTATAAGCCTTGAGTGGGCTGGAAAACAGCCCTGAATTGCCTGGGAAATTATCACATCACCACTTGAGCAGGGCAGGCTGGCCGTGGGTTGGGAGTGATTTTCGTATTTCATTTTTTTAGTATATGGTTTGCCGCTCCCATAGGGACCCATGTTATTTTATGCCTTTACTTACCTTTTGCCAAGTATATTTTTGTATGTTTATATCTCCGGTTAGGAGATATACCAAAATGAGTTCTAGAGTATGTGTTACAATAAATATAACCTATTTTTCTAACACTGGTGTGGTTCTTTCCTGTGTGTACAATACTGACTGACCTGTGTGGTATTTGCGACCGCTTTACACCATCCTGCATAAGCCTTAGCTGCTTATGCAGGAGGGATTTAGACCTTTGTTACTACAGCGCGCAACCGCAATTTGTGCATTACTGGCTGTATCCCACCCGATTTCTCCCCCACCCAAACACGCTGCCCCATACCCCCTCTGCTTAGCATAATATCAACCCCAAAAAACAGCCAAGGACCTCGATTGACACTGCACGACTGGGGCGTGGGACGGGCTACGGCTTTGAGCTCAGATGAAATTACTCTATTTCCCCTCTGTTCCGTTAATTGGCCATCCTGCCCTACCCATCACACAGGATGCTGGCACATGTAGCAGGCTGTGGAAATTAAATCTCACAACCATGGGAGACATCTACCCAGGGACACTTTTGTCACCCATCAGCAAGCACTGCAAGGCCCAGATATCTCTCTCCTTGATACATATACATACTTTCAGGTACGGGCGGTGATGTGTGGACTACATGACACATTCCCTACGGCGCCCTATATGTTTCAAACACTTGAGTCCTTCCTGATGAACCTTTCTTCGCGCAAGCTCATTACCGGACTATACTCTGCTATGCAAGATAAGGCCCCTGTGTGTGTCCCCAGTGCCCGACAGGTGTGGGTCGGCATCCTTGACAGCCCCACCACTGAGAAGCAGTGGCATTTCTGCAGCACCCAAGCATGAGACATATCACCCAACTACCGACTTTGCCTAATACACTTCAAATACTTACACATGCGTTATCACACTCAGGAATTACTGCACAGAATGGCCTTCCAGGAGGATGCTTGATGCACCTGATATTTGGGAGCTGATGCAGGCTTTCTGCACTCGGCTTGGTGCTGCCAGGGGGTGTGAAAGTTCTGGAATGCTATCTTTGACATCACTGAGGAGATAATTGATCTCCCACTGGAGTGTTCTCGCCTAGTTGTGCCACTTGGATATGTGAAGGAGATCCTCCCAGAACAGTGAAAGCTCACTGTGCTCCTATTGCATCTGGCAAAACGACAGGTGATGCTTCATTTGGTGCATCATCGAACACAGAAAAAAGATGCATGGGTCAAAGACGCATCCTACTGCCAAGAAAACTTGACAGCTTACTGGAAACTAATGCCAGAAAGGTCACAACTAAAAGATATCTGTGCCACACAGGTGCTATACCTGAGAGCAGAGGTGGGTGGCGGAGACTAGAGTGCGTCCCCCATTGCATGAGCACCAGATTGAGCTTGTTGTAACTGGTGCCTACAGCTCCTTGCAGAGGAATGGCTTATGATGACTGTGATACTTTAAATTTGCAGACTCCCCCCCGTGAACAGGCAACTATTAGCTGAGACATTTCTGTTGACTTCCCTTCCCCCCTCCTCTTTCCTGTACACTAACTGTCATTATCTAATGAGTATTATTTTCCAAGAGCAACTACTAGACCTAGGAAACTATGTCAATTATTACCTCTTAAAGATGGCTGCATAATATGTGTACCACTGATATATATATTTTTTTTTTTTAAACACCACAGCGGGAACTTCAGGGATCGATTTCCCATACCCCTTGCCCTTCTTCTTGGCAGCTCTCAGGGCCATTGATTGTTTCAGGCTCCAGAAGCCCTTCCCAGGCAGCCATGGACCGTGTGGTCATACAGACCCACCCAGACAAACCCATCCTCTCCAAGTGAGACCTCAGCTCTACCTAACTTCCAGGTAGTGTGCTCCAAGTCATTCCCTAACAGACAATCTACAGGCATGGCAGGGCTCGCAGCAACTTTCAGAGTATCAGACCCCCCCCCACTCCACTCAAAGAGAATCAGAGCAACCGGTAGATGGCTCTCACGACTGTAGGCGACTATGAGTTGCTGGAATGTGTTCGGTAGGACCTGCTCTGCTGACACTTGACAGTTGTAATGCTGACTGCTGTGTCATGTAGAGCCTCAACCCATCCCCATTAATGGTGACGCACGGTCTATACTTGGAAGTATTGGCAGGAATGTAGGCTTTTGGCACCACATCTTTATCCCATGGGACACTAGAGTTACCTCTGTCTGTTCCCCATAACTAGCTGGGACTATCTCCTCCCCGAGCGCTACACTGGCCATCCCAGGTGTCTGCCCACCAGTGGGGAGCTGTGCCCTTTTGGGTCATTTAGAGTCATCCTTAGAGTATCCATATTTGGAGCACTCTGTACATTAGGGTACAAACCTTCCTGTCTTATGGTCAAATAACCCATTCTTTTTAGGATTAGACTGGGACTGGTTACTACTACTTCCTTGGGAATTATTTTGGGGGCCTTTAGAGAACTTATTTTTAAGTTTTTCTCCTTCTTTTTTCTTCTGGTGGGAACCCTGACCACCTTTGTGGGTGTCCCCCCCAAACTACCTTTTTGGACAGTCTGTTGCTAGCCCAGTGGTCTGCCTTCTCAGCAAGCATGCTGGGATCAGTCAGCTTGCCGTCAACTAGGTGCTGGCACAACTCTGTAAAAAAGGTCCTGAGCATGTGCTCTCTCAAGATTAAACTGTACAATTCAATATAAACATTGTTTTTTGTGCCCCGCACTCAGCCACGCAGTGCCTTACTGGGGTAATCAATGAAAACTACCCAGAATCGGTTGGGGAGCTTCTCACTGTACCTGAGTCTTTGGTGGAAATTCTCAGGGCTCAGTCCAAATTTGGCAATGAGAACGGCTTTCATGGGAGTGTACTTGGTCTTGTCCCCAACCTCTAATATTAGAAATGTGTCCCTCCTAGGTGTTGGCACGTGTTTCCACAGACCCGCTTCCAGTGCTTATCAGGAACCCCATGTACCCTCAGTGCAATTTCATAAGCAGAAAACCATTTATCAATGTCATTTCTCACCACATAACTGGGCACCAAATCCTTGGGTATACAAACCTTCTTGTCTCCGTCAGGAACTGCATGTATGCTCCCACCATCACTGCTAGAGTCTCCCTCCCTGCCTTTGAGTTCCAGCTATTTTAGACTCAGTTTGTGAGCAGTAGTCATTTCTTTTCTGCTAAGGGTCTCTCAGCCTTCCTCTCCTCCACTGTTAATATTGCCAACTGCAGCGAGGATTCTCTCTCCTTTCCTCTACGGTCAGACCATGACTAGAGACACTGCTTCCTGCCCTCACAGGTAGCACAAATCCAAGGGGTGTCCCCCTCAACTGCTGCAGGTAGCTCCTCGGAAGAGTAATTCAACTTATCCTCTTGGAAGCGGGCCTCTTCCCAGGCTCTCAGCGCCATCTGAAACTGCACCTTCTTGGTGGCTCCTTGGTCAGGTACCCCCATCCCTTTGCTGAAGCTTTTCAACTGGTTAACTCTGTAATCCTCCAGCTTAGCCAGCTCAAACTCCATGGTTCCACTTGTAGAACCAGCCAGAGACATGATGTATACAATGTAGCAAAATGCAAAGCAGGGAAAATTGCAGAAAAAGAAAAAAGACCGCCAAGAGGCCGCCCGCCGGCCCAGCGGGAAAGCCCCTGCAACGAGGAAGCCGGCTCCGAATGGAGCCGGCGGAGTTGCAGGGGTACGACGGGTGCAGTGGCACCCGTCGCGATTTTCACTGAAATCTTTGTGGGGCCCTGTTAGGGGGCCCCTACACTGCCCATGCCAGTGGCATGGGCAGTGCAGGGGCCCCCCAGGGGCCCCACGGCACCCGTTCCCGCCATCCTGGTTCTGGCGGTGTCCACCGCCAGAACCAGGCTGGCGGGAAGGGGGTCGGAATCCCCATGGCAGTGCTGCAAGCAGTGCCGCCATGGCGGATTCCCTGGGCCAGGGGAAAACCGGCGGGAAACCGCCGGTTCCCCTTTTCTGACCGCGGTTTTACCGCCGCGGTCAGAATAGCCCAGGAAGCACCGCCAGCCTGTTGGCGGTGCTTCCGCCGCCCTCCGCCATGGCGGTCATGGACCGCCAGGGTCGGAATGACCCCCATAGTCTTTAAATGATGGTAGGAAGTGTACACATAGCTATTGTATGGCACTACACAAACATAAGTCCTATCCCACCTGTTAGAAATGGGGTCTCTAGCTGGCAGAGGTATACACCCTTGTCCAAACAGGGACCACAAAACCAGTCAGGGTAAGTCACACACAATCCAAATTATCCTGTGCCCACCCTCTGGTGGCTTGGCACTGAGCAGTCAGGCTTAACTTAGAAGGCAATGTGTAATGTATTTCTGCAATAAATTATACAGTAACACAGTGAAAACACTACAAAAATACACCACAAAGGTTCAGAAAAATGTAAGATATTTATCTGATTAAATTAAGGTAAAAACAATGAAGATTCATTTACATTTATTTAACTTTATTTCGGTAAGTAAAAACATACCATAAAAGTACAATACACGGCCAATTTTTTTTTTTAAAGCAAGAGGACAATAGAGATAAAAACGCAGTAAAGAAATTAAGAAAGAATAAGAAAAATTTAAAAATCAAGCAAAATGAACAACAGGATGAACACCTCGTAATAATGAAAAAGTCCACTCAACAAAAAACCAACTCCATAGATCAGTAAATAATTAATAATATAGTAAACCAGTATCTATATCCTACAAGATAAAGGCTAAAATCATGCATCCAATTCAATAAATATACATAAATAAATCTAAGAATTGGCTCCCCAGTCCTGTTCCTTAAAGTTACTAATCTCAACCGCCAGATTAATTCAAATTGTTTTACCACTGATAAAACTATCTGGATGGATGAATCACATTTTAAAATTCTCTCGACATAAAAACAAAAGACAGGTTCCATAGATCAATAAATAATCAATAATATGGTAAACCAGTATCTATATCCTACAAGGTAAAGACTGAAATCATGCATCCAAATTCAATAAATATACATAAATAAGACTAAGAATTAACTATCCAGTCTTGTTCCTTAAAATTGCTAATCTCAACCGCCAGATTGATTCGAGAAATTTTGCCACTGATGAAGCTATCTGGAAGGATGAATCACATTTTAAAATTCTCTCAGCATGAAAACAAGATCTGACCCCTATTTGTTTACAAAGCGGGATGAGCCAAAAAGCTCTTTGTTTGTGATATGCATGACAATGGAAAAAAACATGTGAAACAGATTCTTCACTTTTACAACCCATCGGGCAGAATTTGGATCTATTGATGGAACTGGACCATTTATACGTTAAGGAGCACAAAGGGAGAGACCCAATTCTGAACCTAATAAAAAGGGCACGAGCAAATGGAGATAACGCTGCGTCCATGTAAGGCTCAAATTCATAATGACATTTGACAGATAAAAAATTGTCAGACATAGACAGCGGAACAGAACTGGCAAATTGGCCAATCTGGACATTATGCCAAAAAGCATCCTGTACAGCATTTTTAGGAATGGAAATAGGATCCTGCCAATAGAACCCTAAGTCGAGCTGGGTGAAAGATCGTTCAACAAAAACACACCATTTAATTTTGATAGTAGAATCACGGCCCACCAAATTAAGAAGCCCACAACGAAAAGGAATTAGGGCATCTGTTGTCCATAACCGAATCCAAAACAGCAGAGGCCTTAAAGCAGCAATCTGTGAAATTGAGAAAAGGTTTAGGTCCATTCGGATGGGCAGAGATGGAGTGCTAGAGGGGACCTTTAACAGCATTTTTAGAAACTGATTTTCTGCCCTTGCCAAATTCGCCAAGTTGCAGTGGCCCCAAAGTTCGGCGCCGTATAGGGCACCCCCCCTGGCTTGAGATTTGTATATTTCGAGGGCAGGGGACATTGCAAATTTGGGGGATCTAGAGGCAAATCTTGCAATGCCGCCCACCCTTTGCTTCAGGCACAATAGAGATTTTTGGCGATTAGCATTCCAGAGATGTGAGTCTTCCACTTTAATACCTAAATAATCAAAGGTGCCCACTCTTTCCAAGGGACCACCTTCTAAATATACAGGCCTCTTCATTTTGTGCCTGGTGTCCCCAAAGACCATATATTTAGTTTTTGCTGAATTAATTGACAACCCATGGTCGATACAGAACTCCATAAATCTGGAGAGCAGTCTAGAAAGGCCCGTAGCAGTATGCGAAAGTAACAGAGAATCGTCCGCAAACAGAAGACAAGGGAGCTTCTGCCCGCCCAAGCTAGGGGCATCACTTTGGCAATCTGAAAGGTATGGCAAACAAGCATTAATAAACAAAAGGAACAGGGTGGGCGCCAGAACGCACCCCTGCCTCACACCACGTGCTGTTGGAAAAGCTGGAGTCAGATCGCCAGTCACACCCCAGCGAACTTTGGCACAGTTGTCAGAATAAAGATCCCTGATGATATTAATCATAGAACCTGGAACACCAGTAGAACTAAGAACCTCCCAGAGCTTGGCGCGCGGACAAGGTCAAACGCACATTTCAAATCAACAAAGGCCACAAATAAGTGGCCTTGATCTGCGTCTACGATCTTCCACTTGATGGTGGTGAATCGGAAGATCTGATCGATGGTACTGACCTTGTACCTGAATCCCGCCTGGTTTTTCGTTATCCAGTGTTTTAATCTAGATAACAACTGGAGCGAAAATATTTTCTACAAGTTATCTAATAGACTAATAGGTCTATAGTTCCCTGGGGAGCTCTTGTCTCCTTTTTTGTGAACGGGGACAATAATTGCCATCTTCCACGAAACCGGATAGGATCGAGTTGCCATGGCAGTATTCGATACCCTATTGATGTACCGGGTCCATACAGATAGATCTGATTTGTACAGATCCGAGGGAATACCATCTGGGCCAGGGGCCCTACCAGATCTTTGAGCGCAAATTGCCATCTCTGTTTCTTTTAAAGTAAAGGGCGGCGTATCAGGCTGGCATAGTTATTGTTAAGCAGATTAGATTTAAAAAACGAGGGCCACTTTACCACACGCCTATTAGTGGACAATTCCAACAAACCATTGGAATCAACCGTAGCAATAGGCAGATCATGCACTGAAACTAGAGCTGTATTGTATGCAATTTGTAAAGGGGCATGGTCACTAGTACGGGGAAGACCCACCTCTACATTAATTATAAGATGCCAGACTCATAGATCTAAAATAACATAATCCAGAAAACTGCTATAGTATCCTCTGAAAAAGGTGGGCCTAGCAGGGTTGTCGTTTGGAAATCGACCATTTCCAAAACGAAGGCCGTATGTAAGTGCAAGGTCTATTATCTGTGACGCCCTAGGAGAGGAAATAAGTGACATAGATTGGATTGGAAACGGTGGGACATTCCACCCTTCAACTTCAGCCTGAGTGGGCTCAACAAAGGCTGAGTCAAGTTCAATTTGGACATTAAGGTTGCCTGCGATGATGACAGGATATTTAGAATGAAGTTCAGATAGAAAATTATGCAGCAGATGGATAGTGTCAGACTGTTGGTTAGAAGGGCCTGGTCTGTTATAGATATTAATACATAACACAGGAGTACCAGAGTTTGGCCATATTGCTATGGCCAAAATATAACACGAATCAACATCAATTTCCTTTACTCTGCCCATCTCAGACAGCTTGACCAATGTACATAGGCCCCCAATCGCCCTTCCCCTAGGAGATTGAATTGCCTTTTTAATAAACGAACAATAAACTTGTCTATGCACACAATCCGTTGCCCAGGTTTCCTGAAACATGCAGATGGAATAGGAATCAACATAAGCCCCCCACTCAGAGTCAAACAGTTTACTCTTGATGCCTGCCACGTTCCAGGACAATAAGTTCCCTGAAGCAGATGGAGTGCTACAAGTGGGCGTGCCAGAATCAACATCCAGAGCTAGATTAAAAATTGCTTTAGGAATGCAGGATGAAGCACTTGAAGTGGGACCGCCCAAGCTGGTTAAAGGTCTTTGAGGTGACAAGTGTGGAACGCTAAATTTACAGGAATTAGGAGGGCGTAGTCAATCCACATCGGATGTGTCCCCTAAAAAAACGGGGTCACGGGTATCAGCACCTTTAGGGTTGCAGACCAAAGCAGCCACATCAATAGGGAAAGAGAACAAACCAGGAAAAGCAGCAGAAACTGGAACGTTACAAGGATTTTTCTTAGCCCTAAGAGGATGAACGGGCAGAATCTTATGGCCCGTAACAGGCAAACATTCTCTGAAATATATATCCAAGTTTGTTCCTGACATGTTGAGGGCTTCCATCTGCAAAAGCCCTGTGACTAGCTCAGGATTAACAAAGTTAATTTTGATAGTGTCCCGCCCACCGGGACACCTACGCACACGGGAGGCAGAAACAATATCGGAATGGATAATAGAGGCACAGCCCCTGGTGTGGCGAATCCAGTATGACACCTTATTAATAAGAGAGGAAGTATCTTCCCTAATATGAGATGTAAGAGGAGGGACATTACACAAGTAAATACAGTTTAGATTAGACATGTGAGTAGGATGGGCCACAAATTGGTGGGAATTAGGGAAAGAAGATGTCAAATGTGCTGACAATGGGGCCAAATGTTTCCCGAGAGACGGTTTGTTGGAGGGGCCCTTGTTAAGATCCCCAAGCGATGGAGAAATAACTGGCAATACAGCCGGAACCAGTGGACAGGAAGATTGTGCTGGCGCTGGAATCAAAGTACACTGAGAGGCTGTATCAGATTTTTTTAGGAGTTTAAGGACCTCAAACAATAGACCCTTCAGTTCCCCAACTTCTCGTTTTAAACTGGAGACTATTGTTAAAACATCTTCTCCTGGAGGATCACAGAAAGTGTTGAAAGGCGGAGGAATCAAAGTTTGTTTATCACCCGCCAAATGAGATTGGTCCAAGATGGAAAACCGATTAGCACAAGGAACCCCACTAAGGATGGGATCAAGAGGAGTAGCATCCGAGTTGTCAACTAAAGCCGGTGGAGGTGAAGAATTAAGCGAACACAACTGCCTAGAAGAGGCAGGAACTTGAGCAGAAATTTTCGGAGGCTGAGCATCGGTAGAAATATTAGGACCTGTTGTTAAAAACGGAAGTAGGGTTCCAGGTTTCAGTCTCTTGCAGGCATTACCTTCCTTTACCTTAAGAATAGATTCCACTTCCTCAATTAAGTTGTCGATTTCTCTAGAGACGCAATTTGAATGGGTTTGCGTTACTCTGTTAAGTTTTGAGGTTTTAGACTTGACTACTGCAGGATCAGGACTGGTATGCGCCTTACGCTTCCCCATGCTGAAAAAAGAAAAAAGAAAGAAGGGAAAGCTCCCCTGAAAAACACGGCAAAAATGTAAGAACTAAGGGATGTGGCCCAGCCCAGCCTCTTCCGGGCACTGACGGGCAAACAACGGGCCTGCCCTTGGCCCGCGAAGCGGGCGCGCTGTGTAAATTTAAAGGGGACTTGGCCCCGCCCCCAGGATCCGGCACAGCAGTCCTTCCTTGTTTGTAGCAGAAAGCGCAACCCGCGAAGCAGGCGCGCTGTGTAAATTTAAAGGGGACTTGGCCCCGCCCCCAGGATCCGGTACAGCAGTCCTTCCTTGTTTGTAGCAGAAAGTGCGACCCGCGAAGCGGGCGCGCTGTGTAAATTTAAAGGGGACTTGGCCAAGCCTCCAGGATCCGGCACAGCAGTCCTTCCTTGTTTGTAGCAGAAAGCGCGACCCCATGAATGAAGATTCAATAAGCACAAGTTGAAAATATTAAAAAGAGTCTTAAATCTTAGAAATCAACAGTTTGTCTCGTTTGCACAAAGTACCTGGTTTGTGTCAAAATTACCACACACGGAGACCGCAGAGGAGGAGATGCATGGAAAAATAAGGTGTGCGTCAGATTTTCCGAAGCAGCACAGCCGATTCGTTGTTTCTTTTTGTCGATTTCCAGCACGCAGTCATGGTTCCTCACTGTGATGCGGGGATCTTTTGACGCCCATGGACGATGCAGGGAAAATCCTAGGCGTGCGGGAAGAAATCACAGGCGTTGCGTCGATCCAGTTGGCGATGAGTAGAATTTTCAGTCGCACGGCAGGCGCTGTGTCCATTCCTCACTCAGGAAGTCAGGCTGCATCGTTCATGCTCGGCTGTGCGTCGATACGGTAGGGCTGTGCGTCAAACTTCCAGTCGGTTTGCAGGCGATGCGTTGATGTTCGCTCGAGAAGTCGGGCTGTGTCATTCCGGTTTGCGGCGATTTCCTCGTCACAGGGCAGGCTGTGCGCCAATTTTTGGTGCACAAGGAGTTTACTTGAAGAGATGAAGGCTTTTTGGGCCTGAGACTACAGAAAACAGGAGGCAAGCTCAATCCAAGCCCTTGGAGAGCACTTCTCAGCAAAGTCAGAGGGCAGCAGGGCAATAGCACGGCAGCAGTCCTTCACAGCAAAGCAGTCCAGATGAGTCCTTTGGTCAGCCAGGCAGTTCCTCTTGACAGGTTGCAGGTTCAGGTCCAGAAGTGTCTGAATTGGTGAGGTCAGAGACCCAGTTTATATTCCAAAAAATGCCCTTGAAGTGGGGACTTCAAAGAGTGGTTTTGAAGAGCATAAGTTCCCCTCTCAGTACAGTTCCGTCTGTCAGGGTCCCAATGGGGAGTTAGGCAGTCCATTGTGTGAGGGCAGGCCACTCGCCTTTGAAACGTAAGTGTCAGGCCCTCCACCCTTCCAGCCCAGGAAAATCAATTCGGTATGCAGATGAGTGCAGGTGTGACTGAGTATCCTGTGTTGGTGGTAGTCTGGGTAAAAAGCACAAGGGAGTTGTCAACCAGCCCAGCCCAGACATGGATTGGAGACAGGCTGTAAGGCACAGATGTATCTTAAGTGCGGAGAAATGCTCACTTTCTGAAAGTGGCATTTCTAAAATAGTAATATAAAATCCAACCTCACCAATAAGCAGGATTTTGTATTACTATTCTGGCCATGCTAAATATGACCTGTTTACCCCTTTCTGATCAGAATCTACCACTCAAACGTTATAGGGTAGGCCTAATGCTATCCTATGAAAGAAGCAGGCATCACAGTATTGGAAAACCAATTTAGGAGTTTTATAACTACCAGGACATATAAACCACATGCATGTCCTGCCTTTTAACTACAGAGCACCCTACCTTATGGGTTACCTAGGGCCTACCTTAGGGGTGACTTATATGTAGAAAACGGGGAGTTTAGTGCTTGCCAATTAGTTTTAAATGCCAAGTCGAAGTTGCAGTGAACTGCACTCACAGGCCTTGCAATGGCAGGCCTGAGATATGGTTAAGGGGCTACTTATGTGGATGGCACAACCAGTGCTGCAGGGCCACTAGTAGCATTCAATTTACAGGCCATGGGCACATGCAGGGCACTTTACTAGGGACTTACAAGTAAATTAAATGTGCCAATTGGGTATGAGCCAATGTTATCATGTTCTTAGGGACAGAGCACATGCACTTTAGCACTGGTTAGCAAAAGTCAGCAAAAATTACTTCAGAAAAAGAAGAGTGGGAAGGCAAAGAAGGTTGGGTGTTATCCTGCAGAGAAGCCATTTCCAACACCACCGGTGCCACCTATGATGGAAATTGGGTCTCTAGTTGCCAGAGGTATGCCCCTTGCCAATTAGGGACTACAATCCTTGTCAGGGTAATTCATAACACAACCTAAATTATCTTGTGCTCACCCTCCGGTAGCTTGGCAAAGAGCAGGCATTCCTAACGTAGATGGTAATGTATAGTATTTGTGCAATAAATCATACAGCAACATAGTCATAACACAACACAAAGTACTTCACACCAGTTTAGGAAAATAGAAAATACGTGTTACACCTGGCATCCTTGGCATGGTTTCCCCTGTCTTTTTGCTTTTGATTCCTGTATTTTTGATTGTGTGCTGGACGTCGTTTTTGCTGGGTTTTGGTACTCTGGGCACTTTACCATTGCTGACTAGTAGTAAAGTGCAAGTGCTTCCTGTGCAAATTGTGATTAGAAGCGGTTATCTTGATTGGCATATTTGATTTACTAGTATTTCCCTAGTAAAGTGCACTAGAGGTGCCCAGGGCCTGTAAATCAAATGCTATTAGTGGGCCTGCAACACTGATTGTGCCACCCACATGAGTAGCCCGGTAAACATGTCTCAGACCTGCCATTGCAGTGTCTATGAGTGCAGTTTTGCACTGCCAATTCAACCTTGCAAGTGTACCCACTTGCCAGGCCCAAACCTTCCCTTTCAATACATGTACGTAACCCCTAAGGTACATTCTAGGTAGCCCCATGGGCAGGGTGCAGTGTATTTGAAAAGTTGGACATGTACTGGTATGTTTTACATGTCCTGATAGTGAAATACTGCCAAATTTATAAGGCCTATCCCTCCCATAGGTTAACATGGGTACTGCCTTTAAATATCTTTTAAGTGCAGTTTCCCATTGGGAGCAGATAGAGATGTGGAGTCACAATTTAAAAATACATCTTTTGATAGAGTTAATTTTTAGATTGCCTGTTTGGAAATGCCACTTTTAGAAAGTGGGCATTTTCTTGCTTACCCATTCTGTGCCTCTGCCTGCCTATAGAATCCACGTCTGGGTCAGACTGACAGTTGGGCTGTTTGTGAGTTCCCTCTAGACAGTGACAAAAAGGGAGATGGGGAGTGTCCTGCATATCCTGACGAGTCTCCTGGGTTAGTGTGGAAAGGGAGGACCTGACACACCTGAAAGGGCTGTGCCTGTCATCACAAAATTCAGTCTCCAACCCCCTGGTGTATGTCTGGGGCCAGGCCTGGGCAAGGCAGGATCTTGTGAGCAGAGACTTTCCTTTGAAGTTGCCTACTTTAAAGGCAGAAATGAATATAAGTAGTGGACCCAAAAAAAACAGACTTTTAGAATAAGATCAAGAGGAACCTCTGCCAACGAGAAGCGATGAAGAGCTGGAGGAGAAGTAGTGCCCCTTTGCTGTGTGTGCTTTGCAGGGTTGGCCTGCAGTTGCTGCTTCTGCCTTAAAGAGGACAAAGACTGGACTTTGCTGTGTATCATGTGAACATTGTCCAAGGGCTTGGACTGGGCTAACCCCATGTTCTGAAGTCTCAGGGCCTTCAAAGACTTCATTTGCAGGCACATGGACTCTCTTACTGAGACCCCTACCCTGCCAAGAGGTGCCACATCTACTCCCTGCGCCCTTGAAAGGAAAAGCTGGTGAACCCAAGGTGAAAATCCACACACTGCAGCCGAGTGGCAGAAAAATCAACGCATCTCCTGTATTGTGGCTGAACAATCAACGCATCTCCAGTAAAACTGATGCCTCGCCAGCTCAGCACAGATTCAGTACTGCTGTGCATCTGTATTTTCCACGCATCGTCCCTGGGCGTCAAAACTTGCAATATTACCATACTGAACAGAGGCTGCTTGTCCTGAAATTGACTCATCTCTTCCCTGCGAGGAAAGAATTGTCGCAACGCTTGCCAGGCGAAGAAAGAATTGACGCACAGCCTCCCTTACGAGTAAGGAGTCGACTCTTCTCTTGTTTTTTTTACCAAAGCAACAAAAATCCAATGTGCACCATCCAAGATATCACTTTTTAAAGTTTTAGATGGGTCTTAATCCATACGAATCAGTGGTTGTATCTTTTTAATAACACACACTATAGTGAAAGGAGTATTACCACACCTCCACTACCTCCCAACCTATGTTAAACATATCACACCATGGAGTGGGTTAAAGTTGCCACCAATCACCCGTACAGTTCCCAGTTCTCACTGAAGGATATTCTTTTATGGATGGAAAGGCCTCACCCACTTAATGGTGGCGTGCTTCAACATAGGCCAATCCAACCCACCGAGCCAAGATGGTACTGGCTTGGTGGTCTTGGCCGTAGCCCCACAGGAGAACCAGCTCCTATTGGGACAGGGAGATCAAAATAAGTCTTACTCTGGTAAATGCGAACCAGGGTTACAGAAGATAACTAAAAATACCTTTGTGCCTGTCTTAATCTTTATTTATGATGTCATGAGGCAAGGTTAAAAACAATTGAATGGTATAACAAAGATCGCAACAAATCAGTACACCCTAATCACTAATCATATGTCATTGCCAACATGTTTCGGCCTCTTGTAAGTCCTCTGCTCTGAATCTATTTTCTCAAGCAAGTCTTGCTGTCTTCGTTAGGGCAAAAGTCGTAACCTAATATCCTACAGTGCAGCCAGTAGATGCAACTAGATAAGACTAAATCCTACCTGGTCTTTTAGGCGTCTCCTAGGTATAAACATAAATAGAGGGGAGAAAAAAATCAATTCAATCATTTTCAACATCCTTATTTAAAGGATAATACTATTTCCTGTGGAACCCGAAACATCCAAACACGTGTAACACTGCACATGGCACTCTGTGTATCAAACTTTGATTGTTCAAAACAAGCAGGTGTAATCACAGCAATCGTTTAAAACCTAATATGCAGTGCAACTTACCCTTCGAATGTCAGGGCAAGTCTTCCTCTGTCACTAGGGGATGGAGTTCCTTTTATTGTCATACTCTATTGGTCAGAATAAAAAAAACTACAAACAACAAGGACAGCAGGTATTTAATGTCAGTACCTGCTTATGTGTTTTATGACTGGTCCTGGGTGCTGTATACAGACATTACAAAGGGGTAGGCTTTCTCACTGACCTTTCCTTAAGGAACATTTTTCAAACATGTTTATATACCTCACCCAGAGGATTGCTAGTAAACTATACCATTCTCTCATATTGCTGTTGAAATCATCTCTTTTCACTGTGTCAAATGGGAGTTTTATGCGCATTTGCTATACTCTAACTCTCCCCACCAAGTACATCGTGTCATATAGGTATATTAGTCAGAAACGGGCCCTGGCTTAAAAATGTGCTTCCGCACCTTAATGGTTTTGAAATACCACTATTTGTCAGTCTTCACACACAATTTTTTTTTTTTACATTTCGTCCTATCATGGTATGATGCCGACACTGTTAATGTATAGTCATTGCATGGTGCCGGTAATACTACTCTGAAGTGTTCACATCCTCTACACATTCTCACGCTTACCAACATCCATCCCATCAGGGCCATCTGGGCCAACAGAATGACTCCTCACCCCACCGGAGCGAGGCAGTATACTGATCCCAAAGGGACTATAATACTTAGTGTGCCGTTCAATTTTTTGCCACTCAGCAATAGCTCACATGAATAAACCCTCCCTGCTACCAGCTTACTCCGTCAAATCGGGTCCGCCGCAGTTCCCACCTACTCCGGGCCACCTCATAGTGCTGCTGCCTCCAGTGACTCAGGTCGAGGGATTTAAACTTCCTGCACCTTCATTGTCGTTCTGTCGATATGAAGTTCATCACCCTTCGTGATGCCGTTCATATGCATTCCAGAGGGAACCATGGGAGATGAAGTACACTCCCCGTGCAGCTTATCTACTGTTCCCCACTAAAGGGTGGCACAAACACAGTCAAGTGGACACCTTAGTCTTATCCCCATATATTCCGGTTATCTCAGTTTTTTTACCAATGCATGGTGGGAGAAATACTGGCTTACGGATCGCTTTTGCCCACACACCGAGGGTTTGAATCAAATTTTTCTGCAACAGAAGTATTCATATCTGTGGGAAGCTGGCTCTGTATATACTATATCAAAGTGAGATTTAGGGCCAGATGTAGCAAACGTTTGCGAGTCACAAATGCGTCACAGCGCTATTTGCAACCTCGCAAAATGCGAAATGGGATGTACAAATCCCATTTCGGAGTACCAAATAGCGATGCAACCCATTACCAACTCGCAAAAATTGCGACCTGATTTTGCGACTCGCAATTACAAAGTCACAAATTGCGAGTCGCAAACCGTATGCAAAAGCCAGTCGCAAATTGCGACTAGTCGCAAAAAGCCCGTTTTGCATACCCAGATTACCACTGATTCCAAACAGGTGGTAACCAGAACCAAATTATAAAAGGAGACCCAGAAGGCATCTGGGTTACTCAAAATGGCTGCACTGTACGTGATTGCATGGAGGAGGAGGGTCCAGGCTGCCCAGCTGAAAAGGAGGAGGCACAGACAGGAGAGGATATACCGAACCAGTAAGACACTATTCCAACAAACTGAGGACTAGATTTATGATAAATACAGACTGAGCAGCGCTGTTATCCTAGAGATCTTTGAACTGCTGAAACCTCAGCTAGTACGCCAGACAATGCACGGCTACATCATCCCCACACATGTGCAAGTGCTATGCTCACTGCACCTCTTGGCCTCAGGTAGCTATCAGGGGTGAGTGCAGTGGCAGGTGGGGTATCCCAAAGTGCCCTCTCAAGATTCTTCAGACGTTTCCTAGATGCCATACTCGCACACATGTCCAGATATAGATACATTCCCAGGAATGAGGCAGAAATTCACGCACCAAGTTGGACTTCTACAGAATTGCCAACTTCCCCCATGTAATAGGGTGTGTGGGCGGGACACATATACCAATTTGCCCACCTGCAAATCTAAAATATGTGTTCCACAATAGGAAATGTACCCACTCGCTAAACATCAAGGTGGTATGTTACGCCCATAATGTCATTACTGACATTGTGGCTAAATATCCAGGGTGTACACATGATACATACATATTCAGGCACAGTGGGGTACACCAACGCCTAGAACGTGGGGAGTTTGGAGAAGGATATTTATTAGGTACTGGCGAGTACACTCTGATGGCTTAAATACAAGTTACTATGTAACTCTTTGATGCCCTACTAAGTTTGCCTCTTTTGTCAAACAGGTAACAGTGCATATGCCCTGAGACCATCGATACTCACCCCATACCTAACACATGGCAATTAGAATGAGAGGCGATACAACATTGGACATCGGCGGACCAGAGCTGTAATTGAGAGGACGTTCGGCTTGTTGAAGTCACGATTCAGATCCCTACACAAAAGTGGAGGAGCACTTCAGTATGCCACAGAAACAGCATGCAGGATCATTGCCACTTGTGCCATCCTACACAACATTGCCACCAGACGTGGGCTATTTCTCACCCCTGACAACACAGATTCGGAGGATGAGGAGCAAGAGCTACCACAGACAACCTGGGGATTGAAGCATTGCAATGGAGGGCAGACAGAGACGGAACCACATTGGAACCCACTACTTTGGCAGGTACGTGGCAACCGTGACAACACTCACTAATGTAAGACACACATTGCCCAGTTGTGTAGTTCAACAAATTAACCCTTTTATTTCAGGACTGTAATGGGGAAACAATAGTCAACTAAACTGCATAATGAAAACCAAAAGTGTAGTCTGACACATTAAGTACATGTGACTCTGTCACACCACATATTAGTAGCTCACAGCCTCCTGCGACTGCGGCCACCATGGCTCACTCCAGGTTGGTCCCCTGATCCCTGGCGGGCACTGCTACTCCGCAGCACACGTGCATCAGTGGCAGACACACTACTGACACTGGAGATCTCCTCACTGTCCTGCGGGTTATCCCCAATGCCCTTTGCTGCCCGTCTGGTCTCTAGCAGGTCCACTGCATGGCTGATGCAGCCAAGTCCTCTAGCCACATCACCTACAAAATGTCCTAGTTAGACTTGCAGACTGACTGTGCGCCTTGACAGGCAGGTTGTTGTGATAGCCAGGCACCCTCTTGACACACTTAGGGGGTCATTCTGACCCCGGCTGCAGCCATTCCAACCTTCCCGCTGGGCCGGCGGGCGCTAACATTGTTAGCGCCCGCCCGCCCAGCGGGAAGGGGGCCTGCAACACTGAAGCCGGCTCCGAATGGAGCCGGCGGTGTTGCAGGTGTGCGACGGGTGCAGTTGCACCCGTCGCGCTTTTCACTGTCTGCTACGCAGACAGTGAAAAGCAGGCTGGGGCCCTGTTAGGGGGCCCCTGCACTGCCCATGCCCCACCCGTTACCGCCAGCCTCTTCCTGGCGGTGTAAACCGCCAGAAAGAGGCTGGCGGTAAGGGGGTCAGAATCCCCACGGCGGCGCTGCTTGCAGCGCCGCCATGGCGGATTCGCCCAGCCGGGGGAAATCCGGCAGCAAACCGCCGGACCCGGTTTTCTAACCGCGTCTTTGACCGCCAGGGTCGGAATGACCCCCTTAGTCTGTCTAAACGGGCAGCAGTGTTGCACTCCCTGCACCATGCTTGTGTCCTGTCGGTCATTGTTTTCTTGACCAAGTTGTCATGAAAGAGGTCAGGTTGGCCATGTGAGCGTTCATTGTAGTGAACTGGTTGTCCAGATTTGCAAACCCTTGCATGAGTGTGTTCTGCAGTCTGGTAAGGTTACGATTCATTAACCGCATATGTCTATTTTGCAACCGGTGACTCTGCAGTAAGGATGCCTCCAGTACCAACAATTGCTCATCGGTGACATCCTCCCCACGCACTGACTGTATTGGGCAGTGTCGTCTACGCACCGAGCCAGCTGATCTCTGTGGTCGACTCTCCCTAGGCATTGGCCCCGGTGTCACATTGGCTGCCTCTAAACCTAGATCAGGATCATCCATGTCCTCTGGTGCTGGGTGGTGTTGTCCTGCACTCCCCTGTCTTTGGCAGCCTCCTCTTGTGTGTCAGTGCCTTGTTCCCCTACCTGTACAGTGGCGCTGTTGTTGGGTCCTTGTGGGAGACCTGTGGGACACAGGGGAAACATTGTCAGTGCCTCACATATGTTTGATGCCTCGGAATAAACATTTCTCTATATTTGGACTACTGTACTACATTGCCCATTATGCACTGTTCTATAGGTTGCAAAACTTGGAATGGAGCTAATCTTGAGGTGCATGCTTATGTGTACTGTGATTGTGTGCATGGTGCATAGGCTGGTGTAAATACATTAATTTTGGTACTTACTTTTGGATGTTCCTGGTGCTGAACTGTCTAGGTCTCCGATGCCAAGTACTGCCTCCGGCTCCAGAGTGGTCTCCACCATGGTTTTGATGGCTGTAGGGGGTGGTACAGTAGACGGCCCTCCTCCAGTGCCATGCATCTCCCTCATGCGCTCCACCACCCTTTCCTTGGTCCTGGAGCGAAGGTCATACCACCTTTTGCGGACCTCATCCAGTGTGCGGTGGCTGACTCTGACGGCATTGATTTTGTTGAGGATGTCCTGCCAGATTTGTTTCTTGTGGCTGTCAGGGACACTCATTGCTGCCTTTCCAAATAACTCATGATGGTGCAGGCAGCACTCCTCTGTGAGCACCTCCAACTCCTTCTCTGAAAACGTTTGTTTTCTTTTTCTGCCAACACTTGGGGGGTCATTACGACCCTGGCGGAACAAGTCCGCCAGGGCTGTGGGACGCGGTGGCACCGCCGACAGGCCGGCGGTGCCCCGCGGGGCATTCTGACCGCGGCGGCTCAGCCGCGGTCAGAGAAGGGAAACCGGCGGTCTCCCGCCGGTTTCCCGCTGCCCCAAAGGAATCCTCCAAGCCGGCGCAGCATGCTGCGCCGGCATGGGGATTCCGACTCCCCCTCCCGCCATCCAGTTCCTGGCGGTTCTCCCGCCGGGAACCGGATGGCGGGAGGGGGAGTCGCGGGGCCCCCGTAAGAGGGCCCCTAAAAGTATTTCAGTGTCTGCAAAGCAGACACTGAAATACGCGACGGGTGCAACTGCACCCGTCGCACCTTCCCACTCCGCCGGCTCTATTACGAGCCGGCGTCATCGTGGGAAGGGAGTTTTCCCCTGGGCTGGCGGGCGGTCTTGTGAAGACCGCCCGCCAGCCCAGGGGAAAACTCAGAATACCCTCTGCGGTCTTACGACCGCGGAGCGGTATTTCGGAGGGGGGAAGCCTGGCGGGCGGCCTCCGCCGCCCGCCAGGCTCGGAATGAGGGCCTTGGTGTCTCCTTCTCCTGTGTAGCCATTGTTGCTGCAGCTCCTCTCACCTGCGTGTGACTCTGCAGTTTGGGCTGGGTGGGCTCCTCCCTGGTCCATGGGGTTACTTACTGGTTCTGATGTCATCACTCAGAACCAGGAAGTGGGTTTTTCAAAAGTTTAATTTGCTCCTGTGTGCAATTTGGAAGTCAGTCGCAATTTGCGACACCGGACCGCACCCTTGTGCAATGTGTGATTTTTCCTGGCATCTCGTTTTGCGAGTCGGAAATTGCGATTCGCATGGAGTCGTTATTTCCACCTCGCTATTTTTTGGGTTCCTACATCTGGCCCATAGTGTGCACAGAGTCCAGGGGCTCCCCAAAGGCTTTACAGAGGCTAAAGTATATAATACTAAAGCTCTCTTTTGTGGTACTGTGGTCGAGCAGTTAGGCCTATCAGAGGGTAGTGCAAAGCATTTGCTGTACACCCACAGAAAATAGAAGAAGCACACACTCAATAACTTAACTCCTGACCAATGGTTTTTATATTGCAAAAAATAATTTTTATTTATTTATTTTTAGAACCACAAGATTCAAGTTGCAGGTAAGTACCTTAAAAGGTTTGTATATCACACAGGTATCAACAGTACTTTGTTTGAAATAGGTAAGTAATAAAGTTTTTGAATTATTGGCAATAAGCTATTTTAAAAATGGACACAGTACAATTTCCAGAATAGTTCCTGAGGGGAAGAAATGTTAGGCCGGTTTACAGGTAAGTACAACACTTACAGGTTCAGTCTCCCGGTTTTAGGAAGTCCACAGTTTGGAGTTCAAGTTAACCCCAAACACCCACCATCAGCAACATGGGGCCGGCTGGGTGCAGAGGTCAAAGTTGAGCAAATTTAACGTGGGCTCCTATGAAGACAGGATGGTACTTAAAACAGGCCACCCTGCAGGTAAGTACCCGCGGCTCGGAGGGCAGACCAGGGGGATTAGAAGAGCACTGGAGGGGCCACAAGTAGGCTCCAAACACACACCCTCAGCAGCACAGAGCCGGCCGGGTGCAGGGTGCAAACAGAATGTCGGGTTTCCAATGCCAGTTTATGTGGCGACCCCAGGGGTCACTCAGAGGCTGCAGGCGAGGTCCGGGGGGGGGGTCCCGGGCACACCACCAGTCAGACAGGGAGGAGGGCTGCCTGCTGATGAACGATGAGGCACTGGGGGTCGGTTTCTCTGAGGCCTGGGGGCTGCGGGTGCAGTGTGTTCTTAGGCGTTGGATATCTCTTCGTCCGGAGCTTCGCGGTCAGGGGGGGCCCTCGGGATTCCCTCTGCAGGCATCGTCGTGGAGGGGTGGAGAGGTCAACCCAGGGTGGGCACTTGCTTACAATCGCCTGGGGACCCACTCTTGCTAGGTGGACCACCTAGACACGGGCCGTGGGCGTCGGGTGCACGGGGTTCAAGGCTCACGCATCCGGAGTGAGGTGGGAGTTCTTGGTTGTAGGTTTCTTCAGACAGAGCCGCTGTCCTCTGGAGTTCTTGGTCCTTTTGGGTGCAGGGCAGTCCTCTAGAGTTGGCAGAGGTCACTGGGCCCACTAGATGCGTCGCTGGTCTTTTTGCAGGTTCTTTGAAGCAGGAGACAGGCCGGTAGGGCTGGGGACAAAGCAGTTGTCGTCTTCCTTCTTCTCTGCTGGGGGTTTCAGCTTGGCCGTCCTTATTCTTCTTGTAGGTCAACAGAAATCTCGTAAGCTGTGTTCAGAGAGGCCCATAAATCCTAGATTTAGGGGCGTGTTAGAGGTCAGAGGGCAGTAGCCAATGGCTACTGTCCCTGAGAGTGGCTACACCCTCCTTGTGCCCATTCCCTTTGGGGAGGGGGGGCACATTCTTATCCCTATTGGTCCCTGTCCTCCAAACCAAGATGGAGGGTTCTGCAGGGAGGGGGGTCACCTCAGCTCTGGACACCTTAGTGGTGGTACTGGCTGGGGTGGTCACTCCTCCTGGTTTTCCCTAATTTTCCAACCGGACTTACCACGAAAGGGGGCTTTGTCCGGTGTGCGGGCATTTCCACTAGCTGGAGGACCCTGGGGCACTGTAACCCAAGGCTTGAGCCTTTGAGGCTCACCAACAGGTGTTACAGTTCCTGCAGGGGGGAGGTTTGAAGCACCTCCACCCCGAACAGGCTTTGTTTCTGGCCACAGGGAACAGAGTGCACAAAGGCACTCACCCCATGTGGTCAGAAACTTATCTGAAAGTGGCAGGCTGGCATAGACCAGTCAGTCTTACACTAGCAGTTTGGCTAACATACAGGGGGCATCTCTAAGATGCCCTCTGTGTGCACTGGCATCAGTGTGGGTTTATTGTGGTGAGGAATTTGATACTAAACTTCCCAGTATTGAGTAAAGCCATTATGGTGCTGTGGAGTTCGTAATGACAACCTCCCAGAATGGGCTGAACTGCACTTACAATGTCTAATAATGGACTTAGACACTGTAGGGGCATATTGCTCATGCAGCTATGCCCACATTTGTGGTATAATGCACCCTGCCTTAGGGCTGTAAGGCCTGCTAGAGGGGTGACGTACCTATGTCACAGGCAGTGGTTTGTCAACTTTGTCTTTTTCTCCCCACCAGCACACTTAAGCTGCAAATGCAGTGGGCATGTGCTGAGTGAGGGATCCCCTAGGGTGGCATAATACATGCTGTAGCCCTTAGAGACCTTCAGTGGCCACAGGGCCCTTGGTACCATGGGTACCTTTTACAAGGAACTTAACTGTGTGCCAGGGCTGTGCCAACTGTGGAAACAAAGGTACAGTTTTAGGGAAAGAACACTGGTGTTAGGGCCTGGTTAGTAGGGTCCCAGCACACTTTCAATCAAAGTTGTCATCAACACTAGACAAAAAGTGGAGGGGGGTAACTGTGAGAAAGTAGCCTCTTTCTAGCCTTGTTACCCCCACTTTTGGCCTGTTTGTGAGTGTATGTCAGGGTGTTTTCACTGTCTCACTGGGATCCTGCTAGCCAGGGACCAGTGCTCATAGTGAAAACCCTATGTTTTCAGTATGTTTGTTATGTATCACTGGGACCCTGCTAGTCAGGACCCCAGTTCTCATAAGTTTGTGGCCTATATGTATGTGTTCCCTGTGTGGTGCCTAACTGTCTCACTGAGACTCTGCTAACCAGAACCTCAGTGGTTATGCTCTCTCACTTCTCTCAAATTGTCACTAACAGGCTAGTGACCAATTTTACCAATTTACATTGGCTTACTGGAACACCCTTATAATTCCCTAGTATATGGTACTAAGGTACCCAGGGTATTGGGGTTCCAGGAGATCCATATGGGCTGCAGCATTTCTTTTGCCACCCATAGGGAGCTCTGACAATTCTTACACAGGCCTGCCACTGCAGCCTGAGTGAAATAACGTCCACGTTATTTCACAGCCATTTTACACTGCACTTAAGTAACTTATAAGTCACTTATATGTCTAACCTTTACCTGGTAAAGGTTAGGTGCAAAGTTACTTAGTGTGAGGGCACCCTGGCACTCGCCAAGGTGCCCCCACATTGTTCAGGGCCAATTCCCCGGACTTTGTGAGTGCGGGGACACCATTACACGCGTGCACTACATATAGGTCACTACCTATATGTAGCTTCACAATGGTAACTTCGAATATGGCCATGTAACATGTCTATGATCATGGAATTGCCCCCTCTATGCCATCCTGGCATAGTTGGCACAATCCCATGATCCCAGTGGTCTGTAGCACAGACCCTGGTACTGCCAAACTGCCTTTCCTGGGGTTTCACTGCAGCTGCTGCTGCTGCCAACCCCTCAGACAGGCTTCTGCCCTCCTGGGGTCCAGCCAGGCCTGGCCCAGGATGGCAGAACAAAGGACTTCCTCTGAGAGAGGGTGTTACACCCTCTCCCTTTGGAAAATGGTGTGAAGGCAGGGGAGGAGTAGCCTCCCCCAGCCTCTGGAAATGCTTTCTTGGGCACAGATGTGCCCAATTCTGCATAAGCCAGTCTACACCGGTTCAGGGGACCCCTTAGCCCTGCTCTGGCGCGAAACTGGACAAAGGAAAGGGGAGTGACCACTCCCCTGACCTGCACCTCCCCTGGGACGTGTCCAGAGCTCCTCCAGTGTGCTCCAGACCTCTGCCATCTTGGAAACAGAGGTGCTGCTGGCACACTGGACTGCTCTGAGTGGCCAGTGCCACCAGGTGTCGTCAGAGACTCCTTCTGATAGGCTCAGGTGTTGCTAGCCTATCCTCTCTCCTAAGTAGCCAAACCCTCTTTTCTGGCTATTTAGGGTCTCTGTCTCTGGGGAAACTTTAGATAACGAATGCAAGAGCTCAGCCGAGTTCCTCTGCATCTCTCTCTTCACCTTCTGCCAAGGAATCGACTGCTGACCGCGCTAGAAGCCTGCAAACCTGCAACATAGTAGCAAAGACGACTACTGCAACTCTGTAACGCTGATCCTGCCGCCTTCTCAACTGTTTTCCTGGTGGTGCATGCTGTGGGGGTAGTCTGCCTCCTCTCTGCACTAGAAGCTCCGAAGAAATCTCCCGTGGGTCGACGGAATCTTCCCCCTGCAACCGCAGGCACCAAAAAGCTGCATTACCGGTCCCTTGGGTCTCCTCTCAGCACGACGAGCGAGGTCCCTCGAATCCAGCAACTCTGTCCAAGTGACTCCCACAGTCCAGTGACTCTTCAGTCCAAGTTTGGTGGAGGTAAGTCCTTGCCTCACCTCGCTAGACTGCATTGCTGGGAACCGCGACTTTTGCAGCTACTCCGGCCTCCGTGCACTTCCGGGGGAAATCCTTTGTGCACAGTCCAGCCTGGGTCCACGGCACTCTAACCTGCATTGCACGACCTCCTAAGTTGTTCTCCGGCGATGTGGGACTCCTTTGTGTAACTTCAGGTGAGCACCGTTTCACGCATCTTCGTAGTGCCTGTTTCTGGCACTTCTCCGGGAGCTACCTGCTGCTAAGAGGGCTCCTTGTCTTGCTCGACGTCCCCTCTACCTCCTGGTCCAATTTGCGACCTCCTGGTCCCTCCTGGGCCACAGCAGCGTCTAGAAACGCTGACCGCACGATTTGCAGCTAGCAAGGCTTGTTGGCGTTCTTTCCGCGGGAAAACACTTCTGCACGACTCTACAAGGCGAGAGGGATCCGTCCTCCAAAGGGAAAGTCTCTAACCCTTTGCGTTCCTGCAGAAACCGCAGCTTCTTCTGTCCAGTAGAAGCTTCTTTGCACCCGCAGCTGGCATTTCCTGGGCATCTGCCCATCTCCGACTTGCTTGTGACTTTTGGACTTGGTCCCCTTGTTCCACAGGTACCCCAGATTGGAAATCCAGTGTTGTTGCATTGTGGGTTTGTGTCTTTCCTGCATTATTCCTCTAACACGACTTCTTTATCCTTAGGGGAACTTTAGTGCACTTTGCACTCACTTTTCAGGGTCTTGAGGAGGGTTATTTTTCTAACTCTCACTATTTTCTAATAGTCCCAGCGACCCTCTACAAGGTCACATAGGTTTGGGGTCCATTCCTGGTTCGCATTCCACTTTTGGAGTATATGGTTTGTGTTGCCCCTATCCCTATGTGTCCCCATTGCATCCTATTGTAACTATACATTGTTTGCACTGTTTTCTAAGACTATACTGCATATTTTTGCTATTGTGTATATATATCTTGTGTATATTTCCTATCCTCTCACTGAGGGTACACTCTAAGATACTTTGGCATATTGTCATAAAAATAAAGTACCTTTATTTTTAGTATAACTGTGTATTGTGTTTTCTTATGATATTGTGCATATGACACTAAGTGGTACTGTAGTAGCTTCACACGTCTCCTAGTTCAGCCTAAGCTGCTCTGCTAAGCTACCATTATCTATCAGCCTAAGCTGCTAGACACCCTATACACTAATAAGGGATAACTGGGCCTGGTGCAAGGTGCAAGTACCCCTTGGTACTCACTACAAGCCAGTCCAGCCTCCTACAGTAACCATACCAACAGTGGCACTTTTCTACAATATTGCAATTGTATTAATGTGGTATTGTAAGAAAGAATACAGTTGTTCCTCGATTCTACTGTAAAAGTGATGATTACCAGAGGAGTACCATCCATAGTCACATACGCCCCTATATACCAGTGTTCACTCCTGTAATGGATACATAATGGGCCCACTGTACCTAGAGGGAGGACCCCTAGGCTAAACTCAATCCATATCTTAAGTTCAGTCATTGCAGTTGTTTTTCTTTTATGGGGAGTAGTTTCCGAAGTGGCAACTTCCTTAATTCAGTACTGTCATATACAGAATTTTATTTTCCATCCCTCACTCAGCTGATTCCAAGGAATTTAATTGTTAAGCCCATGTACAACAGGGTGGAGGATGAAACACCCATCTTTGCTCAATGTGGAATAATGTTTGTGCTACATTCCTATCTTTTTCCCTTACATGTTCTATTACCGACCACTTGAAATCATCCACTCCGTGTCCAGCCTCTGTAAAGTGGTGCATCATCTTCATTGTTGTTATTTTGCACCTGTGTTCATTAATGCGTGTCTTTTCTGATCTTGTGGTCATACCTACATATCCCAGTCCACATAGGCAAATTATTGTATATACCACATTTTTTGTGTTACAGTTAAAGAAACTTCTTAGTTCCCATGGCTTTTCAAGCCCCAGATCCAGGAGTTTCTTACTCTCTATTAGATGGCAGATATTACATTCACCACAGGGAAAATGTCTCACTACCTTGGGGAGATTTCAGTGTACCTTTTGTTTCTACCCTTTGTGCCTTCAGTGATCTAGTATGTACCACTCTATCCTGTATGCTGCTTGCCCCTTTGAATGAGAACATGGGTGGTTCCAGATTCAGTCCTCCTGCTCTCAAAAATCTCCAATATTTCCTAATGATTTTTCTGTACCTTGTTAGATAGAGGGCTATAGGTTGTCACACGTATTAGCTTGTTTTCTCTTTCCTTCGTGCGTGTTTCAAGTAAGGAGTCCATATCATTGTCTGCAGCGGTTATCACCTTCTTGGGATAACCTCTCATATAGTTTCCTAGTGAGGATTTTCGCATGTGTTTTATAGTCTGTTGTCTGTGTGCAGTTCCTTCTTGGATGTTGGAGTTGGCCCACTGGGAGGTTATCTTGTAATCCCCTTGGATGGAAGCTCCCATATCGTAACAGATTCTGTCTGTTGGTTTGTAATAGACCTCTGTATGCAACTTCCCTTCAAATGTACACATTTTCAAGTCAAGGAAGTTCAGTTCTGTGTTACTTATGGTACTTGTCAGTCTAAGGAACCGGTCTATATTATTCAACCATGTGCAGAACTCTTCTGCCGCTTCCTGGATCCCTACCAAATCACCAGAACATCATCTATATATCTTTTCCATGTCCTTTTGTGGACATAGATGGGTTATCCTTGCAAAAAGTATTTGTTTTTTCAAGATAATAAACGTAGAAGCAGGCCAAGCTAGGGGCGAAAGTACTGCCCATTGAAGTCCCATGGATTTGTAGGGAAAAAAAATGAGTCAGTGCCATATGTGCACAGTCCAGCACAACGTCTTATGGTGTCTTTTAATTCCATGGACTCACTTGTAAGATACTGTCTCTTACTTTCAGTGTCCCTTTGTGGGGGATGCTGGTATACAGCGCCTCCACATCCAGTCCAATCAGGAGCTCTGACTCGGGAGCAAATTCCATCCCTTTTAACAAACAGAGTACTTCTTTCATGTCTTTCAAGTAGGTTGGAGTTCTCTGTACCATTTGCCTAAAAAAGCAATCACAAAATGTTGATAAGGGTTCAAGTGCTTAGTCTATACCAGATACAATAAGCTGTACGGGGGCGGATGTTTCATTTTGTGGACTTTAGGTAAGATATAAAAGTACAGGACTTTAGGGTGAGTATTCTTAAGGAACTGGGCTTCAACCGCAGAGATCCAACCGTTATCCAACCCTGTAGTAACCAGGAACTTAATCTCCTCCACTACTTCCGGAGTAGAGTCGCATTGTAGACTCTTGTAGTTCCCCTTCTGGTTTAACAATTTCAGGCATTCCTGTCTGTACATCTCCATTGGTACAATCACAATGGATCCTTCCTTGTCTGGTAGTTTTATAATAATCCCTTGCTTATTTGAAAGTTCAGTCATTGCCGCTTGCTCTGCATTCATGATATTCTGATAGTGTGGACGAGTTATACCTCCCAAATCATCAATAGACTTATTCACTGCTTCTTCAAAGGCCAGGACTCCCGCAGGCATAAGATGGGTTGGTGGTGTAAAGGTAGATTTTTTTTTCCAAGGCCTGTATCAGTATCTGTTGTTTCATGCATCTCAGTTGTATCATTAAAAAATACTTTCAGACAAATCGTCCGGTGGAACCAGGAAATTTCACTTCTTAATCTGAAAACATCTGGTTTTGGAGTTGGGACAAAGCCTACATCTTTATTTAGTACAGTCAATTGTGTTTCAGTTAACTGTTTTTCGCTCAATTTTATCATGTGATTTTCTTGAGCTGTCATTCTTTGCTTGTGCACGGACCCTCTTCTGCTTCTGCTCATGTTGCTCCTTGATCTTTCCATCTCCCTTTTCCTCTGCCTCGTCTTCTCCCTAAAAAAGGTTGTCGGTATGGAGGCTGCCAGGTGCCCAATGGAGGCATAATTGGCTGTGGGAAACCGTTCGCTGGAGGCCATCCCCTGTTGTGTTCATATTATGGCATCGGGCCTTGACAGCTTTGTGCACTACAGTTCCCCACCTATTCCTTCCTCTCTTAGAGATACTGTCTGAACTGTCTGAATCTAAGGATGAATTGTTCCTTGATGATGAGTTGGAGCTTCTGTCTTCTTTACCCTCATAATCATCCCTGGTGCAGGAGTAGCTCTTTTCCAAAGAGAAGTTCTTCAGAGCGTTTTGAAACTTCTGGATTTTTTATTTTATCAAATAATATTTATATTCGTTGATCAACTTGTTATTTTCTTCTATTTTCTTTTTGAAGGCTGTTATGAGTACTAAGGTCTTCAAACTGTTCTCACTCGTCTTTATGGGGATTAATAAGCTATCTGACAGTTTTACCAGGACTATCCAATATCTAGTACACTTTCATGCTATCAGTTGCCAATCTCTTTCGAACTCCTTATCCTCCAGGAAAATCCGAGGAGAATTAGACACCATCAGACCTTTCGGCCCGCATTCTCTCTCAGATATTCTGTAAAAATCGCTACATGTAACAATGTTTTTACCTGTTTCCTTTTTTAGTTCTGTCAACATGTCCGAGTCACCTATTTGTTGCATATTCTGACTTGTTGTTGTGTCCCCCAATAGTGATGGAGCCACAAATAGGGAGGCCACTTTGTCCTCATTGTAGGACAGGCCTAGACAACGAAGGGGTGGGGTTTTAAATCCCTCGCCCTGTGTTACTATAGGCAGCAGAGGCAGCGCTAAGAGGGTGCCCGGAATAGGTGGCAACTGCGCACGACACGCTTTGATGAAGTAAGCTGGTGGCGGAGAGGGTTCATTCATGTGAGCTATTTCTGAATGGCAAAAAATTGAGTTGCACACTATGTATTATAGTCCCTTCGGGCTCAGTATACGACCTCCCTCCGGTGGGGTGACGAGTCATTCTATTATCCCAGATGTGCCCGACAGAGTGTATGCTGGTAAGCGTAGTAATGTGAAGAGGATGTGAACACTTCGGAGTAACATTACCGGCACCATAGCATGACTATACATTAACAGTGCGAGCATCGTACCATGATAGTACGAAATGTGAAATTGATTTTTTGGTTTGTGTTGACTAAAAAATAGTGGTACTTCAAAACCATAAACGGGAAGAAGCTAATTTTTAAACCAGCACACGTTTCTGACTAGTATCCCTATTTGACAAAATGTACTTGGAAGGGAGTGTGAGAGTACAGGGAATGTGCATATAACTCTTGTATGACACTGTGAAAAGACATGATTTCAACAGTAATATGGGAGGATGGTTTACTAGCAATCCTCTGGTTAAGGTGTGTAAACATGTTTGGGAATTATTCTGTAAGGAAAATGTCTGTGAGAATGCCTATCCCTGTGTAATATCTGAATACAGCACCTGGAACCAGTCATAAAAACATTGGCAGGTATTGACATTAAATACCTGCTGTCCTTGTTGTTGTTTTTTTTTATTTTTTATTCTGACCGATAGAATGTGACAATAAAAGGGACTCCATCCCCAAGTGACTGATGAGGGCTTGCCCCCACAATCGCAGGGAAAGTTGAACTGCATATTAGGTTTTAAACTAGTGCTGTGATGACACCAGTTTGTCTTGAACAATCACAGTTTGATACACAGAGTGCCATGTGCAGTGTTACACATGTTTGGGTGTTTCTGGTTCCACGGGAAATGGTATTATCCTTAAATAAGGATGTGGAGAATGATTTAATAGATTTTTTCTCCCCTCTATTTATGTTTATGCCTAAGAGACGCCTAGGTAGAATTTAGTCTTAACTAGTTGCATTTATGAGGATACAACATATAACTGGCTATAGGATATTAGGTTACGACTTTTGCCCTGACGAAGACCACAAAACTTGCTTGAGAAAATAGATTCATAGCAAAGGAGTTGTAAGAGGTCAAAACATGTTGGCAATGACATATGATAAGTGATTAGGGTGTAGTGATCTTTGCGATCTTTGTTACACCATTGAATTGTTTTTAACCTTATCTCGGACCGTCATAAATAAAGTAGTATCTTAAGATAGGCACAAACGTATTTGTAATTATCTTCTGTAACACTGGTTCATATTTACCAGAAAAAGACTTATTCTGATCTCCCTATCTAAATAGAAGCTGGTTCTCCTGGGGGGCTACCATTGAGACACCAATCCAGTACCATCTTAGCACGGTGGGATGGATTGGCTTATGATAAAGCATGCCACTATTAGGTAGGGGAGGCCTTTCCATCCATAAAAGAATATCCTTCAGTGAGAACTGGGAACTGTACGAGTGATTGACGGCAACCTTAACCCACTCCATGGTGTGAGATGAGTATCTTTTTTACACACATTAGATGGGATGCGTCAAAAATAAGGCTGCAGAGGATCGCAGAGGAGGTGATGCCTTGCAAAATAATGTGATGTGTCGATTTTTCCGGCGTGGTGTAAATGATGTGTTGATTCTTTCTTGCGGGCAAGTTGATGCATCGATATCCGAGTGCGCAGCCTTGGCTCCTTACTGCGGTGCAGGGATATTTTGACACCCAGGGACAATGAGTGGACAACCCGATACGCGCTTGGAGGATGAAACAAGTGCTGCCTTGATCCGGGAGGCGATGCAGCTATTTTTCAGCCACGAGACAGGTGCTGCATCGAGTTTTGCAGGCGTCGCATCAATTTTTCAACGCAGTGGATTTCCTCTCTCTGGTGGCTTTAATGCCCCTGGGACTTCTTAACAGGAAACAAGCTCAGTCCAAGCCCCTGGAGATAACTTTTGTCCCTTCCAGTGTGGTAAGGGAGCAGAAGGCAGCAGGGCAACAAGAAGGAGAGCAGTCCTTCCAGAAAAGCAGTCCAGAAGAGTCCTTTGGGAAGCATTGCAGTCCTCCTGACAGAGTCCAATTTTAGGCCCAGAATTGTTTGATTTGATGGGGTCACAGACCCAGTATATATATACACACCTATATGTGCCTTTTAAGTGGGGGAACCTTCAAAGAGTAGTTTTGAAGTGCATCAATTCCCCTTTCAACCGAGTCCTCTCTGCCAGGAAACTGTGTTTCTGCATGCTGACCCAGTGGGAAACTCATAATAGGACCAGCTGGAAGGAGACCGCGCTGGCGGTCTCCTGAATGTGGGGGTTTGGTGGGCGCCCCTTTTAAACCACCAAACTTGTAATGAAGCCCTTAGTGTTGGTTAGCCTCAGGAAGTTAGGGCTCCCCAAATCACTTAAAAGACACTAACATTTGCTTCATGCTGATCCTAGTTGACTGTGTGCTGGGAAGATTTGAAAGCATCAACTTACAGAGTCCCTCCTAGCTGTCACATTAAGCAAGGGTGTCTCTTAACCGCACTATTAAAATCAGATTTAAATAAAAAGTTGCACGAGATGTGTATTAATCTGTGCAGGAAAGTGTTTTTTTTTTTCGCGGTGCCCTATATGTTTTATCCTGAACGATGATTCAGCATTTTGTCTTTAAGTATTGCAGGATTGCTGAACATCACACTGCATGTGTCTAGAAAACGGTAACAACCGTTTAATTCCAAGTGGCATATCTGACCTGTTACGAAGGCCACTATAGTATGGGACAGAACTGCCTTTACCTGCATTTGATGCATGCCAGTAGCCACAACAGGGGTGAGGCAGAGACAGGCTTCCTGTAAACCAGACACACAACACATATATTCAAAGCAAGGGAGCTCAGAGGACATTTATCGAAAAGAAGAAATACATGATAATGTCTTTAAAATAAAAGAATATGTAGAATAGTAGCCTGCCTATTGACCATACATCGTTTTTTCACTAATTACTCCAAACACTGAACGTTTATATTTCCCAACTTAAGTTCTAATGACTTCAAACCAATATACCTGCTCTGAGAAGCTACCCAGTCAAACAGCAGGGGCTCGATGGCACATGGGGTTTGGTAGGACCCAGTGCTTAATTTGTGCTTGCTGTTTCCGGTGCTAAGCACCGGCACTTATTTTTGAGGGCCGGGGCTTATTGTTATGCCTCAAGCATTTGCTGCGAGACACATATAGGAAAGACGGATAAAGGGAAAAACGAAAAAGCGTCACAAAGGGTGAAAGTAAAAAGCTGCAAGAGTGAGCTGAAGGGGCAGCGAGTGGCTTTATATGGATTGAAGAGACCCGACATGGGTTCAGGATTACGCAGCCTCAGTATTCCATGTTCACACATTTAATTACAGCAGCCGCGTGTTTAAGGGGAGGGCTTTGGGCACCGGCACCTTTGTATTTACAAATTAAGCACTGCTAGGACCACTTGGGGATCAGAGGGGAAAGATGAATTGGACATAGGCGGATTGAAGGAACATGAGAAAGCGCCACATCAAGATCAATCCCCGTCCGAAAAGTGCTAGTGTCTGTGTGTGGAGCTGGCAATATTTACAGCAACACTTCCAGCCACAATACTCGCACTTGTAGAAAGACAAGGTCTGTCCCAGCTGCCATTTTGAAAAAGTGAAGAAGCCTTTTGCAAAAAATTTATCAATTAGCCACCTCCACATGTAATAGGCATTTCACCTAGCATGAATTGCAATGGAAGCTCTCCTTTGGAAACTTAAGAAGATGCAATGAATCCGGGCTTCTACAGTGCATTTCTTGAACGATACCACAAGACCCTCGTTGCTTTAAAACACATCAACTGCAAAACATAAAAACTCTATTGCAGAAGGTTTGGAAGAACAATCAACATATAGTGGATCCTCTTACAGCTAGTAATACATTATGATATTTCAAACGGTTTCTTAGATAATACATGAGTGATGGTTCTGAACATCAGGCGTCATAACGTTTTAGTACTAAGTAGGACTGAAAGTTTACAGAAACTTACTTGCCCTGTTCCTCCAGTTCATCGTTTCTTGTCATCATCGCTACAATCACTTGTCGAAGTTCATCTGAGGATAGGATTAAGAAACAGCAATTAGCTAGATATCCTCCTGACATCAACTGAAGAAGAGAGCATTACCTGCAGGCGAACACTGATCAGAAAAACTGAGTACCGGCACTTTTTTATTTTGAGAGGGAGAGTACCAGCACATATCTAGAAAAACGTAATTATTTTAATTGGAGAGTACCGGCACTTCTCGGAAACAAGCGGGTACTCTGGCACAGAGTACCTGCACTTTATTTTTTCCATTTCAAGCACTGACTATTACACTGAGGAGAAGAAAGCAGTAACCTGTCAACAGCCGAAAGTAAATCAGGAGATCAAAAAAAAAAAAGAAAAAAAAATTAAGGACACAAGCTGCGCCTAGTATCCAGTAACTTGGAGGGCGTCGTCTGTTGGAGTCTGTCAGAGTTTGGACGAGTTCATCCAAAGAGCACTAATTCGGGATAATCAGAGTACCAACTAACATTTGCATTGTTACAGCAAGGCGCAGCGCAGGACATAGGACACAGGCCACTGGCCCCTGACCAGAACAATGGCTAACTACATCAACGTGCCACAGCTCCAAACTAACAGGGAGATTAAGCAACACCCGCTTGGGGTATACATAATTATAGTCGCCTGCAACCAAAGTCCATTATGAGGTCAGGGAGACTGAGAAATCCATAGCAGCACAAAGGCAAACATAAGAAATCCAACGTAAGGGCTCTGCCCTTAGTAAACATAAGCAAAACTGGGGGACTAGAGAGTCAACCAAAATTCACCACCAAGTTTCAACTTTTAAAAGATGCTGGGGTCCCTATCTACTCAACAATTTCCCCAATGATAAGGCTGCCAGCTCCACTCAACCCGACAATCATCATTCATGGGAAAGATCAATTCCCGAACCAGACCCAGGGTAAAATACCACCACAACAGTGGCAGCCCTCTTACTTGACCATTCACCTAATTGGCTCCATGAGACCCCAAGCAAATGTCATGGAACTTCAAACTCAAATGCAGACTGCACAGATAAAATAATAAAGGGGAGCCCTCAGGGCTAACGTCCAACAAAAGAGATTAAGACCGAGAATGTGAATGAGGACATCAAATGAGAGGAACCACAGGAATCAGAAAAAAGCCCTATAGAAATGCACCTGAACAGTCAGATGGCTGTAACTGGACACAAGTCCTCGATTCAAGCAAACATGGAGACAACCACTAAGCCCAAGGATACAATTACGAGGCCCTGGGAAGCTGGGAACCAGCCAGAGGGCAATATGGACAGGATTAGTTCAGGAAGAAGCCTCCTAAAACTGCCTGGAGAACAAATTAAGCAGGCGGCAGAGTGAGGTCAAGGAAAGTCAAGCAGCAATGTAATAAAAGACGTGACCCAACCTCTAGCAAGGAACACAGGCTGTATGGAAGAAAGTGCAGAACACTAAGACTTGACACAAGAAGAACAGAACATGTTACTGGCCTCATATGCATTGAAGGCACAGAGGAAACTTCATTTCCTGTAGGGGACGCGCTGCATGGTAACAGTGCAAACCAACTGGACCAATCTAACAACACTGTCTGGCCTTCTCTGTTGATGACCATTCAATCAACTGTCGAGGCCCTGGTCTATCACTGTGTTAAAATGGATGTCCAAATCGAGGTTCTTAATACTGTTGCAGCCCATGTGGCCGGAATGGATGGCAAAATTACAGAGTTCAATAGGCTGATTAGAAGAGCTCAAGGTGACACAGTACGACTTACCCCCAGATATACATGCTCCCCAGTATTGGAGAAGTAAAGTACCCTACCTGAGTTTCTGGGGGAGGTAATGGAGGTCCTCAAGGCAGCCAAGAAGCAAGTAACAAAGGCGGATCTGTACTCACAGATGGGGTGGGAAGCCTCTAGCAGTTCCACCCTGGCACCAGAACAAATAATACTGCTAACGGATGGACCAGCCCTGCCCTCATTAGATCATCAGGCCAGTTTATTTAAAGCCCCATTTACAATGGCCAGCATGCCATCAAGTAGAGATAACCCATCACAAGAGCAAACCACACTGACAGTGGACAGGCCTGCACAATACTCCCAAACTCTACGGGTCAATTCGCCCACGACGTCCAACATAATGTATAGAATGGTGACAGATGGCTAGCTGTGAGGGCAGGGGCCGAGCCCAGGAATGTAAACACTATCACAACCTCTCCAACAATGGGCAGCATGTTTATAGACGGGGAGGTCTTGAAGACAAGAGCCGAGCCTAGAACTGAAATAACGCTGGGGCGATTAGCAAAAGGAGCGACTTTATGCAACCTCAAAAGCCTACAATGGATGTTCAACTCCTCTCTGGTAACTAGTAAAATGGACAACGCAAACTCTTTCATCTCTCAATAAGGAAAACCTCCTTCAGCAACTGCAGGAATCACAAGTAAATCAAAGTCCCAAAAAACTCAAAAAAGTAAATCTCAAAACAAAAATCCTAAAATAACCAGGCTTCAAAATTATATTTTTGAAATGTCTGGCCAAAACTTAGAAGGATACAACAGTGCCCTTTCGCCACCAACTGAATCGCCTCCAAAACGAAAACCTAGAGGAAACCAACAGTTCACGTTCTCCATGGCACGGACGGAGACTCAAAGGGCCTAAGCCCGGGGGCCCGTCACTGCCCTTGAGCCACGCTTCAGGTACACACACACACACACACACACACACACACACACACACACACAAGATCACTCTGTAGCCAGCTCCTCAGAAGTTGTTGACTCAACTGAAATGAAGGTCAGAACAACAACAGCAGTTTTCAGTCATAACATGGGTGCCCTAGCCGAAGCTTCTAGGGGAAAAGCAAACTTTTGACAGAGCTCACTCTCCATTGACAGCCCCAGAAACATCTAATCATGATCACCTAGTCCTCAACCATGCTCCTAGGAGACAGATACAAGACCAATCTGTAGCCAGCCCCTTAAAAATCACTGCTCCAAACCACACGCAGGTGAGGACAATGACAGCAGTTTTTACCACGGCACAGACACCCAAGCCGCAGCGCCTACAGTAAAATGAAACCGTGACAGAGTACTTCCCCTGCTGACTACTCTGGAAACATATAATCATGACAATACAGCCCCCTAAAATGGATGGAATTAAATACCAAAATTGGGGATGATTTCTCTCACACACACCTTATCCAACGGATCCCACAGACTACTCAAAATGGGATAAGAAGCAACACACTTCCCCCTGGCATGGCAAAAAAACTCTGATGTTTAGAAATATACTGCCATAGAAACTTCATACAGGCAACTATTTTCAAGCAGACCCAGTCCCCAAAAAATCATTCAAGGCTCCCGGGGTCCTAACAGCGCCAAGGGCCATGGAATCTCAACCCACCCCATACCTGCAGAGAGGGATGTCCCAAGGGAACTGGGAGGAGGGTCTCCAAGTATAACTTTGTTCCCAAATACTGTTCAGTTGGTAATGAAGATACTTTAAATCGAGGAAATATACTGTGACTTCTAAGCCAAATCCCAACATTAGACATGATTTACTCCACCGAAATTGAAACAGTCTAATTCATCAGCTCAGTTTCAGGGCAATTTGGAGACTCAACTAAAGTTACCTGGAGATCATCTGATCAAATCCATTCTCAAGGCAGATAGATCTTACTCGAGCTCACTCCTAATAGTGGCAGGAGATTTCAATATGAAACTGCTTAGCCAGTCTTTGAGTAACTAAGTCATAGAGGCCAAGGATTGTTACTGGAACATTCCCATACAAATTAAAACGAACTTGGGCAGGAGGGACCCAATGTGTCAAACCCTCCTTGGCAAACTAGGGCACCTGGGTCTACAGACTCTAAACAGCTGTTTCAGTGGGTATATCTCACAAGTGAACTAGTTTTAGTCAACACATAGAAATTCATTAATAGCTTATGCGCTGGCATCTCTTCTCTTGTTAAGCTAAGTTGCCTCTTTCAGAATGGGCTTGCGATCAGAAAGTGACCACCTCCCTCAGGAACTGGAACTCTTTTAAACTGATCATGCATAATCCAACAATAGACCTATTGGGGTCTATTTATTTGACTGACCTAAAAAGAGTTAAATGGTCCCAAGAAACAATATAGTCCTTGGCTCGTGAGGCTATTTCTCATCTTCTTAAGGCCCAACAACTAGATTGTTGAGAATAATGGGAGGTCTTCACAGAACGTTTTACAACACAGTTGCCTCAAAAGTTACACCATCCAGAGTCCAATATCAACCGACTCCTCTGACTAGTATAAAATCCTACAAGGTAGGAGCCTTGAAACAACTAAAGCAGAAAGTCAATAAGGCCCTTTGGATATTTTGTCAGTTTCCATCTAACGAAGAACACATGGGCAACATGAGGAACACCAAAAAGGAATATATACAAGCCAGATGGGTAATAAAGAGGCAAAACACTAAGATCTTTAGGGTTAAACTCATTTGGGATCTTAATCATCACAATTCCAACAGGTTCTAGAAAACGGTAAATGCTTTAAAAAGCACTGCTTTTGGCAAGCTGGAACCACGTATCCCAGAAGAAGTCTGGGTTGCCCACCTAAACGCCCACTTCAACCCATCGACCAACTCAAATTTAGCTCTGCAAACCTCAAGGGCAGCACGTCAGGAAAGTTCCGGAGCCGCTGTGGAGCCATCAACAGGCTTTATCAGTATTTCCCTTATTAATGCCAAAGTGGCATATTGGCGTAGAGTCATTGGGCGCACCACTGGCACACCAGCCCCAAAAGGAATTCCTCAGGCCATCTACAAGACAGACCCGACAATCTGGGACGAAGCAATGTGGCCACTCTTTAACCACACTCTAACAGGGGCCTCGATTCCAGCCTTTTGGAGAGGGTCTATATTCACACCCATTTTTAAAGGAAAAAACACACTTAAACCTGAACATTATAGGATAATTGCTCTCATTGACAACAAGGTGAAATATTACACTGCCATTTTACATGGTCACCTTGGTGAATGGGCAAGCACGAACAACATCATTCCTCTAAATCAAACAGGTTTCACAAACAATGCTGGCACTACTACTAGTTTGATGGTTCTGCCATTAATATTTGACTCCTCAATAATAAAAAATCTGCTACATTGACTACAAAGCTGCCTTTGATTGTGCCAACCGTAAAAGGCTAAGGGATCAGCTAAACGAGGTAGAGCATCCCCCGCTCCTTCTGAGACCGACTGAAAACCTATACTCTAACACATGGGTTAAACGTCAACTAGGCAGCAGAGCCAATTTATCAAGGGCTAACCCGACAGCAAGCAGCCTCAAGCAGTGGTGTGTCTTGGCACCGACACTACTCAATTTATTCTTGGTTGATCTTCTCTCAGCTCTGTCTTTCGTTAACTTGCACCTTCCGAAACTAGGGATAATACACCTGTCAAACCTTGTCTTCGCTAACGACCTGGTGCTATTTAGTCAAACCAGGGTTGCCATGCAGCTCCTTTAGGGTGCGACTCAAGAATATGCCCTGGCTAACGGCTTGAAAATAAAAACAGTAAAAAAAACAAGATTATGATCTTAGCTGGAAACAGTCAGAAAGGGAAAGTCAACTGGTATCTTCACGGAAACAAGCTCGAGGAGACAAAGGATTACAAATATCTCGGCCTCCTATTCGACAACAGAAGCTCTTTTAAATTGCAAAAAGAGGAAATTAAAATAAAGGGGATTGTTCATGTGGCTGGGCTTTCTGCTGTGTTTAAGAACTTGAAGGGGCAGTCATTCAGTCCTATACTGGGAATCGCCAGGCCTCAAGTAGTACCAATCCTGGCATATGCCTCTGAGGCCCTTTGGGGGAGGGACATAACAACTTTGGGCACAACAGTAACACGTATAAACAGACAAATCTTTCAGCTCCTCCATCACCAACCCAGGTAAGTCTAGGGTTTGACCTGGCAAAAGAGTCCCATGCGAGGAGTGTAGCATTCCCTCTCTTCTGCCACAAGCTCAAACGTGCCGCTGCACACACACTGAACTACCACATATGGGAGGGTATCATGAAAAGGCCACGTTCATCAGCGAGCGCCTACCTCAGGGAAATAATTACTCTGTTTGGGCTGGCTGATCTGTGGGATGTTGCCGCAAGACATAACCCTTTTTGAAAAGCTGTCCATAAAATCATGAAAATAACTTCTTCATTAAACGACAGGGCAGCTCTAGAAAATTGCTTGCATGCCTGGTCCACATTAAATAGCTATAAAGCTCTAAGACCGCAGGAATATCTTGGGACAGCCTTAAACTGCAGGTCACGAGCACATATGTCAACAATCGTCTAGGAATTGTGCCATCCTATATGCACAGAAGCCCCTGGCTAAGAACAGAAGGGGCAAAGAACTGCCGACTATGCGGCTCTGCAACTGAAGACCTGATGCACACCATCTGTTTTTGCAGTTCTACTTTAGATATTCGTCGGAAATGGCCGCGCCCCATCTGGAATCAGTTAGGGATGCGCACTTGCAGACAAGCCGTTCTGGCATGCTTTAATTCAGAACAATGCTGCATACCTGCTGGGAGCAGAGAGAACTTTAAAGCAAGTAAAAGCTACCTAACTGTTACCAGGACACGAATTACGCCACCTCTTTGCTCGTGGTGTCAGTGCATTTATTGTACTACCATGTCGTATTTCAATGTAGTTTTTTCTGTTTATTTTTATCTCCCTAGTTTTATCTTTTTTTTAAAGTCACCTTTTTCCCTTAAACTGTTTTTATTGATTTTGACAGTTAAAAATAAATACATTGCAATGCTCTGTTTCAAGATGCTTTCGGTCTAAGTTGGCTATTGTACAAATCAGTATTGCATGGAGATTACATAGGGAAAAAATTACCATATATATTCAGCTAGTCATTTGGAATGCCGTATCCGTGAAACAAACAGGAGCTGTACTGTAATCCACCCCCCCAGGGAGGAGTAGTAAAATTGGAACTAGGCTATAACAATTTCAACAGTACAATTCTCAAAACAAGAACGGAAAGAACTTCAAAGGGGAGGGGAAAAAGAGGAAAATATAAGTAAATAGCAAATTTGGCTGGCCTAGAAGAAGCATATAATAGTCGTTTACAATAGGTAGTGTACTGGTTATAGTTTGTTCGATATCGTGTAGTGATAAGCCCAGGTTGTGGTAATGCGGCGGGAGAAGGGTCTCAGATTTGGAACAGATGTGGGGGGCTCTTCTATGTGTGGGGCAGGAGAATAAAGGGAGGCCCACGGAGACATAGCATATCAGTGGGCACCATATAAATTCAAAATCTTTACGGGTATCCGTAATTTTGTCTGTCAAAAATTCAATGGTGATACCCTGACAAAGGCGTGCATGCCATTGCGATAATGAAGGGGCAGTCGTTTCACTCCAGGCTGCAGCCAGGGCCATCTTGGCGGCTTCCAAACAGAGCCACATATGAATCTGTCCCCAGCCCCCTCCCTCCAGGTGTGAAAGGTACACAGGATAAGGGCTAGCATGAAGTATTTATGAAAGTGTATTGGGGTATGTGGGGAAGGAAAGGTCGTTAATTTATGGTTACTGGCAACCTCATCCCATGCTTTCAGTGTCGTTCTAGTGGGGGTGCTCAAGTATGTGTGTGTGGGGGGGGGGGGCTTGAGTTCCAAAGCAAGTCATATATCGTTTTCCCCACTATCGCTCCATCCATGTGAAACCAGTGTTTGCCTGACTCTTGTAATGACCATTCTGTAATCACTCTAATTTGCGCCGCCTTGTAGTAGAGGGGGAAGTTCGGAAGTGATAATCCTCCTTCCGTTGTGGGGAGGGTCAAAAGTTTGTTTGGAAGCCTAGCTCATTTCTTCTGCCAGAGAAATTCTGTGAGCTTTGTTCGCAGTGATATAAAGAACTGAATGTTGACTTCCACTTGAAGCCCTTGAAATTAGGTATAGAAGATACAGCAGAATCATCACTTTGATAATATTTATGCATCCTAGCCAGGTTATGTATAGGGGGGTCCATTTCGTCAAATCTTGCATGAGCTGACATAGGTGTAGAGGATAGTTGGCCTTATATAGGTCTTCTACCCGCGTGTGTGAGAGTGACACCTAAGTAAATAATCTCTTTTTTCTCTATACCTAAAGGTGTATTGATAGTTAATCTTCCCATGTCCCTTGGTGCGACCGTCAGGAAAATTCACCTTTTTACACTGTAAATGCACTTTGTGAACTATGTTGCACTTGTGCTACTGAGTTCTCGTTTGAATCTGTTTCTTTTGTATATTGAAATAATTTTAATTAAACTAGACAATAAAGTATTCTACCACTATTGCATTCACAACTCGACCTCTTAATGTGCCGGAGGAAACAGCATCTCTGGCCACAGCAATTATGGAACTGCATTCTGTCACTTTTCTAAAATGCTCATCCCCTCACAGTTATATGCCATAGGGATCACTTTCTTATGAAAATGTCACTCTTTATTTTTTCAACCCAAGAATAATTCATCCTCTCTTCTTATAAGTTAGGTCATAATTTATTCTTAAATCCATTTATATTTTTTTCAGTCTTTCTCATTAAAGCTTCCTCGCATAGCTCTTCGCCAGGGAGAATGCAACTGGAAGCGGTTTGGTGGTCCTTCATATTTCACAAATCTGCCTTCTATTCACTCTTTGCACAACCCTGATATGAATTCTGCTACACAGCAATATTATCTTTATTTTAATACTGAGCTTTCACCTTAACACAACCATATTACCTCTGTTCACAATCAGCTTATGCCTCCCTATTCCCCTCATCCTTGCTTCACTCTTCCTCATATTAAGTCTCTAAAATTGATAACTTTGGGACTCTTTAACACGGTTGCCTCTAGTTTACCAGCTTTTTTGGAGGACTGCCTGAACAAGTGATACCTTTGTTCCTACTTCTGAATGTGATCTTCATCACTATCCTTTCTATTATCCCTAGCCACCCCTCTAACATATTTATTTTGTGTAAGCTCCTTGAGTGACCCAACCATTCGCAACTAAATTATTTTCGCCACATCTTCCTACTTCCTTCATTCTTCAGGACCAAGTCAATTTTCCAATTACATGGGTACCAATTCACTCTTTCAGCCTATCAATTGTACAGAAACTTACATTCTTCCGGTCACTGATTTTGTTACTTTTATTTATCAGGCTAAAAGCTCACTTCTTTTTCTTTCTGACTTTTCATTCAGTTAATCAGTCTAGCCTCTCTTTTCGCTTTCCATTTTGAGCATTCTGTATGTTGCTCATAATAGGTTATCCTGGCATTTGTCTTATCACACTTAAAAAGTCGACTGGATTGGTCAATTTTTCTCTTTATTTTGCTTGCCCTAATTTGCTCTTTAAGGCTATGTCCTTGTCCTTCTCTTCAACATATATATAAATTCATAGGTTGACCTCTCATGTTACTTCCACTTGAATGATTCACAGATCTTTCTGTCTTTCTCTACTCTTACATCTCAGTTGCATTACTCGTGTTGACCATCCAGGGATGGAAGACCCTATAAACCATTTACTCACATCTTAGTAACACTGAATTTTTTTTCTTTTCAGCTTCTTCTCCTCATCCTTGTTTTTTGCCATATTTTTGTCAGAGGATATCCTTTATTAACTTAGACTCCTTCGAATACCCTGTTCAAGAACCACGGAGCAAACAGGGACTAATAGGCCAAAACAAATGGGGTTGAGGTTGTTTGCCTCTGCTTTCCCAGGGTCCATCCTAGTATGGCTTTGGGCAGTGGGCCAAGTACAACTGCTACAGCACTTGACTCTCAGTAGAAGCAATGGTGAGCAAGACAACAGCAAAGAGAGTAGTCCCTCAAACCAAAGAGAGAAGGGTTCACCCAACCAGCCAAAATGACAAACTACCCAGTTGCGGGTGGTTGTCCTTTCATGTTTCATTTCCAGGCTGCTCTACAGACAGCCTTTGTGAAGAGTGATACGTCTCACAGCAGGGTAATCTCCAGCCTGGAGTACCCACAGCAGAGTCATAAAGAGGTGTGAGCTTTCTGCACAGCCAAACTGAAGGAATTTCAGGAAAGACAAAACACTAGGCTTGACCAGGGTAGCCACCTTCACCTTGCACAACAGAGCCTGCTGCCCCACCCTTCACCATCACCATCCACCAAATAGCAGTGCTGCCGGAAAATTAATATTCAGCTACTTGTCAGCAAAAGGCTAATAAAAGTTCTAAAGAAGCCTTGTCCTCACTTTGGCGTCTAGATCGCCACTGTCCAGCTTCAGGTATGTCCACTATATACTTAAACTCTCAGAGAAATAAATCTCACCAACATCTTGTGCAAAAGGCCAAGCCAGCACAGGCATATCCAAAATGGATCTCCCAGACCTCAGTGACTTTGGTTCACTAACACACACTGGGCATGTACCACCTGGCCATAAATATGCACAACATATACTTGTAATATTAGCATGAGGTTTGGGGTAGATTCAAAGAGGCATAACGTTACACAAGTGGGTCAATAAGCCTCCACACCAGTCTGGTCAAAACTACTGCCACCACCACTCTCTGTACTAAACCCACAGCAGAGACAGAATACCACAGTCTGTAAAATGAGGAAACATTTGGTGTGCCCTGCCGGGTCACGGAAAATGTCTAGGAAACCTTGCTTATTTCAAGGGTTAGGCTTAGGCGTCTGCACACATACTATATTAGTCAGAGGGCTAGAGCCAAAATAAAAAAGCAGGATACATAATACACGAAGTTGGGCACTCATGGCAGAGGAGCATGACTGTAACCCATGTAAAGGACATTCCCATCCCAATACGCCTCCTCCTTATTTCCCCACAAATAACAAGTTCCCTACCTATGCTGATTTCAGCTTTTCACTGTGTTCTAGGTTCACTCCTACCTCACTTATTTCAGACCAATATATCAGTAATCTCTCTATTAGATTTAAAGTCTGTATTATTACTTTTTATTTATGGCTACTTTTTCTCCATATATATTGTATTTCTCTGTATTTTGCTTCTCTTCAATGACTTCCAAGCTAAGGAAGTCCCTATCTCTTTGTGCAGACTAACCTTATCTTATTATGTAGAAAGTTATTAATATGCCACAATCAACATGCGTCACTTGAATCTTGAGAATTGTTAGGTGCCTATTTTATTGTATATTCCTCTCTATCAAATGGATGTTAATTTTTATTCTTTATTAGTTACATTACATATTTACTTTTTGATGAAGATGACGTGAAGCTTTGAATCTGTATTCAATTTTGAGCATTTAAAATTATTTCTTCTTCGTGATCAGTTTTCAAGGAACATCTATTAGCTCCAGCCTCATGAGACTTCCTTGCATCTTCTTTAACATTTATATATTTCTTTTTTTGCTCACATATTTTACAGTTTCTTCAAGTGGCAACTTTGGTAAACACATCTTTTAATTTGAAGAAGTACATTATTAAATGTAAAATTAATTATCATACAAATTTGTCTACGAGTCTGCTACAAAGATCCAGCTCTAAACTGTCCCCTACAATTCCTCAATTTCGGAGGACTATCAGACAGAGATTTTCAGCTGTCTCAAGTATCCAAAATCTCTGTGAGAAATTAAAAGCCTTATAATTTCGAGGTGACGGGTAACTGCTGTTCCTGGCCACATCAGAATTAAGAGGCCACTCTTGTGAGCCAAAGAGATACACTCACTATTTATAATACACCAAAATATTTTTAATGGTTTAAAATATTCCCAGTATGAGATATTGACACATAACAGACTTAAAAGTATTGTCTAAAAACGGATTCAAACCTGCAAATTTCAATTGTCAAAATCATGACCATCCCACTCATACAAAGACAACTTAGATATATGAAAGATTCACAAAGTTTGCTCATTTAATAAATTAATGTTCAATATGGTTAGTGGGGTAAGTATTTTCTTATAATTAAACAACTGATGTACAAGGTGGGTTTGTTTTGGATTTCAGTGACTGTTAAAGTTGTCATATTAGAAAGGACTATGTAGCACTACTTACTGCATGCAGAAGTTACAACTATAAACTGGCATAGAAGAAGAGAAGAACTAAGAAGCAGAAAACTTGGAGCATTAGTAATTCCATTAAGGGTATGTAGCGAGAGGCACACTAACAGAAATGACCGAGACAGAAGATATGAGGTGCAAGATTGAATCTGGTCTTTATTTTATAGCTCAATGAATTCCTCTTGTGGAGTCAGTTTGTATCCACAAGACCTCAGGGAAGGGAATGGAAGGGAAGGGAACAAGGGAGTGAATGAATGACAGGGAATGGTAGAGGAAAAGAGAGAGGCAGAGAAAGAGAGTTAGAGAGTCAGGGTGATGAAGATGCTATGCTGGCAGCCCCACTCACTACCCAATATTAATGAATATTATTTAACAGAACGAAAGATGCTGATAACTGAAGGAATAAAGAATCAATTATATGATCAATACTCACATAACGGGCCTCACTGAGACCCCGACATAGGGTCTGCTAAACTGCTGGGGCAGAAGAGGTCCTACGCCTGTTGGACCTTGGAGGCCAAAAGTGATTTCAACAACACAGCGAGGTACTCTTACTGAAAATGGCCAATGTCAGGAGCACACCATGCCATAATGGCATGAAGGACTGGTTGCAGCTTTTTTGGTTTTCATAGTGAATCTCTAAGATTAGGTGCCTTTTATAAGGGAATATTATTAATTACAGAGTAGTTCAGGCCTTGTTGGTCGTATGGCACCAATATCCTGTCATACCCCTTACTCTTTTACTATCTCACATCTAACGGAGTTTGTGTGCAAAAAAAGCGCATATTCAATATGGAATCATGACAGCAAAGTAAAATAAATAAAAGTGCAAGCGTGATTAATGAATAGCATGAGTCTATCATAAAAACAAATAGAGCACAGTTCCTAAACAAAAAAGTTATAAACAAGAAATTAAAATTGTATCATGTCAGTAATATAAATACATCAATAACACTATCTGCTACAGCCTGCAACCCTCATCTGCCATGTGGCTTCTGGCCACAAGCCCTAGAATGTCAAGTGATCCTGAGATAGCTCAACAGAAGAGAAGCCATAAGGAGGGATGTGTGTGTGGTGAGGAAAGGAGTGCGGTGCAGCGCCACCATAAAGAGTCTGAAGTAAACAGTTGACTCCTGGTTTCACTCTGTGAGAGTGAAGAAAGGAGAGCCATGGCTGGGCTCTGGTCACAGATGTGCGTGATGGGATAGATAAGGACTCTGACGGCCATCTTAGGTGGGAATTAAATAATTGAAGTGGTAAGGGAATGTTATCTTTATCTCCTTTTTGGATTGGGATTAGTGTGCGAGTTCACTAACCAGGAGCAAAGAGAATTGGGGATATCAAACCTTCTTGAGGTTGCAACCATTTTTGTGGCGATTGAACAGCACTTCACAAATGGGTGTCCTGCGCCCCAATGGAGACTGAGCTTGCAGTCTGATGCAATATTCTGAGGTAAACCCGATCTGCAGAAAGAAAAGTCAATTAAGTGACAAAGTCACGGTCAGGCTCACACTTGGACCTGAGAAACAAATTTAAAAATGCCTTTATTTCATGTGCTGGAGAAAAGGATGCTTTGTGTTTAAAATCCAAGTAAAAGATAAATTAATGAATGTGACAAAACGTTTGATAAATAACTGTAGCTTTGAGAAGTAAAATAGAATAGTCCCTGAGACACTGCAACAGAGAATTATGAACCTTTGAAGCTGCTTGGAACTGGACCTACAACAGAGTGCAGAGACTGGAAAAGGTCTATATATAAAAAAGAGCAATCAGGTCATGCAAGTAAAAAAATGAAGTGATCACTAGCATGGAACTGCGCCTGTGAACATCTCATTATGAAATTACCTGCAAACTCCTAATATACACTGTTAAGGATACTCTTCTAAACAAACCGCTTAGGTGACAAAATCCAATGAGTCAAAAATAATTTTATTTTGTTTAGGCAGAAAAGACGAGACATTCCTAGGCCACATATTTAATGTTGTTCTTGTGGAATTGAAATTGTTCAAATAAGTGAAACTGATAACCAAAGAAGAGGTAGGCTTACTCCTTGAAGAAAGCAGTATAGTTAGATAAAAATGAACTTTCATGTAGGGGGTTCTTCTGCAATGACGGCTCTACATTTAAGGAGCAAAATGAAACGTTTGTTCATATAGCACATCATAATAAATACAGATCGATATGCTTAGGCTATTAAGATGCTGGATTGTAACCAGTAGCACGAAGTGCTGTAATCGTTTATAGTTCTGTGTTCATGATGGTTTTAAAAGTTTTTTTCCCTACTTCTTCAGCCACCATAGAACAGTTAGAATTCGCTGACCATCTGATGCTATTTCAAGTATACGAAACAAAAAACTCAGCAAATCTGTGCAACACTTGTTATGATAAATGGTCCTCTTAATCACACAAGTGACCCTGAGCAAAGTTGAATTTAAAGATCTTTGTCAAACTCAATATATGTAGTAGTGTGGACGCTTCATTAATCTTCTGGTGTTATCAGACCCAACCTGTCAAAGCGATCCCAGTTTTAACAGCATGCCTTTAAATAAGAAAAAAAAAACCTTCTTCCCTGCTCCAGGTTTTACACATCCTGAAAGAACTGCGAGGACTATTAAGATTAATCGAACAGTAACTGGACACAAACTAATGCAGAAGCATGAAAGCGTGTAAAGAAAATTGCACAGGGACTCTTCTTTGTACCGGCGCTGATATTACAAAATGGATGTAGCCTAAATGAGATAATAGGGAGACAAACTGGGTTCCCCAAGCAGAAACCTGCGATGTGGGTTTCAGAACTGCATAAAAATGTCAAACTTAACCAACTTCCAACAAGATGTATCTTGTCATCCGTGGAACAAGTACTTGGACTAAACCAGTACTGAAAATGGGATATCCCAAGCCCGGAAACCCACAAATTAGTTATAACGCCTGCGTCAGCAGAAAGGGCTTGACGTCCAGAGGGACAGAATAAAGAGGGTTAGGGTTGTGTGAAGTACAGTCAATAAAGACAGCCTGTGGTTTGCCAATGCATTTGCGTTATTTTTACAAACTCTGCTGGCGAATTGTAACTAACTTTTAGTTGATTTTTTCCGAGAATTTCTCATTCTCTTTTAATTATATACTGCAGTCATCTGCAATGTACCCATTCCATCCCGCATTCCCGCTCAGTCATTGCTCTGATAGCCTTATTCATTTTTAATATATAAAATTTGCATTTTTTTTTTAAAGTTCACAATTTATGGAAATGTGCAAATTTGGCAAAATGCTGGTTGTGCCTTAATCTAAAATACTGAAAAAACTGAAAAATATCTAGGAATTCACGAAATTAGAGCTCCAAAAAAATATTTAATTATAATAATGACTTCTCTTGCTGTTTGTCCACTAGATCTCTCCTTTTCTCTCTGGAAAATATATTTATGATGCTAGTTTGCCCCAAATATTTGATTCCAGATGGCAGAAAAAAATGACTTCGGCCTTCATCAGCCATTTACCTCCCTTGAAAAATTAAAATGTGATTCGCAAATTTATACAAATTCACGATTTCAACCAACAATGTATACAAACGTGTTAATTGTTTCAGGTCCACAAAGCACGAAGTTACACCAAAAAACAAAAATCACGCTTTCTTATTAAAGTTCTGCCATGTTTGGATTAATAACGTTCTACATTTTTTCTCTGAGGTCCGCATGGGCAATTGCTGGTTATATAAGAAGACTTAATAAAAAAATGGCATGCTATGATTATAGCATCATTTTGAGTTGTCTACAGGCACTGGAGTGTATGTTTAAGAAGGACAAGGTAGATGCAATCCCGAAAGCTCAAAAGCAAATAAATTAATGCCTGTGTAACTGATTGCCCTGAATGAAAATGTTATTTTATCTTGGTTATATTCTTTCAGCCATCCATCTGGCAATGCCAGCCAAACTTTCTACAACTGAGCTGAGTTAGATAGACAGATTCATTTATTCGAAATAGGAGCTGTGTATCATCAAGGTAGTACAAAAAAAACCAATCCTTGACCTTCTGAAAAATGTGGCAAGGACAATCATGAACCCAATGAATCGAGTTGGCCCAAGACAAAAGCCCTTCAGGACCCCACAAGGAAACTAACAGAACATGGAGTGATCCACTGCCAGAGAAACTGCTTGCTCAAATTTGGCTAAGAAAGAACAAAAAAGACAGTGAGCAAAGAACAAGTTATTTGCCTTCAGTAACACCTTATCTGATCCAGACTCTATCTAGGCTATTCATACCTTAAAATTATCCCCAGGCATCAGACTGGATCCAGAAATTTTTCTTGAGCACTACACCTGCACGTAGGTGATGTTGTTCAGCTCCGTATGGCGTAGTTGGCGCTGGAAGTGACGTGCACAGTGCCTACATAGGCGCCACCCCAGCACCCTGACGGCATTTTCTTGTGACTTTCCACACCAGGAGAGCAGAGCTACTGACCACTGCAGTGGAGGGTCAGTAAGAAATTTGCAGCTAATAACTGCAGCTACTCTCTACTAGATAAGTCATTATTGAAGGGAAGTAACTTGCTCATCTGATAGAGAATTCTAGCCGCAGATTCCTTACCATAGAATAGATCCCTAAGCAATACCTGCAGGTGGACCTGCAAATCAATTTTGTACCAAAAAGTGCTGCAGAATCAAACGGGCAAAGTGCCCATCTCTACGTACCTGACTGTCCATGCAGTAGTGTTTGGTAAACATGGGCAGAGAAGCCCCCGTTGCTGTCTGGCAGATGTCCAAGACTGGAACTCCATGTGCTAACGCAGTGGCCGCAGCCTTATCTCTGATGGAATGAGCATGCAAACCCTCAAGAGGTTGCTTCTTGGCCATTGCGTAGCAGATATTAATGCAGAGCACAATCCATAAGGAGGTGGTTAACTTCTGCACAACCCTTCCCCTCCTCGCTCCGACATACCCCACAAAGAGTTGACCGTTCACTCGGAACTCTTTTGTGCGGTCAAGGGAGAACAACAATGTTCTTTTTGGGACCAGTTGGTGAAGCCGCTCATCTTCTTTAGAGGAATGTGGTGGAGAATAAAAAGTAGGTAGGGTGATGGTCTGGCCTACATGAAAGGGAGTGACAATTTTCAGCAGAAAGGTAGCTCCAGTTCAGAGAACCAGCTAATTTGGGTAAATGTTCAAGTATGGAGGCTTGAATGACAAAGCCTGAAGCGTATTGACCCATTAGACAGATGTGACTGCCAACAGGAAGGCCGTCTTGATGGTAAGGAGCCTGAAAGAACAATTAGGCAAGGGCTCAAAGGAAGTGCACATCAGGAACGTCATGACAAAATTTAGGTCCCACTGTGGCTGTGGCATAACAGATAGAGAAGGAGGAAACTTATGCTGCAAACCTTTCAGGAACCTATAAACAACAGGAAGTTTGAAGAAGGATGGCTGATCAGGCAACGGCAGAAAGACAACACAGAAAAATAGCCCTTTATGGTGCCCAGAGCAGAGCCATGCTGGGCAAGGGAAAGAATGAAGAGAAGAACCTGAGAAAGGGGAGCAGAAGGGGAGGTCAACCTGTTTTTGTGCACACTCTTGTAGAGACTCCTGTTAAAGTAACAAAACTGCTGGATATGGGTGGCAGCACCACTTAGAGAGGGGAGCTGTTAGAAATGGGGTCTCTAGTTGGCAGTTGGTTTGCACCCCAAGAAGGGACCCTCACTCTAGTTAGGATAAGAGAGATACCCGGCTCAGATAACCCCTACTCACCCCCTTGGTAGCTTGGCATGAGCAGTCAGGCTTATCTCAGAAGCAATGTGTAACGCATTTGCACATAACACACAGTAATACAGTGAAAACACTCCAAAAAGACACCACACCAGTTTTAGAAAAATATCCAATATTTATGTTATGCTAAAGATATGAATTTAGTAAGATTTAACTTAAAAATATATTTCCTTGAAGTCGATAGCTTCATCTAGGGCTATCATGGAGTCATGATCAACGAAACCATCAGTTGAAGCTGGTGCAGGGTCACAGGCCAGCTCCGGTGTTGAGGAGACCTGCAAACAGTACCTTTGGATTTGCAGGGCGTTGTGATCCTCATGGAGAGCGGCGGCGCGGTGTCGGTTCTGGAGTCGGTGCAGGGGTCGTCGGGCCCTTGAAGTCACACGGGTTGCAGATCAAACTCTGGGCTGATTAAGTCAGGAGCGCTGGTGTGGAGGGTGTCGGGGTTGCGGTGCACAGGGTGACGACGCAACATGGGGTGCCCCCAGGTCACAGTGCAGGCATCGGCTCAGTCACGGGATCCAGCGGTGTAGGGGAGACCAGGGCTGCAGTGTGAAGTGGGGCGATGCGACGTGCGGTGTCATCAGGTCACGGTGCAGGCAGCATCGTCATCATTGGTAAAGCGCTGTCGTCGGTAGGCCCTATTCGGCGGTGCTGCGCGGGACGGGCTACGTGCGGCATCCACGGGCCACGGTGCACACAGGGACGTCTGTTGACGACACTGGAGTCGATGGTGCTGGCATCAGTGGACCGGGGCTGCGGTGCAGAACAGGACGGTGCTTTGTGTTCCTCACAAGCGGTGTCCACAGGCCACGTTGCAGACGGTGGCGCCGTTGTCAGCAGGAGCGTCGTCGATGCCTAGGCAAAGGTGTGATCAAGGCGATGCTGGAATGTGGGGCCCACAGGTTGCAGTGCGAACAGCAGCTTGGTGAAGGCAGCCGATGACGGCGTGGGTGAGATCAGGGTCGCAGAGCGATGTGAGCAGTGCGGCTCCATGCCGTGTGGGCAGGTCACGGTGCAGGCCAGCGGCATCGTTGATGGCGTTGCAATGGTTTTTCTCCTTGAACAGCACAAAATACACTTTTCTCAGTGCTGTAGGAAAATGACACTGAAGTCTTTGATATCCCTGAGACTTCCAACAGGAAGCAAGCTCTACTCACAGCCCTTGGAGAACTTTCTCAAGCAGGATACCCATCAAAGTTCACCCTTTGCTCTCTTTTAAGGCAGAAGCAGCAACTGCAAGCCAATCCAGCAACGCAACACAGCAAAGGGACAATACTCCTCCTCCAGCTCTTTAGCTCTTCTCCTTGGCAGAGGTTGCCTCATGATTCCAGAAAGATTCTAAAAGTCTGGGGTTTTGGATCCAATACTTATAGTCCTTTCTGCCTTTGAAGGAAAGTCTCAGTTGTCTGCAAGATTCTTCCTTGTCCAGGCCAGGCCCTAGACACATACCCGGGGGTTGGAAACTGCATTGTGTGAGGGCAGGCATAGTCTTTTCAGGTGTAAGTGGCCACTCCTCCCTCCACTCTAGCTCAGATGGCTCATCAGGATATGCAGGCTACACCCGAGCTCCCTTTGTCTCACTGTCTAGAGGAGAGGTGCAAATAGCCCAACTGTCAAACTGACCCAGACAGGGAATCCACAAACGGGCAGTGTCACAGGATGCTTTAAGCAAGAAAATGCCTACTTTCTAAAAGTGGCATTTTCAAACTAGCAATCTAAAAACCAACTCCACTAAAAGATGTATTTTTAAATTGTGAGTTCAGAGACCCCAAACTCCAAGTTTCTATTTGCTCTCAAAGGAAATCCGCACTTTAAAGTTATTTAAAGGCAGCCCCCATGTCAACCTATGAGAGTGATATGCCTTGCAACAGTGAAGACTGAATTTAGCAGTATTTCACTGATAGGACATGTAACACACATCAGTACATGTCCCACCTTTAACACTGCATTCTGCCCATGTGACTACCCAGGGCCTATCTTAGGGGTGCCTTACATGTAGTAAAAGGGAAGGTTTAGGCCTGGCAAGTGGGAACACTTGCCAAGTCAAATTGGCAGTTTAAAACTGTACACACAGACACTGCAGTGGCAGGTCTGAGCCATGTTTATAGGGCTACTCATGTGGGGGACCCAATCAGTGCTGCAGACCCACTAGCAGCATTTGATTTATAGGCCCTGGGCACATCTAGTGCGCTTTACTAAGGACTTACCAGTAAATCAAATACGCTAATCATGGATAAACCAATCAACAGTACAATTTATATAGGGAGCACTTGCACTTTAGCACTGATTAGCAGTGGTAAATTGCGCAAAGACAATAAACAAGCAAAAACAGAGTCCAGTATACCATAAAAACAGGAGGTCAGAAGGCAAAAAGACAGGGGAGACACGCCAAAAACTCTGATCCTGCGCTGTGTGACAGCTGTCAGCCTAACCCCTCCAGCCAGCTAGCAGCACCTCACGAGTACCCAAGAGTAAAGGTGATTTGTGCCTGCCCTTCGCATGACATCTAGATTTCTCAGGGAAACCTTGGTGGAACAGATCTTATCCCTTTTTCTCAATCACATATGTCTCACACATACAAAGCAAAACACAAGCAGGACTAGGTTTAATATGTTTAATTGAATCAACTGAATTCTATATTGTGAATATAAGGATGATAAAATATAATAAAAGCAGGGTAGTGACAAGGAAAGTGAAACATAGGAAATGTCCCACCATACTATCACAACAATAGTTCCAGAATCCCTACTTGCACTACTAATATTGTACACAAGAGCATGGCAGCGAAAGCCCTAATCTGCCCATCAGGACTCCTGGAAAAAAACTCGTCCCCCATGCCTATGTTTGTAGGTGAAGAAGAGGTCTTCTGGTTTTCTGAGAGTCCTCCCAAATGGAGGCAGAGAAGGTGACAGGTCTCAGCAGAAACTGCAAGGACGACGTGCAGCATGCAATGGCAACTAGCTGGAATTCCCCTCTATCGTGTAGGGGCAGTGAGATGTTCTGAGAAAACTGCCCTGAAGGCACAACATATATATTTCTGTGTAAAAGAGTTGGGGGACATGATAAGCGTTTTGTGCCAACAATAACTCGTAAACTTATCACGTTCAACCTTGATTGAAGCACGGAGTGAAAATGTCGTGCAGAGAAATTAATAACAGAATTCCGCACGAAAGGGCAATTGATAAAAATTATAAAACCATCTCTCCTAAAATGAATCCTTTGCTAAAAAAATAAGAATAAATGCCATGTATCAGAGTGAAAGGGCACAAACTGGAGGCTTAAGCTAAAATAACATGCCACGTAATAACTAAAGTAACCTCACAACAACACTAAGCCACAAACCTGCCCCAATGGCAGGTACAAACTGTTTTGGTGGAGAGACGTCTATCTGCCAGAATAACATTACAGACTACGGGCAGAAGGTCAACAACTGTCACTGCTCAATCTCCATGCAAGATGACGGAGCACTGACAGGTTCAGGTGAAGGAACCCCCACGCCCCCCCTGCCCAATCCCCCACACTCACCCACACTGCTTCTTCCCAAAAGAGGCAGCCTGGACAGAGGACCGATGGCCATGCGCAACAGCTCAGAATACCAAAAAGTCTGGAGCCACAAGGATGACTTGGGCCCAGTTATTCCAGATCTTCCTGAGAACTCTGAGCAGGAGTGGTATGGGTGGAAGGGAGCACAGGAGGCCTTAGCTTCACTCAAGACAAAAAGCATCTCAGAGAGAAATCCACCTTGGAAACTACAAAAAGCAGATGGTGACATTGCACATACTCGGCAGGAGCGAACAGATCTACCCAAGGCTCTCCCTATTGCTGAAACTGACCTTGCACCACCTCCGTATGGAGATAGCATTCAAGATCCACTAGGCATCTTTCTCTCAGTTTGTCTGCCCTAGCATTTAGAGAGCCCATCAGGTGTTGAACTACAAGGGATATGCCCTGACGTCCCAGCAATGTCCAGAGATGCAGGGCCTCTTGACAAAGGGTCCACAACCCCACCCTGCCCTGTTTGTTGCAGTACTACATGGCAACGGTGTTGTTAGTGAACACCTGCACCAGCCTTCCCTTGATGGAGGGTAGAAACGCTTTAAATGCTAGCCAGAGCGCCCAGAGCTCCAATAGACTGATGTGGAGCCCAGACTCTGCCGGAGATTAGAGGACTCTGATCACCACCTCTCCCAGATGGACACCCCAGCCTAGGATTGACGCATCCGTTACAACTGTCTGATCTGATTGGGAAAAGGAGATAAGCCTTCCGCTGACCCAACTGCAGTTCTCTAACTACCACTGCAGATCTTTTGCAGTTCCCTCTGAGATTTGAGCCATATTGGAGAGATTTCCCTGATGCCGCACCCACTGGAATTTCAGGTCCCACTGCAGAGCCAGCATATGCCAGTGGGCATGAGTCACAAGCAGGATGCAAGAGGCCATGAGGCCCAGAAGCCTCAGCTGCAATCTCAAATACATCCAGGACAGAGGCTGGACAATTGGTATCATAGCCTGAATATCCTGGACTCAGTGTTAGAGAAGAACAGCCTGAAAATGCACGATGTCCAAAACAGTTGCCATGAAGGGGAGAGCCTGAGAGGGAGTCAGGTGTGACTTCAGTCCACTGACAGTGAGCCGCAGCGAATGCAGGAGATGCACCGTAGTCTGAAGGTGGGAGACAACAGCCTGGGGTGAGCTCGTCTTCAACAGACAGTCTTCAAGATAGGGTATGACTGGCCCGCGTGACCTCTGCAGATGAGTTGCAACCACGCCATCAACTAAGTGAACACCCAAGGTTCACTGGTAATGCCAAAAGAGAGCATTGTTAATTGAAAGTGTTTGTGGCCCATTGTGAACCGCAGGTAATACATGTGAGTAGGAAGGATGGGGATGTGGAAGTATGTGTCCTGCAAGTACAACACTACCATCCTGTAGGAAAGTAGCCTCTTTCTAGTACTTTTGCCTGTTTGTCAGTGTGTTTCACTGTGTTCACTGGGACATGCTAACCAAGACCCCAGTGACTGTGCTTTCTCCTCTAAATTTGGTTGCTGATAACTTTTTCTTCCCACAATTGGCATACTGGTACCCCCAGTAAGTCCCTAGTATATAGTACCTAGGTACCCAGGGCATTGGGGTTCTAGAGGATCCCTATGGGCTGCAGAGGTTATCATGCCACCCATAAGGAGCCCATGCAAAGGGTTCTGCAGGCCTGCCATTGCAGCCTGCGTGAAACGGGTGCATGCACCCGTTTTCACTACAGGTCACTACACCAAGTCACTACAAGTCACGCCTATGGTAGGCCCTCTCAGCCCAGAGGGCAGGGTGCAGGTACCTGTGTGTGAGGGCACCCCTGCACTAGCAGAGGTGCCCCCCAAAACTCCAGATCCATTTTCCTGGACTTTTTGAGCGTGGGGACGCCATTTTATGCATGTACTGGACATAGGTCACTACCTATGTCCAACTACATAATGGTGACTCCGAACCTGGGCATGCTGGGTATCAAATATGTTGGAATCATACCCTAATAATGTTGCAAGTATGATTCCATGCACTCTGGGGGCTCCTTAGGGGACCCCCAGCACTGCTGCCACCAGTCTTACAGGGTTTTCCGGGCAGCCCAGCTGTGGCCACACCTCAGACAGGTTCCTGCCCTCCTGCTGCTTGATCTGATTAAGCCCAGGAAGGCAGAACTAAGGATTTCCTTTGGGAGAGGGAGGTAACACCCTTTCCCTTTGGAAATAGGTGTGACTGGCTTGGGAGGGGTAGCATCCCCAAGCCACTGGTTTGCCTCAAAGGGCACATTTGGTGCCCTCTGTGCAATAACCAGTCCACACCGGTCCAGGGACCCCCAGTTCCCACTCTGAAGGGAAACTGGACAATGGAAAGGGGAGTGACCACTTCCCTGTCCATCACCACCCCAGGGGTGGTGCCCAGAGCTCCCTCAGAGGGTCCCTGGGTTCTGCCATCCTGTTTCCAAGCTTGGCAGGGAACCCTGGGAGCATCTGAATGGCCAGGCAGGTGACGTCAAGAGCCACCTCCTGATAGGTGCTTACATGGTAAGTGACCAATCTCCCATTCAGGGCTATTCAGGGTCTCTCTCTTGGGTGGGTCCTCGGATTCGGCTTGCAAGATTCCAACAGGACTCCTCTGCAACCTCTGCTTCGACTTCTGGCTCCAGGAACCAACAAACACTGCTACAACAAAGAAGACTCTTCTGCAACTTTGTTTACATGTCTCCTGACAGCTTTGCAACATTTCCCCGGGTGTGCATCCTCAGAAGACTGCAACTCTTCAGCCTGCACAAGAAGAAGAAGGAATCTCCCTTGGAGTGAAGGAGTCACTCCCTTGCAACTGCAGACACCTACAACAAGTGATAACTGGCTGCGTGGGCCTCCCCTCATTTTGATCTCTGTGGATCCTGCATCACAGGTGGTGGTCCGCAGTAGTCCTCTCTACGAGCTGTCCAACTTTGGTGGAGGTAAGCCTTTGCCTCCCCACGCAGGACAGTACCGCTGTGCACTGCATCTCTTGCAGCTGCAAAGGCTTGTTTGAATCCCCTCCAAGGGATCTTCAGGTGACGTGTAGCTCCAGCCCCCAGCACTCCATCCTGCAAAGCACAGCCTCCAGCGTGGATCTCCTGCAGCATGGGATCCTCTTTTGTAGTGCTGTATGGGCTTCTTCTGCTACTCTTGTGTCTACGCCCTGTGGGTGCTGCCTCTGCTCTTGTGGACTCTCTGCGATGCTGAGGGTCCCCCGTAACTCCCCCTCCTGGGTTGAGTCCTCCTGGGCCTTGCTGGTTCCTGACAGTACCTCTTTTCCTCTAACCGTGAGTTTGTCTTTGACAAGGCTTGTTGGAGGAATTCCAGCACCAACACCCCCCCTGCTCCTGCCCCCCCCCAATCTTTCTTCCAGGGTGGGGCTTGATCTATATCCATCAGGAACTCTTCTCCGGATGCAGGGCTGACCTGTTTCTTCATCACTGTCGACTAACTCCTGCATCCACAGCTCAGTGGGTAGTAGCTCCTACTCCTCTTGGACTCCACTGTGACTCTTGGACTTGGTCCCCTCTCTCCACAGGTCTTTTTTCTGGCAGTCTTGTCTGGGTGTCTTCTTTTTCTTCTTTTCCTCCTTTTGAGTGGTTTGGGGAAAATCCAGTGTTTTACTCCTGCATCCCTGGTCGCTGGGGGGGGTACTGTGTTACTTACCTCTGTGGTTGTATAGTACTACCAGCTCCCCTCTACACATTTTACTTACCTAGGTGGGGGTACCTTATTCGTATTCCATTTTTTGTTAGTATATGGTTTGTGTCTCCCCCTCCCCCCGGATTACTATTGGTTATTGCTATTGGCACTGGTTTCTAACCTTTTCTATGCCTGTTTCTGATTACTAGTGTATATAATTAGTGTATTAGTTACCTCCTAAGGGTGGGTTACCTGTCTAGTATTTTGTGGTGATCTGTTCCAAAAATAAAGTACCTTTATTTTTGTACAACTGAGCGTTTTCTTTTATGTGTGTAAGTGTTGTGTGACTACAGTGGTATTGCATGAGCTTTGCATGTCTCCTAGATAAGCCTTGGCTGCTCATCCACAGCTACCTCTAGAGAGCCTGGCTTCTAGATACTGCCAATACTTCACTAAGAGGGCATCCCTGGACCTGGTATAAGGTGTAAGTACCATAGGTACGCACCACACACCAGGTCAGCTTCCTACACATCCAGTCTGCCGAGGCCATGGTAGACAGAACTTGAGCGTGCATGAGTATTTTAAACTTCCTCTTGAGGAAGAAATTGAGAGGGCGCAGGTCAAGAATAGGACAGGGGCCTGCATTCTTCTTGGGCACCAGAAAGTAGAGGGAATAACAACCATCATCCACTTCTGCCACTGACACCCTCTACATGTCTCCCTTGGCCAAGAGAGCTGTCACTTCCTTGCAGAGCAAAGAAAGTAGGTCCTCCGTCAGCCTGTCGTAAACAGATGGCATGGGTGGAGGGGTAGTCATGAAAGGGAGTGTGTAGCATCTACGGACAATCTACAAACTCCATCGATCTGATATTATAGATCACCAGTGGGGCAGGTGATGGTGTATCCTGCCTCCCACTGGGTGCCCATGATGGTAAGAGGGCAGGCTATAAGGGTTTGGAGGCTGCAGCTAGTAGGGGGTTGGACTGGCCCAACCTCTGGCTGCCCGACCTATGAAGTCTGTGGGTACTACATCCTTGGTCATGGAGAAGTTGGGAAGCTTGCTCGCTGCGGTGGCTGGACAGGTATAAATGCAGCTGGATGACACTTCTGTAGCCATGAAAGGAGCGAAAGGCAGATTGGTAGTGGCAAGGGGCCAATTACATAGTAATAGCCCTATTGTTCTTAAAATACTATAGTGCTGAATCTGCCTTGTCTCTGAAGAGATAAGAGTCATCAAAGGGCGTGACCATAAGCAGTGCTTGGACATCACCAATAAAGCCAGTTGTTCTCAGCCATGTGTGGCACCATAAGTTCAATGAAAGATCAGAATGGGGACAGCAGAACCGGTGCTGGGAACGTCATTATCGGGTCCATTGCTAGGGAAGGTAGAGATGGTAAGACTGCTGTGGGTCCAGATCCATCAGTGGATCAAATAGGCCAGAGTGGCGCTAATGCCGGAGCCACAAGCGTGGAACCAGTAGATACCCCTCCTGATCCCACAGGGCCCAAATGCTTGCCAGTTGGAATAAGTCACTCAAATATGAGGCGTATTGCCTCTTAGAATTATTGGAGTTGAGTGGGGTGTAGTGAAATATGTGTTTTTGACCACTGATTTTGTGTTGCACCACTTTTCACCTGGATAAGTTGTTCAGTGTTCGCCAATTGCAGATTACATTTTGTACTCAGTTTAGCTGCCTTTTGACTTTATCGTAGCGATAGACACTGTCATGTTAAAGGCAGACTGTATTTTTTTTTCCACATTGTAAACTGTGCTTGTTTTCATATTCTTTCTCACCGAAGAGCTAGGACACATAATTACTGAACAGCTATTATGGAGGAGGTAGGCAGTCAGCACAATAAGAATGCACCAGACTGATGTTTTTTAGTGCAAGTAGGGAACGGTGTTGCCTTGTGAGAGACAATTTGGGAAACTGGCCAGTTCCAACCGGTTTCTTTCAACTCTGACCTACATTAGCCAGCATGTTTGAATATTTATTTTTTATGGGAGGGGTTTTTCCAGGAAGCCCTTCTCAGGTTCTTTAAGATATAAAAAGGTGGTCCTGCTCAGTAGCGGTGGAATTTCCAAGACCTGTCAGGAATAAAGCTGTACGCGGTCCAGGTCCCGCCCGTAACTCCGCTGCGCGTATTTGCGGCACTTCATGCGCACCACTTGTCATCCCTTCCTGTTCTAAAAGTGGTCATCAGCGTTGCCTGTCCTGTGGTAAAGCTCATGTAGCTGCGGGGTCAGGACATTGGTGGACAAGATGCACTTATCAGTGCTATTCTGTGAAGGGACTACAATTCCAAGGATTTTAGATGCAGCGGCCATCTTGGGGTGTGGCTGGCCTATAAAGCCCATCCACACCCAAGCGCATTGCTCACTATTTTGAAGACTTTGATGCAGTCAGACGTCGTTGGGGTTCCTCTGAAGAAGAGCAGATTTCCTGCATGGCAGATTGACAGCAAGTTGGAGTAACCTTGTTTCCATGGTGAATTCAGATACAAGTAGGTCGTACTCGTAGCGGTAAGGTCTTGATGAGCCCAATCTTGAAGGGAGTTGTTACTCCCAATAATACAGCGCCCCTTAGCACAACAAGCAAAGCCTTTTCAGTTCTAAGAGTAAAGCAGCCTTGGCGCGACGATCAAAGCGCTTCGGATCACAGGAGTAAAGCAGCCCTTAGCACAACGAGCAAAGCGCTTCAGGCCACACGCGTAAGGCGCCCTGGGCACGATAATCAAAAGCGCTTCAGGCCACACGTGTAAAGCACCCTTGGCACGATAATCAAAGCATTTCAGTCCACATGAGTAAAGCGCCCTTGGCACGACAATTAAAGCATTTCAGTCCACATGAGTAAAGCGCCCTTGGCACGAAAATCAAAGCGTTTCAGTCCACATGAGTAAAGCGCCCTTGGCACGACAATCAAAGCGTTTCAGTCCACATGAGTAAAGCACCCTTGGCACGACAATCAATGCGTTTCAGTCCACATGAGTAAAGCGCCCTTAGCACGACAATCAAAGCGTTTCAGTCCACATGAGTAAAGCGCCCTTGGCACGTCAATCAAAGCGTTTCAGGCTACATGAGTAAAGCGATCTAGGCACGAGTATCAAAACGCTTCAGGCCACATGAGTAAAGTGCCCCTTGTCATAACAGGCGTAGCGCTTCAGACATAGCAAGTAAAAGCGCTCTCTGGCATAATGACCAAAGTGCTTCATGTATGATGATCAAAGCGCTTCATGAACAACAAGCAAGGCGCTTCTGCCCAACGAACAAAACGCTTCAAGTTCAATGAGTAAACTTTCAGGCCTAGGTAGTAAATGTGAAAACGTTTCAGAGATAAACAAATTATAGTTTCATTGTTTTTTGGGAAGCATAATATGTGAGATAAGTATTTAAATCTTTGAGAATTTCTAGGCTGAGATCAAACGTTTATCTTATGAATGCATAATAGTTACATGATTGATATTCAGAGAATGACCATAGTCCAAAGCTCTTGCCATCTCTAGGTTCAGAGGTTGCAGTTTGTTCTGTTCCATGATTCAAAGAAGGGGCTACGCCCAATTCACAAAGGGTTTCAATCTGATATCACGGAGACGCCTTTATTCAAGAGTCTATTGGTGAGTTATACTGTTATGAATGGGTATATGCATATTTGTTCTAATCGTTTCTTTTCAGATCTCTCTCCCTGCAGTTCTCTACCCTAATTCCCTTCCCCCCGCCTGGCTTCATCATAACTCTGTGCTAAAATAGCTTTCTGAGTTGGTGACAACGGGAGGTGGGCCTTTTGTTCAGCAGCATGCAGATCCCGAGGAAAGGGCACTGTGACAGACCTCGGTCAGGATTAGACATCGAATGCCTGACATATCTGTCCTGTGAGGGTGGAGATCTCTTTCTCGCAGTTGAACGGGGTCATCTTCATGCTGGCATGAAATAGATGAAGAGCTTGGCAGGCCCTACGGTGATTAATTTTTACTTCATTCTTTGCTTTGCATGGGGGCAGCTCTGGCTCCCAGAAACTCAAGGAAGATAGGAGCCGACTTAGGTGCTCGCTCAACCGCAGAGCTAGGCCTTGAATATCAAAGCTTCCTCGTCTTGTTGCCTGATGGACAAGGTGAAGTCAAAGACCTCTTCAACTTCTTACTCTTATTTTGCTTGTGGGACTTACCCGAGTGACAACACAGCTTGGAGAGCGATAAGGATCTTGGACTCTGCAATCAATCCTGGGACCTTCCTATCAGGCAGCAAGGAGCTTGAGAGATCGCTTCCTCAAAGCCATGGGTGCAAGGCACGGCAATCATCCTAGGTGTTCACGTTGTGGTCACATTCCAAGCACCGGAGGCAGACAAGGTGCAGATCCATCATTGACACCTGCCGATGACAGGTGCTGCAGGGCTTCAAGCTGGTCTTTTTAGTGGGCATCCCTGCCATATCAGGAGAAGAAATCTCACAAAAACTTCACCAACATTTCAAAAAGTACAGTAAAAAGGGACTCAAGTGGTATCTGTTAGAAATGGGGTCTCTAGTTGCCAGTCAGTTTACACCCTGTCCAATTAGGGATGCTCAATCTAGTCAGGGTAAGGGAAATACCCAGCTCAGATAACCCCTGCTCAACCACTTGGTAGCTTGGCACTCGCAGTGAGACTTATCTCAAAAGCAATGTGTAAAACATTTGCACATAACATACACTAATACAGTGAAAACACTACAATAAGACACCACGCAAGTTTTAGAAAAATAGCCAATATTTAGCTGTATAAAGCAAGACCAAAATGAGAAAAATCCAACATACAGTAATGAAGATATTAATTTTGCAAGAATTAACTTAAAAATACAGTTCCTTGAAGTCAATAGCTCCATCTGGGGCTATTCTGGCCTTGTGAACAACAAGTCTGACAGTTCAGGCCGACTGTGGGGTCGCGGGCCAGCTACGGTGTGGGGAAGATCTGCAAACAGTACCTTGGAAAGGTAGGGCGCTGTGGTCCTCGCGATGAGATCCTAAGTACGACATAGGCAGGCATTGGTTTCGGAGGTCGGTGCAGGGGTCGTCGCGCCCTTGAAGTCATACGCTTTGCAGATCAAACTCCTGGCTGGTGAAGTCAGGAGTGCTGGCATTGATGGCGTCGGGGCTGCGGTGCAAAGCCGGACGATGTGACGTGTAGTTCTCACGGATCACAGTGCAGGCAGCGGCTCAGTGACTGCATCCTGTGGTGTCAGTGAGACAATGGCTGCAGTGTGAAGTAGGGCGGTGTGACGTGCAGTGTCTCCAGGTTACGGTGCAAGCAGTGGCATCATCAATGTTGAAGCACTGTCATTTGTAGGCCCACATTTCCCAGTGCAGTATGCAGATGAATCTAAAGTCTTTGATAACCCTGAGACTTCCAACAGAAGGTAAGTTCTACTTCAAACCCTTGGAAAAACTTCACAAGCAGGATACACAGCAAAGTCCAGTCTTTGTCCTCTTTAAGGCAGCAGCAGCAACTGCAGGCCAACACAGCAAAGCACGCACAGCAAAAGGGCAGTCCTCCTCCTGCAGCTCTTCTCCTATGGCAGAGGTTCCTCTTGATCCAGAAGTCTGGGGTTTTGGGTCCACTACTTACACTCATTTCTGCCTTTTAAATAGGCAAACCTCAAAGGAAAGTCTCTGTTATTCATGAGATCCTGCCTTGCCCAGGCCTGGGTCAAGCCACACTCCAGGGGGTCGGAGACTGCATTGTGTGCAGTCACAACCCTTTCAGGTACAGCGCTCAGCTCCTCCCTCCCCACTCTAGCCCAGAAATGCTCATCAGGATAAGCAGGACACACCTCAGATCACTTTGTGTCACTGTCTAGAGAGAATTTACAAACAGCCCAACTGTCAGTCTTACCCAGACATGGATTCCACAGACAGACAGAGGCATAGAATGGCTAAGCAAGAAAACGCCCACTTTTATTTTGTATTTTTAAATTGTGAGTTCAGAGATCCCATCTCTCTATCTGCTACCAAAGGGAAACTGCCCTTTAAAGATATTTAAAGGCAGTCCCCATGTTAACCTTTGGGAGAGATAGGCCTTGCAATAGTGAAATACAAATTTGGCAGTATTTCACTATCAGAACATGTAAAACACACCAGTACATGTACTACCTATTAAATACATTGCACCCTGCCAATGGGGCTACCTAAGGCCTACCTCTGGGGTGACTTACATTTAGTAAAAGGGAAGGTTGGTTTGGGGCTGGCAAGTGGGTACACTTGCCAGGTCAAATTGGCAGTTTAACTGCACACACAGACACTGCAGTGGCACATTTGAGACATGTTTAGAGGGCTACTCATTTGTGTGACACAATCAGTGTTGCAGGCCCACTAGTAGTATTTGATTTACAGGTCCTGGGCACGCATAGTGCACTTTGCTAGGGACTTTCTAGTAAATCAAATATGCCAATCATGGATAAACCAATCACCAATACAATTTACACAGGGAGCACTTGCACTTTAGCACTGATCTGCAGTGGTGAAGTGCGCAGAGAAAATATACTAGCAAAATAGATCTGAAAAATAGGAGGAAGAAGGCAAAAGGTTTGGGGAGAACCCTGCAAAAAGGGCCATTTCCAACAGTGTCTCTCTCCGGATCTATGCTGACTGGTGCAGAAGGAAAAGAAGTGGCATCAGTGCACTGGGGTGGCGCCTATATAGGCACAGCACACATCACTCCAGTGCGGATGACGTTACACGGAGTCGAACGACATCCCATGTCCCGGCGAGCAGGAGTACTGCTCAAAAAAAAAAAACAGATCTAGTCTGATGCCTAGGGATAGTTCAACGGTAAGGAACCTGCAGCTAGGGTCACAATTAGATGCGACCTACTCCGTAATCTTGAAACCTGTCAGTGAGTATGGATGGGCATATTAAGTGGGAGACAATATGAAAAGCCATGAAGAGGTCAAGAAGGACCAAGGTCGTAATACTGCCTGTGTCAAGCCCCAAACTGATGTAGGCACCTGGAAACCTAGTCTGCCACTTGCTATAGCCTCCAGTTCCTGCTTGTTCCTGCCTGATCGAGTGACACTGCCTGGGTTTTGTCCCCCCAGGTTTTCCCACTCACCGTTCTTCCCGCCAACAGAAGCCCTGCCGACGCCAGGACCTACTTAATGGAGGCCACAGTGTGACCAAAAAGCAGACGTGCGCAGTGGGCATGCTGCTAGTGCGCCACTGGTATGCCAAAGGCAAGCCTATTTGGAGAGCACCCAGGTCCATGACCCCTGGCCCTCCTGCCCCCGAAGATACACCATTGCAGAGCTCTACACCCATAAACCCAGATGCTGCAACAAATACTGCCACTGCGTCAGCCCATGCTCCACTATAGGGCCTTCCAGTGGCACCCACTGCCACTTCACCTATCACAGCACACACACCAGCCCACACACCAGCCCCACTCTGAACACACCACCTGAACTAAAGCATCAACTGGCATGTGCACTTCTCAACACACGCTCACTATGCAAACACACCACCGAGATTTGGGACCTCATCTCCACCCTCATACCTGATGTCTTCTTCTTCACTAAGACCTGGCTCAACCACACTTTTGCACCCAACATCACTACCGTAATACTCAAAGGATAGAAGATCACTCACCACGACCGCATTAACAAGCCTGGCGGAGGGATTGCCATAAGGAATCCATCCAATGCACTACCACAAATGATGACATCACCCTAGTCATGGAACAACCCAACTTCCAACTCCAAACAGAAAACAGAACCAACATCAGGGGCACCCTCACCTACTGTTCTCCAGCACCATGTCATCGCCGACTTCATCACCCCCCTCACCAAAGACTCCAGCAACTACATTTCCCTCAGCAACGTCAACTTCCATCTCGATGACCAAAATGACATCAACACTACCAATCTCCTTGACAGCATGAACAACATCCGACTCATCCAACTTGTCCAAGACCCCACGCACACTTCAGACCACGTGCTAGACCCCATCTTCGCCTCCTGTGGCCGCATCAGGTACAGCCACACCACGGATCACACATGGACAGACCATTCTATCATCCACTTCAACGTCACCAGCTCACGGACCTCTGTCCCAAGTCTGCCCAACACCCCCTACCACAGCTGGAGCAAAAACTCTAAAGATCCATTGATCAATGCCCACAACACCACCCACCCTATCTCCTCAAACTACCTAGACCAGAATGTCAGAAATTTCAACAACTGATCATGAACTGCACCAACAGTATCTCAGTAACAATACCCACAGAAGGTCAACCAAGCAGGCTAGCTGGTACACTGAAGACCTCAGAACCACTAAACAACCCTATAAACAACTGGAAAGTAGATGGTGCACCAGCAGGACATGACTGCCAAGACCGCCTTCAAGACAGCCTCCAACCTCTACCGAAGACAGATGAGAGAATCGAAGTAAAAGGCCTTAGCCTTCCACATTGAAACAAGCTCCAGTAACAACAAAGAAATCTTCAACTTCGTCATGGAAATCTACAACCCCTCAGCTGCAACAAACAACACTGCCCCCTCACAGAAACTCAGTGACAACCCTGCAAACGTCTTCCACAACAAGATCTCCAACATCTACAGCAACTTTAAACCCCAGCCCAAGCCCACCAAATTCTCCAAGCAACACAATGACTCTGCTACACCCCCTACATCATGAACTCATCCACTCAGTGGCCCCAACCGGCCCATGCCCTCACCACATCTTCAACCTAGATGAAGCCAGAATTAGCCATGTACTCACCACTGTGTTCAACACCTCAATTGCTACAGCCACCTTCCCCAAGAACAGGAAACATGCAGAAGTCAATGCCCTACTAATGAAAACATCAGCAGACCTCAGCAAACTCAAAAACTACTGACCGATCTCCCTGCTCCCATTCCCAACCAAAGTATTAGAAAAAGTCACGAACCAACAACTCTCCTCACATCTGGAACAGAACCTCCCACTCGACTCCTCCCAATCCAGATTCCGCAGCAACCACAGCCCTGCGATAGCCCTCATTGCAGCTACCCACAACATCTGATTCTTACCCAACCAAGGACAGACTGCAGCTCTGATCCTCCTAGACCTCTTGGCAGCCTTCGAAACGGTCTCCACCACACACTCATCACAAGGCTGCAAAACATAGGCATTCAAGGAGCTGCCCTGAGATCGATCACCTCTTTCCTCACCAGAAGAACACAAACATCCGCCTTCCCCCTTCACCTCTGAACCCAAGGAAAACATCTGTGGGGTACCCCAAGAATCCTCACTCAGCCCCCACCCTCTTCATCACTTCTTTGACACCTCTGGCCAGCATCGCCAAAACCTATGTACTCAACATCATATCCTACGCCAGCAACACACAACTCACCCTCTCCCTCTCCGAAGACACCACCAACACCAAGACCATCTTCCACAACTGCATGTCAGATGTCACCAACTAGATGAAAGACAACTGACTGAAGCTCAACACAGAGACGACAGAGGTATTGATTTTCGGAAAGGCTCCCCTTGGGACACATCCTGGTGGCCCTCAGAACTGGGACCTACTCCTTCCCCCGGATCACGCTACAAATCTAGGCATCATTCTGGACAACAATCTAACCATGATGATTCAGATCAACGTTGTCTCCTCTTCCTGCTTCTCATCCTCTGCATGCTTCATGACGTATTCAAATGGCTACTGCAAAGCTCCAGATGCACAATCACCAAGGCCCTCATCTCCAGCCGACTGGACTGCGGCTCCGCTCACTTCGCAGAGATTGCAACTCACCTCCGACAACTACAAACCATACAGAATGCTGCAGCCAGCCTCATCGTGGATCTCCTAGATGAAACTACATCACCCTCTACTTCAAGGAACTTAAATGGTTCCCTGGACAGGAAAGATGCTCCTGACCCATGCATACAAGGCTGTACACAACTGTGGTGCTGCCTAGTTGAACCACTGACTGAACCTCCATCAGTCCACCGGACAACTCTGTTCTGTGTACCTTTCTCTAACCTTCACCTACTACATCTGGCGTAACAGATGCAGAGGTCGGTCCTTCTCCTACCTAGAAGCGAAGACATGGAAGAAGCTACTGTTTCACCTAAGGACATCCTCACCTCTTCTAGAGTTCTGAAAGTCCATGAAGACCAGGCTATTTGGCTAATCCACTGGACCCTGCCATGGCCTGGATACCCTTACGGGTGACAAGTAGCGCTCTACAAATCTACTGATTGATTAATGTCACTGTGCACTGTAACCAGAGATGATTCTGTCTCATGAGGTAGGCAGAAGCCTGCTAAAGCTAGGTCAAATAGTGAATAACTCAAAAGAAAGAGATAACTAGACTTTAGTTGATGACTCCAACATTTGAGCTGGAAATGGCAGAATTAAGGGTCTCTAATGGAAAACCAAATTATGCAACATTGTATACGATTATAGATAAATTATGGAACACATTATATTCTACTCTAATGTATTATTTTCAAAGAGCATAATGTCACCTAAAATGGTACCCTTGCCATGAGGATCCTGGTAAGAGCTACTACTGAAGCACAGACTAGATGTTAGAAGACAAAATGTCACATTCTGAAAAGTAAGATGAGTCTCCATTGAACGTATTGTTAGTGGAACAGCATTTCAATGTTTAGTAGCTAAGAGTGAGAAAGAGCAGTCACAAACATGTGAAAGTTGACTTTTAGGGAGAATTAGATGATAAAATTAAGCAAATCTTAGTAGTCTGGAAAGGCTCTCCTTCTGGAACCTAGAATGCAAGCAAAGTGGGCCTTGGTTGTAGTAGGCGCAATGGACAAGATCAAGTGATTTGGAGAGAATCCATTTTGGTATGGGAAGCCAGTGAATTGAAGATTGAGCAACAGGGAAATCCAAGAATCAAACATAGTGCAGCATGTTGTATTCTTTGAAGTTGTGCAAGGATGCAGTTGGGGATATCAAGAAATATAATTCTGCAGTATTCTAGCGGTGACAGAGTTTTACCACCACTTGTCTAGTTGAGGAAGGATACAATGGAAATGTTTTCTGCAAAAGACAGAGGAGGTGGAAGCCGGAAGGAGAAGTTTTGTCCACTTGATTTCTTTGCATGAGATTTTTCTTAAAGCAAAACCCCAAGTTGTGAACTGTAGATGCTGGCTTGGAAGAAGTGCCCAATTAGCAGGTATACCAATTAGAAGATCGAAGTGAAGCTGTTTTCCAACCAAAAGAGCCTCAGCCTCGTCAGTGTTAATTTTGATGGAGTTGTTGTTCGCCAAGGACACAACCTCGATTAGACAGTTCCAGAAATCTGCACCAGTGTACTATTTTAGTCATTCAGGGCAGCAGAAATGGGGGGCCTTCAGCAAAGCTATTTAGGGGTACAACAAAAAACACAAAGAGCTGGGTAAATGGGTAGATGTAGATGTTAAAAAGAGCTGGACTTTGGTAAGAACCGTATGCAATGGCTGAATTTTAGTAGTGCACAATGGAAAAGAAAGAGGGGGTAGATTATTTTAGATTGACCCTGGAGGTAAGAGGACATCCAGGATGGTGAAGGTCTTCTCAGATGCCGGCCAGTAACCAAGTATGGTGTATTGTTTGGAAGGCAGCGGAGAAGCTGAGTAGCGCTGAGGCTTCTGAGTGGCTCTGGTATACCCAGTAATGTAAGATCATTAAGCACACAGATTAAAGTTGACTCTGTACTGTGGAACAGATGGAAGCCTCACTGTGCCGAGTCAAGAACGGAATTAGCTTGCAGAAAAGTGGAAAGTTAATGTTTAACTTCTTTTTCGAGAATTGTGTCAGTAAGTGGTAGCAAACAAATTGGAGAAAGGCTGCTCGAAATGGAGGGAGAAGCTGAGGTTTCTTTGACAGAGGGAGAACCAGGGCCTAATTATAATCTGAAGGGACAAAGCTTTCCTTAAGAGATAAGTTGCAGGGATTGCCAAACATTTGGTCTAGAGTTTCAGTCACTGCTCAGACGTTTGACTGCTAATTGGAAATGTATTAATGATCTTGGTGATCCTATAGTGTAAGGACAAAGTTAGTTCTTGGATACAGTGAAGGGAGTAGTGGACATTTTGCATCAAGTGAGGATGAGAAGCAATGAGACATATAAAAATGTCCCTAGTTCAAATGACCATGTTTTCGATTTGGTTGGCACAAAAGAGACTGCTAGTATGTTAATTTTGCCTTTTGTATGTGCAAAGAGTATTTTCATAGTTACGGACGTTTGAGATAGAATAATCAGAGCGCTGGTTGTAATAAGCTTTTTACAGTCACATTTAGCTAATTTAAGATTCTCTGTGAACAGAAGAACGAGCAGACGATAATAGGAGCAAGTGTGTTCATGGACTGCGTGATCCAGTAATTAAAGTTTCCCAATGATTCTTGTAAAGGTAGGTTAACAGTGGGAAGGCCAACAGCAACCGCAGCTGGGAGATTAGGAGCCTTTCCTTTGCGCCAAGTACGTATTAAGTGTGGGTTAAACCAATAAAGTGCGAGTCTGAGACAGAGGAAGATGCTACTTCAAAGAAATTGACGGTATGTCGGACCTAAGGAAGGGAGGCATGCTATAAAACTCGTACTTTGTTCTTCCTTTGAAAAAAACAAGATCAAGTATACGCCTGCTTTATGTTTGGGTTCTGAAATTAATTGTGAAGAGCCTAAGGCTTTAAATAATTGTCTTAAATTGCAAACTCCCTAAGAATAGCCTTTCCAGGTATTAAAGTCACCTGACAATAATTAATTTTCTGAGCAAAGAGAAAGAGGTGTAATAAACGGCAAAATTACAGACCCATTTGCGAGGGCCAGTGTGGTACCAGTAACCCTGAAACACAAAAAAGGGCAGGTGGGGGATATCACCGTGCTTAAGCAAAGCAGTTCCATTTCTGTAAAGGAGGGACTAGCAGAAAAGGCATATTAAAAAAGCTTTCTTAGAATATGACCGTTAGCTGACCACCTTTTTTGGCAGAGACTGGAAAATGTAGCAATTTATAGCCTGGAGGAGAGATGAGGGCTACATCTGAAAACAAGGAGTTGTGAGGCTAAAATTCGAAAGGGTGTCTAAGTGATCTCACACTAATCAAACTGCAACTATATGCCACCTAGAGTGGGACAGCTGAGGGTCAACTTTGAGTTATTCAAGAAGCTGACTGTAAGGAGAAATTCTATTCCTTGAGCTGAAGGATACTTCCTGGGGGTTGTTGCTGAGGGCAGGATTAGTGAGTTTGAATGGGAAATATAAGCATGACTTACCTGTTCACTTTATGAGAGTGGAACAGAATGGTAGGAGTTGACCATGTCCATGGAACAGACAGATATCAACAGGCTTGCTTAGGTGCACCTCCTGTGCTCCAACTGAGTCATGGGGTGTATCTTATCTTAAAACAGTGTTCCACTAGTGTAGGCAAAGTAATTGTCATAATTTTTATCTAACATTTTATGCCCATTCAAGAGCCATCAGATCACAACACGAAGAGTGCAGCAGCTCTGAAAGTCCATCACAAGACACAGCAGAAAATTAAATGAAAAACATTTAAATTATTTTAAACCAAACACTAGTGTTTAGGTGCACTTGAAGCAGCCAACAGCTTCCACAGTGCAACAACCAGTCTCTCCTTTACTCCCCAACAGAAACCAAGGTGTTATCAGTATGCAGTGAGCAGGGACATGTTCACAGAAACAGAGCAGGACTTCTGGATTGGGAAGGAGTGGTCCAGCAATGGTGTCCTAGTTCTCAACTAGAGAAACAGCAGCACTGAATGGCATCAAAAAGCTTTGAAAATAATGGATTTTGATTCCACCACAAATTAACACTTACCTAGAATTATTTCGGTTAGCCGATATGTCTTGAAATAACAGTGTTTTTCAAAACTTGGCTAGGCTATCAACCTAAGAGACTAAGGCCCTCATTTTAACCCTGCCGGTCTTTTGACCACCAGGGTTAATGTGGCGTATCACCGCCAATAGGCTGGTGGTGTATACTGCTACATTATGAGATTGGCGGGTTGGCTGCAGCCAACCCGCCACTTCTCCACTCATACCACCATGGCGGTATGAGCCACCGGGCCGGAGATATCTATCTCCAGCCCGGTGGCCGACATGGTACTGCCCATGACATTATGAACCGGCCTACCACCATAGTTTTCATGGCATTAGCAATGCCACGAAAACCATGGTGATAGGCCTTACGGGCCTACCGCCATGAGAAGAATTCCATCTCTCTCACTGGTAGGCAGTTCTCCTATACCCCTTTCTCACTTGATGCCCCCCTCCATCCAGACTCACCCCCCTGCGATCTACTCACTCACCCCCATAGATGCACACACCACACAACTGACCCCACCCCCACAGCCATACACGCACAGATCACTCCCCACCCCCCCTACAGTCACAGCGCCCCTCACACCACACCCCCCTTCCCGCATACAGACACCCACACACACCAGGCATACACCCATTCACTTAGACATACACACATTCATTCACACACTGACATACATGCATTCATTCAAGCATACTTCCAGACATACTCACACACATTCTAACACACAATCACACTGACATGCAGACACACACTCACTTCACCATTCTTACACGCATTCACTCACACACATACACCCACGCAAACAACGCAGCACACACAGACGCATTCACACACACACTCAGACAATCATGCACACATTCAGACACACACAAATTAACCCTACCCACCTCCCCTGTCGGAAGCCTGACTTACCGTGGCCGAGGAGGTCTTCCTGCAGGGAACGGGAAGGGGCGCTGCTACCATCAGCAATGCCCCGCCAGCAGAACACCACCAGGCCGTATTACTGGACATAACATGGCTGGTGGTGTTCAACTGGCGTGGCGGTGCTTGTAGTAGCAGCGCCAGCTTACCACCGTCCACCACCATGAGCACTGCCGGATTTCCGCACTTATTGTGGCGGAAGTCAGGCAGTGCTCATAATATGGCGGACGGATGGTAGTCGCTGTGGCGATATGTTGGTGGCCGTCACTGCGGCGGTAGGCGGTATGTACCGCCAATGTTAAAATGAGGGCCTAAATTATGTTTTTTTTCTAATAACATTATTATACAGATTGCACTTTTATAATGCCTCATACAAGTGAATTGGCAACTACATTCCAAACATATTACTGCACTCTATGTATTATTTATTCTCTTCCGAAAATCGGAAATCTTTACTTACTGGTTTACCACCTCACAAGGGTGGAGATTTAAAAAAATCATAAGTTCACAAAGGCTTTAAAGAGTACTCCTAAAAACCTGGAAAGAAATGAATAGAGGAGTACTCTAGGATAATTTATTTTGTGAAGTACTTGTATTCAGGTGGAGTGCTATATGTGTGATAGTCGGTAGAATACAACAACTATTTAACCCTTCCAAAATAGAGATTGCAATACGTGGAGGATAAAGGAAATACTGGTCTACAGCCTTCTGGTCCAAGGAACACATGCACTACCAAGGATACACAATATCAACTGAAGACATATGAGAGTGCTCATGGAACGCAGCCTATTATTTGGCCTCAAACACGCCAACGTACTATATATGAGCTCTATCCCAGGCAGTCTCTTTGATGTGCCCTCTCTCATGTAAGTCCTGCAGATGATAAAAGCTTCCATCAACCTTGTCATGCCTTGTTTAAACTACAAAACCTCTGGATTAGATGCATGGCAATATGCCACACATACACAAACGTTATTCAAGCAAAACTGCAAAGATACTCACAGAACAGAATTTTTTTAAATAACTGTCTGCATTTTGGGGGGGACCTCCGTCCCTGTATATTATTTACCTCCCTGCCGGAGACCATGAATATCCTTAGTCATCTCGAATTCAGTAATACTGCATTCCCTACAGATGAGGAGACACTGCGCCAGCCAACAGAATGACACCTTTCAGCATCATTAGGAGGGTATGGACAGCACAGGACTCAAAATCATGTACACCCTAGAACCGGAACCAATCTCCCAAAATGATAGTGGACATGAACACATGCACAACTATTTCTCACAGTATTTTTCTTTAACTTCACTCATTAGTTCAGTTACATATTTGAGGCAACAAGATAAGAGCATCTGCTGCCAACTACACACCATGTCAAAGCACTTTCCACAAAGCTCACACTTGCATGGACTATCAACCAATCAGGAGCCAAATAAACGTATGAATGAATCCTATCTCTACACTCCACCACACAGACAGTTGAAGTCAATAACAAGCAATGAGTTAACAATAGTCATCATGCATGACACCAAACCACTTCCATCTTAGGTAATACTATAGGCCCATACCTTCCAAATAGGTGTGATCCATTGGGTAATGTGTAACCCAGATTCAAAATCACACTGGAGCCTCATCAATAATTTGAAGGGCAAATGCAACTACAGTATAATATAACAGTACAGACTTGTTCACAAGAAAAAGCCTTCACATTTGTGTAAATGCACTGTTTTTACATGAGAAGGAATTTATATCTCCACATCCACAATTCCCTTCGATACATCATTTGAGATAGTAGCCGTGTTTATTGCCGTTTGCACACAGAAAATGGATTTGCTCCTGATCTTCACAGGAGAAAATTCACGTATGTTTTTTAGGTGGAAATGGGTAGTAGTCCGTGAATTCCTGCAAACTCTCGAGGTTTTATGTGTCCTCGTACTTTCGAGTTTATCCAAGAGATTACCCAAGTACAAAATTAAACCATATTGTAGAAAAGCGATATACAAGCGTAAACAGGCATATTTGAAAGGCCTTGAACTCCTAATTCAAGCCACTTTCATGAATTAGAAGTATTTATATGTGTAAAGTATTTTGTGAATTGCGCGCTACACGGGGATGGCTAGAGCTCTGCCTGCAGTGGCATTTGTACACTTAACTCTTAACACGTTGGCTAATTATACAAACTTGAACGATTGCACAGAATGTTTTTTTTAACACCACACATTCATAAAGCCTTGCCTAAATTAAAACAATTGACTATTTCCAGAGTTCTGACCTTTAGTTTCAAAAAGAGCTGATGACACATTCCCTTGCTACATTCACTCTCCATAGAGAACATTTTACTTATGACATCCTTTTCTCATTTCTACTTAAACAATCGCTTTCTGCCACTGAGATGCACATTGCACCAACATGATTTTAATTTCCTTCTCATACAATAGACAGGATTTAGTAAAGGAAGCAAACAACTGAAACCCGTTGTAATAAATCACAGGCTTTAAGAGAGGGAATCAAAACCAAACTATTAAATGCCACGTCAGGGGTCGTAGGCGCTGTACAAAATATATTTACAAATCAACAAATTGTGAATCTGAAATTAAACTACAAGAAATTGCATCTCTATTACAGTGCACGTCTTTTATTACAAAAATGACCATTAAGTACTCCTTTTGCTAAGACGTCCTTACTACAAATGGACTACTTCTGGAATTAAATCTAGTGTATTTGTAACGTTTTCCCTTTAAATCATGGACAAAGCAAGAGGTTATTTTGGATTCAGAGAGGAGGAACTCATGCAATCTGAAGAGGATAATCAACTGTTCTGCATTTAAAAGTAGGATTCTTTTGATGAATATTACATGGATATGAGGTGAATATTATTACATACTTATTTTTACTGATATACTGCACAGTCTATATGCCCCAGCCAAAGCATGGGGCTACATATGTTCCATGAAAAACATCAGAAAAAGGCATCAACTAAAAGTTCACTTCGATAATCTCCATTCGCGGTGGGCTGCAAAGCAATCTACAATCAATATTAATTAGTCATGTTGCTGTTTGCAATCACCTGACAAACATTCCAGTGTTTGCATTCACAAATGGGCAACTATTTCTTGTTTTGTTTTTTGTTAAGCCGCCCATGTTCCTTAAACCCTTAGGTTCACTTGGTTATAGTTTTGGTCAGTTCGAATGACGTGTTAGGTCAAATAACACATGAGAGGCAGCATTTCAAGTGGGAAAAGGGTGGGAAAATAGGGAACTAAAACTTGGGCCATTGGCTGACAGTACTTGACTAGTCTGTCATAAAAAGTGGGTAAAATAGCCTTTTTTGACCATAATTTGACATTCAAAGGGCATTCTGGTTAACAAATGCTCTGGGATGTATGCAATCTATACCACCCTGGATTCGCTGAGACTCTAAGATTCAGAAATGCAGAGACCAAGGACAGTTCCCTGGTCTCCTGCTGACACAGAGCCCTAATAGTCCATATGGGTTGGCAGAGAGGAGGTAAACCCCCTTTTCTGCTTATCTCTCCATGAAGTTGGGTATGCTCTAGGCCCATGTCGGGGATCAGAAAGAATGATGAGGCCTCAGGGGTAGAGGTGGTGTGGCCAAGTTTGCTGGTGGCTGGTAGGCTTTCTTACCACCGTGTGGTAAGCATCCCAATTTCTTTTTATTAAAAGCATTCCTGGCATTGTCCTGGTCTTTCTGCAACGCCCTCAAGCCCCATGAGGGCAGATTGACAGTAAACTCTCCAATCTGCCCCCAGGGAGCTAGAAAGACTGTGGGGTCCATTAGGGGGTGAGGGCATGGCCCGATGCCAGTACAGGCTGCACCAACCCTTTAATAAAAATAAAAATCCTTGGTGGCCAGTGGACTTTCTGCCCTTTTATAGAGGGGCAGATTGCGAGTAAGCCCTTTATTGGTAGAAGTCAGGACAAAAGCCACATCCGGCCACCACACCTATTCCCTTTCTTAATTACATATAATTTCTGATGGCAAGTAGGATTACTGTCCCTGGGTGGGACAAAAAGAGTGTTGGGCCAAAATGGGTCAGGAGTATGCCCAATTCCTGGGTGGAACACCAACACTCGTTTTTTTTTTTTAAACAGATTCTCTGGTGCTAGGGAGCTTTCTGCCCCTATCCCTGGGAAGCACTCTATGCCACTCTACACCACTTTCCGACCCTCCATTCTACACTACTTTAATCCTGCCTAAGCCACTTCACTCTACTCTATGACACTATACTTCACTCTAAGCCACTCCACCCTATGACACTCCACTCTACTCTGACACTCCAATTTATACCACTCCAAAACATGCTATTCCTCTCTACAACACTTCACTCCATACCACACCACTCCACTCTACTACTCTCCACATCACTTTACTCCACTCTTCAACACTCTACTCCACGACACTCTGCAACACTCTACTCCACTCTGTGCCACTTTACGTTCCTCCACTCCATGACACTGTATACCACTCCACTATACACCACTCAGCGCCACTCCACTAAATGCCACAACATACCACTCTATGTCACTCCACTCTACAACACTCTATGACACTTTACTCCACTCTAGACCACAGCACTCTACAACACTCCACTCCACGAAACTCTATGCCACTCCACTCTATGACACTCTACTCCACTTTATGCCACTCCACTCCACTCTACTCCACTCCACACCCTTCTATGCTACTAATGTTTAGCCATGCTGAGCAGCAGCCACACTGGTGTACAACATAGCTAAACACATTGACGAAGCCAAAAGCTCTCGCATAAGCAAGAACTATTGGCTTTACCACTGCTTGTTACGTACTGCAAAAAATACTGCAGACCCTCCATGTGCAGTTAAACTACGAGGTTGAAAGCCATGTAAGCATTGAGGTTCAAAAACTCAAATGATGATTTGTTTCTCTTAAGTATGTGATGTTTAGGTGCTAGAGAAACAACTCTATTGTTAGGACAAATCCTTGCTCTCAGGTACCACTGACTGACCAAGTAACATTGTAGTGAAAGGGTCTATTTTTCCAGAACATTGTTCCTCACAGTCATGCGAGATCGATGAACTGGTAGTGGCAAATATAAGTAGAATTAATGAAGCAGAAAGATAGGCAGCAGGAAAACTTTTCCAAAAAATGCAGCATGTTCAATGCGTCCTGAACTAACTTTAAAGGAAGCAAACTGAAAACATATGTACTCAGAAGACGAGCACTTGTGGAGGAATGCAAGGAGCCAGTCAGAGAGGTAGTAAACCAGCTGTATTCTACCGGAGGAACAAAGACATGTGGGACAGCCTAAAACAAATAAAGCAAGCAACTAGAAAGCAAGAAAATGTGTTACAAAACACAAAGCAAATGGTAGGCAATGAGTGGAACGCTTTCCAAGGACAGCGACAGTTGTCCCCAATTTGCTTTTGAACCAGACAGCTGCACTGGCTGGTATGCTTCAACGTAAAAAGCGATGCCCTGGGGTTCAGAATTTATCAGGTGTGATAAATAGTATAATTTCCGCATTTAGCCCAAAAACTGGGAATAACAATAGACGTTCAGGCTTTTGTTAAAAAAAAAGAAAAAAAGTCACACATATCCAGTATTTGCTTTGGTTTTCCCCCTCAACCTCCCGAACATTTGTCAGGTTTTACCTGTCAACATTAATCTAGGTTTTGGGCTTTAGGAAGTAAATCTATGACACTGTGCCAATGTAAGCTCCAATTAAATCACAGCCAACCACATCAGTGAAGACCCTGCCTGCTCTAGCATTACTGGCAAAACAGCTTCCCACAGATTCCAATGCCTTCATCAGATTCTAGAGCACCATGTCAACCAAAACTGAGCATTCTGACAGCTTCTATTATAACATATCTCCTGCCTTTACACAATAACAATAACATCAAAATAACATGTTTTACACTATAAGCCATAACACAAATATACACATTAAAATGGTTAAACTCCACAACTTAAATCACCTGCTTCTGTAACTCACTTGTTCCCCTTAAAAAACAAAATCTATCACTTCATTACATAATCTCAAAACCTGACTGGCATGCGGTTTTGCCTGCTTCTACTACTCCCTGAATTAACATTATGCCTCTGATCTTCCACCCTACACCTAGTGCCCTCCAAGACTCCTACTCTTCCTCCTGTTTTTCACTTCTGCATCATCCATCAACATGAAACCACTGCATCTTTGTTCCCTCTTATCTCTTCCCAACTTCATTATTTTTTTGCAATATAACACCACCCTCCTATTATTCCATCTCTGCCCATTTTTTAGAACATGCCACTCATAAACCTCTTGTACTTTTATGTCATTCTAAAATTTGTTAACTCCATCCCTCCTTCTTCCCAACTTGACCATAATATAATCCCCTTCTTCTGTCCTTCATTTATTCAAACAGGCACTCTCACCTTTCATCACGCCACACTCCCTCAATCACGAAGGTGATATCTTTGTCCTTGCTTCTCTTCCTCTCATCCTCAAAAAATGGCGTCTCAACTGTAGCTCAATTTTCCGTGGTATTGTATGGCCACACCATTTTGTCCACAGCACTTCTTAAATCCTTCACATAACTCACAGCCATCTGTATTGTACCTCTGACCATATGATTTACACACTCCATTATCATTTCCTTGGGGATTAAATAACGAAGTACGCACATGCTTGATTCCATGTTTTCTTGAAACAGTCTGCATAACAATGAATGTAAGCTGAGTAATTGTCCATTACCAAGATTCCGGGATACACTTCTCTCATTTGTTCATTCCAATATTTAAATACCACTTTCAGAAGTTACATTCTTCATAAATTCTGTCACAACTCAATCTTGTGCTCTATGTGCCATGGGTTTACTTGCAGGGCTCATGTCACCATTCCCACGTGGCGCCTCCGTGTCCTGAGCACTCCAAGTAATCCTTTTCTTGTGGCACCTTTCTGTATTGAGCACTCCATGACCCCCCTCCCAGGAAGCTTGCAGCACTAACCCTCCTGTTCTGCTGCTAAGCAAGTTTAGTCTGCTCTGCACCTGCAGATTATCATGTGTATTTTAGGACAAGTTATGCTATCCACTGTGACCCATTGAACTGTACCATCATGCACTCAGGGTTCCGTTATTCTTCTTAATTGTTGTCAATTATCGTTTGCTCCTGTCACCTGCAAGGCCTTATATCCGTTGAATGTAAAACATGATCTTCCCCAGGTTCATTAGAATATTCCACTCTTCCAAGTGGTATACATGCCTTCTGGAACACTCTTTTCTTCCAGCATAAATACCGCCTCTGAACCTGCATCTGCACTTGGGCTCATTCCAGTCCTTCGCAAGCTTCATCCCTGCACTCATTTCCTAAGTTGCCAGGAACTTCCAGTGCTCTAGTCTACAAAGCCTTTCTGATGAGCCTGTGATCCTGGTTTCAGCAACGCTTCGAGTGTCTTCCTTCATGATCTACGATTCCGCCTCCTCTAGAGTTTCTTGCACGGAGCCTCCAGTCGTTTTTGGATTCCAGTTAAAGTAGTAGATAAGGCTAAGTACTTTCCCCTCAGGTTAGTGCGCACTAATCCATAGGTTAGCAAATAATTCAAAGACTGATTCACGTGAAGGCATGAGTATGTTTTTGGACATTGGACATTGTTTGAGTATTAACCCTCATAAGGCCCAGCGTTCTGGACTCTTGCATTGCAGTGCCCTGACGTTTACCCAAACTGATAGTTTGCCACTGTGTTCTTGACAAATTGTATCTAATATTTGGGGTGAAACTTCTAGAGCTTAAAAATCTATTCAAGTTTGAATATAACTTTTATGTTCCGGAGTGCCAGAAAATCTCCAGTTTATCCTTGAAATGGTTTCTGCTCTCTATCATGCAATATTTATGGAGATGTCTGTAAGTGTGCATATAGTGTAAACAATTGATAGATCATTTGAAGTTGAGGACTTATAGCTAATATTGCCTTTTGTTGTTTTTAGTGTTCCACACCTGCATAGGGATAACAAGATCCAGGGAGTCCCAATCCTACTAGGCAGCGCACAAGACATCAGAGCAGTCCCCCCCAGTGACGCAAGTTAATCTTTTCTTGTTTTGTCCCATCTCCCTTTCTCTCCTAGGAGCAGTTGCTGGAACTAGACGGTTGTTACTTGTTTCATTAAGCTGCCCCACCAGGGATTAGGGGTCAAGCATCATCTTTGCGTTTGGAAGCAGGTGAGTGGGTGACAAATTCCACTATCATCACTATAGAAAATATGTCTACCATTATCACTGCAAACCTTCCAGACTCATCCAAATAACCTATGGGGCCTATTAAGTTCAAACACACTTTCAGCCATACACTTCCCCCATCATGCAATGAAGCCATGCCTCACATTTCCATCTTCAAACATTCCTTACTCTCTGTACATAAAACACATCCTTCAACCCAATCCTTCACATCACGGTCTATTCACAGCCACTAAAACGTCTCCTTCAAGAGATTGTCTTGAATGGCCTTCATGCACCAATATCGCCAACTTCTTTCTTACCCCTTCCAGACGTATGTACATTTCACCACTGCTCACTAATGCGCATCTGTCGCCCCTCTGTTTAACACTTCTTGTAACTTCCCATAACTGCACAGAGACGCTTGTACCTTCATGTTTCCAACCTTCCCGAATGCTCCTCGTCAGATCGTTTAAAACTTCATCATCTCATACAGCTGCCTCCTATTCTTCATGCGTGACCGACTCAAACTAGTCTTCCAACAGGTCTTCCACACTTGCTAATTCACACACACACACACCATCTCACTTTCTTTTACATCATAATGTTCTACACTCAATGGCAACCGTGAAAAATAATCCGTTTGCACGGTTTTTCACCTGGCAACGTACCCCACTTTATGTCAATACTCTTGTAATAGTGATGCAAATTGCGAAAATCTGACTGAGGCTTTTACCAGTACCTCTCAGTTGCAAAACCCTCACCAACGACTTGTGATCTGTACGTAAAGTAAAATGCACTCCCCAAAGATTGATGCAGAAATATTCAATGCCCCATGCAGTTGCCAAAGCTCCTGTCAATCACTGAATAAGTATGTTCTGTTTGACTTGACTTAGGTATCTTGATACAAATGTCACCCGTTTGTCCAAACCACTCTTATGCTGTGACACAATTCCCCCAGTCCCATGAGCACTGGCATCAACTGTTAGAATACTCCAGTTTTTGGGATCAAATCGAGTCAAAATTTCAGAGTTGGTTATCTCACCTTTGACATTCATAAATACTCACTCTTGTCTCCCCACACAACTCTTCCCTTTCTCAGTATTTCTCTTAATGCCTCAGTTTTTTCCACAAAATTCGCCAAGAATTTTGCATAGTATTGTACCGACCCCATGAAAGAACGCAACTGATCCTTTCCCTGTGGGGTCGGTGCTAATCAAACAGATTTCATTGGTCTTTCTTGGGCCTGACCCCTTGTTCAGAAATGGTATAACCCATGTACTCTATTTCTTTTCATAAGTTCTTTTAATAAAAACGGATTCTTTTCTTTTCGAAGTTTCAAATCCACTTCGTTCAGCATGTTCAACACTTTAACCAGAGCACTATTATGATCCACCCTTGTAGCACCAAAACCCATTTTTTCGTCCTGGAAGTAACACACATTGGCCACATCTCCAAACAACTTACTCATCATATGTTGGAAAACACTTGAAACTGATGGCAACCCAAAATGAAGACTTTTAAACTGAAACTTAATCTGGTAACATGCAAATTTCAAGTCCAATCTGGTGAAATATTGAGTAAATTCTTGAGCAACAACACCATTTCCAATATACTTGGAAGAAGAAAACTATCCATCACAATGCACTGGTTTAGAGTTCTTAAGTCCACACAAAACCTTAAGAAGCTATGCCCTTTCTTTGTGATCACCACTGGAGAAAGCACTTTGATACTTTCACTGGTTCAATAATTCCATCCCTGTGCATGTCACCCAACATTTTCTTCACTTCACTGCGAACTGCTATGGGATTTTTCACACACCACTTGAACTCGATCCCTCTCTTAGTTTTATTTTGTATATGTAACCCTTCAATGTTCCCACTTGATCCTTGAACACCTCTGAGAATTTTTCCAGTATAACTTTCAATCCCTCCTCATTTTGAACAACCAAAACTTGCTCACTAGACTCGGGGTCCAAAGCAATATGTTGATAATACTGCTGCACCCAAACTAGAATTGCAGGGCCCTTCTGTGACACATACACCTTTCCTACTGCCGTCCTTCCTTTAAACTCAAAATTGGATTCCACAAAACCTACAATGTGTATGTTTTCTCTACCATACCCCTTGGATTGAACGTCACTAGATTGTAACGTCATACCTGGCCATTTCAGGTCAAATACTTTTTTAGGAACAATGGTATATACTGATCCTGGATCCATCATTAATTCAATTGAAATGCCATTCACTACAAATTCAGCTCTAGGCCTATGTACTCTCGCTCCATCTTTATTTTCAATACAAAGCACTATTTCAGGTGTAATGTCTTCCTCTTCTACAAATGACACTCTATTTTGTGTCATGTCTCTGCAAACTCTTACCAAATTACCCTTCTTTCCATACTTGTGACAATCTTTATCCCATGCAAAACAGCCCTTTTAGTCTGCAGCGTGCCCCATTCTTACACACCTATAACATCCTTTATACCCTGACTTATTGCTATTTGTGTATGCCTTCTCTTTTGTCTTTTCCACACTTTGTTTTTCATTAACACCCAAGCCTTTAGACAACTTTTAGCCAACTTCACACGTCCTTCCCTTTTGTTCAATACATTGACTTCCTCCTCACATCTAGCTTCAATTTGTTGCATTTCCCTCATACAATGGTTGAACTCTTCTACAGTTTTCGCAATTCCAATTGATTCTTGCAAAGTTGGATTCCTCGCAGCCCACAACCTCTCCTGCATTCCTTTGTTTTTGTAGGCACAATCAACTGATCTCTGATCATTTGATCAGTCATTGTACTAAAAGAACCAATTACTTACCTTCTGTAATACTTTATCTGGAAGAGACATATTTTAATTGCCCTGATTCTGATACCTCTAAGTAAGTTAGTCCACTCACGAATGTTGAAAAGGAGTGCCCCTCTTTTACATGCAGTGCTCAGTGCTGGTCCTTCCAGTGAGGAGTGAGCAGGCACTTGCCACTGATCTGCCTGCATGCTCTGATATCAGCATTTCATCATCCTATCAGCTGATCTCTCCCTCTTGCACAAGCCAAAAACAGTGTTCTTTCACTTCCCTGCTTTGTCTGGAAGATGCGAAAAAGCATGTGCTGTCACTGTTGGGGCTAAATGCTAAACAGTGGGCAGCGCCTAGGTAATGACAGTCTGGGGTAATTACAGTACTCACAGCTTGTTTTGATGACACAGCTGGTCTTCTGAATACGGCGTCTGATGGTACTCTAAAATTCCTGGTAATCGGCTTCATATCTCCCAATGCCCACCAAGCTGGGTCCGTTTTCACTCTGGCTGGCTGATGCGTAGAACAGGTGCTCATCACCAAATGTAAGTAAATCCATTGCACTTCTTCAATGTAAGCTCCAATTTATTTACAGCCAACCACATAGGTGAAGCTCCCTTGCCTGCTCTAGCATAACTGCCACCACAGCTGCCGCCTGAGTCCGATGCCTCATCAGATTCTAGGGCACCATGGCAACCAACACTGAGCATACCCACAGCTCCCACTACAACACTTTACACACCTGATAATTACGAGGTGAGGTAAACTCTGCACCTCTTGTATTTGTGATCTGCCCCAAAATGGTGCTAGTGCAGTGATCTTTAAACACGGAGCACTCATAATCGAGGCACATCATAGAAAAAGTTATCAATCACGACAAGCTCGAAACATTAAAGGCTAGAAACAGCCTCAGAGGCACCCGGTTAATCGATCCCTTGGTGGCAAAAAAAGTTTTACTGGAAGTTCTCCTTGACCTTGAGTTGGAAATGCTAACATCAGAAAGAAAACCTTATTTGGTTTACTCTGACATCAGAGACCATGGTGTGGTTGGTACACAGCCCGTATTTTTTCTGACTGCTTCTGCTTTCAACAAAGTTTTCGAGGTAAGCAATTCCAATAATAGTAACATCGTTTGTCTTGATTAATTTTTAAAATACAAAAATGTAAATGAAAGGCTGTCAGCAACGAGGGAAAAGAGCCATTAAAACAAAAAACACATGCAGGAAAATAATTATAATAATCATGTAACCTGTGCAATTTGAATAGATTCCATTAGATTTAGCTTTTCTTGCTTATTTTTAATTGAAAGATGACAAATAATTGACTATAATGACAATCATTTGCTGGACCCCTGCCACGGATTCTGGTCTTTGATATGTACAAGACGCATTTAGGCTAAGAATTTCTATTTCATTCATTCACGGTACCTAACAAACGTACAGAAACAAACAGTGCAGTTCTTTAGTAAGTAAGCTAAATGGTTGATATTGTAACAAATCAGTTATTAAAAGGGAATTTCTTGCCTCCAGCACATTAACTCAGCACAATAAAAATGACTTTGTTTTCCCCAACATTTGCTATATTTACTGGTCCTGCCAAAAACCTCACAGCTGAAACCTCTCTAATGTCAGCATAGATAAGGAGAACCTCATTACTACTATGAGCGTGCATCGCCCCGTTTTGAGGTAAACAGCAAGTAAACACCCAACATTATGATGTCAGTCTCTAAGATGGGTGCCACAACAAAAGTGCTGCGTTTCACATATTTGGCCCAGGAACCACACAGTCTGGAAGTAGCACAATTAGGTTACTTTCACTTTTCTGAAAGCTTCCTCTTCTCATCTCGTTTTCTTCCTCTTCTCTCTCTGTCGCTGCTTGATAAACCATCGGTGCATCTGCGATACAAGCACACTGCTTGCTCCGGTGCAAGCACACCACAGGTGGGTACATGTGAGATGAAAGTGGGAGAAAGATGGTTACAAGAGGCTGCCCATGTTACCAAACAAATACAAGTGCGCGGTGGAAATGTCCTCACAAGTTGTTCCTTCATTGCCAGTCGGGATTCATACTTCTCAAAGAATGTTATCAGTGTTCAGGGAACGTTGCTGTTGGTTGTGAGCATAAGATGGGGTTCTCAGATTTTAAGGACCACTAGTAAGGTCATGGTCATTAGGTAACAAATTGCTACATAGCAAAATCACTTGACAGTCGTGTTCCTACCCTTTTTCTTCTAGCATTCACTACCTAGATGCTTTTATCAAATTGATAACATAGCTCAAATCAAGTGGAATGTTGTAAACAGTGGCTATGCTTGTGTTTTGTACAATGGCAAAGATTGAACTTCCATGATGGAAATACAATTAGGATCATATTCAGAATTCAAGTAAATTATGGCAAAACAGTGATTATGATATAAGAAATAAACCCCAAGATTGCATTGAACATTTTTATTAAAGTCCAAATAAAATAAAATATTTAGTTATGACTCAAATTACAAACCATTGCTATCAAGAATTTATTAGAAATCTAGGTACAGTGAAAAACTATGGCTGAATTTGATGTCACATTCAAATGCAGTTGCTATCACAGTAATTTGAAATCTCTGAACAATGCATATTTTCTTCAAGGAAAAAATAGGACACACAGTTTCACCATTAAGTCTGACTAGAAACAGGCAAAAATACTCAAGAAGATATGAAGGATCAAGTACCCCCTGCCGTACAGCATAAGGACACTGCAAGTCACAGAGAAGTCCATAACCATACACAGGAACAAGGCCAGGAGGTACTTTACCCCATATAACACATGGTCACACCACCACCTTTCCCACAAACCATTTACAACCTTGGTGCATAGCTCTTTCATATGAAAGAGCAAGCATGTCTCAAACGAAGAATGAAAATAAAACTTCTAGTGCAAAATTAAACACTTCAAAAACCCTTTAGATATGGAATACCGATATTAGAAACAGTTCAATACAAGTCATTTTTTCAAAAGCTGCAGTAGCTCAGAAAATGTAGAAACATGTAGAAAGATTCTGGCTTTTCTGTAAAGAGTGTAAAAAAACATATTCTACCTGATTGTCATTGTAAGCTATTAAAATACAGTAGAAGAAAGAAAAGCAACAGTATGTTTATTGCTTTAAACACCTGCTTCGAATTATACCCTGCGATGTGACGTGCTTTTCACCTCAGCTGCTGGTTCTGGCACCAGGCGCTGTGATGTCAGAACTCAATTGTAATAACCTTATAGTAGTAGAGTTCTGACATATTTACTTTAAAATCAGTGACTTAGTTACAAGTCACCGATTATAAAAAAGAAAAAAATAATAATCATAAATTAGTGACTGTTGTTTATACAGGGATTTCGGAATTCTACGTATTATATAAGAATGTTAGTAGACATTACCCTAGTAAAATGTTATTAAAAGTTTATTAGTACAGTCTTATCTTACAAAAAGGTGAGCAAAATTCCAAAAGTTATCTTTAAATTTGCCACACTACCAGTTGTGGTGACCTAACAATCAAGTTATAAATATTACAGGGCATGAATGAGACTGTAGACAGAACTCTAGTACTATCTTTTGCCAATTTATAACAGACTTGAGGACAATGTCTGCCCTGTCTAGCTGGGTGCCACTGCCACAAGAAAATATCTACCTTTCTTCCCAGGCAGTAAAAGTCTAGGGCTCATGCCAAAAGGGTAGGAGGAGGCATTATGCTTATATGAGACTGGTTCATGTGTAATGCTATGATGCCTGGCTACGGTCACTAAATCAACTTAGCAGTAGCAACCTTGGTTGTGATGTGAAGAGGTACACAGTTTAGCAACACCAAATGTTCAACCCTCCTCAGAAGGGACAATTTGTAAGTGGTCCTTCATGTAAACCAACTCAATGTATGAGGATCAAAAACATTGTTGGGGATAAGGAGTTATTTCATGGTCTTGCAAATAATAAACAGAACACATATCTCACACGACTGAGAAAGTGGTAAATGACTATAAATTGAGATGGTCCGTGCGGGGGAAATGTCAGCTGTGACTTCCATTTCCACGTCAAAATTCACCCTCCCAAGAGGTAAGATACATACAGATTGATTTTATAGAAAATTGTTTCCTTTTCATTATACTATAACAATCAAAGTCTTGCTGGGGGTCGCTTAACTAGTTTGATTGTTATAGTATAATAAAAAGGAAGGAATTTTTTATAACATCAATCTGTAGGTACCTTGCCTCTTGGGAGGGTGAATTTTGCTGTGGGTGTCAAGGCTGACACTTCCCCTACACTGACCATTTTTTTGTTCCTAAATCAGGGGTTACAGGATTTGCCACCGTCTTTTGTTATAACTTGAAATATCTGAAAAACTCCACTCCAACAATTAGATACTAGATATGCAATTGTTCCACCTGCTAACCCTTTGCGATACTGTGATGAGAAGACACTAGTTAACATGAACTAGCAAGATCGTGGAAAGAATACCAGCTTGTCCTCTGTGGATTAGAAGGTAAGAGTGAGACAATTCTGAATAAACCTTGTTTACCTGGTTAACAACCTAAATACAAAAGCCTGAGACTAGATGCTTAAGAAATTGATGTAGGATATGATATTCAACTGCTAATGTAAGACTTCAAGAAGAAAAATTCAGGTCCTGAGACAGCACAATAACCAGTCCATGCAAGGTCTTGATAGTTCTGTGCAAAATGTTGAATCTCAGATGAGATCTCAGATGAAACAAGGGGAAAATAATTTAAAGGAACAGGGTCATGCACAGGATGAACTGTTGGAAAGAATGACACTGCTGTAACAACATACTAAAATAGTAGTTGCAAAATAAAATATGCATTCAAAGAGTGCAATAAGATTTCAAGCACTCCAGTAGTAAATCACAGCATAATACTGTAGCAGTTCTTCCATCAAGGGTTTCTTTATTCTTATGAAACTTGGCACAACAGTTTAAACGATCCACCAAATGAGTTTCACAGTCTTCAATTTCAGTACAGGAGAACCATAACAGCATCCAAAGCCAACATGGGTCTTGTCTGTGTAGACAATATAGCAACAGACTTCATCAGGGCTATAATGTCAAAATATGAATATTAAGATAGAGTCAAAGATGTACTAGATATTCATACCTTCACCACGAAAACCACCTAATGTGACAACAGGGCCATACACCACACCCCATTGCCCATAAATCCATCAAAGTGGCCAACTGTCAAGCTCCACATAACACCAAGTGAGAAAAAGAAATTTCATAGGAATAAGGCCAGTGTATACACAGAAGAGAAGAAAGTTAATAAACACCAGCAAAGTAACACCAAAGATAGAGGTAGATACCCAATGCTCACCTTGCACTTGCGTATCTAATACTTTGCCTAGCCAGGCAATGGAAACCAAATCGTCATCACCTAGAACACATAAAAATCACCAAAGGATCAAATTAAAACTCAAGCATAAAGTACTCACAAAAGATGAGCATGTAATCCATAACCACTCACCTAAAGTCTAATCATAGAATAATGCAGAATTCCATCTAACTTATAACCTGATAGGATCATCATATAGGCACCCTCCATCCGGAGCCATAGGCTAAAGTAACCATACCACATGGCCAAATAGTAGAGGGCCAAACATAATTAAATTACAATTAGGAATAAGATAGTGAATGCCATAATTCTCTTAACATTCAATACTCTCTTCATTGCCAAGAGATCAAAATCGAATGTAGCGTCTCAATGGTAGAGTAATGAGCATTTCTATGTGGGGCCTTTAACTGCACAGTGTAAAGTCTAAGTTACATTTATTTCAAAATAAGTATAAGCAAAAAACTGTATAAGAAGAAAGGTAACTGCATTGTACCCCATAAAAGTATAGCATCAGCCTTACAGATGCAGAGTACTCCGTCAAATTAAATGAACATGCTGAGTACCACATGCTCGAACTGTTGGAGTCCAACACAGTTGCCATCTTTGTTGGTGTATTTATAGCAACGAAGAATGTAAGTAACATCAAAAAGGGATTAACGATAATACTAGTATAAAGAGTGTCCCAGACTCCGAAGCAGCAGCCATCTTGATATGTTATAGGTCCATATAAGCATCCTTATAAGACATAGAGATCAGGGAAAATCATATTTCTGCAGCAACCACCATTGAACAGCTAAATGTGAAAATGGTAATCAACACTGTCTCGCAATTAATTTAGCTGAACTGACCGTTTTATCCAGATGTAAAGTAGTACAAATGAGCATGTGGAGTACCACAAGCTCAAGTTAAGGCGTACAACATGGTCACCATAATTAATTAAACAAGGTAATATCAGTAACACCAATGAGGGACTACCAGCAAAACCAGTATCTGAGCTAACCCAGGCTCACAAAGCCAGCATGTCATGTGGCCGCCATAGTGACTAGCATGTTCTCAAGCCTGGACAAGGAGAAACAATCATCTCACGGAGTAACTATCAGCCTCAGAGTACCGCTCTGGACTGCACCACAAAAGATCCACAATGTCAAGTGAAAAGTGGCAGGCATATTAGAATTGCTAATGTCAATATTTACATCTTGAAGAACTATAGAATAATGGATTTAATACCACTCAGCAACAACCAACAATGGCAGAACCTCATCTTTAGGACACCATATGCATAGTAGATACCATTTTTCAGAATATATAAGTAGAATTAAAATGATGATGGAAAGAGAAGAACAGGAAAGCACAGTTTCTCAGAGTGACAGTGGTAGTATCATCCCAACATTGAAGTGACTTTCGGTCACATCAAAGATTTAGATTACGTGCTTGGCAACACCTCAAGAACATTGCAACTAAAAGAAGCTGATTACGTTTTTTGTACCATACAGCCAATCATCACACTTGATATACAATTCAAGATTGTTATACATTTCGCCTTCATATAATTACAATATATCAAGGATAGTTTGCATTATGTAACAAGCTGTTCGTTAATAAAACAATATAACCCTGAAACCATCTTATCCCTATCCCGTACACAGTCACACGACCTGTATGTAAGATATATCAAGACATAACTGCATATGGGGCAGACAATAATTCATACAGTCAAAAATTACAAAACAAGTTGATGTTTCCCACTGAGTTAAACTTGGTCTCCCAAGAAATAATGAAGTTCATTGTCAATATTAAGACCCTTGTCAACTGCTCTCAAACTCAGAATTCATAATGCCTCCTGCCTCCTCAATTCAGTTCATGATTCCCCCCTATGGCATCCAGATGAACTGACTCAATGCCATGAAATTGAAAAGTCTGGTAAACGTCTTGTTTTTGTCCTCAACATGAAGTTCCACATCTACAAATTAAATTTTATCCTTAGTATAGTTTACTGTAAATGACATGTTATATCTGTTGGAATTTAGATAGCTTGTGAATTCAAGAAATTCCTCTGTTGAGCCAGTCCAAACCATCAAAATATTGTCGATGAACCTTCCCCAGAAACAGGTATTCTCAACCCTTTCAGCAGCGCCCATACCCCATCTCTGCCCCTCCTCAAATCAACCCATAAACAGGTTAGTGTACGAAAGTACAAATCTGGAACCTAGTGCACTATGGGATCACAAACGGAGAATTGAATTTTATGGCCGGAATTGTTCCATCATATCTCGCAAGTTCAAGTGTACTCAGCATTTCAAATCAGACAAAATCTGGTGCTGGATATCTTAATGAAACTGCATTTTTTCCCGAGTACAAGAAAAATTTCGAGGCCCAGACAACAATCAAAACATCATCACCTTCAAGATTGACAAAATACTGTTATTTCAGGATGTACCAATTATTCTACCAGCAAACCTCAAAAGAACTGAAGGAAATTATAAAGCAATGTCGTAAAGATTTGACATCAGATATAGGGTTTTTCGTTTTGCTTGATTTTCATGTTCAATGGGAAGCACATACAGTTAGAACAGTAGATGAGGCATGCACTGTGTTGATCCACAACTCACAAGATTGTCAGGAAATTCCTTTGAGTTGCTAGATGCCCTGCAAGGTTAAACTAGCTTGGAAGGAAAAAGACTAGCAGAGAACAATGAGCAGCCTGAAGATTACTGCAAAGTCAGGAGAGACTTATTGGAGAATTCTTTAGAATGAAAGATAGAAAGGACTTGACTGTGATTTTAAGACTGGCAATAGAGTCAGGCATGCAGTTCTTTTTTCTATTTAGAGATCCCTGTCCACATCCCTTATTTTGGTATTTACATAACAGTACTGATTACGTTATAATCTAATATAAAAGTTTTACAAATTAAATGGTACTGTAAACATCAGAAGGCACCTGAGATCAGAACTTCCTTGAGTCAGGAGCTTATTGGATTGGTGAGAGTTGCACAATGGGAGCATCTGCTTTCTTAAGGAGCTGCCCAATAAACTCCACAAAATAGCATGGCATTTCCTTTTTAAGTAGAGCATAGCAGCGCGCAAGTGCTGCTTTTCCGACATGTTGGTATGTATCTGGGCTTTTAACCAAGCCCACCGCACGCCCATCACTATTTCACGTTCATGGGCTTGCCTTTCAAAAATCCTTTGTTTTCGTTGGTAACTGCTTTACGTGTGTCCCTCCTTAGAGTGGTTTTGTTACTGCCTTGGCCATCGACCCTGTCACATGGATAATTGCATTATTGCCAATACCTTTGACTACGAGCGAACTTTTTTCTTCTTTTGTCTCTATCCTTCGTGCTCATGGCGGTGCTTTGAATCGGCTTGCTTATCTCAACTGTTTTACTTTTTATTTTCAGTTTGTGTGGCAAGAAAGTTCCAGTTAGAAATTTACAACGCTAGTAGCTCTAACTCGAGCAAACACGGGACCTATTGCATTGTAAATTCTTGCTTCTCATTTCTACAGTTTTCACTTTCGCATGATATTTTGTTGTGGATTGATAGTTGTTCAACCGCTATGCAGTGCTAAATTGGAGGGACATTGCTTCCTTCTTCCTTGTTAAATTCTTTACCGGCCCCAAAAAAAAATTCCAATGGAAAAAAGGTAGGATTACTTGAATAGGTAAGTTGCACTTAATATGCCTGTGGGAGCACAACACTGGAAATCAGGAGTATAATTTATACCGTTTCCCATCTCAGGCGATTGTGCTGGGGGAAGATATTGGCACTAAAAGTTTCAAATGTGTCATTAATTAATAATTTATTTAATTATCCTTAACGATATGGATAATTAACTTCACTAGCCAGACTGTACATGGACTTAACCTTTGAGAGTTGTGCTGGGCAGTCTCTAGGGGGAGCAGGCAGTAGTCAACAACAGTCTGCTCCCCCAATATTCTTACAAATGGGGACCTTCAAACAAAACATAAATCAGCACCTGTCCCTGTAATGGGCACAGGCACCTTTAAAACAATATGTCCGGGGGCGTGGCCGGGCCACGAAACAAGATGGCCGCTTAGAGCGAGAGCTCCGTGCCGAGGCGGTCCCGGGGTGGTGACGGGGGCGAGAAGACAGCCGGACAACACACCGGGTTCGGTGCCCCTCCACCCCTACAACAGCGGCGACACGGAATCATGTCCGGGGACCCCGTAGGAGCGGGACGCAAGGCAGGAAACTCGCGACTCGCCCCAGGCCGATAAGGCCTGACAAAAGGGGCGGAGTCGCGTCTTCGGAAGACCGGGGACGGCGTGCCCGCAGCGGCAAGGAACAAGCTGAACAGGCCGCAGGGACTGCGGGAGCCGTGACGACCCGCATCCATCTCCCTACAACACCAACAAACACCTTCGACCCCCCACAGAGAGACGGGGAGACGCAGCAAAGGGGTGCGGCCCCTTCGACAGCCGGGAGAGAAACCCGGTCAGAGAGGTAGGATTGAATCTCTTCAAACTAAGAACGGCATAGCTGGAGGCAGAGGCACGACTTCTCCCCTCTTTTCCATCACAGAGGGACAACAAAAACCCTCCCGCTGGGATAATAAACTTTCGCCCCCCTCCCTCCAGACAACTAATACTGAGGAGGGCAGAGGGGTACGACGGGAGGCACGCGGAGGCGAGGAGACGAGAGGGGTGAGCGACTGGAGGGGCATCGGAGATGAAGAGAGTCAGAGGGAGCCAAGAGAACAGAGATACAGGAGAAGGGAGAGGACTGGCACCAGTGTAAGCCACCGAACATCTATATCCTTATCGGAATCCACGGAGGGAATCTCGGGCCCCACGTGGCCAGACTCTGTAGACAATTGAAGCGATGCCCGGCAACAAACCGGACCATAAACCTGTCAGCAAGCCTGCACGACAACTATTATTCTCAGAAGCGCTACAACACAAACGCCTAACCCCCACGAAGATAAACCCTCAAACATCTTCACCTTTAAACGAGTCCACCACGATGTCTGATAAAGATCAATCCACAACTATGGACAGGATACTACAAGAGATCACCACCGTCAGCCGCCGCATAGAGGGGATGGACGCCTCTATAACTTCATTGACACTAGAAACCAAATACATGAGATCTGACATTGCAGGCTTTCAATCTAGAGTGACAGGGCTAGAACAACGCATGGGATCACTAGAGACGCAGATCAACACGTCTCAGGAGCGAGAACAAGACTTCATCTACCTCAGGAGCAAACTAACGGACATGGAGGACAGGAGCCGGAGAGACAATATCCGCGTACTTGGGATCCCGGAAAACGAAGAAGGCTTGGATATGCAGGCTTTTCTGACCTCCACTCTTCCAAAAATGATTTCATTGGACTTTGACCCGCTGCTAGAATTCCAACGGGCACACAGGATAGGCCCAAAACGCTCTGACAACTCCTCAAGGCCCCGCCCAATCATCGCATGCTTGCTGCGGCATAATCAAACCCGACAAATACTCCAAGTAGCACGCAACCACTGCCCTTTCCGAATAGACCAGTACGAGATTCGAATAACCGCTGATTACTCCAAGGAAACCAACGAACGTAGAAAGGCTTTCCTAGCCCTACGACCCCGGCTTCGCAAACTAGAGATGAAATATGGTCTCTTTGACCCTGCAAGAATGTGGGTTACTAAAAATGGAGTACCCAAGGACTTTTATAACCCCGACGAATTGAGACTCTTCCTTGACTCTTTCCAATCCCAGCCTATGGACTCTCTCAACACAGACAGTGAGCATGACATTGTAGGAGGCAGTGATAGGGCCGAAACCCCCCACTCGGGAATAGAAAAGGTGAAGACGGCTCTACACGACACCGGAGCCAGTCATAGAGGTAGAGGTATGGAGAGACTAACCAGATCATATGATGACAGGGGTCAGATTTTACACGCGGTAGTAACCCACACCCAACTATCGGAAAGAGACAAATCCCGCTCCCCTTTAAAGCCTACAACTGGGTCTTCTTGAGATCGTAACGCGACAAGACGACTTGTGGGACTATCGCTAGAGAGTCGAAAATAACAACTATAGACTCTGCGGAAGGATGAGTACCTTTCCAGATCATATGTGTTTCACTATTTGTTGGACTTTTGCTTATGCAGGGTCATCCCCAGACTTTTTTGTCTCCTGCCTCCTATTTTTTTCTGACATGTTGCTGTTGGCTTTTCAACTCTGAGCACTTTACCACTGCTAACCAGTGCTAAAGTGCATATGCTCTCCTGTTTAAATTGTATGTAAGTGGTTTATCCATGATCGGCATATTTGATTTACTAGTAAGTCCCTAGTAAGGTGCACTAGAGGTGCCAGGGCCTGTAAATCAAATGCTACTAGTGGGCCTGCAGCACTGGTTGTGCCACCCTCATAAGTAGCTCTGTAATCATGTCTCAGACCTGCCACTGCAGTGTCTGTATGTGTAATTTTACACTGTAAATTCGACTTGGCAAGTGTACCCACTTGCCAGGCCTAAACCTTCCCTTTTCTTACATGTAAGGCACTCCTAAGGTAGGCCCTAGGTAGCCCCAAGGGCAGGGTGCAGTGTATGGATAAGGTAGGACATATAGTAATGTGGTTTATATGTCCTGACAGTGAAATACTGCCAATTTCGTTTTCACTGTTGCAAGGTCTGTCTCTCTCATAGGATAATATGGGGGCTACCTTTAAATATGATTAAAGTGTAGATTCCCCTAGAGAGTAGATGGACATGTGGAGTTTGGGATCCCTGAACTCACAATTTAACAATACATCTTTTAGTAAAGTTGATTTTAAGATTGTGAGTTTGGAAATGCCACTTTTAGAAAGTGAGCATTTTCTTGCTTAAACCATTCTGTGACTCTGCCTTGTTTGTGGATTCCCTGTCTGGGTCAGTTTGACAGTTGGGTTGTTTTTCACCTCACACCAGACAGTGACACAAAGGGAGCTGGGGTGTAATCTGCATTTCCTGATTAGCCATCTCTGCTAGGAGGGAGGGGTGGAGTGGTCACTCTCATCTGAAAGGACTGTGCCTGCCTCTGACAATGCTGTCTCCAACCCCCTGGTGGGTGTCTGAAGCCTTGCCTGGGCAAGGCAGGATTTCACAAGAAGGTGTGAGTCCCCTTTGAAGAAAGGTGACTTCAAAGACTAAAATGGGTATAAGAAGGGCACCCAAACTTACAAACTTTAGAAACACTTCTGGAATCAAGAGGAACCTCTGCCTGGAGAAGAGCTGATCGCTGAGGAACAAGTGCTGCCCTGCCTGTGACTGTGCTTTGTGGAGCTTTCCTGCAGTGCTGCTTCTGCCAGAGTAAGAGGGCAAAGACTGGACTTTGTGTGCCTTCCATCTTGAAGAAGAAATCTCCAAGGGCTTGATGTAGAGCTTGCCTCCTGTTGTTGAAGTCTCAGGGATAGCAAAGACTTCTTCCTGCCAGCACCTGGAGTCTCTGGAGAGACCCCTACTCTGCTCTGTGGTGCCCTTCCAGTTCCTGGGACCCTGAAAGGAGAGGCTGGCAGCCTAAGGACAAAAATACACGCACCGAGCGCCGTGCGGAGAAAAGATCGACGCGAATCCGATCGCGGCTGAGAAAACGACGCGACGCCGGTTCCGCAGCTGAGAAACGACGCCGCAGGAAACGCGACCGAGAAACCGACGCCCGGAGCAGGAGAAACGACGCGCAGCATCGCTGACGGAGGCTGAGAGATCGCACCCTGCGCCGCGGGACTTTCGGATCGTCGTGTGGCTGGCTTTTTCAACGCGCACCGCCGTGCCGAGTTGTTTTCGACGCACACAGCCGTGCAGGGTTACTTTCGACGCACACCGCCCGTGCGGGGTTATTTTTGACGCAAACCAGGTACATTTTTCACGCTAGCAGCGCTAGTGTGGTGTTACAACTACCTAAAGACTCTTTTTATTTTAAACCTTAAAAAAATCATAACTTGACTTGTGTATGTTGGATTTTTGTCGTTTTGGTCTTGTTTTGTCTAGATAAATATTTCCTATTTTTCTAAACTGGTGTTGTGTCATTTTGTAGTGTTTTCATTGAATTGCTGTGTGTGTTGGTACAAATACTTTACGCCCAGCACTCTGAGGTTAAGCCTACTGCTCTGCCAAGCTACCAAGGGGGTAAGCAGGGGTTAGCTGAGGGTGATTCTCTTTTATCCTAACTAGAGTGAGGGTCCTTGCTTGAACGGGGGGTAACCTGACTGTCAACCAAAGACCCCCTTTCTAACATTGGTGACCAGCGGTCGGGATTTGGACTTGTATTTGTACTTGACATACAGTAATTAAGTGTACACTACTGTTTTGATCTCAGACCACTACGTGACCACATACTACTTGTTTGGTGATCTTTTGATTTTTCTCTTAAGGACTCTTTTTATTCTACTTCCATGATTTTGCTGATCCCTTGACTGATTCTTTTTACTTCATTGGGAAATTATTTTTTTTTCTGCCTTTTGGAACTTTGCACTGGTGACCATCATGTCTCAATCTGGAGATGCAACAGCTGGAGCTGTGTTTGAAATGGAGAAACTGAAGGAGTACTCAGTTGCTCAATTGAAACAGTTCCTTAAAGATCTTGACTGTCCCACTGAGAGCTCCACCAGGGAGGGGGTGACAATCAAGAAGGCTGGAGGGCACACAGAGGAGGAGAATATGGGTGGGGAAGTGCAGAGGATACACAGTGGTGTAGTGGAAGAACCTGTTACGCCTGGGGGGAGGGTCCCCAGGAGGGATGGCAGGGTGTCACCCAAGGGTCTGACTCCTGAAGAGTTACAGGACAGACAGGCAGAGAGGGAGTACCAATGGGAGCTGAAAAAACTCGATTGGAAGTTGGAAGAGTTGGAAGAAAGGAGGAGGAACTTAGAGATTAAAAAAATGATTTATGCTTACGAGCTTAAATTGAAAGAGCTGGAAGTCATGAGGGCTGAGTCCAGCTGGAATGGTGGCAGCAACAATTGTATATCCAGTGATGCTGCAGAAGTGCACATGCCCAGAGAGGTGGTGCCCTACTTGAAGGAGGGAGTTAACACACGCCAGGAGGTTCAGGGGTATGAGGTAGCTCCAGTGATGCACAGGGTCCCTGAGGTGGATTGGGGAACTGGCATGGGGAGTCATATTCCTACTGGTGGGAGGGACACTCTACTGACTCTAGGTGAGAGTGACAGGGAGAGGGGTTCCCCCCAGGTAGAAGTCCTGGTTATGGAGTGTGAAAACATCCCAGAAGAGTGTGGGTTGAGTGTCAGGGACAGTCAGGTACTGTCTCACCAGTCTCAGGAGGGTGATGTGGGGTGCTTTTTCAAAGCAGAGTCACTGGATGGTTGGGTGAAGGGTACTTTGGTTAATTCATGTGAGGGGCTGAGTGATGTAATTGCTGGAGAGCATATGTCTAGTCCTTATTTTCCAGAGCGATGCCAACACCAGGTGGAGTGTGAGTTCTCTGACCCCAGGGAGCTTACAATGGAGGCAGACTTCTGGGTGAGTACCAGAGAGTCTGAAGAGGCATTTGGGGGTGCTCCTGAGAGGAGTGGTCTAGGTAGTTCCCAACCAGGTGAGGTAGGGAAGGATTGTAGTGTCCCAGGTAGGTCCCAGTGTAGTGGGATGGGTGAGGGACCCCATGTCCAGTCTCAGAGGAGAGGGAATGGGGATGGGTTGAGGCCCAAGGTGCCCGAGATCCGGTCCCAGGTCCTGGAGGGTTCCCTGCGGGAACACCAGGAGGGGAGCCTAGCCTGTACCATAGGGCCATCTGTTGAGGGAGACCCCACAGTGTCAGGAGAACTTGGGGGGGCCGCTGTAGCCAGCGTCCCACCAGTTCTGGTGTCTGGCAGTACCACTCCTAGTGAGGGGGTGCAGAAGTCCAGACAGAGGGTTGAGAGGGGGTTGCGGACCCCAGTGGAGAACCTGGAGGGTCAGGGGTCAGCTCTGAGAGCAGAGCCCCCCATGAATGACCTTGGTGAGACCATTTCTGGGTTGGGGGGAATCCAGACTCTGTCAGATGGGCAGAGGTCAGGAGACCTGCGCCAGCCAGACTCTTGTGTGGCCCTTCGGGACAGTGTGTCCCTTGAGGGGGGTAAGTGTGCCCCCCTGGAAGTCCTGGTGTGCCAGGCAATGGTTCAACCGCAGGGTGGTGACTCTGGGTTGAATGATCAGGTTCAGGGGGTAAACTCTGACCTGATGGGGGGTAAGTGTGCTCCCAAGGAAGTCCTGGTGTGCCAGGCAGTGGTTCAACCGCAGGGTGGTAACCCTGGGTTGGATGACCAGGTTCAGAGGGTAAACTCTGACCTGGTAGGGGGTAGGTATGCCCCCCAGGAAGTCCTGGTTTGCCAGGCAGTGATCCAGTCTGTGGGTACAGACCCTGGATTGGGAGGCCAGGTTAAGGGTGTCCCCCCTGACCTGGAGGAAGGGGCAACTGCTAACAGTGCCCCTACCATGTTGTCTTCTGGGGGGGCCACTCCTAGTTGGGTGGTTCAGGACCCCAGAAGAGAGGGCAGGGGGAGGGAAGCCTCACCCCTGGCCCTGGTCCAACCTGAAGGTACAGACCCCAGGTTGGAGGATCAGTTGCAGGTTAACATCCCTGCACTGGTGGAAGAATTGTGCAGGACTGCTTCTACAAGCACCCTGACAGTTTTTGACTCTGGGGGTGCCGCTTCTGCAGGGAGGTTACAGAGCCCCAGAGGGGAGGACCAGGGTCAGGTTGTCATCCCTGACCTGGTGGAAGAGAGAGTGGTCAAAGGGTGCCAGGCACCTGGGGCTACCACCCCCCACTCTCCACAGTCACAGTGGTTAGAGAGGCCTGAGGTCGGGCTCTCATCCCTGACAGTTGTCTGGGGCCACTGTGGCTTGCTGTCCTGGTGGACAGAGTTGCCCCTGGGGGGGGGAGGACGAGAGTCACACCCCGGGGGTGGAGTGGGCAACACCACTGTGTTGGCCCTGGTGGTACTATCTGCCCATTGCAATACATCTGTGAGCAAAGTAAAGTTAGGTGTTGCATAGATGGTGTCTGTAGATGTGGAGAAGGGTTCCCCATGGGTTAGCTTAGTGGGCCCTGAGAGTATGGACAGAGGGATCCAACTGGAGTCAGGAAGGCGTAGAACTGGAACATGCCCCTGCTGTTGTGGGCCTGGGTCCCTGTTCTATCGCCCCAATCAGGGAAGTACATCAAGGTATTGATTGTTCTCCCCTGGCTTTAGGCTGGTAGGGGGTCGTGTTGGACTTTTGCTTATGCAGGGTCATCCCCAGACTTTTTTGCCTCCTGCCTCCTATTTTTTTCTGACATGTTGCTGTTGGCTTTTCAACTCTGAGCACTTTACCACTGCTAACCAGTGCTAAAGTGCATATGCTCTCCTGTTTAAATTGTATGTAAGTGGTTTATCCATGATCGGCATATTTGATTTACTAGTAAGTCCCTAGTAAGGTGCACTAGAGGTGCCAGGGCCTGTAAATCAAATGCTACTAGTGGGCCTGCAGCACTGGTTGTGCCACCCTCATAAGTAGCTCTGTAATCATGTCTCAGACCTGCCACTGCAGTGTCTGTATGTGTAATTTTACACTGTAAATTCGACTTGGCAAGTGTACCCACTTGCCAGGCCTAAACCTTCCCTTTTCTTACATGTAAGGCACTCCTAAGGTAGGCCCTAGGTAGCCCCAAGGGCAGGGTGCAGTGTATGGATAAGGTAGGACATATAGTAATGTGGTTTATATGTCCTGACAGTGAAATACTGCCAATTTCGTTTTCACTGTTGCAAGGTCTGTCTCTCTCATAGGATAATATGGGGGCTACCTTTAAATATGATTAAAGTGTAGATTCCCCTAGAGAGTAGATGGACATGTGGAGTTTGGGATCCCTGAACTCACAATTTAACAATACATCTTTTAGTAAAGTTGATTTTAAGATTGTGAGTTTGGAAATGCCACTTTTAGAAAGTGAGCATTTTCTTGCTTAAACCATTCTGTGACTCTGCCTTGTTTGTGGATTCCCTGTCTGGGTCAGTTTGACAGTTGGGTTGTTTTTCACCTCACACCAGACAGTGACACAAAGGGAGCTGGGGTGTAATCTGCATTTCCTGATTAGCCATCTCTGCTAGGAGGGAGGGGTGGAGTGGTCACTCTCATCTGAAAGGACTGTGCCTGCCTCTGACAATGCTGTCTCCAACCCCCTGGTGGGTGTCTGAAGCCTTGCCTGGGCAAGGCAGGATTTCACAAGAAGGTGTGAGTCCCCTTTGAAGAAAGGTGACTTCAAAGACTAAAATGGGTATAAGAAGGGCACCCAAACTTACAAACTTTAGAAACACTTCTGGAATCAAGAGGAACCTCTGCCTGGAGAAGAGCTGATCGCTGAGGAACAAGTGCTGCCCTGCCTGTGACTGTGCTTTGTGGAGCTTTCCTGCAGTGCTGCTTCTGCCAGAGTAAGAGGGCAAAGACTGGACTTTGTGTGCCTTCCATCTTGAAGAAGAAATCTCCAAGGGCTTGATGTAGAGCTTGCCTCCTGTTGTTGAAGTCTCAGGGATAGCAAAGACTTCTTCCTGCCAGCACCTGGAGTCTCTGGAGAGACCCCTACTCTGCTCTGTGGTGCCCTTCCAGTTCCTGGGACCCTGAAAGGAGAGGCTGGCAGCCTAAGGACAAAAATACACGCACCGAGCGCCGTGCGGAGAAAAGATCGACGCGAATCCGATCGCGGCTGAGAAAACGACGCGACGCCGGTTCCGCAGCTGAGAAACGACGCCGCAGGAAACGCGACCGAGAAACCGACGCCCGGAGCAGGAGAAACGACGCGCAGCATCGCTGACGGAGGCTGAGAGATCGCACCCTGCGCCGCGGGACTTTCGGATCGTCGTGTGGCTGGCTTTTTCAACGCGCACCGCCGTGCCGAGTTGTTTTCGACGCACACAGCCGTGCAGGGTTACTTTCGACGCACACCGCCCGTGCGGGGTTATTTTTGACGCAAACCAGGTACATTTTTCACGCTAGCAGCGCTAGTGTGGTGTTACAACTACCTAAAGACTCTTTTTATTTTAAACCTTAAAAAAATCATAACTTGACTTGTGTATGTTGGATTTTTGTCGTTTTGGTCTTGTTTTGTCTAGATAAATATTTCCTATTTTTCTAAACTGGTGTTGTGTCATTTTGTAGTGTTTTCATTGAATTGCTGTGTGTGTTGGTACAAATACTTTACGCCCAGCACTCTGAGGTTAAGCCTACTGCTCTGCCAAGCTACCAAGGGGGTAAGCAGGGGTTAGCTGAGGGTGATTCTCTTTTATCCTAACTAGAGTGAGGGTCCTTGCTTGAACGGGGGGTAACCTGACTGTCAACCAAAGACCCCCTTTCTAACACTATTGTAATTGTCTAAGACTGCTAGTATCAATGTTAAAACCTGATACATGAAAAACCTATGCTCTTTATGACTAGAGCCGAGGCCCTATAATGGAAAACTACCAGTAAATCATTATTTGCCCTCAGTACACAACAGATGATGATTATTAGAACAGGGATCAGACCCCACCAACTCCCTGTATGTTGAATAAGGGCCCGGTCCCGACCCTATAACCCTATAACAAGGTAACAAGGTAACAGGGGCATTAAACAGATAACAAAAATAAACACTAATTAACTATCATGGAACTTACCTTACATTCCACACACTACAAAATATCTCATGGTAGTAAACAACAAAGTATGTGAAACCTCCCTAATACACACCACACTCGACCACCGCTGACATTAGAACCGTTTAGCCCCCATTATCACCCCAAGGGAAGGGACTAGACCACGTAAAGATAAATTAATTCCAATACAGGGACACACAATATGATATACCCTGAGACATATCAAAGCTCCCATTACTTGACTTTACTTTATTCTACAATAAGAAACTGGGGGAAAAAAAATAAAAAATAGAACACGAGGACATAATACAACATAATACCGCGTAACGAAGCGAAATAATATGACATTCTACACTGCCACTCCGCACCACATTATGACATCACAATGTAAAGTATAAACTATTAGCTATTCCTTTCCCCAGATGTTTGTACCTACCCCCATCCTAATCATTATTACTATCTTAACCTACCATCTACAATAGAACGACTATGATGGTGGCACATACCAAGTAAGACCTTAGTAGGTCAGTATTATGATGTAATAATACACGGCAAGGAGTTAGTAATAGGACGAGATACGCATTATCATTGCGTAACCCGGGGCTCAGCTACACTCATTACCTATCCTACGATTAATAGAGAGACGCTTGGCATAATAGCTCCTAACATGATAATGTGATAAGATACCAGGATATGTTATGTTGATCAACCTAATATGTCATTGAAAAGTTGTAAGGCGAGACGAGGCTGTGTTATAGTTGAATAGAAATGCTCAGGAAATATTATATTATACTGTATATTGGTATCTTTATGTACCCATGCATACGCGAGAACTGTAATACTCTGTTTGAGCTCTTTCCCCCCCCTCCTTCGCCCTGCCCCCCCCCCCCTCGCCAGCCGGTCTCGGTCTTTCTGTCTGCCCAATCCCTACTTTAATTTACGACCCTATCTTATGAACTCCTAAACACCCTACGATATCATACAACATCAAGCACTAGGCACAACATCCAAAACACCATACTCCATCACCACCCGACACCTCCCCCCTCCTCTCCAGCGCCGCCCAGGTACTATAGTTATCAACCGACCATTACTTCTGCCAATATACACTTTAGTTATATAACTAATACACTAGTCACTAACCACTGATGAATAGACCCACTTCCCGATACATAAACATAAGCACTGCTGTGTACCCCCCCCACCCCTCCTTATCACCGACATATCGATAACTGGCTGTCTGTTATTTCCCCCCTCGCCCCCCCCGATCGAGATCGCCCGACGGCACGAGAGCTCCGAGAGAAATCGGTCCTGCCGTTTACAGACCTAACGAACGAAGGAGGTTGGACTCCTAACCTCCCTCATCCCTATCCTTCTCCACTTCTTCCCCCAAATTGCACGCTCTCTTGCTATACTCTCAATCTCAACTTCAGCACACGCATCCATCCCTTCCCCCTCCTTCTCCCTCTTTTCTTCTCCCTCTCATTTCTCCTTGTCTTCTTTTCCCCTCATATTTCCCCTCCATTTGGCTCTCATCCTACTCATATTGCCTCTCTTCCTTCACCCTCTCCTCTCTCTTCTCTTTCTTCTCCAGAGGACTCCCTTGGCCTCCACCAGCCGCTAACCCCCGTATAAAATAAAACACCGTATCATATCGAAACACAACTCCCACTCTAACAACTAAGTCAATATCTCCCACCCTCCCTCCCCCCCCCACCAACATCAACCCCGGACCGAGGGTGCTTACTCACAATTATCCAATATGTCAAAGTCCCACCCTCAAGCGACGCGACCATTACGCATACTCTCTTGGAATGTACACGGCATGACGAGCTATGTTAAGCGGAAAAAGATACTGTCCTATCTTCAATCTAAAAAAACAGATATAGCTCTGATTCAAGAGACTCACCTTGACACTCTGGAATCCAGTAAACTTAAACGGGATTGGGTAGGGAGGGTTGCCTTCAGCTGCCGTCCGACGAGTCAGGAATCTGGAAGTAACGGACCCCGCAAATGTGGAGTGGCGATACTAGTACGTAAATCCCTCCCGGTCACTATCATTAAAACCTTGAATGATACGGAAGGAAGGTATATATTTGCTAAACTAAAACTAGGGGACACTGTTTTATGCGTGGGATCCATTTACGCACCAAGCGGCCCAAAACGCCCATTCCTTCTACAGCTAAATCGCCTCCTGACAGAAATCGGAACTACTCGATATATAATCAGGGGAGACTGGAATCTCGTCCAAGACGACATAATGGATAAGACAGGCCCTGTTGATATATGTAACAATCACGACAGAGCGCTTCTGACAGACCTGACCACCGACGTCGGTCTGGTGGACTGCTGGAGAATACAACACCCGAAAGATAAGGAATATACTTTCCTATCCACCGTCTATGGCACCCAATCGCGTCTGGATTACTTCTTAGTATCACACACTGTATTCCCTCATATACAAGACACCTGCATCCTAGACAGCGGGCTCTCAGATCACTCCCCAATACTAATCCGGATCCAGGTGGGACTCTCCTTCTCTGGTCGCAAACCATGGCGATTGGCTGTACACAGATATCGCTCTCCCCAAGGGAAGGAACAATTAAAAGCCCATGTAGCTACATACATGGCCGAGAATACAGGCACTGTATCCTCAAAAAGGATCCTATGGGCGGCAGCAAAAGCAACCCTAAGAGGGAATATGATGCGAGATGCAGCACTGGCCAACAAAGACAGAATAGCCCGCCAAACCACCTTAGAGACCACGATACAGGACCCAACTAAACAATATACCGCCCAACGATCCCCTAGGCTGCGACACGCCTTAGAACAGGCCCGTATGGCACACAATGAACTCTATACATCTCAGGCGGAATACGCACTGCAAAAATTGCGAGGCCGCCATTACGAACAAGGGGAAAAAGGAGGGCGCCTCCTAGCGGCGCAGCCCCGACAAAGAGAGGCAGCCTCTGCCATTGCGGCCATAACATCTTCTTCAGGAGTAGTGCTAACTCGCCCACAAGACATTGTAAACGAGTTCGCCAAGTACTACCGACATTTGTACACTCCTGAAACAACGACAGATCAAACACAAATGGAGACATTCCTTACCGCGGCCAATCTGCCCCGTCTGTCTGAGGCAGGCAGGGCCCTCTTGGACGGTAACATAAGCAAAGAAGAGATAACCCAAGTTATAACAAGCCTCCCTTACCATAAATCACCAGGGGAGGACGGATTCCCTGTGGAATTCTATAAATGGGCTGGGGAAGAGGCAATAACCGCAGTACATGAAGCACTGACGGAAGCATGTCAAGAAGGCTCCCTGGGCGCTCTATCCAATAAAGCCACGATTGTTATCTTGCCTAAGCCAGGGAGAGACCCTCTTCTTTGCGGCAGTTACCGTCCTATCTCCCTTTTGAATGGGGATGTCAAACTCCTAGCCAGTGTTCTAGCAGCGCGGCTACGCAAGGTGATACCATCATTGATTCACAATACCCAAGTAGGATTTGTACCAGGCCGTACCTCCAGAAATCATATGCGAACTCTTTGCCATACACTGTTAGAATCCATACAATTACCTGACGAAGCCCTAGCCCTGTCCCTAGACGCGGAGAAAGCATTCGACCGCATTGAGTGGTCCTACCTATTCACAACCATGAAGCATTTTGGCCTGGGGGAACAATTTATCTCTAAAGTGCGTTTATTATATGACCATCCCACAGCACAGGTTAACTGTGGGGGCATCATGTCAGACCCATTCCCTATCGGAAGGGGCACACGCCAGGGATGCCCCTTGTCGCCACTTCTATTTTTATTGGCCATGGAACCCCTAGCTGCCACCACACGAAATTCTCACCAAATAAAAGGGATCCATATCACCGGGGGCATATCCAAAATATATCTCTACGCAGACGACATTCTGTTAACAATGTCCGATCTAGAAACCTCGCTCCCAGCACTACTTTCCACTATAGAAGACTTCGCATCCCTATCCGGATATCGGGTAAACTGGGATAAAAGTGAGGCACTACCATTATCCCGCATAACGACGAGGGCAGCGATACATGGCCTCCAATTCAAATGGACCCGACCCGCCTTAAATATTTAGGAACGTTCATTAACAGAGGTCTAGAACATATGGTCAGGGACAACATAGACCCCCTTATATCTAAAATGAAACAAGACTTTGCCAAATGGTCCCTACTAGGCCTGTCCATGTGGGGCAGGACACAGGCGGTCAGAATGGTCACCTTACCATGCTTCACATACGTGCTAGGCATGCTCCCCCTACAGATACCTCTTTCCTCACTCCGATTAATAGACACATCCATAAGGGCCTTCGTCTGGGGCTCCTCACGCCCAAGACTGAAACCTGCAATAATACTGGCACGACGGCTCTACGGAGGATTAGAACTACCCTCGGTAGAACAATACTCTCTGGCCCTACAACTCTCACAGCTAATATATACACTTCCGGATATAGTCGATCCACCGCAATGGGTGATCACAGAGAAACTCCTATATGGACAGTATACGGAGATGGGAGGAACATACGCTGACCATGTTCCCTTAGCTAACCCCATCCTCAAGGCTACAAACACAGCGTGGTGCAGAGCCCATCGACTACTAGAAGTAAACCCCTCCCTGCATACTCAGGCTCCCATAGCAGGGAATAAAAGCATTAAAATAGGAGGGAATATTCTCAGATGGCCCCAATGGTCCGAGGCAGGTATCCACAATATATCTCACATAACAGATGGAGATAGCTTCCGCACATTCGCCTCCCTCCAGGAAGAATTCGGCATCCAAAGTAACCAGGAGTGGCGATATCTACAGCTCAAACACTGTATGCGGAGAACATTAGGAACCCCCCCGTGGATGCTCAAAACCTCACCCATCGTCACCTATCTTCAGAAATGGGGCCGACAAAAAGGCGTCTTGGCTGACCTCTATGCCGAATTAACTAACCACCTTTACTCTCAGCCTTTACTTGAACGACTACGCTTAAAGTGGCAGGATATACTAGAGATAACCTACACGGACGAAGAATGGCCAGACATACTAGAAGCCCTCGACAGGGGCGTACGTGAAGCACGCCTGAAATTTTGCCTATTTAAAATCCTTCAGGGGTGGTACTGGACCCCCGTTAAACTCTTCAGGGCAGGGTTGATACCTCACACGAACTGTTGGAGATGCACAGAGCCATATTGTGACCAACTTCATATTTTATGCCACTGTCCAACGGTACAGTCACTATGGGACGCGGTACGCCTCGCCTTATCGGACTTCATACAGATACCAAAACCGACCCCACCAGCATTTATCATTCTACATGACATTCGTCCGTATCCCTCCCTATCGCGGGCACGTAAACGATTAATCCACACGGCGCTTGCCACGGCCAAAATATGCATACTCCGGCACTGGAGATCTAGCATTGCCCCCACACCCATAGAATGGATGACGGCCATGTATCAAACGGCTGCCCATGAACGAGTGATTTATAACCTACAGGACCAAGCAGAACAATTTGAGGAGGTCTGGCGCCCATTCTTGAAGAGAACATGAAGCGGCTGGTGGATGACCAACGGATGATCAATGTTCAATGATCAATCATTAGGGAATATCAATTACCAATCACCCTCTGAGAATCCTAGACTCCGGAAACACATTTAATCTCCTACTGTCCCCTCTCTCTCTCCCTAGCTACGCTATCCTCTCCCCTCTCTCTCTTTTTTCTCTCTCTCTATCAATCCACAGGCCTCTAATTTTGTCATATGCACGAGACCCTGAACTACCCAACATAGTAATACAAGTCGCTTCCTAACACAAACAAGGACTGAGAAATCAACTCACATAAGACGTAGACACCTTCTAACCGACCTTACCATATCTAACATACATACTATCTACCCCTAGACAATAACTTGCTACAGACGGAGCAGTGCAGAACGATCTACTCTTAGGCCTGAACAAGCTAGTCTCAGGACAAAAAGTCCCCCTGCCTACCTCGAGTCTCTTCATTCTACATTCCCCCGCGATTACCCTTCCTCTCTCTTCCCCTTCTCTCCCCCTCCCCATTTCATATGACTATTTCATCTCCCCCTATACCAAGATCAACCCCTCCCACACAACCCTAACCTCGCTCTCCCTCCCTTTACCACCCCCTCCCCCCCCCCCCCACCTGTTCTCCACCTTTCTTCAAAATAAGGGTACAAAACTCAACTATGCAACTGGGAATTTTTATTTACCTGACAGTACATGCATATATGCTCACAATGGAAACAATTGTGGTAAAAGAACAAAAACAATGTTTTGAAAGCTAAACAGTTTGTTTATATGCTGTATGTATCGCCTTATATATTCTTAATAAAACTTTTGAAACTTAAAAAAAAACAAAAAAACAATATGTCCTTGTTGGAAGTGCAAATACAGGGCCAGGGGTCTGCTATCCCTTCTTAGCCGCCATCACTTTAGTCAGACCAAATGGACCGCTTTCCTTGTGCAGTTCCCCGGGGGGATTCACTGCAGTGAGTTGCAAGAGCTAAAGCGCACTGTTGATTGTAACCCGTTGGGCAGTGTTTCCCAGATCGGCTTGCCATGACTTATCAGCTCAATAGCTTTCAGTTCATACGGTATATTTCATGCGGGGTCGCCAAAATTAATATTCATCAGACAGGTCGTTTTACCATACGATTGGACATTTTACCATCCAATCCACTGAAACACATGTGACCGTCTTAAAAAAAACAAATAACATGCAGGCCCCAAAGGGTTGGTGTTCAATTTACACCTATTATGTGCGACCTAACTCTACGCACATAAGGCAGCTAAAAGCGTTGAGAATCAGCTTTAGCAGCATTTTGCTGTACCAAATGGCACACAACATAACATCTTCAGGTCAGTTTTGTTCAGAGGAAGATGTCTTCTATAATCTCTCGCACTTTAGATTTCTGGGACACTGTCGTCTGGCCTTAGAATACCCGTTGGGGCACTGCTGATCAGAGGCAGGACAGATGTGCATCTGGACGTGGCGGCGCTGAGTCAGTAAAGAAAAAACACAACGACTTGCTGGCTGATCAGAAAGGGTGAGATGAAAGCACATGAGTTCAACGGAATGCTCATCTGCCGTGGGTTTTCTGAACAACAAGCTTATTTAAGTGTCTCTTAAAGGAGGGTGTCCAGGGTCCGTACCAATTCCTTCCTCTACCCCATGCGGTGCTACTAGAACGTACCTAGACACCATTCTTCCAGACTCAGCCCGTATACTTTTTGTTTTTCTTCTAGTTCTTATTTTTATTCCTTCTATGCATTCAGAGTTATGTTGCTATGCAACCACAGGAAGTCTTGCTTTTATTTAGGAACCGTACTTCCAATAATAGCAGAGCAAAAAGTCATCCACGACAGTAGATTTTACTGACAATGGGATACGTTTTTGGCAGGATTAATTCGTATACCTAATGTGGATTTTTCTGGACCCAAGATGTCAGGTGATATAAATAGGTTGGAAAATATAAATGTTCAGGAGCTGATTTGGCTTCAGCAGCAATATGAATATTCATAATTAATCAGCTGCATCTTTTACGAAAAAACGTTGGCAACTTTTATTAATCAACCAAGAATATCATTGCTAATTATTCATCCCTCCACTAATGAAAAATCATTATCAATTTTCCACTTAAGTCAGTGTTGAAAAGCACAATTCTATGTGTGGTTCATCTATGCAGGCAATATGGAAACAGAATAGTGCTAAATGAAAAGTTGATTTCTGCCTTTTTACATTACATTAAAGATCAGAACAGAATGCTGTATCATATTATTATCCCTGTGAATAGAGTAAAAATATAGAACTCAGCAGAATCGTCAATAAAGGCATTAAAAGGTGTATTCTGCCCCCTAGCGGTTATGTATAATAGCAGACAGACATTTAACAACCTCATAAAATACCCAGTCGAGTACGAAAAATTTACAAATACATAGCATCTGAAGCAGCCAAGGGAAATCGCCTCTTTAAAAGTGTACATCCACTTATTTCCACCATTTATATAATTAATGAACATTACACATAGGTGCCGCCTTGTCATGCAAGCGTAGCTTAATGTTTAATAATTTCAACACATATGGCGGTATAAGGCGCTTACTGCCGTGCAGAAGACCGCCAATACACCGCCGCGGCCGCGGTAGACCGCCACAGCTATTATGACACACATCTCGGAATCCGCCGAAATGCAGACACCCACACAACACCACCACACCAAAGGTCAGCGATAAACATGTGGAAACAAATCCTCCACCTCCACGCCAACAGAAACACGCCCATGCTATTACGACCCACGAATCCACGCGGCGGTCTTTCAACCGCGGTATTCCATTGGCGGTACACACCGCCGCGCTCAAAATACACACACATCTCCAAAACACCGCCACATTGGACAATTCAAAATACACACACCTGAGACACATACACACACCACTCCCACACACCCAACTCAATATAAAATACACACCCACATCACTCACAAACCCCTACAACCAAAAATTCTGAGAGAAGGCGAGAGATAGAGCACAGCTATTGACAACCCCATCACACCGAGGCACACAACACCATCACCCACACAACATCCACGCACAAAACACCACATACCACTACACTCACCACACTCATCAACACATACACCACCCCACACATCACACACACCACCCCATGTCACGCCAAAGACACCCCCGCTTCTCCGAGGAGGAGCTCAGGGTCATGGTGGAGGAAATCCTACGGGTAGAGCCACAGCTATTTGGCTCACAGGTACAGCACACATCAATAGCCAGGAAGATGGAGCTATGGCGAAGAATAGTGGACAGGGTCAACGCAGTGGGACAGCACCCAAGAAATAGGGAGGACATCAGGAAGAGGTGGAACGACCTACGGGGGAAGGTGCGTTCCACGGTCTCCAGACACAACATCGCGGTACAGCGGACTGGCGGCAGACCCCCACCTCCTCCCCCACAACTAACAACATGGGAGGAGCAAGTCTTGACCATCATGCATCTTGAGGGCCTCGGAGGAGTCGGTGGAGGATGGGACACTGATAAGTCAAATCTTAACTATCACATCCCCCACCCTACCTGCATGCTATCACACACCCCCACCCTCACACCCTCCCCTATCGCCCCAAATCCTCACTAATCTACCCATGACATCAACCACCCATCCCAACACCAAGCCCTGCATGACACAACTAAGCATGCTCACCCCTCACCAAAGGATGCTCACTGCACATACCCAGAACACCCCCCCAACCATCATAACACAAGCCCCCACACAGGAATGCCTGCACTGGGGTTCACGCACACTCACCCATTGCACACCATGAAACACACAAATGCAATAATCATGTTCTTATACCCCTGCAGTAACCCGAAGGAACGTCACCACACCAGAGGGTCCAGACAACACCACTCCACCCCCAGAAGAGGCCCACAGTGGCGACAGCAGCTCTGCTCCACTGGATCTTGATGAACAGCCCGGACCATCGTGGGCCTCAGGACAGTCGGTTCCCCTTGCCCAGCCACAGCCCAACACAGAGCTTCCACCCTCTGGTAACACCAGCACAGCACCCACCCAGCGGGCCCAAACCTCCCTACCCAGGACAGGTCAATCAGCGTTGTGTCCACCACTACAGGGCACCCAGGGTAACCCACCACCCCAACAACAACAGGGACCTGGGGGCAGTGGTAGTGGGCACACGGTCCAGGGGACGGAGGGCCAGGAACATAGGGGAACTGGGAGGGCTGCTGTGCGACAGAGGGAGGACAGGCCAAGGGAACCCACTCTCCACGAGGCCCTATCCTCCATCATGGGAGCATACCACCACTCCCAAGAGACGATGGCAACGGTCCTGGACAAGTTGCAGGAGACCCTGCGTCTGCAGGAGGAGCAGTATTTGGGGTTCAGGGAGGAGCTCAGGACCATCGGCTCCGCCCTGGGCACCATCATAGGGGTGCTGACGGACATTCAAAAGACCTTGAGGGACACCGTGGCACTCTAAGGGGCCCCTGACACTAGCCACGACGATGAACTGCCCACCACCTCCGCCGGCGCTAGTGGACAGGACGCCCTGCCACAGGACCACCACACCAGCACCCCATCCCCTGCAGACGGACAACCACCACGCAAGCGGTCTCTGAGATCCAGGAACAGGACAGAGCAAGATGGCAAGACCCCCGCCAGGAAATGAGACCACCCTGATTGTCCTCCCACTGTCCCATTTTGTCACCCTGTCCATACTTCAACTGCCCCAGCTCCAATTCCAATGCCCAGATGGCCAGTGCACCTGTGAGACTAATAGACTGGACTCTGCCTTGGACATTCCTCCACAATCCCCCATCACCAGTTTACAACCCCCCTTCATTTTTTGAGCACTTAAATAAACACCCTTGAAACACAAAAAAATCTGGAGTCAGTCTATGATTTGGAACTTTGTATTATCAATTACAGTGTCATAATGGGTTACCCATTGTAAGGCCAACATACCAATGTCACACATCACAAGCCCTTCAAGGATGCAAGCAGTTGACACGTAGGTTACCACACTTGTGAAACTGAAATGGAAGGGTACAACTCAATTAACAAATAGTGAGTGAAATGTAGGTACAGGATAGAGGTAGACGTGTGAAAGTTAATGTAATGTTAAACCAGAAAATGTTCTCACCTGTGTGTCACTGGAAATATTGCTGTATGACTGATTCCCTGTTGTCGTTTTCTTCTTCCTCAGCTTCATCCTCATCACTGTCCACAGGCTCCACAGCTGCCACAACACCGTCATCTGGATCATCCTCCTGCAGAAAAGGCACCTGGCGTCGCAATGCCAAATTATGGAGCATGGAGCAGGCGACGATGATGTTGCACACCTTCCCTGTGAGTAGAATAGGGATCCACCTGTCATATGGTGGCACCTGAACCTGGCCTTAAGAAGGCCGAAGGTGCGTTCGATTACCCACCTAGTCCGCCCATGGGTCTCATTGTACCGTTCCTCTGCCCTGGTCCTGGGATTCCTCACTGGGGTCAATAGCCAGGAAAGGTTGGGGTAACAGGAGTCCCCCAATAGCCAAACACAGTGCCTCTGGAGTTGACTCATCATATCAGGGATGCTGCTATTCCACAGGATGTAGGCGTCATGCACAGAGCCTGGGAACATTGCATTAACCTGCGAGATGTACTGGTCTGCCAAACAGACCATCTGGACATTCATCGAATGATAACTCTTCCTGTTCCTGTACACCTGTTCACTCCTGTGGGGGGGGACCAGAGCTACATGGGTCCCATCAATGGCACCTATGACGTTGGGGATATGTCCAAGGGCATAGAAGTCACCTTTCACTGTAGGCAAATCCTCCACCTGAGGGAAAATGATGTATCTCCTTACGTGTTTCAGCAGGGCAGCTAACACTCTGGACAAGACGTTGGAAAACATAGACTGGGACATCCCTGATGCCATGGCCACAGTTGTCTGAAAAGACCCACTTGCAAGGAAATGGAGCACTGACAGCACCTGCACGTCAGGAGGGATTCCAGTCGGATGGCGGATTGGTGACATCAGGTCTGGCTCCAACTGGGTACATAGTTCCTGGATTGTGGCACGATCAAACCTGTAGGTGACAATAACATGTCTTTCTTCCATTGTCAACAGGTCCACCAGCGGTCGGTACACCGGAGGATTCCGCCATCTTCTCATATGTCCCAGCTGACGGTGCCTAAGAAGGACAACAGCGAAGAACCAGTCACTATTCCTCCAGGTATGTACCCACAGTTACACACAAGACTACACCAGACAATAAACCCTTCCTGTATGTGTGTTGAGTATAGGCCTAGCTATGTGTGACGCAGTAGTAAATGAAGCCATGTGGGCCCCTGAAATGGCGGCTGCCTGACCTCTAAACTGGGACAATGGGATTGTGGGGTAACTGCGCTGGCGTTGCACACCATCGCGGTAGGCGGTCGTAGACCGCGGCGCACTGCTGCATTGGTTAACATGGGACCCTGTGGGTCCCAGGAGCCAATGAACAGGTGCGCCGGCGGTGATGATGCGCCCCGCCGCGGATGTCACCGCCGCGGACGTCACCGCCATTTTATATCTCTTCAATCACTAGATACCTGACCTTCGACAGGAGAGGACCTACACTGCTAGTGCTGCTGTGACCTCGGTCTGGAAGCGACGATGGCTGCTGCGTCTGGGGAAAGGGCCCCTGCCTTCACTGCACAGGAGTTGGAGAAACTTGTGGATGGGGTCCTCCCCCAGTACATGCTACGGTCCTTTGTACAGAGGGAGCACGTTGTATGGGCTAGGCCTGGGTGGAGAGGGCTGGGTGGAAGAGGGAAGGGGCCAAAGTTTATAGTATATTAATGCATGGGAATGAATGGGCCATATGGTCAGAGTAGGGAGGGGGCCACTCACATTGACGGTGCAGTTGGTAATGACTGTTCCTCTTCCCTTGTGCATGTCATGTAGCTCAGCGCCCACCAGAAGAGGGACATTTGGCGTGCCATCGCCAAGGAGGTCCGGACCCTGGGGGCCCACCAGAGACGGAGCACCCACTGCCGGAAGAGATGGGAGGACATTCGCCGCTGCAGCAAGAAGACGGCGGAGGCTCAGCTGGGGATGGCCTCCCAACGTGGGAGGGGTGCCCGTCGCACCATGACCCCGCTTATGTTCCGGATCCTGGCGGTGGCCTACCCGGAGTTGGATGGGTGCTTGAGGACATCACAGCAGACACAAGGGGGTGAGTACAACCTCATTCTGCAGACTTTGCGTGCAGTGGAGGGGTCTGGGTGGGGGTGGTAGGCTGTGGGTGTCCCTAGGCCAGGGCGAGTTAGGTAGGCAAGGCCCCTCCGTTATGTAGGCCATGTGGCACTCAACCCCACCTCAGCAGAGTGCCAAGTTGAGGTATAGTTGCCCCTGTGGCATTCATGTGCGCAGATTTCCACCATTGCCATGTAGGCCATATCCCAGAAATTGCATGTGCAGAGGTCAGGAGCACGGCGTAATGCATGGGGCTGCTGCGTCTGTCTTGTCCGCCAACAGTAGCGGTATGCCATGCACTAAAACTCTCTTTGTTCTGTCTCCCCCCCTTTTCCTGCTCTCCCTGTCCTTTTGTACATCAGCATCAACAGGCGGAGGTACAGTGGCACCGGAGCACGAAGGAGCTGCATCCCACATGGCCATGGAGGGCCACACCACAGACTCTGAATGCACCAGTGGGACGGAGGGAGAGGGGAGCTTCACGTCGGCCACCGGATCACCAACCAGTGACACGGACTCGTCTGCCGATGGGAGCTCCCCTGTGGTGGCGGCACCATCTGTGCGCCCCACTTCTACAGGTACAGCCACCACCTCCCCTACCAGCACCGCCCTCCCAGCAGCCCCTCAGTGTTCGCCCTGTGCCCGCTCACCCAGGAGGGTGGGCATCACCTTCGCCCCAGGCACCTCAGGCCCTGCCCCTGTCACCCCTGCTGCCCTCAGTGAGGAGGCCATTGACCTCCTCAGGTCACTCACTGTTGGGCAGTCTACCATTGTGAATGCCATCCAGGGTGTAGAACGAGAGTTGCAACACGGTAATGCATTCCTGGAGGGCATTCATTCTGGTCAGGCTGCCCTTCAACGAACCCTGCAATCTCTGGCCTCAGCACTGATGGCAGCCATTGTTCCTGTGTCCAGCCTCCCCCCTCCAACTTCCTCCACCCAGACCCAATCCCCTGTACCCCAGCCCATCCCAAGCACACCTACAGACCAGCATGCACACAAGTCAACACACACAAGTAGCTCAAGCAAACATAGGCACCACACACACCACAGGCACTCATGCAAGCCTCACCCACATACAGACACAGCAACATCCACTGTCTCCACTGTGTCCCCCTCCTCCTCTTCTCCCTCCTCCCTCCCAGTCTCGTCTACACACACACCTGCATGCACCACATCTACAGGCACTAGGACTCGCACCAGGACACCCAGCACCACAAGCCGCTCACCTGCACTCACCACCTCCACTGCCATTTACACGTCCCCTGTGTCCTCTCCCAGTGTGTCGCCCCCTCCCAAAGTACACGAACGCCGGCAATCACTCACCCAACATCCATCCACCTCACGACAGCCTACAGTACCTGCACCTGCACCCAAAACACCTAAAGTGACACCTCCTACAACCACCTCCTCTTCCTCCACTCCCAGACCCCCTCCAGCTACCCATCCCAGTGTCCGTCAGAAACTGTCCCTATGTCAAATTGACCTTTTTGCCCCCTCCTCCAATTCATCAGTCCCGTCGTAGCGCCTCAGCCAAAAAGCTTCCAGTACCAGTGGTGCGTGTTCCAGGTTTTTGGAGTGCACCGGCCACCAGGGCAGGCAGTAGGACCCGGAGCCAAGGCACTGGCAGCCCACCCCCTGTAAAGGCTCTGAAATTGGAGAGTGGATGACGGGACCTTGTTAAGACTCCTGGTGGGACAACAAGTGACATGGGATCGAAGGCGATTGGTGAGTCAGCTGTAACTCCAAAAAAGGTGGGGAAGGTCCAGAGGAAGTCTGCCCAGCCTGTTGTGAGTGTCACAGCGGAGAAGTGCGCCATCATTTCCGGCGGTCCAGACACAACCGCCAGCACCGTCGTCACTGGTCCAGAGACCACCGCCAGAGTCACAGCCCAGGAGGGCCCAAGTATCGTCACTGGTCCAGAAACCACCGCCGGAGTCACAGCCCAGGAGGGCCCAAGTATCGTCACTGGTCCAGAAACCACTGCCGGAGTCACAGCCCAGGAGGGCCCAAGTATCGTCACTGGTCCAGAAACCACCGCCGGAGTCACAGCCCAGGAGGGCACAAGTATCGTCACTGGTCAGGAGACCACCGCCGGAGTCACAGCCCAGGAGGGCACAAGTATCGTTACTGGCCCAGAAACCACCGCCGGAGTCACAGCCCAGGAGGGGCCAGGATGCCACAGTCCCACTGGGCAATGATGGAACGTCATGCCACACACCAATGCCCATTGTAGGGATCGTCATGCTACACACCAATGCCCATTGTAGGGATCGTCATGCCACACACCAATGCCCAGTTTAGAGATCGTCATGCTACACACCAATGTCCAGTGTGGAGATCATCATGCCACACACCAATGTCCAGTGTGGAGATCGTCATGCCACACACCAATGTCCGTATCAGAACCGCCATGGCAAAGCACCGCTGAACAGGGCAAAGACCGCCATGTCAAAGCACCGCTGAACAGGGCAAAGACCGCCATGGCAAAGCACCGCTGAACAGTACAGAACCGCCATGGCAAAGCACCGCTGAACAGTCCAGAACCGCCATGGCAAAGCACCGCTGAACAGGGCAAAGACCGCCATGTCAAAGCACCGCTGAACAGGGCAAAGACCGCCATGTCAAAGCACCGCTGAACAGGGCAAAGACCGCCATGGCAAAGCACTGCTAAACAGTCCAGACCCGCCATTGCAAAGCACCGCTGAACAGGGCAAAGACCGCCATGTCAAAGCACTGCTGAACAGGGCAAAGACCGCCATGTCAAAGCACCGCTGAACAGGGCAAAGACCGCCAGGTCAAAGCACCACTGAACAGGGCAAAGACCGCCATGGCAAAGCACCGCTGAACAGTCCAGAACTGCCATGGCAAAGCACTGCTGAACAGGGCAAAGACCGCCATGCCAAAGCACCGCTGAACAGGGCAAAGACCGCCATGTCAAAGCACCGCTGAACAGGGCAAAGACCGCCATGTCAAAGCACCGCTGAACAGGGCAAAGACCGCCATGGCAAAGCACCGCTGAACAGCACAGAACCGCCATGGCAAAGCACCGCTGAACAGTACAGACCCGCCATGGCAAAGCACCGCTGAACAGGGCAAAGACCGCCATGGCAAAGCACCACTGAACAGTCCAGAACTGCCATGGCAAAGCACCTCTGAACAGGGCAAAGACCGCCATGGCAAAGCACCGCTGAACAGTCCAGAACCGCCATGGCAAAGCACCGCTGAACAGGGCAAAGACCGCCATGTCACAGCACCGCTGAACAGGGCAAAGACCACCATGTCAAAGCACCGCTGAACAGGGCAAAGACCTCCATGTCAAAGCACCGCTGAACAGGGCAAAGACCGCCATGGCAAAGCACCGCTGAACAGTCCAGAACCGCCATGGCAAAGCACCGCTGAACAGGGCAAAGACCGGCATGTCAAAGCACCGCTGAACATGGCAAAGGCCGCCATGTCAAAGCACCGCTGAACAGGGCAAAGACCGCCATGGCAAAGCACCGCTGAACAGTCCAGAACCGCCATGGCAAAGCATCGCTGAACAGGGCAAAGACCGCCATGTCAAAGCACCGCTGAACAGGGCAAAGACCGCCATGTCAAAGCACCGCTGAACAGTCCAGACCCGCCATGTCAAAGCACCGCTGAATAGGGCATGCACTGTGTAGGAATTAATGGACCGCCACATCAGGCATCCTTATCCCATGTGCAGCTGGGACAGTCACAGGACAGGAACTTTCACGGGGAGACTCATCCAGTCTGGGCACCAGTCCCCCTCCAGAACCAGTGGAGACCTGCATCTACTTGAGAGACGGTGGCTTTGCACTCCCCAGGATGGCACAGTGGGCAACCAACCCACTGTAGAGACTTGAGAGACTGTGGCTTTGCACTCCCCAGGATGGCACAGTGGGCAACCCACCCACTGTAGAGACTTGAGAGACTGTGGATTTGCACTCCCCAGGATGGCACAGTGGGCAAGCTACCCACTGTAGAGACTTGAGAGACTGTGGCTTTGCACTCCCCAGGATACATCAATGGCCATGGAGCCCCGTCGTGGATCTGGCTTCGCATTCATGTGGCTTAGGTGCCCCCCCCTTCCCCCTGAGGTGCCTGTAGTGTTTCCATCTGATGCCCCGGCAGTGTTCTCTCCGATTTTGGTCAGGTATCTATTGTGGGCCTCGCCCATGCATTTTTGGACTGTTGGTGCACGGACATTGTTGTGTACATATCTGCACTACTTCTCGGATTGTATGTGTAAATAAGAGTGATTTAGAGATATATATCTGTATATTTTTGTATGACATGTATATTGGCACATTACAATGTTTGCCCGAATTTCGCATTGTCTTTGCATTCTTCCGGGGGGATTGTGGGTTGTTAATGTGATTTTTGTGACTGCATTGGTGTGTATGTTGTATAATGCGAGGGTGGGGGTGTTTGGTGGGTGTCCCCCTGACTTTTGCCTCCCCTGTGTCGTAGATGCAGTACTCACCGGTATCTTCTGCACCTACGTAGCTGTTGGTCGTAAAGGAGCAGAAAGACAAGGGCAGGGAGTATTTGTAGTTCCGGCTCCATGGTGTCCTCGTTCCTCGTGGGATGTGTTCAGGTGAGCGTTTTCCCATTGCAGAAACTGTTTCCGCCGTGTTTTTATCCACGGTGAATCCGCCCCGGAAAAGGTGGCGGATTGGCGGGTTGTAATAGTGTGGGCGGTACATTGGCTCCCGCCTGTCTGTTGGCGGTAACCACTGCGCTGCTTGTCTGTACCGCTGTGGTGGGCGGTGTGTTAAAGTGGCTGTCTTTGTTTCCGCCAGGGTCGTAATTCCATTTTTTTGTCTGCCGGCCTGTTTGCGGTATTACCGCACCATTAACACCGTCCGCCAGGGTTGTAATGACCACCATAATGTGGAAGTTTGATATAACAAAAGGAAGCCCAATTACAATTTTTTTTAAATCCCACTTTGTTTTTATTACCCAGGAATCAAAATTAACACAACATAAAAATCTGTAAGGGAGCAAAAGCTGTAATGTATAACTGACGGTTAACCATTCTGATCCATTTTATCTGTAGTTTTCTGCTCCATTGATGGCAATAGGAACACCTGAAGAAACACAATTTCTGTCTTATTGGGCCGGATGTATGTAAAACCGGCATTGCAACTCGCAAATTGCAAGTCTGAGCGACTCGCAATTTGCGAGCCGCAATGCCGGATGCAGGATGGTGTCCCTGACACCATCTGCGAATCGCAAGGGGGTCGCAAAGACCCACCTCATTAATATTAATGAGGTGGGTCGCAATTTGCGACCCCCTTGCGATTTGCAGCACTCACATGGATGGTGGCCTGCTGGAGACAGCAGACCACCATGTCTGTGACTACTTTTTAATAAAGTAGGTTTTTTATTTTATTTTTGTATAGCAGCCCATTTTCCTTAAAGGAAAACGAGTTGCAATACACTCGAAAAAAATGAAATATTTTGTTTTCATTTTTTCAGAGCCATTCACAAAGGGGAAGGAGTCCCATCGGGACCCCTTCCCTTTTGCAAATGGGTTAGCACCCAATTGGAATGGGTGCTAACTGCGAATTGCTTTGCGACCGCGTTCACGGTCACAAAGCAATTCTACACCGCGATGCGAATCGCAAATAGGAAGGGGAACACCCCTTCCTATTTGCGAGTCGCATTACCCATTTTGCGAGTCGGTAACCAAGTTACCGACTCGCCAAATGGGAATGAGCATCGCAATGTTCGTTTTGCATGGCGCAATCAGCGAAATTCGCTGTTTGCACCATGCAAAACGCTTTCTAATCTGGCCCATCGTTCTTTAATCCCCTTAACTATTGAGGCTTTTTCTCCCCAGCACTGAGCCCTTTTATTGGGTATTTTGGGTACTTGCCGCTTACGGGTCCATACATTTTTTCCATATAAGTTATTCATACCAAATTTGTGCCCTTTTTTCCCAACATCATAGGGATTCTTTTTTTTTACCATTATATTTAATGAATTTTTCAATAACCAAAATGAAAAAAATACAACATACACAAGAAAAGATACATATTTTCAAAGAGTAAAATGCTTAGAAACACAATAGCTCCAACTGGGGCTATCACAGCATTTTTATGGAGTAATTCCCAACAGTCAGACGCCTTTCACAGAGGAGTGCAGGACGGTCATGGGGTTGCACGAACACCAGGTACAGTACCTTTGAAAATGATGAGGAAACAAAGACGTTGCACGGAGTCAGGGAGGTGAGGTGTCACTGGAGCCAGTGCAGTGTCAGTTCCTTACTGCTACCGGGGAGGTGAAGCATCAGTTCCTTACTGTTAGGCATGTGAAGTACGGTACTGGTTCCTTACACTTGCAGGGAGGTGATGCAGCATCAGTGGTGAAGCGCTTGTTCATTACGACCCGGCGGGGTAGATGAGTCCAGCAGGTGAAGATGCAAGGTTTCAACTTAGCGGTTTCGCGATCATACCAGAGGGCCACAAGTGCTGAATCGGAGTTGGGTGTCACTGGCATCAGTGACACAGCACTTGGGACTCACGCTGTGGGTGGACTTCGGAGGCGTTGTGGGGCCTGCGGCATCGCTCACTGTAGTTGCACTCAGCGGGGACCATGGCTCCGGTGTAGGCATCAGTGTGGAGTGGGACAGCGGTGCTGATTCCGAGGTCGCTCTGGAGTTGATGTACTTGATTTATTCTTGGTTGCACCAGAACTCACCCCAAGCTCCCAGGAACTGGACTTGGCACCACTTGGCAAGTCAGGACTCTAAGCAAGAGAACCCAGGTGTTGGCAGATAAAGTCTTTGAGGCCCTTGAGAATTCTTAACAGGAGGCAAGCTCAGTCCAAGCCCCCCTTGGAGAACCTTTGGAAGCAGGACATAGAAAGCAAAGTCCAGTCCTTTTATTCCCAGGACAGAAGCAGCAAGCAACAGGCAGCACAACAAAGCAACAGGCAGAGTGGCAGTTACACCTACAGCATCAAACTCTTCTTCCTGGCAGAATGTCCTCAGTCCAGAAGTGTTCTAAATTTGTGGGGTTAAAGATCCAGTACTCATACCTATTCCTGCCTGTGAAGCACGCAAACTTCACAGAAAAATCTTTGTAGTGCACAAGACCCTGCTTTTCCTGCCCCAGTCCCAGACACATTCCAGGGGTTTGAGCCTGCTTTGTGTAAGGACAGGCACGGCCCTCTGCCCTAGTGCACGTGTCAGCTTCTCCCACCACTCTAGCCCAGGAAGACCCATCAGGATATGCAAGGCAGACTGCAGCTTCCTTTGTGTGACTATCTAGAGTGAATTGACAAACAGCCCAACTGTCATACTGACCCAGACATTCATTGCACAGACAGACAGAGGCACAGACTGTTTAAACAAGAAAATGCCCGCTTTCTAAAAGTGGCATTTTCAAACTTACATTTCAAAAACCAACTTCACAAAAGATGTATTTTTAAATTGTGAGTTCAGAGACCCCAAACTCTACATCTCCATCTGCTCCCAATAGGAAATTACACCTAAAAGATCTTTCAAGACAATCCCCAATGTTACCCTTGAGAAAGATAGTCCTTGCAATAGTGAAACATTAATTTAGCAGTATTTCACTATCAGGACATCTAAAACACACCAGTACATGTCCTACATTTTAAATACTCTACACCCTGCCCATGAGGCTGCCTTTGGTCTTCTTTAGGAATGACTTACATGTAGGAAAAGGGAAGGTTTGGGCCTGGCAAATGGGTGCATTTGTCAGGTTAAATGGGCAGTTTAAAACTGCATGCACAGACACTGCAGTGTCAGGTCTGAGGCACGTTCACAGGGCTGCTCATGTGGGTGGCACAATCATTGCTGCAGGCCCACAAGTAGTATTTGATTTACATGCCTTGGGCACACACAGAGCACTTTACTAGGGACGTAATTGTAAATCAAATATGCCAATCATGGATAAACCAATTGCCAATACATTTTAGACACAGAGCATATGCAATTTAGTACTAGTTAGCAATGGTGAAGTGCCCAGAGTCCTAAAGCCAAAAAAACAGATCAGAACAAATAGAAGGAAGAAGGCAAAATGTTTGGGAATAACCTTGCAAAAAAAGCCCTGGTCCAACAGTAATAATAAATGTTCCACTATTCTTTGTTCCCACATGCCTCCCCAAAACAACAGTACCACACTTGTGTGGCTGGCCTTGCACCTGCAAAAACAAAACACCCTAACACTTTACTTGGAGACATTTCTGAAAACTAGGCACTGGGGGGCGGTGGCCTGAGTTTTGAGACTTGTGTGGCTCTAACAAGGATTTCTTGCCCAGAAGCCCTTAGAAACCTCAAACTGTGCCAAAAACCAAATTTTCCTCAGGTGTCTGTGAGGAAATGTTTAGGATGCTACTGATAAAAATGACACCTCAACTGGTGTGGGTTGTCCTGAGCCAGCGACAGAAAAGCGTCCAAAACACAACATGGACAGATCAAATGTTTCTATTCAAAATCAACCCTTTTCTTCCAAATTGCTTAACTGTGGATTTTGGGCTTTTGCTCAGCCAGCACCCAGTGAAACCTACCAAAGCCATACATTTCTGAAAAATGGGCACCTAGGGGACGTCCAGTGCCTTACATGGACCCACAATAATTTCTTACCCACAATGCCCTGTAAACCTCAACTCTGGCTAGAAACACACATTTTCCTCATGTTTCTGTACAAGACAGTTCTGAAATGTCCTACCATTCAGAATTCCCCCAAGTCTCCTAATAAAAATGGTACCTCACTTGTGTGGGTGAGCTTAATTCGCACGACAGGAAGTCGTCTAAAAAGCAACATGGACAGATCAAAACTTTCCACTCAAAACTGACCCTGTTTTTTTACAACTGTGTTAGCTGTGCGGACCTGACTAGCAGGTAAAGCTCAGTTATTTTTATAGACAGCCCGCTCGCATTTGCTCTTAAAAAAATATTTGTACTTTTAAAAATCTGCATATTGTAAAATTTCATTTTTTTTAAAATACTTTAAAGATTTTTACACCGCATATTTCCCAGAGGACCCGGTACCTGTGTTCAGAGACACCTGTGCCCTCAGTTAATTCTATTTTCTGGCGTGTTCCTTGATCACTGCCTTTTCATTCTGGTGGCCATTTTCTATCCAATTTATTGTTCCAACTAGAACCGCCATCTTTGCAGTCTAGCTGTTATTACTTGCTTCCTGAGCACATAAGAGATCCCATGAAGCGGACGCTGGCGCCAAAGGCAAAGCCCGTCTGCACCTGTGAGCGCCTGGCAGGGCCCAGGGCCAGGAAAGGCTATAAGTTTAGCCCCTGAGAGATGAAGCTATTCCAGGCAATCTCTTATTGCCATCAATAATAACACAGTGAACCCCGGCCAATACCGGCCCAACCCATATTCCCCTCCAATCCATTCTCCTCCAATCTGTGATTCTTGTCAACTGATTCCTCATCTTCTATTCCCTGCGACTATAAGACTGGAGAAAGAACAGCCCATCAAAATATTGCTGCTTAACTGTCGTTTCTTACCTGTACACAAACTTCATATTCATTCATTGTTAATTGAACATACTCCAGAGGTTCTGTTTTTAACAGAAACTTGGCTGTCTGGGGACTCCACTCCTGATATAATTATGTCCCTTCCCTCAAACAACTGCTCACAGCACCTAGATAGACCCCAGAAAAGAGGAGGAGGGATTAGAATAATTTATAAGAATTCTATTCATTGTCGTATCTACCCCCTCTGTATTCCGGACTGTGAAAGTCTGGCCTTTTTTTGACAATTGATGCCACTTTTACCTTCTCTGGTATTTTAATTTATCGTCCTCCGGGCCCCCATGGTAGGTCTTTGCAGGCTTTGCCTGATTGGGTGGCAGAGTTTGCTTGTAAATATTCGAATTGTACCATTTTAGGTGATTTTAATATTCAGGTAGATGAACCTCTCAACGCCTCTGCTAAAGCCCTACTCACAGATTTAGCAGCCTTGGACTTAACACAACTGGTATCTGGTCCCACTCATCTTCATGGTCATATAATTGACCTAGCTTTTAGTAATCTCCCTAATCTATTAGCGCAGGCTCCTCTTCCTTTGGTTTATTCGGATCACTTTTTAATTGCACTTACCTTCCCCACCGACCTCCTGTAAACCATCAACCTTGTGCTAAATTAACAGTACATCAATGGTCAAAGCTGAAGAAAAATGATTTGATGGACACATTAACAAACCAGTTTGCCTCCTCTTCTTTTCCCCAACATTATACACCAGTGGGCTTTGACAAATGCATTTCGAAGTCTTTAGATATCATTTTACACACTAAACCTATGGCTAAGACCATTCAGAAAAAAACTCATGTTGGTTTACTCCTCATTTGCTGGATCAAAAAAAAGAATGTCAGAGGATAGAGAGAAAGTGGAGGAAATCATATGACCCTGGCCTCAAAAGAGGTTATAGGAATATGATTTGTTCTTTCCACCTGGAAATTAAGGCAGCAAAAGCCTCCCACTATACCTCCAGGATCGAACGTTCCTCCCACTCTCCTAGAGAGATTTTCTCTATTTTTCAGGAAATGGCTAAGCTTCCCCCGGTCAATAATACAGTAGAGGGCTCTCAGG